>NC_081294.1:167003737-167654646 GCF_030435805.1 Mustela lutreola
TTTTTGTGAGGGAATGCTATTGACAACTGCTTGCCAGCTATTGAGAAATTGAGATGAAATGGACAGATTTGTAGAAAGGCACAAACTATCTAAAGTGACCCTAGTAGAAACAGAATGTCTGAATAGATCCATTACAAGAGATTGAATTAGTAATTTTAAGATATTCCAGAAAGAAAAACCCAGGACCAGATGATTTTTGGGGGTGAATTCTACCAAACATTTAAAGAAGTAATACTCATTCAAAACTCTTCCAAGAGTTTTCCTTATAGAAAATAAGGGAGTGCTTTCAATTCATTCCTTAAGGCTAGTAGTTCCTAGAACAGACAAAGACACCCCAGAACAGAGACCTACTGACCACTATCTCTTATGATACAGAAACAAAAGTCCTCAATAACATGCTATCACCTGAATCCAGCGACAGAATAAAAGCATTTGACACCAGGAACAAGTGGTATTTGTTGGATTAAGACGAAAGATCAATGTAATAAACTGTATTAAATAGACTAAGGACAAATTCCACATGATCATCTCAATAGGTGCAGAAAAAGCATCTGAAAAAGTCAACACCCTTTTACAATAAAATACTCACAGACTGGTAATGGGAGGGATTTCCTTGACCTGACGAGGAGAATATACAAAACCCCCATAGCTAGCATCATACTTAAGGATGGAAAACAGTGTTTTTTTTTTGTAAGATGAGGAATAAGACAAGGATATCTGGCTGCACCAGTTCTATTCTACTCAGCATTCTGCTGGAGGCTCCAGCCAGAGAAATTAGAGGAGAATAGAAATAAAAGGCATCCAGATTGGAAAGTAAGCGGTCAGATAATCTCCACTTGCAGATGACATGATCTTGTGTATAGAAAGCCCTCAGGAATTCCACGAAAAATGGTTAGAATTTCTAATTGTTGTAAGATACAACAACAATATGTAGAATCAATCAATTTCTGTATACTAGCAATTTGAAAATGCAATTAAGAAAACAATTCCATTTACAATAATACCAAAAAGGATAAGACATTGAGGGATAAATTAAACAGAAGATGTGGAAGCTTTGTACACTGAAAACTACAAAGACTTGTGGAAAAAAAATTAAAGAATTTCTAGAAAATAGAAACATGTTCAATGTA
This sequence comes from Mustela lutreola, assembly GCF_030435805.1. Classification (NCBI taxonomy): domain Eukaryota; kingdom Metazoa; phylum Chordata; class Mammalia; order Carnivora; family Mustelidae; genus Mustela; species Mustela lutreola. Next base: position 167,004,868 of record NC_081294.1, read on the forward strand.
CATCGGTCAAAGGTTTAAAATGTTTAGGATAGCAAGTTGATCTATAGAGTCAGTGAGGTCCCTGTGGAAATGCCAGGTGCCCTCCTTTGCAGAAATCAAGAAACTGATCCTAAAATTCACATGGAAATTCAAGGAATCCAGAACTGCTAAACCATTCTTGAGAAAAAACAAGCGAGACTTGTATTCCAGATTTCAAAGCTACTAAGTTACACCATGACAGTGTGGTGTTGGCATAAGGATATACACAGAGATCAATGGAAAACAAACTCAGTTATCTGTGGTCAAGACAGTTTAATGGGAGCAGAATAATTTCTTCAATAAATGGTGCTGGGATACTGAATATCCACCTGCAAAAGGTTAATTGGACCCCTACCTCACACCATGCTTAAAAACTAATTCATGGATCATAGGGGTGCCTGGCAGGCTCAGTTGGTAGAGTGAGTGACTCTTGATCTTGAGGTCATGAATTTGAGCCCCATATTGAATGTACAGATTATTTAAATAAATAAACTTTAAAAAAAGGACCATAAACCTAAATGTAAGGGCTAAAACTATAAAACTCTTAGAAGAAAACATAAGGGTAAATCTTCATGATTTGAGATGAGGCAATGTTTTCTTAGATTTGGTATAAATCCCATTTCATCATGGTATATAATCTTTTTCACATTTCTATTTATTATATGTTCCTTGTGCAAACTGGAGCAGCCACTTTGGAGAACAGTGTGGAGATTCCTCAAAAAGTTAAAAATAGAGCTATCCTATGACCCAGCAATTGAACTACTAGGTATTTACCCCAAAAATACAGATGTCGTGAAAATAAGGGCCCTCTGTACCCCAATGTTCATAGCAGCAATGGCCACAGTTGCCAAACTGTGGAAAGAACCAAGACGCCCTTCAAAGGACGCATGGATAAAGAAGATATGGTCCATATGTACTATGGAATACTATGCAGTCATCAAAAGAAATGAAATCTTGCCATTTGGAATGACATGGATGGAACTAGAGCGAAATAATTCATTCAAAGAAAGATAATTATCATATGAGGAATTTAAGAAACAAAACAGGTGAGCATACAGGAGGGGGAGCAAAGAGAACAGGGCAAGAAACCCTACAGACTTATCGATTGAGAAGAAGACAGGGGCTATTGGAGGGAAGCGGGTGGGTGATGGATATTAAGGGGGCAGTCGCTATAGTGAATATTACATGTTGTGCGGAAGTGATGAATCACTGGATTCTACCCATGCATGCTAACTAACTAGAATTTAAATAAAATTTTGAAAAAGAAAAAAATGTTCCTTGTGTCACGATTTTGATTGATTTCCAAAGTTCTGAAAGAGTGAGTTTGGACAGCTTTTGAAGCTGTTGACTGGGAGAGTGAACTTTCAGGGCAATGTGATACTAAAGGGGTGGGTGATGGAGGGGTTCCACGCCGTTTCGGGACCCGCTGCCCAGAGCCACACACATGGGTTTATAAAGGTGAGAGCTTGCCAAGGACCAAGGGGACATGGGACTTTCCTTGATTAGTAGTTTGCAGCTTCTTGCACATTCATAATCCTTTTATCCTGAGCCCGGCCCCCTCCCCAGCCTACTCCCGGACCTGACTCTGACATGCTCCAGGCAACATGAGCGCCATCTCAGCTCGAGTCCCAGCCTCACCATCCCCCTCCTCACCGCACTTTCTGAAGGGGTCTCTTGTCTGTGCTATCCACACCTGGGCTATGCCACCCCTGAGGGGCTCTGGGCAGACCTTTCAGCCCCGGGCCACTCTGGGTCTCCCTCCTACACCCCAGCCTTACCTCTGAGTTCCCATCCTGGTCTGCCCTAGGATGCCCCCATAGAGGGTCCCTGCCTTGCTCCTGGCATAGCCCGCACAGCACGACCAGCCTGGGGATGGAGTGGGCAGGTGGCTTGCCACTGACCCACAAAGGGAAAAGTCCAACCATGGTGCCCCATCGGAACCACAGCATGTCACCTAGAAAGCTTCCAGAAAGGTGACTGCAAGTAGCCTTTGTCTGCAACTGCTGCAGAATAGGGAACAATCTCCTGATAGGACTTGGGAACACTCCTCCACCTGACATGCAGCCCCTCCACTCTATCACCAGCCCCTAACAGAGAGCCTCCCTCCTGGCCGTCCACAGACTCCACGTAGTCCAGGCACAGAGCTGGAGGATCTCAAAGAGCAGCACACCCTGAGCACAGGCTCTGGGGTCGGAAGCCAGGTTCAAATCTCAGAACCTAGGGGTCTGGAAGAATCACAGCCCTTGAATTCAAAGGGAAACTTTAGCTCCTACCATAAGGAAGGAAGGCAGTGCAGCTGTCCGAGGCCCCCTGCTGTGCAAGGGTCTGTCATTAGTGACTGGGGGGTGACCACTCCCCATCGGCCATCAGGACAGGGTCCTGCTGTCAAACTTGACCACATTAATGAAGACCTATGACGGCAATGCGACAGCCTTCTCCTGTGTCTGATTTACAGAAGAAAACTTTGCACCCAGAGGGCCTGGGCCCATGTAATCAGCAAGGCACTATGGCAGAGAAAGAGGAGTCAGGAGTCTCTAGGCCTGGGAAGACAAGGACATCCAGGGCAGACTGGGGAACAGGGAGATCTAGGACAGAATTCAGGGACAAGAACATCTAGGACATGTCTGTGGACGGGAGATCTCAGACAGGCCAGGAGACTGGCATGTCTAGGGTATGTCTGGGGACAGAGAGAGCCAGGACATGTCTGTGGCAGGGAGATCTACGACAAGCCTGAGGACAGGGATATCTAGGACATTCTGGGGACACGGAAATCTAGGACAGATCATGGGGACAGGGACGTCTAGGACAGGCTGGGGGGGACAATGACATCTAGGACAGAGTGGGAGTCAGGGACATCCAGAATAGATCTCAGGGACAGGGAGATCTAGGATATGTCTGGGGACAGGGAGGTCCAAGATATGTGTGGGAACAAAGAGATCTAGGACAGACCAGGGGGCAGAGAGACCTAGGACAGATCTCAGGGACAGAGACAACCAGGACATGTCTGTGGGGAGGGAGAGCAAGGACAGGCCAGGGGAATGGAGATCTAGGACCGGGTTGAGGACAGAGACATCCAGGACATGTTTGGGGACAGGGACATCCAGGTCAGGCCTCAGTGGCAGCAAGGGCTGATGTTTGGTTGGAACTGACAGAGCAGCAGGAGAGCTTGGCACCCAGCACCCTCCGCCCTGTCATCCTTCCCATCCCTGTCCCTGTCTGAGGTCCCAGCCATGGTTTGCCTCCCACTGTGTGAATGTGGAGGCTGGCCTGAGCAGCACAGCCCTCGCGTACAAGGGCTTCCCTTTCATGGGCCAGATGGCCAAGCTGGGAAGGGCCTGGAGAGGCAGGAAAATGCCTGAGGCCGCGCGTCCACACAGCTGTGACTGTGCCTTGACTGCCAACCCTTCTTCCGTCCTAGCAAAGGGCCAAGATGGTGCCACCAGGGGGTCCAGACGTGACCTCCGCCCCTTCTCAGAGTACGCTCTCTGATCCCCAAACCACATGTGACCCCAAAACAACAGCCCCCATGGCCCAGTGATGATCTTGATAAATTCCAGAGCCACAGCATTCACCTGGGGCATGAGAGATGAACAGGCTGTGGGGGCAGTGTACACCCGCAGAGACCGCAGAGGAGCCCGTCCCGTCCCCCAGAGGCACAACTGTGTGCCAGGAGTCATTCTGTGCACTCACAAATGTGGCTCAGAAGTTCCTGCGCTCCGCACAGTGATGCCGTCCAAAGATGCCTGGAGGAAGCCTATGCCTGCAGGATAACCTCCCGTCCCACAGCCCAGGCACGTTGCGAGGGACTGACTGGGAGCATCACTGTGTTCCCTGTTAGCTCTCCTCCTACTGCCACCTGCTGTCACGATCTTTAGTTTGGCTTTCTTGCAGTTCAGTCTCAGAGCCAGTTTCTATAGACTGAGAACATGACACACTGAGCAAATCCTGTGTGTGTGTGCTTGTCTGCATGTTTCCACGTGTATGTGTGTTTCTGCATGGGTCTGTGTGCCTCTGCATACACACACACACACACATATACACACACACGAAGAACTTAACTGCATAATTCCTTCAGAGCCAGTGAGATGGAGAAGTCCTAGGGTGGCCTTCTCACTGGTCTGAGTGGGTTGGCGTGTGTCCCGGGAGGCCGTGGGACGGAGGGTATGCTTCCACGATGTGGCTGCAGAGGAGACGGGGAACACGACCTTGTTCAGGCTCAGCTCCATGGGAAAGGGGTTTGTGTGGAAACATTACATACATTACAAATGCACCTGACCCCACAGGAAGACACGACACTGACCGGCCACCCCCATGGAGACTGGTAGCCCAGGCCATGCCATGGCTCTTGGTATGTGAACTTCTGGACTCACATTCTGTCTGCAACTCACCATTTTGCCTGAAAACAAGCTCTGTTTCCTTATGTGGATGAAAAAGTAACTTGAGGGGCACCTGGTGAAGTCAGGCAGCTGACGTCCATCCACGCTGGACCTCGGCTTGGGTCTTAATCTCAGGGTCATGACTTCAAGCTGCAGGCTGGGCTCCTGGTTGGGTGTGTAGCCTACTTAGAAAGACGTAACTAGAAAAGAAAACTACTTTCTGACATGAATCCCCGTTCCCCTGTCTTGTGAATATGTTGGCTAATGTAGTTTTGGGAGTGCCAGCCCAAGTGGACAGCAGACATCCGCTCTGGAGGAGAGGCCGGACCTTGGGCCCAGGGAGAATGTGTCTGCACCATGGCTCTTCAGTTACTCCGAGCAGAGATCAAAGTTGAACCATAGACCCATCCATCAATCCAACATGCGGAGCAGTCCCTAAGAGATCTGGATTTCACATGTGTCTACTCGGCCTGGGGAAGAAGGGGCCACCTCGTGGCCCAGTCTTGGCTCCGTTTCCCTGGAAGTTCACACAGCTCATTCAGCATCTGGGCCCTTCAGCTCTCCAGGCCACATCACGTCCCATCATAACCGAACTCACCTGCCAGCCCCAGAGAATGGGTACCTCCTCTCTCCTCAGAGGATGGGGGGCAGCGGCTGCTTTCTTCCCAGGAGAAACCCTCAGGGGTCCCATAGGGGTCTGGGCCCTTGGGCCCGTCAGGGGTCAGGCACCGTGTCAGCCCTGGTGTCCCCAGCCCGTCCCACCCGTCACACGCATCACATGGGGCCGTGTACCGCTGGGGGCTGAGCCTTGCAGGGCGCTGGTGAGTACATGGTCCTCGTCCCGTGGGGTCTAGCGCAAGATGCTCCCCCAAGGGAGGGTGTGGCCGAGCTTGAGACTCGCCAGTGGGGGTCTGACCACTCACAAGGCCCACACATTGCTCCTTTAGGGCTCTGTGCAGACCCCACTTCCACTACAGGTCCTTGACTGTGGGCTGGGGGCCGGCTAGGGCCAGGTTGCTGGCCTCCCACAGGCACTGACTGCCTGGCCTGCGGCTTGCACTGCTGGGCAGCCTGTGGAGTCACGGGCGTGCTCTACGTGGAGGGGGTGCAGCTGACTTGCTGCATGGGGAGTGCTCAGAGGGCAGTCTCCAGTGCCAGCCAGGGGTGCAAGGACTGCTCCCCTGTGTGGGGAGAGCCCACAGACACCTGCACCGCGTACCACAGTTGGTTCAGGGCAGTGCGAGCGAGGATGACCCAGCTCAGGTTCTGCTCAGCTCCAGCCTGAACTGCCAGTAGCCAACAGCTGAGAGGATTGTCCGCTGCACAGTTTGGGCACACCACCCAGACGTGCCACACGCACATGCAATGCGCTGTATATAGGACGCCACATACCTGAGCCCTGAAACACACACCCGTGCCCACCCGCACTGGGAAATCCCTGCACACATGTACATGCGTGCTAATGCACACACTCATACACACATGCACATACGCACTCATATACACATACTCAAGGCCTCACACACACCTATGCACACACGCACACACACCCAAACCTGCACACACCCATAAAAACACAGTCACACAGACCCAAGTCCATGTACACACAACCATAGACATTCATGCACACACCAAGCCCATACAGCATGCACCCATTCACACAAACACCATGCACATACACCACTTGTCCTGTGATGTGTCTCCACCCAGGACTGGGAACACTGCCAGCAATGGCCCTGAGGGAGCCTGGTGAGCTGTGGGGAAGAGCACTCCCCCACACTGGTTCCTCCATTCCGGAGCCATGCCAGACTTCCCTTTCCTACCATGCTTCTGTTCCCACTGCACCCACAGACAGCTCCAGGCCTGTGTCCCTGACGGAGCCCAGCTCTGGAGTTGAGGGGAAGAGCCCAGACCTGGTCAGTGGACAGAGATCCCAGCAGTGGAGGTCAGGATCTGAGAAGGCCATGGGTCTGGTTAGAAGGTAGAACCCTACATGAGGGGCTTGGAGCGTGTAGTGGTCAGCTGATGCTCACCTGGGCTGCAGGGAGGTTGAGTGTAGACATGCTTGTCTGAAAGGCTCTCCAGTGTGGATGGGCACCTCGGAATCACTCTGTGTGTTTCCTGATCACCCTTCAGGGCTTGGAGGCTGGAAGATGAGGGTCCTTTGCTCCCCAACCCTGATGCTTCCAGCAAATCTCCCTCATAAAGGGAAACAGTTCAACACCCGTCCCCTTCCTGCCTTCCACACACGCTGGGTTCCAGCGGCTGGGGGATGTCACCGGAGATCTGCACAACCCAGTCCATCCCCAGTGTGTCGCTTCCTGGATGCCCTGTGTCCACTACGGTCCACCCGCTACTCAGCCCACAGCACTCTGTGCCTTCCCACTATGGCCGTCAGCTCACTCCTGTACCCTCCCGGGACTCTGGAGGGCAGGGTCTAGACGTGACACATGTTGAGGTGCGTGGCCCACAAAGGAGGGAGCCAGTCACTTTCTCAAGCTCAGAGCCGGTCCTGACCCCTGCAGCCCACATGCATAGCAGAACTGCATTAGCTCTGGGGCCCCAACTGCTGCTCGTCTTTATCAGACTCCGAACATAAGGAAAGAATCAAGCTGGAAAGGAGGTATCATTTCCAAATCTAAGTGGAGGGTTTTGTTTTGGAAACTTCTCCTTTGAAAACCCCAGCAAGCCAGTGCTGACAGGCATACTTTCCTCTGAACTGGAGAGTGCTTTATTTATTCAGGCCGTGCGTGCTCTGGGATGGCGTCTGGAGATAGACATCTGCTTCTGGTGAGAGCCTGCGATTCCGTCGTGCCCGGCACACAGCTAAGTCAGCCCTGCCAAAGCAAGAGACTGGTGGGGGGCGGGCACCCAGGGTGGAGCCCTCCTCCAGGGACGGCTGTCTGCCCTCACTGGCCTCTACTTTATAGGATGGGACCTGAACATGGCCACCCCATTCTCCCTGGGGCCCCACTCCAGGCTGTGAGTCTCTGTGTCCTGCTTCTGCCCTATGAGACCCAAGTGGGGAGCTGGGGCCTCCATCCAAAGTCACTCCTCTCAGGGGCACAGGCCTTGGGAGCTGGACATCAGGCAGCCACCGCCCTAAGTAACTGCCAGGCATGCCCTTGTGGGTACAGATGGTGCCCATCAGACCTCAGGAGGCCCCTCTGGAAGGGTAGGCGAGCCTGGCTGCACGTGGGCTTTGCTGATGCACTCAGACCCTGATCGGCACTTCGTGTCATCTATGGGCCTGCCTGGAGCTCACCCTGGACACTGATGTCATTTTGCTGCCTCCATCCTGTCCTTGCCCAGGTAGCGGGCAGCCCAGAGGTTGGGCTGCTCAGGACTGGGACCTCGCCAGACACCACAACCAGCATTAGCAGGAGCCTGCTGGTCTCACCCAGGCATCTGCAGGGCTGAGGGACCCTGTGGAGCACAGCAAGCTCCAGAAATACCCAGACCCCTGGGCCTCCATCTCTCCCTGCCTCTCCCCTCCCCATGCACGCCTGTGCCCACAGACAGTGGGCAAACTGACATGCGCAGTTACTGACCGAGCTCATTCCCATGCATACTGGAGGGGGCTCCAGAGCCCACAGTGACCTGCTGTCCCTGCTGGAGGGGGCGTCCAGGGTCCACAGTGACCTTCTGTCCCTGCTGGAGTGGGGTCCAGGGCCCATAGTGACCTGCTATCCCTACTGGAGGGGCGTCTAGAGCCCACAGTGACCTGCTGTCCATGCTGGAGGGGGGTCCAGTGCCCACAGTGACCTGCTGTCCATATTGGAGGGGGGTCCACGGCCCACAGTGACCTGCTGTCTGTGCTGGACGGGAGGTCCACGGTCCACAGTGACTAGCTGTCTGTGCTGGAGGGGGGTCCTGGGCCCACAGTGACCTGCTGTCTGTGCTGGAGGGGGGTCCAGGGCCCACAGTGACCTCCTTTCTGGGCTGGAGGGGGATCCTGGGCTCACGTTGACCTGCTGTCTATTCTGGCTTCTGCTGTAAACACATGACCATGGTAGAAAGCATTCCATTGAAAACATGTCAGACATTTGAACACGTGGGCACATTTCTGTGCATGGGGCTTGTGTCCACCAGCCTCCAGCTTCAGCTCCTGGCTGCCCCTCCCTGGCTGCTGCCAGTTCTGGTCTGGCTGTCAGCCTGCGCTCAGCTGCCCGGGACACAGGAGGGTGTCTTGGGGAGTCCTCTCGCCTGCCAGGCTGTTGCCCTCGAGACGGGCTTCCTCACGCTCCTTCTGTGTCCACGTGGGGAGAGGCAGGGCCCTCTCCAGGGCGGCAGCTCTGCAGGGCTCCTGGAACAGGATAGTGACCTGAGAGGTTGTAGTGGTCCAGGCTGGGGCTCTGAAGGGCAGGGACATGAGATCTTCAGGAGCTCACAGCTTTGTTGTGGAAATGGAGGTTCAGTGGTGGGAAGTGAATTCCTGCAGGCGGCAAGGAAGGGTCCCTGAGGGCGAAGGTGTGTACTCCCTGAGGTATGCGGGCAGTGGGAGCCAGACCACAGATCTGCTGAAAACGGAGGGGCAGACCCCTAGTGCCCCCAGCATCCCTGTTCTGCTGAGCACACAGCCCCTCCTGCTAACTCCGCAGTCCTGAGGGTGCTGGGATGGGTTCTGCAGACATAGCCGGGTGGGCCTGCCCTCATCACCTGAGGTCCTTTCCAGCTGGTGGTCGCGGGAGGGAGTCTGACATTCCCAGCATAGAAAGGGTTGGCTGTGAGCTGAGAAATGTGGGTAACCCACCTCAGGAACTTGGAGCAGAAAGCGGGACGTCGATAAGGAGCCAGATTCTGCCAACAACCTGGGTGTGACCCCAGGAGCCCCGGGAAGCAGTCTGGCTGCAGCCCTGTCTGATTCTGGCATCCAGGGCCATGAGAAAACACATCTGTCTCGCTTCAAGGCACCCACTTTGTGCTGCTTTGTTCTGCAGCCCCAGGAAACTAGCACAGACCCTTCCCGTTGTGGGGCCCCACACTGTGCACACGGCGAGTGGCTGGAGAATTCTGATACACACGGGAGAAAAAGCCCAGGCTGCCTGGAGCAGTTGGCTGTCCAAGAGTGCCAGCAGGTGCCAGGTGAGGTGGAGGGCGCTTGCCACGGTGGCAGAGACCTCCCTCTCCCACCTGGGGAAATCCCTGTGCTGGGGGAGGAGGGGACAGCCTGGCTTGGAGCCCCATGGAAACCAACGGAGGAGGACTCGCAGAGCCGCTCCTGATGGGGTGGGAAGGTCTCTGCCTGTCCACGCTGCAGACTTTCGTGGTTGGGAGCGACCCTGCGGGGGCTCTCGGCCACCCAGGCTTCTCTGCAGAACCCAGAGCAGAGGCCAAGCAGCCTGTGAGGGCATGGAGAACGCCGTGTTGGTGCAGGTACTACCCACTTAGATGGGAGAGACCAGGGGAGACAGGGTAGTGGGTGTCCAGACCGGCTGTGGACAGGCCCGTCCTGGCAGGAAGACCGAGCAGAGAGCAGGGCCCTGAGTCCTAGGACTTGAACCCTATCAGAGCTCGCCCTGTGGATTTCGGGGTTTCCTTTCCTCCCCTGCTCATAGACTCTACTCCTGAGAGCACTTTTAGGTTCGCAGCAGAACTGAGTGGAAGGACAGAGTTCCCACAGATGTTCTGAGCCCATAAATCATAGCTTCTCTCGCTGTCAGAATCCCACGGCAGAGGCGTGTGTTTCCTCTGACAGAAGAGCCCCTGCTGACACATGGTGGTCCCCCTGGGTCCACGGTGTAAGCAGGCCGCAGTCCCGGTGTCCAGCGCTCAATGTGTTTGGGTCCCCTGGGTTCACGGTGTAAGCAGGTCGTGGTCTTGGTGCCCAGAGCTCCATGGGGTCAGGCAAATCCATGCATGCTCCAGCAGCATCGCCCCGAGCCCCACTGGGCTCCCCCGCGTCCCCCAGCACCCACCGAGGGGTGTGTCTCCCATCTCCACAATCTCGCCTTCTCCAGAACGCTGCCTGCACTGGGGATCATAGGGCAAGTGGCCTGGTCGGACGGGTTTCTTTCCCCCAGGGGCACACAACTCTGCTTCTGCTGTGTCTTCTAGTGGTGGGGAGTTCATTTCTTTGCAGCGCTGGTGGTGGGGTGGTCTGGATGGACCACAGTTAGTTGACCCCTTCTGTCCTCTGGATAACTGTCCTTCCTCAGCTACGCCTTCTGTGAAAAGTCTCTCACGGCCTTGACGGTGTTTCCTGGAGCAGAAGACATATGTGTGATGAAGGCCCGTCCTCCCTTACATCCGCTGCAGCTGTGCCCCAGGGCCAGGTGTAAAAGGCCTTGTTGCACCCGAGGCTGTCTGGGTCCCCCCGTGGTGTCTCCTAGTTTTAGCTCCACATGGCTTACATTTGGGCCCAGACCTATTTTTGAGTTAATTTAAGTGAAGGACAGAAGGTCTCTGTCTAGACGTTTTCTTTCTTTGGCCTATGGATGGGCAGCACGAGTTGGTGTGGAGACTGCCTTGGCTTTTGGCTTTTTGCCCACGACCTGCTGGCTGTCTGTTGGGGGTGTCCACCTGGTCTGCCTCTTGTCCCAGGGAGCCCCTTGTGTCCTCCTTCACTGCTTCTAGACCGTCTTGATGGTGGTGCCTTCACAGTGAGTCTCCAACAGTCTCTGGCAGCTCTTCACACCCTGCAGGAGTTGCCTACTCTGAGTCTTTTGATCCTGAAAACACACCTTGTCCTCAACTTGTCGACAACCTCAGAATAAGCTGCTGGGATTTTAACTGGGATTGCACTAAATCTATACATCATGTTCGGAAAGGCTAACATCTTGACAGGATTGGATCTTCTCATCTGCAAACAGTTTCCTCCCCTTTCCAATCCATGTATTTCCCCCATCTTGTTGTGTTACCTAGGGCTTCCAGGATGACGCTTAAAAGAAATGGCAAAAGAGAGCACTTTGCCCACCTCATGATCCGAGTGGGAGATTTTCTGGTTTCTCATCATTAAATATGATGGTAGCTGTAGATGCTTTATACATGTTCTTTATGAGGTTGAGAAACTTTCCTTCTGTTCTTATTGTTCTGGAAGCTGGTTTTTCTTTTCTTTTCTTTTCTTTTTTTTTCTTTTTTTTTACCACGAATGGGAGTTGGAACTTGTCATGTGCTTTCTCTACATCTATTAATACAATCATATAGATTCTCTTTAGTCTGTTGATGTGACGGATTCTATTAATTGATATTTGGATGGTGACCCAGCCTTGCACACCACTTGGTCATGGCATGCAATTATTTTATGCATTGTTGGATTTGATGTGCTAATGTTTTGTTGAGGATTTTTGCATCTATGGTCACAAGACTTATTTTCTGTAGTTCCCTTGTAATGTCTTTGTCAGATTTATATTAGGGTAATGCTGGCCTCATAGAATGTGTTAGGAAGTACTCTCTCTGCTTCTATCATCTGCAAGAGACTGCAGGTAATTACTGTAACTTCTTTTTTATATGTTTGGTAGAATTCACCAGTAAACCCATCTGGGTCTGGTGCTTTCTGTCTGGAATGACTATGAAATCACTGATTCACTTTCTCCAATAGATACATGTCTATTCAAATTGTCTATCTTTTGTAATGTGAGTTTTGGCAGATTTTGTTCTTCAAGGACTTGGTCCATTTCACCTAGATTATCAAATTTGTGGGCAAACTGTTCATAATATTCCTTTATTATCATTTTAATGTCCATGAGATCTGCTCAGCTGTAGGTAAGGTGATTTTCCCCCTTTGGCTTGTTTCAAGAGTTTTTGTCTTTGGTTTTTTAAAGTTTAATTATGATATGCCTGGGTTTAGGGTTTTTCATTCTTGGTTTGCTTTTGCACTGATCTTATTTGTTGTGCTCTAAGATTCCTGAATCCAGTTTGGTGTCTGTAGTTAATGAGGGGGGACATTCTCAGTTGTCACTGCTTCCGTTCTGCTCTTCTTTCTTGCTTCTCCTGGTCTTCCCCACAAATGTATGCTTCACCTTTTGTAGCTGTCTCACAGACCTTGGAGAATCTGGGTTCCTTGTTTTCTGGTCTTGTTTTTCTTTGCTTTCATCTTGGAAATTTCTGTTGACACAGCCCCAAGCTCACAGAATCTTTCTTCAGCTGTGTCCACCATCCCAATGAGCCCGTCAAAAGCATTTCTCTTTTCTGTCATGGTGTTCCTAATCTCTAGCATTTCTATTCCTCTGCAAACTGTTCTTGGGTGCTGCCTACTGTATCCACTAGGGTCCTAAGCTGTTTTCAATTCCTGGTCTGATAATTTGAGCACAACCAGCTCGCCTGGCTCTGGTGCTGCTCTGCCTCTTCAAGCCATGTTGTGTCTTTTAGTGTGCCTTGTGATTTTCTCTTGATAGCAACACATGATGTACCAGGTGAAAGGAATCTCTGTGAATAGGCCTTTACTGATATGGTGAGGGATGAGAAGGGGTCAGTCTTCAGTTAGCTGGACCCGTCACTGGGATCTTCACCTGTGCTCGGTTTCATGCACATCTGCTGGTGGGGCAGATGGCTCAGCAAGCTGCAGGTTATTTCCCTTCCAGATCCCTTCCATGTTGGGAAGACAGGTGGGTGCTCTGGAGTATTTCACATTTTTCTGCCAGAGAGGGGGCAGGAAAATAAGGGGACACTTTCTCTAATCTTTCCTGGGAGAACCTGGTGGCTCCCCACCCCCGGAGTCTTAACTCTCTCTTGTCCACACAGAGCCTCCAGCAACCTGTTAGAGAGTTACGCACAAGGGGGGTGTCTGCTCCAGTAGTTGTAATTCTCTGGGTTCAGCTGTCTTCAGATTTGGGGGCAACCATTTACCCCATGACCTCACTTCTCAGAGGGACCAAAAGAGCGCTGCATTCTCACTTCATTCAGCTTTTGTCTGGCTAGATTTTGGGATGGGGTGGAGACTTCCCAGCTCCCAGTGTGGGTGACCAGAGCAGGAACTATGGTGATGTTTCTAACTTCCATGTTTTTCTCTTGGAGTAGGGACAGTCTGCTGCTCTTATCCTATGCCTGTCCCACCAAGTAGTCTGGAAGCAGGTGATTTGCTTTCTGGCTTCAGAAACCAGAGATGGAGAGGAATGTTGCCCCAGGGTGGCCACACTGAGTCTCCCCCTCCAGCACCAGACTGAAGGGATTCAGATAATGAAGGAGCCAGTGAAATTTAGATGAGACTAGACAAAGTTGTGTAAAGAGTTGAGACTTTTGAAGACATTGGGATGGAGTGAATATATTTTGTATGTGGCATGTGAGTTCAGAGCAATAGAGGGCAGAGTGTAATGGGCTGACTTGTTGCCCTCAAAAAGATATGTCCCAAGTCCTGGTTCCAGGACCCTGTAAATGCGACCTCACGCGGAAGAAAGGTCTCTGCAGGTGCACTTATGTCAAGGAGCTGGAGGTCCTATTGGGTTATTTTGTGGGCACGGGATCCATGACAAGCATCCTCCAGACAGACACAGAGAGGAGAAGGCAGTAACGCCAATGTGGGGGAGATGGAGAGAGTCTCAGGGCGCCAGCAGGTACAGAGGCGGGGAGGGGGTCTCCTCTGGGGCCCCTGAGGGTAGTGACGCTCTGACCACACCTTGGTTGCAGAGCCTAAATTGTTGTTCCAAGCACCCAAGTTCCTTATGGAAGCCCCAGTAACATCACATACCCAAAATTTTTTTCCAGGCTAGGTGATAGGAAGACCCCACCCAGGCTGGCAGTTCTGTGCATGGTGAGGGTTGTGTTCCTACGCTGGCTGTGTGACAAGGGAGCGTGTTCATGGTAGCAGGTCTTGGACTGTGGGCACCCTAGGGTCAGGGTGTGAATTATTTTGCCAAATGTAGAGGTCAGAGAGAGCTTGGACGAGATGCAGCGATTTCCTTTCTCATGACCTGAACACTTCTGAGGGCACACAAAGCACGTGAGGCTGCAGGTTTGGGCACCTCCTAATTTCCTGATTTGGGCTGGTCTGGAAGGATCACGGCATGGTTGCTATACATGGTGTCTTGCTCTGTTCCCCCAGCAATTTCTCCAAGCCCCTCAGTGACACCCTTTGCCTGGGCCATGTCCTGTGTGGATAGGCCAGTTACAAAGAAAGCTGGTTTAGCAGGCAGCCACTGATTCCAGAAGGAAATCAATTTCCTGTGGGATGGGGCATACGAGGGTGGGTTTGGATCTACACGCTGAGCAGCCCTGGTGCCCCATCCTGTGACCTGAGCCCCTCCCCTTCCTTTCCCTCCACACTGTCCTCCCTTCAGGGTCGCTCCTGCTGGCCAGTTGGGATTTCACGTGCAGAGTGGACGGTATCTGCCATAGGCTTCAGGGCTACTCTCGGGCCTCTCCATGAGCTCTCAGAGCAAGACCACACACAGGGGCAGACATGTCTGATTCGCGACTGAAGCATTCACTCAGCACTTAGTGTGGTGCCAGGGCCTAACCCTCTTGACCAACCCCAGCAGTGCCTCTCAGAGCCATTGCCACATTTGGAACCAGTGTCGCATCCACTGGGAAACACAGCCTGTGGTTCCAATGGCGACACCTGAGATTACATCATGAGGCTCTATGTTCCCTGCTTTTCCTTGTTAACCTGAAAAGTGTTTTTGTTATGTTGGTCACCATACAATACTTACGTAGTTTTTGATGCAGTGTTCTGTGAGTTGTTGTTTGCGTATTACACCCAGTGTTCCATGCAATATGTGTCCACCTTAGTACCCACCACCAGGCTCACCCATCCCCCACTACCCTCCCCTCCAAAACCCTCAGCTTGTTTCTCAGAGTCACAGTCTCTTATGGTTTGTCTCCCCCTCCAATTTCCTCCAATTCACTTTTCCTCTTCAACTCCCAAGGTCCTCCGTGTTATTCCTTATGCTCCTCAAACAAGCAAAACCATATGATAATTGACTCTGCTTGACTTATTTCACTCAGCATAATCTCTTCCTATCCCATCCACATTGATACAAAAGTTGAGTATTCATCCTTTCTGAAGGAGGCATAATACTTCATTGTATATATGGACTGTATCTTTTTTATCCATTCGTCCGTTGAAGGGCATCTTGGTTCTTTCTGCAGTTTTTCGCTACATCTGTATCTTTGGGGTAAACACCCAATGGTGCAATTGCAGGGTCATAGGGGAGCTCTATTTTTAATTTCTTAAGGGATCTCCACACTGTTTTCCAAAGAGGCTGCACCAACTTGCATTCCCACCAACAGTGTAAGAGGGTTCCCCTTTTCTCCACATCCTCTCCAATATTTGTTGTTTCCTGTCTTGTTGATGTTGGCTAACTGGTATAAGCTGGTATCTTAATGTGGTTTTGATTTATAAAGAACTCCTCAAACTCAACACCAAAGGAGCAGATAATCATATCAAAAAATGGGTAGAAGACATGAACAGACACTTCTCCAAAGAAGACATACAAATGGCTATCAGACACATGGAAAAATGTTCATCATTAGCCATCAAGGAAACTCAACTGAACTAGTTATTTTATCAGCAAGAATGGGTTTATTCCAGGATAAGACAGAATTGCAATTCCTGACACTAACGATTTCTCATCGGCTGGACCGAAGGGTGGTCGATTTCTGGTAGAACATGCAGTGCATACCTTTTCCTTCCGGGCCTGTAACTGATGACTTTCTGGTTGAGCGTGCTTCTCTCGGGATCTGTGATTCTGAAATGACAGCAATTCGTGCACCCCTTCTGGCCTCCCTGGCTAGCATTCGAGTCAACTTTAGGGACTCTTCCCTTCATTTTCACTTTCTTGCCTTACAGTTGCTGCCCCCACCCTCCCCAGGGCATCTGGGCACCTCTACGCAAGGATCAGCCTCACCAACTTCTGTGCCAGTGTGTGGCTAGGCCACTGTATGTGGGTGGGGCAGCCTCAAGGGCAGTAGTGTTGGCTCTGTGAGCACTTCCCGGGAGGCCTGTGAGGCCCTGACCCTCCTCCACCTACACCTGGGTTTCTGCGCCCTGCAACCAGAGGGACACAAGCCCTTTGCTCCTTCTTGGGAAGATGCACTTTTCCTAACCTCCCATGTCTGCTCCAAGCAGGTCAATTGGGGAAAGCAAGCCATCTGTCCTTGGCTCAACTTCTCTTCTTAGGGTGAGAGAAAAAGGCAGAGGTGGGGACAGGAGATGGTGAGCAACATCTCAAGGACCCTGCGGAGTCTGGTGGGAGAATGAGCCAGAGGGTTGGTGTGGAGCCACTGCCCTGGGATGGCAGGTGTGCCTGACAAGGCACCAACTGTGCTTGGAGGACATGCTTGCCCACACCTGCTGGAGCCCTGGGCGTGCAGGCCTGGCTGATGGAGTCCAGTCTGCATGCTGGTCCTGCCCACCACTCCCTGCCCCCGCAGCCTAGGGCTGCTTACCGGGCAGCATGGCCCCCCACCATGGACACGGAGCACAGCCCGTGTGGCTCTCCTGGGCTGGGAGGAGCTCCTGGGATCTGCAAAGCGATACCCTCCCTCTGCTCCTGCCTGCCTGCTTGTGCTGAGGAAACCAGGGGCCAGGACTGAGCCGCCCTTCTGGGAAGCAGGACCACCCTTGCCTCCAGCCCTGTGGCTTTTCACTTTCAAAATGAATCAGGGAAAATTACCTCCTGGACAGGCTCACTGCTGTTCCAAGTTTCCAGATGGGTGCCAGAAGTTTGAAATATTATGTGAATGTGGAAATCAGTTGCAAATGTGAAAACTGACTACAATTTGCATCTTTCAAGTTTTACTCAAACCTGTAGCTAATAATTAAACTGGCAGCAGGTGAGAATGGAGGGGGCTCCTTGCAGGTGAGGCTGGTGGTCTCACGCCAGGATTGAGCCCCAACCAACAGAGCTGCCTCCGAGAGGGAGTTTTATCAGACCCCAAACCCAAGCAAGAGCCCCCACCCTGACTGCCTGCACATAGTCAAGTTTTGGTGTGTGTGTGGTGTCTGAAAATCTCAAGGATGTTTGTTTTTTTTCTCTCCTAAAATTTCTGTGTGTGCGGATTTGGGGGCCTGTAGAGAAAACCACTGTAGAAACCAGCACCAGTCATTTCTCCCCTCACCCTCCTCCCCTCTCCCAGCTCTGCCTTTTAAGGGGATAGGACTATTGTCATCGCTACAGCCTCTGAAGCTCGGGGCAGCTGAGCACGGACCAGGAACGTGTGGGGATGTCTCGGCCCAGGCCACACTCGAGTTTGGGGCTGAAGAGGGCCATGTGTCATCCTCCAGGACAAGGCCAAGTGCAGCCTCATAAGGAACACACACCCCTGTGCAGGTGGTGGGCCTGCCATGCATCCTACAGCTTGCGTGCTGGGATGAGCTTAAAATTCAAGTAGTTCAAAGGTAACATCCGGAAAAGAAACATTTCACAACACATGGAATTAATGCCACTCAGATGTCATGGGCAGCTTTATCTGAACACAGCAAGCCCATCTGCTTACAGGTCCAGGCTGCTGTCTTGTAAACAGCCACCTCAGGTGCTGCAATAGGCATCCCACGGCTCAAAAGGTGAAGGAGTTACTTTGGGCCTTTTATAGAAGATATGTGCCCATCCCTGCCCCAAAGCACTGAGTAACTCAGGACTGTTTGCTCTTGAGAACCAGCAGTCTGTCAGCACAAGGCTGGAATAGCAGCTGCAAAGAGTCTTGCTTCTAGCCCAGTTATGCCGAGCAAAACCCAACTTAAAGCATGTTGTGTTTCAGGGTGTGCACACACCTCACAGGGTGACAACGGACCAACACAATCCCACTCATCAGTTGAAAGGCAAACAAATTTTGATGCAGGAACAAAGCACCTGGGGACCTCAACCCCACACCAGGACTGAGTGCCAATGTCAGAGTTCAAGTGCACAACAGGAAAGTAAAACAGGAAGGAGGAGATGCCAGAGGCCCCATTCCAAAGAGCCGGCTGTTGCTGACTATGGTCAGACCAGGATGGTCCTCCTCACACTCCCCAGAGAATCTACTCACCTGACCCAGAGAACTCGGCTCCAGCCAACACAGCAATTCCCAGGCTACCTGAAGATCATAGGAGAGACCCTAAGCCAGACTACTCACCTGCTTCCCCTAGTCCAGCTTCCAGGAGCTATGTTGTGGCCACTCCCAGTTATGTTCTCGACAAGACTCCAAAACATGGAGGCAGAGGCAGGCAACCCAAACCAGGGTATAGTAGGAGGAGATGGAGTGAGTGCACATAAAGAGAAGAGTGATAGGGATAAAGTTAAAGCATCTGAAGAGGGGAGCACTGAAGAGTGCAGTTAGAGCACTCTGGGTGGGAGCAGTAGAGGTGCAGTTAGAGCAGTAGAGGTGCAGTTAGAGCACTCTGGGTGGGAGCAGTAGAGGTGCAGTTAGTGCACTCTGGGTGGGAGCAGTAGAGGTGCAGTTAGTGCACTCTGGGTGGGAGCAGTAGAGGTGCAGTTAGAGCACTCTGGGTGGGAGCAGCAGAGGTGCAGTTAGAGCACTCTGGGTGGGAGCAGCAGAGGTGCAGTTAGAGCACTCTGGGTGGGAGCAGTAGAGGTGCAGTTAGAGCACTCTGGGTGGGAGCAGTAGAGGTGCAGTTAGAGCACTCTGGGTGGGAGCAGTAGAGGTGCAGTTAGAGCACTCTGGGTGGGAGCAGTAGAGGTGCAGTTAGAGCACTCTGGGTGGGAGCAGTAGAGGTGCAGTTAGAGCACTCTGGGTGGGAGCAGTAGAGGTGGAGTTAGAGCACTTGGGGTGGGAGCAATGGGGTGGAGTTAGAGCACTTGGGGTAGGAGCAGTGGGGCGTAGGGTTATAGTACTTGGGGTGAGCAGTTGGGGTGGAGAGTTAGAGCACTTGGGGCGGGAGCAGTGGGGCGTGCGGTTACAGTACTTGGGGTGAAGAGAAGTGGGGATAGAGTACTCAGGGTAAGAAGCAGTTGTGGGAACAGTGGGAGGTGGGGGGTACACCTGGGCTTGGAGTTGGGCTTGAAGTTACTGCCTGGTTTCAAAGTGTTTTGTACTTTTGTGTCTACCATGGAGACGAGCAGTCAGTGCCATAGGTAGGGTTCGGTGCTGAGGCTCCAGGCAAATCGGGTTTGGCTATGGATTTTTTGCCACTGGAAGGGTCTAAGGTGAACACATTGGGGTCAAATCAAGGTTAGTAAATACTATGAGAAGATCCTGATGGACCTTTCTTTTCAACACTCTAATTCCGCAGAGAAACAGAGTGTAGTTTCTATCACTGAGGTGTTTGTGGGAGAGAACAGCCCAGACAACAGCCCTCTAATAATGGTACGATGCCTCAGTCCCACAGATCTTCTCGCCTGGTGTCTAGGGTTGTAAGCATCCCAACAGCAGCAGACTTGCTCTGGGCAGACTCCTGTCACTGGCCAAAGTGTGTGCAGTCCCTGGGCCCCACAGGTGCTGAGCAGTGCCTGTCTTCAGGACAGGTGGACGCTGGCTGGCCTCCCAGCAGCACCCTCTAGCAATTCAGGACAGTGTCACTGATGAGCAGGTTTGTTTCCCCTCGGCTCAGGGCTCTCTCCACAGACGGATATGGAGAGAGAGAGCAGTCCTCATCCTCACTGTGCTGGGAAAGCTTGGGAGCAACCCCTCGCACCAGTGCTAGAGAGGACAGGAGCACTTCTCATTGGGAAGGTTGTGGAGTACAGAGCAAATACAGCAGCTGGAGATGAGGAATAGAATTCAGGACACAGAAAGAGGGAAGAACTGGAAGGACCCTGGGAAGGCTATTCTCTGCGACTGCTCCTTCCTGTGTCTTCATGAACAGGTCAGCCTCCAGAAGGCAAAGTGCTCCTAGATGACTCCACCAAACCTTGGAATGCGACCTTAGTGGAAACTGCCACACAACACAAAGGTGGGCCCAATGAGAGAAGGGATGGGGGATTTCAGAGTGCGCAGTGGCAAAGGCCAGGATGGGAGGAGATGCAGCCATGGGCCCAGGCTCCCTGGTCCCGTCCCCCCCGAGCTGGGAGAGGCAGGAGGGAGCCCCTGGAGCCTTCAGAGGGAACAGGGCCCTGTGACACCCTGCTGGCAGACTCCTGGTCTCCAGACCCAGGAGAGGACACAGCCTGCTGTCCTAAGGCCCCTCATTTGTGGTCACTCATTAGCAGCGCCAGAAAACCAGCTGGGACTCAGAATGCCAGGACAGGGCCTGTGGAGGAGAACCAGAGAAAAAGGCGCCTCAAAGGGTCAGCCTGACAAGGCTCAAGGGCAGCTGTGGGTGCACTGCCCTCAGGGACCCTACTCCAACGGCAGTCTGGAGGAGGCCTGTTCTGCCAGGACAGGGGAAGGGGTCACCTTCTTCTCCACTCTGCCCTGTCTTGTCCTTCTCCGAGGGGTCCTCCCAATAAGACACTCAAAGCCAAGCAAAAAGCAGCAGAAATGCACGTCTTCAAAATATATTCTAAAACTATGATTGCTCTTTTGTTTCTGGATAGAAATGGGGCATTTTAAGAAAAAAAATCAACAGTTTTTAAAATAGGTACAATATGTATTATCTTCACACTTGGCTATAGGTAAGCAGTGAAAAGAATATCCCAGTGTTCGCAGGACAACTTTGAGACATACTGGACTTCAGGTAAAAAGTCACAGTCTGACCAACAAGAAACCAGCCTCTCTGTCAGAGAAAACCAGAACCTGCGACTAGGGAGGGGCACATGCAGAGGAGCCTCAGATGGGAGGCGGGCTTGGGCCTAAACATGGTCCTGGAGAAGAAGTTCTGTGAACACAGAAGGCAGGGTCCAGGTGGGCGGACTCAGAAATCAGCACATTTCTTTCACAGATTTACACTGCCCTTTTACAGCTATCAAGAATAGAAAGAGAAGACAATTCAGCCAGTGGGGATGCTGGCCATGCAAAGCAGTCAATGAGTACTCTGTGCAGCCGGCCTTGCAGGGAAGGGCTGTCCTGCTGCTGTGACCCTCTGAAGCGCTCAGGTATGAGTGGGGAGCCTGGGCCTGCCTAGAGCCGGGCAGAAGGAGCTGTGCCCTGCAGGGAGGGGTCAGAAGGAGCTGCGGCCTGCAGGGAGCAGGGGAGAAGGGAGCCGGAGACTGCAGGAGGCAGAGGAGAAGGCAGCTGAGGTCTGTGGGCACGGGGGCAGAAGGGAGCTAGGGCCTGCAGGTTGCTGAGGGGGGGCGTGGGAAAAGGATCTGGGGCCCAGGGAAGCAGGGGAGTAAGGAGCTGGGGCCTGTGGGAGGCAGCGGGGAAAAGGAACTGGGGCCCTCAAGAAGCAGGGACTTGCAGGAGGCAGGGGAGAAGGGAGCTGGGGCCTAAGGTTGCAGGGGAAGAAGGAACTGGGGCGACCATGGTGGGTGTGGGGCTAGAGGGTGGCCTGCTGGATCCGCAGGCAGAACTCCCCTCTCCGGGGCCTCCTCCTTCCTGCATGTGCCGTGCTCTGGGTCACATCACACAAGCCCCCCACCCTGAGGCAAGCCTGTGCCTTCTGGGGCACAGCCTCTGACTACTAACGGGCCCCTGGGGTGACTCCCGTGTGCACGTGCTGAGAACAAAGTACTCAGGGCAGTGACTGTCATCAAAACCAGTCACTTCTTCGCTCCCCTGTGCTAGGTCAGTTTTTTGGCACGTCGGGTGTGCTTGTCGATGGTTAAGGTGGTCCGGTCAACGGCCGCAGTGATGCCGTCCAGGGCCTCATCCTGCCTCTCCAGCTCTGTCTCCGTGTCCAGGGCGAGACTCTTCAGCTTCCTCAGGATCTGTAAGAGTAGCGCACAGAGCAGGAGGGGCTGTCATTTCTTAAACTCTCAAAAACAGACATTATCTCTTTCCATCACTTTTACAGTACTTTGGAAATTGTGAGTTGGGGGGATGACAAACACTCTGTCCTCCTCTCCTGGGTTTGGGTCTCAGCTCTGCAGCTCACCAGCACTGACCCCCAGGGTGGCACCAACCCCCAGGGAGCTCTGGCCCCCAGAACACACTGAACCCCAGAGAGCTCTGACCCAGGATGGCACTGACCCCCAGGGAGCTCCGACCCAGGATGGCACTGACCCCCAGGGAGCTCTGACCCAGGATGGCACTGACTCACAGGGGGCACTGACCCCCCGAGAGCTCTGGCCTCCAGGATGCAGTGAGCCCCAGGGAGCTCTGACCCCTCGGGAACTCTGGCCCCCAGGATGCACTGAACCCCAGGGAGCTCTGACCCAGGATGGCACCAACCCCCAGGAAGCTCTGGCCCCCAGGACGCAGTGAGCTCCAGGGAGCTCTGACCAAGGATGGCACTGACCCCCAGGACACACTGAGCTCCAGGGAGTTCTGACCCAAGATGGCACCAACGCCCAGGGAGCTCTGACCCCTAGGGAACTCTGACCCCTAGGACACAGTGAGTCCCAGGGAGCTCTTACCCAGGATGGCACTGACCCCCAGGGAGCTCTGGCCCCCAGGACACACCAAGCCCCAGGGCAGCAGAGCTCAAAGAAAGGTGAGGAATCAGCCCTCTGGCCCTGCTCCAGGCCACAGCCCCCCTGCCTCCTGACAAAGTCCCTGGGGCACTGCTTGTTCTTCCAGTCACAGAGCAGTAGGGAGGGCTGGCCCAGAGCACGAGCATGACCCAGTCCTGGGCTTCATTACCTGTCTACACCCATGTCCGGACTGCAGAATGGGATTTAAAAGGAGAAGCCAGCCCTGTTTCTTGTTGATCTGTAGAAAACACCTCACTACACCTCCACATGGCTTGAGGGGAGGAAGCAGCTACCAAACACAGCCCTGGGGGCACTGTAAGAAGAGCGGCTAACCCTGGAAAAGCAGGCCCCTCAGCCTTCTGGGGACTCACGTCATGCTGCAGGCGTCTCAGGCACTGTTGGAACGGCCGCTTTCCTGCAAGCCCATCGAGACTACTTGCACTGTGAAATGTGGTGAGCCTGTGCTGAAAAATTTAATACCCTCAAGCTGACAACAAAAAGGAATGATTTTAAGAGGAATCATAATGACCACCTACTTGCAGTTAAGAGTTACTACCTCTTGGAAGGAGAGTTTCAGGCCCCTGGCTGCGTTAGGATGAAGGACCTACAGACTGTGGGTCCTCTCAGGAGTCCTGGGTACCATTTACCAACTCCCAAGGGATCTAGCGGGTACAGCTGCGTTCCAAGTCCGCTGCCCCATGGGGATGGGAGTCAGCAGTGAGGGCCCCAAACCTAATGCAGCCAGCAGCACGCCACACACGGATGTCATGGTCATGGCTCGGCCGGTGGCACTGCAGACTAGGAGCGGCCCAGGCCTAGGAGAGCATGTGGCACCCTGAGGGCAGGGGGATGGCGTGGCCACAGTGCCCGTGCGCTTCCATGAGGCAGCCTTGTGCCACCCACCACCACGTGGACCAGATCAGAGGCAGGGAGGTGGTCAGAGGCTAGTAAGATCAAGCCCTTCCTCAGGAGCGGGGAGGCTGGAATGAGCTCACAAATGCGAACAAGCTGTGAAAACTATGAAGTGGGGCGTGAGAAGCCCCCGCCAAGTCCTGGAAGGCTCCGCTGCACCCGTGCCATGGAGGGTCTGAGGCTGTGTGCAGTCAGGTGTTTGGACACAGGCAGGCTATACCGCACCTCTGTGTGCACACATGGCCTCATCCCTGGGAGCCCCGTTCAGGCGCAGGGACATCTCCCCGACCCAGGCAGCAGGCTCAGACGCCAGGCTCTGTGCCCTCTGGGAGCCGCTGAGTCACTGGAAAACCTGGACGTGGCTCTGGAAAGTACATTGTGGGGTCAGCCGGCTCCGAGGGATGGGCTGCATGACCTCATGTAGGAGGTCTTTTCCACCGCGTTCCTATGACCTCATGTGGCTGAGTCCCAAACGCACAGTAAACAGTCAGCTCAGCACCGTGGGAGGCAGGTCCTCAGTGCTGCTCTGCTCAAAGATCCCTCTCCATCCGCCTGCAGGTCCCCATGCACCGGGCACATGCACACCACAGCCCCGGGGAGGCTGGCCATGGACACAAACTCACACCCGGCTTAAAACCCACGAACGGCCTCTGCCCTGTGTGGGTGCCTCAGGCCGCATGTGCTGTGGACAACCTCTGTGTCCTCGTCAACCACAATGATGGTCCTTCGGGCTCAGTAGGCTCTGTGAGCTGTCAGCACTGTCCTGCTCCAGGACTCACGCTGCAATAAGGTCAGGACACAGGACTAGAGAAGAAAAGGAAACATCCTGAACCCGCTCAGATGAGCAGTGGCACAGGGGCGTGACCCTGTCCACGCAGCTCTGTCTCCTGCTTCCTTGTCCCCACCTGTCCTGAATGAGGGTGAGGGCCGCGGGGCTCTATGAACCCTCAAACGGACTGTTTCACACACTGGGCTGAGAGGGCATGCCCAAGACCCCACGCTCTGTCTGCAGCTGGCCCACAGCACGGCCCAGATGCAAAGAGCCGACACTTGCGTGTCCCCACGTGATGACACAGACGTCATAGCACCGGCACTGACAGGAATAGCACACGTCCCTTAACAAGGCAAACTGACCTTCCCAGGGATCAGCAGCCGTTCAGACAGCCCCGGGAAGGGGGCTCGAGAGCCTGGTTTGCTCCTGGAGCTGAGAGCAGCTATGGCAAAGGTCCCACGTAACCAGGTGGTGGGTATTAGAGAGGGCACGGATTGCATGGAGCACTGGGTGTGGTGCAAAAACAATGAATACTGGTTACAATGAAAAGAAATTAAAAAAAAAAAAAAAAAAAAAAGGTCCCACATAAGGAGAGCAACACCTGTGACTTTAGATTCTCCAACGCTCACATTCTTAACGGTAAAAAAGAAGCATTTCTCAAAATGCTTTAAGTATTTCTTTAAGTAATCTCTACATCCTCACACGGGGCTCGAACTTGTGACCCCAAGATTAGTCGGCTCCAATGGAGCCAGTTGGTGTCCTGCAAAAATGAGAAACACCGCTGGTGTGACCCAATCAGATAAAAAGTCATCGTCTCCACACGAAAATAACACAAATAATGCATGAGATTGGTCCTTTGCTACTTGATGAATGGTGTGCTCTCTGCACATGTCCATAGGGCTCCCTGGCTGAGGGCCCTGCTCTGGGATGGCCCCACTATCCCCCGCCCAGAGGAGAACCACCATGGCCCACAGGTGACCCACTCACGCACAGACACGCAGCAGTAACAGGTACTGCATGCACTCCCTTTGTGAGCAAGACCAATCAACTCTAACCCTTCATGGAGTCTGGGGCATCCACACAGGGCTCGTCCCCGCCGATTGGTCCAACTGCAGTGCTGTCTCACCGGGACCCCCCCTCCCCCTTCAACGGTCCAACTGCGATGCCATCTCATTGGGACCCCCAACCCTGTCAATTGGTCTGACCACAATGCCGTCTCTTGGGACCCCTTCCCCGTCCAATGGTCTGACCGCGATGACATCTCATTGGGACCCCCGACACTGTCGATCAGTCCAACCGCAACGCTGTCTCACTGGGATACCCCCTCCCTGTTCAATGGTCCAACCATGACGCCGTCTCATTGGGACCACCCCCCCCAGCAGCTGTGAATGCCTCACACTGCACCTGAAATGACCTCACAGTGCAAAACCCCAAGGGACCTACATGGCTCGTGAGTCTGCAGAGAGGACTGAGGAAGCTTCCAGCTAGGGTCCCTCTGAAGCACTGACTGGTCCAGCGCTTTTCCCTTTAAGGAAGAACATGGGTGGAAAGAATGGGGAACGCCAAGTCTGGCCAGACCGTCACGCAGCTGTGACTTCTGCGGCCCAGAATGACAAGCTGTCCAGTCATCAGTGTGTCAGGCTGCCAGACTCTGAAGTATCAGCTGGCAGGAGGCTGTGCGCTTTCTTCCTGGAGCCCCTGCCTCGCTAGAAGTGGGCCTGCAACTGGCCCTGTCTGTGGATGCATCTACCCCCACACAGCACATGCACAGAGCTGAGGGGGAAGCAGCGCAGACTCTGTCCTGGAGCAGCATCAGGAGAGAAACTGCAGAAATGCTCAGCGATCTGGAGCCTGAGGGCCGCAGACGTTCCACCAGGTCTGCGCACGGATGGGGTGCGTCCGAGACCAGAGGCGGTGGGGACATGTGCATCTAGAGAGCCTGGGCTGGAAGCGGGACAAGGTCCCCGGGACAGAGCACACACTCCTGTGGTTTCTGCTGCCCTGGCCACACATGGTGTGATGGCTTCTACCTGCCAACAGCAGACACAGCAGACGCAGAGACGTCTCCGTTGTGTGCATACAGACGGGGGAACGGCTCCTCCATCCAAGGAGGTACGCTCACTGAGGCAGATGTGCTCAACCACACGTGTGCCCCTCGGGGAGGCCGTCCCAGTGTGGGCTTCGGGGAGCCCGAGGTCCTGGAGGGCTCTGCCTTGGGTGTCCACCACGTACCTGCAGCAGGGGAGGGCACACAGCATGTTCTCACGACCCTGTAGTGTGCTTGTGGCCTCACCCAGGGTCTGAAGGAAGACGTTCTGTTCTACTTTGCGATGAGACTCCAGGATTCAGAGCACTCCTATGTTCACAAGAAGCACCTACAGTGAGTTTAGCATGAGCTAGACTGTCTGCCCTCATTTTGTTTTGCAGCTGACTCACTGGAAAACTGTGAATTTTCTTGCAGTGAGAAATTAGCAACCATTTAAGAACAGAGCTGGGATAAATCAAGCTGTCTGCACGTCCAAACAGTTCTACCAGTTGGGGCCATTAAGTGCTACAGAGAAGGCAGAGAGGGAAAAAGTGGCTTCCAGCACAGTCAGAATTCTGGAGACTGTACAGAACATTCTAGGCTACGATATGTCACATTCAGCACTCATAGACCACCCCCACGTCCCACCCGTCCCTTCGGCTGCATTCCTGCAGGCCACAAGGGCCATCTGTGGACAACAGCACAGGCTTCCTTCCAGGGAGGCCCCTGCTGCGGCCCCTCCTCCACAACCCTCCGAGCAGCTGTAGGGGAAAGCTGACGCTCCAGGTCCCCATAGCACTGCATTCCCAAAGCCAGACTCTGAGCATGCAGTTCTCAGGGATCTGTCGGCCCTCACTGCAGCTCCCAGTGGCCTCCCAAGGTCCAGACACAGCCAGCATATGGTGAACACCTCCCAGGGCTAGAGGGGGACACTGGGGACTGGCCTGCTCGTTACCAGGTCACGATGGGTCCAAATAGGATTCATCCCAGAATGTAAGAAAATAGATGAAAGTCCTAAAAACCACACATCGCACTGAAAGAAATTAAAGAAGACCGAAACAGTGAGGGGGTCCTGTGTTCCTGGATGAACAAGATGCCCAGACGCCTCCAAGTGACCTACAAAGTCAACGCAATCCACATTAGGTTTCCAGCAGCCTCTTTACCCGCCCCAGAAATGGAAAAAAGGATCCGCAAATCCATTCAGAACTGCGGGGAGCCATAACAATCCTTTTCTTTATTCGTGTGAGAGTTGAAGCAGGGAGAGCTGCAGAGGGCAAGGGAGAAGCAGCTTCCCTGCAGGGCGGGGGGCCCAATACGGACTCTATCCCAGGACCCCAGGATTGTGACCTGAGCCAAGGCAGGCGTCTGCTTCACTGACTGAGCCCCCCAGGTGCCCCGGAGGAATCCTGAAAGAGAAAAAGGAAGCTGGAAGACTCAATTCCCTCACCCATTGCCGGCGGGAATGTGAAACGCTGTGGCCGTTATGGAGAGCAGCCTTGCTGCTCATGAAGTCCACGTGGAATTATCCCAGAATGGAGCAATTCCACACTGTGCATGCTATGTGCCCCCGAGGAGCAGAGACATGACCCACAGATGCCATGTGTCATGTTTGCATGACCGCTGCAGACAGCGAGCCATCCTGCAGTATGCACTACTCCACTGTGAAAGGAAAGACAGATCAGCTTGAAAACACAGCGGGAAGTGAGGACAGCCAGGCATGGACGGTCATGTGTGAGAGAGAGAAGACCATCTGGGGCGGGGCACAGCACAGCGCTCGTATGCCATCGCTGGGTGGAAAGGCAGTAGTCACCACCCTAAAATCAGCATTCTAGAAGACAGCCAGGCGCTCGACAGTAAGACTCCCGCACAGCAGAGGTGAGCACTTCAGGAAGATGGGAAGGCGTCCGCTCCCTGGCCCTCAGAGGCCCTTGCGCTCCTCCCGCTCTGAAGATGCTTGCTGAGTCATGACAATCTCTGGAACCCTAAGGCCCCTTATCTGGCACTCCCACCCTGTTCGTCTTTCTGGGACAGTAGAGGGGACAGGATGTGGTCCGTGCCTTCACGTGGTCCAGCTTTGTCCCAGCTCAGTCAGTGAGGGCAAGGGCCCACCAGCCCAGACAGCACACAGGCCTGCCCTGGAGTGGGGGCCACAGCTGACAGAACGTGAGCCCTGAAGCAGTCCAGCCCAGGGGAGGGGTGCACAGGAAACCAAAGGGGGCCGGGGCGGGGTGGATGGGGGGGCGTGACAGCAGGCTCAAAGCTACCAGGGACCACGGTAAGGGCACAGCAGATGGGAAACCCACGACGTTGTCCTGTGAGTCAGTTTGCGTCACTGTGGACGTTTCTGCAGAAGGCAGAGACTGGCCCAGGGAGGCACGCGGCCCCCCCAGGATGTTGGGGTTGACAGGGCAGGGCTTATCCTGTGACACATGTCCTCTCGCTGAAATGTCAACTGTCACAGATGTCATAAACTACAAGGCTGCTCCTGGGTCATCCCCATGACCCAGGCTCTTCTCATGGTTTAATAGATGACACAGGACAGGACGAACACTTGTGAGTAACACCTGGACTGGTATTAAAGCCACAAATACAAACACTGACAACCTCCTCCCCTTTTTACTGTGCCCCGAGAGTAATGAAAGGAACGAACCACCTGGAAAACAGCTCACAGGACCTGTCTCCCCTGCCTGGCACAAAGGTGAGGATCGGTGGGTTTGTGGACACGAGTGGCTCTTCGCATAGCCCACTCCAGCAAGGCACCTGCATGCCCTCCCAGGGCTGGAAGGCATCAGCCCTAGCCTGCACTCTGACCCACTTACCCGCACAGCCAACCCCTCTTCCAGGGACATGTCAATCTGGAATGCCTGTCCTGCCATCGCTACAGATGGGAAGCACGGTGGCAGGCTCCATGGCTGGCGTGATACCCCGGGACTCTGCGCGGGTAGCCATCCAAAAATCCGAGCTCTGTCGTCCCTCCAGACGTTAACATGCCCAGACCATGGAAAGTGCGACACAGACAAGACATTAATTTTGGGGCGAAGAACAATGTGTTAAGCCCGATGCTCTTGGGTCAAGGCGGTATGGGAGAAAGGCTGAGAAAGGATACACGGGCACTAGGACAGGCTTGAATACTGGGTATAGACAAGGGAGAGCAGAGCTGACGTGAAAGGAATTCTACTCCTCCTACACGGGAATGAGACACTAGTTCTGCAGAATCCCAGCACACAGCCTGCACCAGCAGGAGAAGGCACAGGCAGAAGGGATGCTGGTCCTTGAGCTGCTCCTGTGCTCCCTCCCGCCATGAGCCCTACCCTGTGTCATCTGTGAACCAACCCTCAGTCTCCCTGCTGGATCCTGGGCTCTGTGGTTCCTGCTTATGGAGAATCACACGTGGATGGCAGAATGCCTGCACTGCCTAACCACAGGTAAGTCCAAAACCACGACCTGAACCCTGGGGCCCCGCGCTGCACCCCCGCCATGGGGGCTGCGACCCAATGCCCAGGGTCCCTGTGTCACCCCACCACAGAGGCTGCAACCCGAAGCCCCGGGTCCCCGTGCCACACCCCCACCATAGGGACAGCGACCTGACGCCCCGAATCCCTGTGAAGGACAGGAGCGCCTACTGTCCCCTGTCCTGTGCCGTGCTCAGTTTCTTCAGGTCTGGGGTGCGGAAAGGCAGAGGCGGGACCGGACAGAGCAGTGAGGGGAGAAAGTCTGGAAGAGAAGCTGGGGACACTGGGATGCCCTGAGGCAATAGGAGCGACATAACCAGGGGACAGACACAGATTTCGTAACAAAGCAGCAGCAACAGCTCTAGGGCAGGACAGGCCAGCACATCAGACCAGAGAGGGTTCAGGGCGCTCTGCCAAACCCATCCCAGCACATCCACTTCCTTTCCGGCCGCCGACACCGCACACCCTCCCCATGGCTGGTAGACGCTGCAATGACGGCTGTCCGGGGCTCTGTGTGGTGGGAGCTGGCACAGGCAGGGAGCACACTGGCCCCGGGGAAACCACAGCCGTTCGTGTCTCTCAGCATCCTGCTGCAGGGCAAGTCACCAGGACCCACTTCCACGTAAGGACGGTAATGGCATCCACCACAGAAACCACAGCTTGAACATGGGGGGCGCGGTTCTTGCATTTCTGTTTTCCCCAGAAATTTACCTCATTCCTACTTATGCTAGAGCTTCAAGTGCACAGCTAAGAACTCTTCTCTAAATAGGAAACATGTGTTTTACCTCCAGAAGACAGTCTCTGGGCGAGCCGGACAGTCCTGCAGGAGGAGGACGGGCAGCGGCCGATGTGAATCCCTGCTCTCCCGTGGCAGCCCTCCCCGACCCCACGACTCAGGGGTCACCACTTCCCCAGCCTGTGTTCAGTGTCCTGACTTGCGGCCTCTGCTGCGCCCAGTACAGACACCAGAAGGCTCAGGGCTGAGCCCACGGTCCCTCTCTCGTGGACATAGCAGCTTGTATTTTCATCACGACCGCTGCCGTCTCAGCTTCTAGGGCAGAGACGGCCGG
Organism: Mustela lutreola; assembly: GCF_030435805.1. Lineage (NCBI taxonomy): Eukaryota > Metazoa > Chordata > Mammalia > Carnivora > Mustelidae > Mustela > Mustela lutreola. The sequence goes on from NC_081294.1 coordinate 167,035,820, forward strand.
TTTGACACAAGGGCCCTCTCAAACTGCACAGCCATCACCAGAATTTACAGAGAGAATCCTGACATCTCCCACACAAAGCCATGGGATGCCTTTGCACAAGGGTGGGCAAAGGGTCCTCAATCCCACCAACCTGAGGCATGTTGGCTCGCATCCACCCTCAGGAGAAGGGGAGCATTTCCTGCAGAGGATGAGGGTTTCTCAAGCCCCGAAGACATGTTCTGGGGTTAGTAAGCTGCAGAAGCTGCAGGCTGCAGCGAGAAAGCAGCGTTTTTGTGGGTCGTCACTCAGAGTGACTAAGTTAGACCGGGGAAAGAGTGACAAATCGTGCATATTTAACATAGCCCATAGCAAAGATGAGTGCTTTTTTTCCAGAAAGGAAAGGGCCAAGCTTAAAGGAGGCGATGCTGATGCAGACAGGTCAGGAAGACTTCTTTAAAAACGTGGGAAGACACACAGTCCCCCTGTGCCCTGGTGGAAGTCTGCAGCACCATGATGACAGGGCCTCCTCACGTAGAGCCCGGATTTGCAGAACCCCTGAGCAAGGAACCAGGGGCAAACCAAAATCTCAACGGAGAAACAACATAGTTTTCCCTACAAATACACCGAGAAGCAAACGGCAAGGACAGAGGGAAGCCATACCCTAAGACAGTCTTCGCTGAGTGGCCGGCACAGGCCTCAAGTGGGCTGTGAGCCAATAAACATGCAGCACATGTCCCTGAACCAGACTGGTGTCTAATGACCTGAGGCAAGCACACCATGGCGTAGGGCTTTTTAAGAGTTCTACGTCCTAGGGGCGCCTGGGTAGCCTCTGCCTTCAGCTCAGGTCATGATCTCAGGGTCCTGGGATCAAGCCCCGCATAGGGCTCTCTGCTCAGTGGGGAGCCTGCTTCCTCCTCTCTCTGCCTGCCTCTCTGCCTACTTGAGATCTGTCTGTCGAATAAATAAAATCTTTAAAAAAAAAAGAGTTTCTACGTTCTAAAGATGTGCACGGAGGATGCGTGAGTGATGAGACACAATGTCTAGGCATCTACTTCAGAATTACTTGAAAAGGAAAAAGAAAAAGCACTGAATCATCCAGCCCTAGGTTGAAGAGAACCTAAAAGTAGTTCTATCAAACATTGTTTAAATTTCTACTTGCTGGACACAAAGTGGTAAGCAGCCTCAAGAATCCACTGGCAGGCCCTTGAGAGAGATCTGGGAGAGTGAGCATGCTCCGTTTTACGTGTACCTGTGGAGCCATGCCCACACAACGACAGGCCCGCAACACACACAGCACGCACATGGACACACGCACAGTACACACATGGATAGACACATGGACACACACAGCATGCATGCGGATACACACAGCATGCACATGGACACACACATAGCGCCCACATGGATAGACACATGCATAGCGCAGACACATGCTTAACACTCATGTGGATAGACACATCCACAGCGTGCACACAGACATGCAACACACACAGCATGCATACAGACAGACACACGCACAGTACACACATGGATAGACACATGCACAGCATGCTCACACACAGACAGACCCGCAACATGCATAGTATGCACATAGACTGACATACACACATGCACAGCATGCACGCAGACAGATACACACAGACACACACAGTTCACACATGGACAGACATATACAGCATGCACATGGAGAGACATACACAGACGCATGCATGGTACACACATGGATGCATGCACGGCATGCACATGGACAGACATACACACATACAGTACACACACAGACACAGACATAGCATGCACACACGGACAGACATGCAACATGCACAGCACGCACACAGACACATGCACAGCACACACGTAGACAATTACACAGTATACACACGGAGACATACGCACAGCATGCTCAAACACGGATACACATGCACAACATGCACACAGACATACCTGCACAATACGCACATGGATGCATGTACAGTATGCACACAAACACACACATGGACAGACACAGCATATATACAGAGCACACACATGTGCACACATGTACCTCTACCACACACGGGGACGGCACACACATACACACACACACACACACAGAAAGCCACCATGTGCCTGCATATCCCACACTCACAGCCCACATGTACATGGGCATATGCACACATTCTAAAGGGGGATGCAGCCATAGGCTGACTGCATGTGCATGCCAGGAAACACAGGAGCTTCTACTGGGCACCGTTCTTGCTCTATGTTCTCCAGCTCCAGAGAGGAGAACAAAGCGGGTGGGCACACGGCAGGCCCTGTTGATGAGGGGCCAGCATCACGCAGCGGGGAGCTGTGTGCAGGCAGGAAGGAGCCCCATGCAGGGGCATGGTGACCCTGTGAGTACACAGTACCTGTCTTAGCTCCTGGGCATCCCCCTCGGAAACCAATGGCTCACTCATCTGCGGTGGAAGCAGCTGGGCCTCCTGGCTCGCCAAGCAGGGCTCGCGGTGCACAGCACGGTCCATCAGCCCAGATGCTGAAATGGAAAACCAAACGGCAATGACATCGTCCAGAGGTGTGAACCACGTGAGAACTTTCAGACCTTCCCATGGGAGGCCATCAGGGCTCTCTGGACAGACGCAGTGTTTCCAGCTCACCCACGGTCTGGCAGGGCTTAGCTCTGCTATGCTGAGCTGGGGTAGGGGCTGCCTCCATGCCCTCGGACCCCTGTCCAAGCTGCCTCCACACCCTGCGGGCACAGACTATAGTCTGGGTTTGGCTCCATAACTGCTCTTGCAGGAAAGGGCCTTCATCGGCGTGCAGACATTTCTCTTCTCTGGGGGAAGGGCTATAGGTAGGAGCCTGGAGAAACGCACACAGAACACCCTGCTGGAAACTGTGGCATCATCTTGTCCCCCACATGGTGCTGAGGCTCTCTGAGTGCAGGAAAGGGCCAGTGGGATGGGCCAAGCCACACTGGCTGTGTGGCTGCATGGATGTGGGGCTGCATCAGAGCCCTGCACATGGCCAGGCCCCACTCAGGGGCCTGCACCTGGCCAGGCTCCCCAAGGGGTGGAAGGGCAGCCTGGAGATGCGGTGATAACCAAGAAGATCTCGGAGACTGCCGTGGCGTGCAACCCGTCCTTTGTTTGAAGCGCTGACTCGAACCCCAACCCTGGCACCACAGGGCCCAGAGAAGGGCCTGCGCCTCCCCCCAGGACACAGCACAGCCACATTCATGGACAGCGATGTCGGGAGGCAGATGGCTATCCAGAGGCCAGACCAGCTCCTCTGAGCACTTCTCTGCTCCTGAGCAACGGGAGGCCCAGAGGGCCCACAGGACCCTGGCAGCAGGGAGCAGAGCTGCGTGATGAACACACCATCAGGAGGGGAAGGACCAGGCCTGAAGAGTAGGAGCCAGACTGGCCATCCCCAGCACACACAGAAATATCCCCGCTCTGCTCATTTCTCAAAGTAATCCCTGAAGACAGCCTAGCTGAGCAAAGAAAGCATGGCCTCGACCAGGAGAGACACAGGCTGGAGCGAGAAGACACAGGGTTCTCAGGGTTCTGGAGCAGAAGAGGGACTAGGCCCGATGCAGAAAGCTTGGGGACTGGAGCATGAGCAAGAGCTGTGCAGAGGCAGGACTACGGGTTCCGGCCTGCCTCTGCTGGAGGAAGCTGTGTGTAGAAACCCCCCTGCTCTGTGTGCGCCCTGGGAGAGCCTACAGAGACCCACCACACCGCAGGTGTATTCAGGAAGCCAGAAAAAACCCTTACTGTACACCATGCAATGGATGTCTGCTTGTCTACGTCCTTCTGTAAGAAAAATAAAAGCTGATCGCAACCCAGCAAACTGATCTCACAACCTGTGTTCTAAACCTCAAAGCTCTGTCCGAGTCCCGCTCCCTAACGGCTTTTAATTAGCAAGGAACTTTCTGCAGCATGCAAATCAGCACTGTTCAGCCTCATGGGATCTAAATGTCACTACCTAAAACGTTACATAATGACAAGCACTTTTCTGAAACCGTCAGAGTGAGCTGGAAGACATGATGGCAGAAATAGCAAACGCAGACGTGAACTACCAGCTATTATTAGCCTCAAGAAAAGGCCAACCCATGCCCACGATGTTAACCAGTCCTTGGTGCTAATGTGATGACAAACGCTGGTTCCACCTCCCTACTAGGCCTTGGCTCTCCCCTTCCCAGCTTTCTACTCCCCAGGCTCCTGGACTCCTGCTCCAGCCAGCCTGGCAGCCCCATCCTTGGAGGCTCACACACCATCCCCGGTCCCCATCCCTAGCTCCCCATCCACGGCCTGCTAGTGCCCTGTCCCCGGCACCCTGTCCCAAGCAAGCCCCCTGGTCCTCTGTCCCTGGCACCCTGTTCGTGGTCCACTGGCCCTCTGTCTCTGGCACCCTGTCCCCAGTCCACTGGTTCTCTGTCCCTGGCCCACTGCCACTCCGTCCCTGGCCCCCAGGGCCCTGCCCGCCCTGCTCCTCATCTGCACACATCACATACACAGTCAGCCCCTAGCACAAGTGTGACTGTGTCTCTATGAGTGACAACCTTCCCTCATCTGTCCTGCCATCATTCCACTTGCGCAACTTTGATATTAACGTGCTTGGTACCGCACTGCTTTTCTGAGACCAAGGCCCACATCTGACTCACATGTGGGCCTGGCCCTGGGTCCCTTTAGCACTGCTGTGCTTTCCATTCCAAGACCCAGAGCTATCTTCCGGAGGGACATGCTAATATTTCTTTGAATATTTAATGGAATAGGTTTTACTTAAGCAGAAAGCCCAAACAGAGAATTTTTCTTCCTGGAATACACTGAGTCACAGTATCTTTCATGGCCAGCAGGATGACACCTGGCACGGAGCTTGGCACCCCTGGTACTCTGTATTGAGACCTGAGTCACCGACTCAGTTCAACGCTGTGAGCTATCTTCTGAAAACATTGATTAAGATGGTTTCTGTCTCTAGAGCCACTAATGATCACAGTCAAACACAATCAGCACAAAGTGTTCAAGCTGCAAGGGGACTTACGCATGATCTCATTTCCTGGGAACAACAGCTGGGCTAGCAGGGGCATCTGCAGATGCCAGTGTCCTTTATGGACAGGTCTGCATCTGAGCAAGAACTCCCCAGCCCACCCTCACCCAAAAGCCTGTCTGTTCACGGGCCCATCTTCCCCCTTGTCCCTGGGACCCAAAAGCCCCATCCATGACACAGGGAAGGAAATGCCTACCTTACCCAGGGATGGACCCAGAAGATTAGAGAACTGGGGTGGGAAGCCCTTCCACAAAATCCCAAGTGCCCAAGCCCTCAACACTGCAGGAAGGTAACAGAGAGGGCAAGCCTACTCAGCAGAGTGAAAGTAAAGCCCTCGGCAAATGTATCTTGGACCCAAGCAAGAGTCCTCGGAAAATCAAGTGGGTGAGAACCGACAGCCCCCAAAGGTCCACAGGGGCCAGGAGTGGTCTGTGAGAGGTCAGCGTGGTGTCTGTGTCCTAGTGACCACACAGTTGCGGGGGGGTCTGTCAGTGGTCAGCATGGGGGTCTATGTCCTAGTGACCACACAGGGAGGGTCTGTGGTCAGCATGGTGTCTGTGTCCTAGTGACCACACAGGTGGAAGGGGGGGTCTGCCTGTGGTCAGCATGATGTCCGTGTCCTAGTGACCACACGGGTGGGAGGGGGAGGTCTGCCTGAGGTCAGCGTGATGTCCGTGTCCTAGTGACCACATGGGTGGGGGGGCCTGTCTGTGGTCAGCGTGGTGTCTGTGTCCTGGGATTGGAACTCTACCACTTGAAGCCCAAGTCTTAAATGACAGTGTCCCCAACGTGTATTACTGTGACATAGATGTGAGTGCTCCTGATGCCAGGGGCTGTTCTGGGTACTGAAGAGGTGGTCATCAGGAGACCAGCTGGGTCCAGTCCAGAGAGTACATGTCCCAGCGTGAAAGTGTGGCAGACCACCAGAGGGCGAGTGTTGCCTCTTAAATGAGGTGGTCAGAGAAGGTTTCTCTCCAAGGCGGCAGTTGGCAAACAACAAAGACAAAAATAAGTACCAAAAAGACCATAAAATGCTACGCACGGGCCATGCTGTGAAGTCTTCTTCCTAAAATCTGTCATGCCAGGACCCTGAGACAACATGAAACACAGACTGAGAGACAGTCTATAAAACTTCAGCACAACTCCTGCAAACTGCTGAGACCCTCAAAACAAGGAGAGCTCAGGGAGCTGCCACAGGTCACATGAGTCCAGACGAGGGTCCTGGGACAGCAAGCACGGGGGGATCTGGAGAGATCGTGGACAGACTTGCTAGCTGTGCCAGAGAGGAAGGCAGCTGCAGGGGACCATCCTCCCAGCTTGTCCCCAAGCCTGAAAAGACCCTACTTTAAAGGTGCTATATACACACAAACAGCCATTTTCCACTGCTTTTCCCCAGGGTGGATGCAGTCCACCAGTGTCATTCCCAGCCCCCGAAGCCCAGGAGACCCTGGCGCCTGACCCTGGCCGATCCACCTCCACCACGCAGGACTGGAGGTCTCTGGAAAGTTCTCTAGATACTGACTCAAGGCAAACCCGGGTCCCGTGGCAACACTGCCACCTGCTGGCCATGCATTCTACCCAACCGGCTTCTGGAGGAGAGGCATCTGTTTCTGAGAAGTCAAGTCATGGTTTCCACCTCCACGGCCTGTTTTCCAGCGTGGGAGAGGGAAAACACCGGTGCTGGCAAAGAGCAGTAGGGGAGACAGAGAGGGCCTGCCCAGACCTCCCGCGGAGCCCTTGGCAAGCGGGACACTGTCCCACGTGTTGGACTCCTCCCTGCTTCCCCTCCTCCCCCACAAGCACCCCCATACTCTGGAGGCAGGGTGCCTCACCGAGGGAAGATAGCACCTCTCGGTCCACGTAAACAAGACACACTGTGGGAACTCCCCCTGCTCCCGCCCCCGAGGCTCAAGTGAGCACCAGGGTGAACACCCATCTGTCATCACAATGTGGTCCCGTTCCCTCTGCACACATACCGTGGTCTGTGACAGTGATGGGTGAGGCCACATATTCCCAGTCCAGGTCCTGCTGGGAAGGTGTCTGAGGATGTGGTGAGGGCCCAGCACTGGCTGACCTTTCATGAGGGAGGCTGTCTGTGCTCTCCCCGAGGAGGAAGACGTGCAGCCCGTGTGCCCTTCCCAACGGCAGGCTCTGGGGAACCTGCACTCACCTGGCTTCCTGCCGGGGGACCACAGTCCTGGCATGTACCTTCCACCCTCCCTCCCTGTCTGCACCTGGACACGCAGGGTCAGAGCGGGCCCAGCCAGCCTCTTCTCCCCTGTATGGTATGTGCTTCCCCTGCCAACTGTCTCGTGACACTCTGTGCCGTGTCCTCTCTCTGGAACCACCCACGAATGTGCTAGAGCTCTGAGAGAACAGGATGGTGAGTGCCTGGCCCAGGGAGTTCCCCATAAGCACTGGCAGAATGAATGGCTGGAGGCGCTACCAGCCCTGGGGCTCCTCATGACCCAGGCCCCTCCCAGAGAAACAGGAGGGTAAGGGCAGACAATGTCCTGCCTGAGGCCTCTCTCAGGCTCACTGCAACTGCCCACCCTTCTCAGCCCCTTTATGGGCTGCCCAGTGCTGCCTTGAGAAAAGGGCCAGAGAAAAATCTGGAAATGCCACGAAATTATATTAGTACACTAACACTTTTGATACTTTGGTGCTTATGGGACCACATCTATTTTCAGGTACATTTCTCTTGAAACACGAAGTCATGTAGAATAACATAAAAATATGTATGTGTTAGGGAACCAGGTTACACATTAGCACTGAAAAACAATCACTTCAGAGCAAAAAGAACCTAGAACAGTCATAAACATACTCCTCCTGTAACAGGCATCCAGCAATCAGAGTTAATAAGGAAGGACTACTGGCCTCTTAGCAGGATCACGGTAACACAGACACAAGGTCACCTGGGACAGTAGCAGAAAATAGGGTATTCTGTGACTCTGTGATTTCTCAGGCTGGGCACAAAACAAGCTGACGGGGAATTTACCCAGGTAAGGATTTCTGTCATGGAGAATGACAATCTGGCAGAGGGACAGGTAGCTTCCGAAGCTAACGGGACGCACAGCTACAGCATGGCAGGGACTCCTACAGAGCCAGGAAACCAAGCAACAGCAGAGCAGAAAACAAACACAGACAAGGCAATCCACAGAGAAAACTCATGATGCCCGAAAACAAGTAAGCAGCATCAGACTCTCCATGTCACCGTCAATCATATGAGAACACACATGAACGAGATGCCACCTGACAGCATCCAGATGGCAAACCCGGGATGTCAGACGACCCTGGGCTGGGACCCTGAACCCAGGACCCCTGCTGCAACTGCCCAGCTCCATGCTCCCCACAGAGAGACTTGGAGGGACAGGAGAAGACCTGCAGACCCAAAGAAACTATGCCGCAGTTTTCAGAGACTGATTTGCAAACAAGTCCCTGGAAGGTGGGCCGGGATGACTCTGATGCTGCGCTCAGGGGTGGAGGGACTGGACGCCCACCAGGGTGGGCAGGTCGGTGCCAGCAAGTCCCATGGTGAAAGGAGGAAAGCCTCATGTGGAGCCTTCCTCTGTTCTGAAAGGGCCACCAAACCCTGCCAACCTCAGGCACAACCTATCCAGCCCTCAGGTGTGAGACACACCAGAGCTTTGGGACTAGGGAGAAAGATCTGCAGGGTCTTCATTTACAAACAATGGACAGTCAGTGGTGCACTGCAGGCATGCGCTGTGTCCAACCTCGACCTTGGAGACTAGTGCACAGGCCGAGCCGGGCCGGAACTCACTCACCCGCCTGCCAGACGGTGCAGCCCTTCTCTGCTAGGGAAGACATTCTGGCACTTTTGGGCATCAAGGCGCCTTCTAACAACTCCATCTTCTGGCTGAACTGCACCTCCAAAATGGGGAGAGCCTCTGGCATCCTGGCGGATATTAGGCGATAAGCTATGTCTGGCTTCCCAATGAACCGCTGGCGAATGCTAATTTCATAAGGCGTGTGAACCTTAATGTCATCTATATCTTCTCTTTCAAATCTGTGCATGAGCAAAGAGCTTGAGTCATGGATTTCCAACCCCGACACAAGGAGGGTGAGACTTCCTGCTTTAACATGACACCCAGTCCCCTGGGAGACAACAGCAGGAATTCGGACCACCACCCCTTCTTTTCCAAGAGCTTTGGGACCAGCCGTTGCGGTGCCTTTCTTGGGCTTCGATTCTGCCGGCATCTTCCAAAGCTTGGAGCTAAAGGGCCACCAAGAAGGGGACTCCAGCTCTGTCAGCAACCTAAAAGCCCAAACAAAACATAGAAACACAGTGAACTGAGTGTTAATGTTTTCTTGAGAACCACTGTAGCCTTTATAAAGCAGTTAGCCTTTTTATAGTGTTCTTTTCCACAAGCAACCCACGAAGCAGAAGAGCAGGAAGCACTCTGCCTGTTTCAGAAAAGAAAACTGAGGCTAAGAGCAGCGTCTCTTAGGGTTACAGACACAAGCCCATAAGCAGTAAACACAACGGGAACACACGTCTTCTGACTAGAATGCTGCCCTTTTCACATCGGACTCTGGGAAATTCTGACTGAAAATAATCTGCAGTAACCTGTTTTGTTCGATGTGGTAACAAGCACATGGGTCTACAGGCACCCGGGTGTGACTGACATAAGGGGGGACTGAATTTTCAACCAAAGTACCTGTGGCTAGTGGCTACCGCACTGATGGACCACTGTGAAATATCCACGAATACCAAGAGATCTACCTCGTAGCAAGAAAATGGAAGCAGAAAAGAAAGAGCAAAGGAACACAGATCAAATGGCATAAGCAGAAAATAAAATTCAAGAGGGTGAGGTTAGACTCCACCATATTAGTAATTATGGTACATATAAATAGATGAAATCCTCTAATTTAAAGGCAGATTGTCAGCCTGGATCAAAGAAAAAACCAACAACATACAGCGGCATCTTTTTCACATTAGAAACTGTGAAACATAAGGACACAGAAACATCAAAAACACTGGGGACGGGGGCGGGCGGGGGGAGATACATTGTGCCAAAAGAAAGCTCTCAGACAGAGCGTGTTACCAGGGAAAAAGACAGACAACACACAATAAGAAAGTCAATTTGACAAAAAAACTTAGTGCTAGACATGTATATCTAACAAAACTCCTAAATGCACTGATCAAAAATTAACAAAATTATAAGGAGAAATAGACAATCACAGTTGTAGACTTTAACAAATTTTCTCCATAATTAATATAGCAAGAAGACAAAAATGACTAGTAAGAACATAAACACTATTCAATTCACTCAGCCTGGTGTTTACTGAACATTATCCAACCACTGAATGCACTCTCTTTTAAAGTACTTTCAGAAAAAAGAAAAAATTATTTAATTTCAATAAATTCCAAGGTCTGAAACTCTACAGAGCATACTGTCCCCAAAGAAATGAAATCTGAAATTAATGACAAAAGACTAATACAAATTCCTCAAATATCTGGAGATTAAGCATAATTCTAAATAAAGGGAATTGGAAAAGTGAATGAAACAAAATGGAATGAATGAAACAAAACCTTATGTAGGAAATGGCAGGATGCAAACAGTGCAGTCATGAGGAAAATTTGTAGCTCTTAATGCATGCATCTGAAAATGTCTTAGAAAGGGTTAAAATCAGTGATTTACGCTTCTGATCCAAAAAGTTATAAATTAAACCCAAAGTAGAACAGAAAAGCAGAAATCAATGAAATTGAAAACAGAAAAAAGAAAATATTAACAGAGCCCAAAGATGGTTTTTTGAAGTTATTTTTAAAAAGTAAACCCTTACAAGAAATGATCAAGAATAAAACAAAGAGGGACGCCTGGGTGGCTCAGTTGGTTAAGCCTCTGCGTTCGGCTCACGTTGTGATCTCAGGGTCCTGGGATTGAGCCCCGCATTAGGCTCCCTGCTCAGCAGGAAGTCTGTTTCTCTCTCTCCCTCTGCCCCTCCCCCTGCTTGTGCTCTCTTGGTCTCCATTAAATAAACAAATAAAATCTTAAAAAAAAAAAAAGAATAAAACAAAGAAACTGCATATTACCAATATCAGGAACAAAAAAGGCATTACCATAGATTCTTTAGCACCTGAAATAAGGGGATATCATATCCAACTTCACACCAAGAAATAGGACAACTTACATGAAACAGATAAAGTACTCCAAACACCCAACCTTCCAAAACTGCAGCAAGAAGTAGTTTACGACTATAAATACCCGGGCGCCTGAGTGGCCCAGTGGGTTAAGCCTCTGCCTTCCGCTCAGGTCATGATCTCAGGGTCCTGGGATCGAGCCCCACATCTGGCTTTCTGCTCAGCAGGGAGCCTGCTTCCTTCTCTCCTTCTGCCTGCCTCTCTGCCTACTTGTGATCTCTGTCTATCAAATAAATAAATAAACTCTTAAAAAAAAATAAATACCCATAACGAAGTGGCAGCAAGAGAAATTTGGAAAAAATCCCATTTACGAATATTCCAAAAATACCTTACAGATAATTTGAACCAAGGAAGTGAAAGACTTGTATTCTGAAAACAAAAACAAAAACTGAAGACACAAACAAATGGAAATACATACCATGCTCACGGATGGCAATAATTAATACTGCTAAAAAGTCCACATTACCCAAAGCAACAGACATTTTGATGCAATCCTTATCAAAATACCAGAACATTTTTTTCACAGAACTGAACAAATAATACTAAAATTTGTATGGAATGACGAAAGACCTCAACTAGCCAAAGTGATCTTCAGAAATAAGAACAAAGCTGGAGGTATCACAATCCTAGATTTCAGGACTTATGACCAAGTTGTAGTAATCGTAACAGCATGGTACTGGCACAAAAACGGACATGCAGATCAAAGGAACAGACCAGAGAGCCCGGAAATACACCCACACTTATGCGGTCAGTTAATCTGTGACAAAGGAGTCAAGAATAGACAACAGGACAGTCTCAACAAATTCAACAAATGGTGTGAAAACAGCCACATGCAAAAGAATGAAACAGGACCCCTTCTTATACCAGACACAAACATTACCTCCCAATGGATTAATGGATTAAACGGAGACTTGAATCCATAAAACTCCTAAAAGAAAACATATACAGTAAAATCACATTGACATCGGCCTTAGTACCATACTTACAGATATGTCTCCTGAGGCAATGGAAACAAAAGTGAAAACAAACTATTGCGACTACATCAAAATAAAAAGCTTCTGCACAGTGAAGGAAATCACTTACAAAACAAAAAAGTAGTCTTCTGAATAGAAAAAGATATTTGCAAATGATACATCTGAGAAGGGGTTAATATGCAAAAGATATATAACTCATAACCAAAACATACAAACAACCCAATTAAAAAATGGGCATAAGATCTGAATAGGCATTTTTTCAAAGACAACATCCATGTGGCCAAAAGACACACCAAAATATCTCAACATCACTCATCATAAGGAAATACAAATCAAAACCACATTAAGATATGGAATGGCTAAAATTAACAACACAGGAGAAAACAGGAGTTGGTGAGCATGCAGAGAAAGGGGAACCCTCATGCACTGTTGGTGGGAATGCAAATTGGTGCAACCACTCTGGAAAACGGTAAGGAGGTTCCTCAAAAATTAAAAATAGAATTACCATATGATCCAATAATTCCAGTACTGGGTATTTACCCAAAAATAAAAACACTAGTGATAAAGATATCTGTGTCTACTTCAGCATTATTTATAGTAGCCAAAATATGGAGGCAACCCAAGGGTCTCTCCACTGATGAATGGATAATGAAGAGGACACACACACACGCACACACACACACACCAGGGACTATTACTCAGCCACAAAAAAGAATGAAGTCTTGCCATTTGCAAGACTCCGTTGTGGATGGAGCTAGACGGTATTATGCAAAGTGAAATAAGACAGAGAAAGACTAACGCTACATGACTTCACTTACATGTAGAATCTAAACACCTAAGCAAAAGAATAATCAAAGAGCAGAAACAGACCCATAAATAGAGAAGGGATGGTTGCCAGAGGGCAGGGTTGGGGGAGAGGGTGGTACAGGCTTCCAGTATGGAGCAAATAAATCATGGAGGTAAAAGGTATAGCCTAAGGAATATGGTCAATGATACTGTAATACCAACACAGATGGTAGCTACGCTTGTGCTGGGCACAACATTCACCAGTCAAATCTAATACAACACCTGAAACTAATACAACATTGCGTGTCAATGATACTTAGTTAAAAAAAGGCAGGGCATGGACGTCCTCCCTCAGTGAGCTGTCCTGTAGTGTGCTTTCCCCTAATTGGAGCAGTGTCTGAAAACGTATGTGAGGAGTCACAGGTAACAAGGGAAACTGTACCGGCTCAGTAGAGGGGGCCAGTAACAAGACCCCACCCTAATTCTCCCAGCCAGGGTACAGGTGCAGGGAAGTGAAATCCCACCCCCAGCCAGCAGTGACAGGTGTCTGTAACTACTGTAAGGTACAAACTAGGGCCAAGTGGGGAATTGGGTCTCTTGCCCTCACATGGCAGTAAGAGGAATCAGTGTTTTTCTTTCTTTCTTTTTTCTGGAAGACAGAAGGCGAGAGGGGAAGGAGAGAGAGAATCTCAACCAACATGGGGCATGATCACACCACCCTGAGGTCACGGCCTGAGCTGAGATCAAGAGTTGGAAGTTGAACCCACAGAGCCACCCAGGTGCCCTAAGAGGAATCAGCTTCTTACTCCCAGGGCATCATCAGGGAAAACTAAACAAAGACCCAGAGTTGTCCAGGATACAATGAAGAATCACCCCGCCAAGAACCAGGAAATGTTCCTCTTAAATAAAAAATACAAGCAAATGCCAAAGCCAAGATGAAACTGATGGGATTACTAGACAGGGATTCTAAAGCACCATCAGAAAAGTATTTCCACAAGCAATTATGGACATGTTGGAAATAAATTAAACCACAGTCTTAGCAGAGAAACAGAAGACACAGTAAAGTATCTGAGAATTTTTGAACTTAGAAATACAATTACTGATACAAAAAATGGGTCGATGGGAGACTGCAGCTAGAGATGAAAGATAAAAGAATCCATGAGATTAAAGGTCAAAGAAGAGAACAGCAGAGAGAAAACACTAAAAACAACAATGAGAACAAACCCAAGGGTCCAAAACAAAAGACTGAACATTCAAATCACCAGCACTCCAGCAGAAGAGAAAGACTACAAGCTGGAAAAGTACTAAAACAAATATTGGGTGACTATTTCCCAAATTAGGCAGAAATACATAAGCCCGTAGGATCAAAATACACTAATCAGACCCACACAGCATACCAAAGAAATCACTATGACATTTTATGTTAAACAAACAAAGAAAAGATCTTGACAGTGGTGTGAGAGACCTCACCTACAGGAGAAAACTAAATCGAATGACAGCACACTTCTTGTCAGAAACCATGGAGCCAGAAGGAAGTGGCACAGTGGTTTTTAGTGCTCAAAGAAAAGAACTGTCAGTTCAAAAATCCACACTGAGTGAAACTTTTCTTCAGGAATAAAGAGGAAATTGAGTTACTCTCAGAGGAAGAAAACCCACAAAGAAACTGCTGCTAGCAGGTCTGCCCTGAAAGAATGCCTTGAAGAAGTTGTCGAATCAGAAAGGAACTGGAAAGGGTAGCTAGCAATTCTGGAACATCAGGAAGGAGGGTAGAGAAATAGAGTAAATATACAGGGAACTAAAATACACTCACTTTTTCTCTTGAGCTGGCTAAAATATGTAAAAGTGGTTCTCAAATAGGTACACCAAGTTAAGATAATCACCCTACGGGATTCCCACAAATCGTCTGTAAGTTAGAGACATAAAGACAGGTTAGGTTCCTACACAGCACTGGCCAGTTACACGTCAACGCCAGCACACTGTGCCCAACTGCACGTATACAACATAGTACCTAGAGTGACTGGCGAAGGGTCTGTGTGAGGCACACTGGGGACAGTGCACGGAAGTCACCATGGAGTTCTGAGATAATATTCAGGTAACCTGTAGGAGGTGGGTGGGGGGAAGGAAAAAAACAACAGAGGGAACAAGTAACACAAAAATAGAGCAGCAGATGTCAGTGTTTTCACACCACACTAATAATTATATCGCCAGGATGGCAAAACTGTTCCACGTTGAGTCCACTTTCTGTCAGACTCCTAGCTGGCTCCCGTGCAGAAGCTGGCCAGTGAACCCTAAAGTTCATAAGAAATGCAAGGGACCCGGAAGAGCCAGAATGGTTCTGAAAAAGAACAGAGCTGGTGGACCCCACCACCTGTGTGCAAACCCTACTACAAAGCTCTGGACATGAAGCTGGTGTGGTGCTGTCACAAGGTCAGACAGATGGATCAGTCTAGAAGCAAACCTTCATGCGGAGGGTCAGCTGGCCAAGAGCAAGGATGACAAGACAGCTCACCAGGGAAGCACTGAACTGAAATACTGCTGAGACCACTGGATATCCACATACAAAGAAAAGAAGTTCAGCCCATTTCTCATGCCGTGAACTCCAAGTAGATCACAGACCTTAACAGAAAAGCTAAAGTTTGGACCATGCAGTGAAGCAGACATGACACCAAAGGCAAATGATCAAAGAAAGTCAGATACACTGGACCTCGTAAAACTTTAAATCCTTTAGGCTGGCACCCAGGCAGGCTTGAGCCATAAGCAGGGGAGGCGGTCAGGCCCTGGGACTCTGGCATCCCGAGGAGGAGCTGAGGATGTGGCCAAAAACAGGGACCAGGTGCACGTCTGCCATGGTAATCTGTCACAGTCGAACCATGCTCCAGGGAGGGAAGTCTGCTTGGCAGTGTGTGAAGGAGGCAACTGCAAAGCTCTGAAATGCTCACTGCTTGAATGCAGAAGATCAGTGTTGCATGCCGTATCAAGAACATGAGTAAGAAAGGGACACTTGGTACTCTTATGCTGAAGCCAAAATAAAAACAACAAAGCATTTTCTCTGGTCACTTAAAACAGAGAAGCCAGAATAGGACACAGACACCTCGTCTGTCAGGATGGACCAGTTTTTCCCACAAGGAACACAGGAGATGGGGGAGGAATTCTGTTTTTTAACATGTACAAAGTAAATGATTCTCTTGCTCTAAGTTATTTTAGGAATAAAAAATGAACAGTTATGAGCTGGGAGCATCCTAACATGTTTTGAAAGCTGTTCTAAAGCAAAGTGGAGTACCTGGACGGCTCAGTCCACAGAGCATGTGACTCTTGATCTCGGAGTTATGACTTCAAACCCTACATTTGGCAGAGAGAATACTTTAAAAAAATCTGACGCACTAGAAGTGGACAGATTATTATTTTCAAACCTGACTCTTCAACCAAATGACACACTTTGTACATCTTTTGTGAATATCATGAAGGCCATTGATGGGACTTAAAATTGTTAACATGCAGTCTGAGGAGAAAATGTCTATTGGGAAAGTTGAGGATAAAACTTTCTTTCACTCAATCTGTCCTATTTAGTTCAAAAATAAATTGTGCTGGATTCCTTGGAGAAAAAAAATTAAAATTTTCTGCTTCAAAGAATATCTTCAAGAAAGTAAAATGGGGGCACCTGGGTGGCACAGTTGGTTAAGCATCCAATTCTTGATTTCAACTCTTGATCATGATCTCAGGGTCATGGGACTGAGCCCCTGGGGTTCATACCTCTGTGCTCAGTGGAGAATCTGCCTGAGATTCTGTCTTTCCTCCTTTGTCCCTCCTCACTACAGGTCTAAAATAAATAAAGAAATCTTAAAAAAAAATAAGATGATAATCCACAGAAAGCAAACAATATTCTCAAATCATATATCCAATAAAAGGACTTCTTACAGAATATATAAAAAACTCTTACGGGGCACCTGGGTGGCTCAGTGGGTTAAAGCCTCTGCCTTCGGCCTAGGTCATGATCCCAGAGTCCTGGGATCGAGCCCCACATCAGGCTCTCTGCTCAGTGGGGAGCCTGCTTCCTCCTCTCTCTGACTAGCTTCTCTGCCTACTTGTGATCTCTGTCTTTCAAATAAATAAATAAATAAAAATATTAAAAAAAAAAAAACCCAAAAAACTCTTACAAACTCCATAATAAAAACACAAGCACATAAAAGATGGTCAAAGACTGAAAACAAATCATACGCATGGAAAAAAGTGTATGAGAAGATACTTGTTATCGTGAGGAAAATGGAAGTCAAACCCCCCAGTGAGATGCTACCTCACACCCACTAGGAGGGTTACAACGGAAAAGACAGACGAGAAAAAGTGTTGTGAGGTTGTGGGGAAACCAGAGCCCTCACACATTACTGGTGGGGATGTAAACTAGTGCAACCACTTAGGAAAACTGGTCAGTTTCTTGAAATGCTGAGGAGACCCAGCAATTTCCCTCCCAAGGGAGATGAAAACAAACATCCACAGCAGCTCTACTCCTAACAGCAGCAAAGCCGAGACAGCAAATCACCTGTCCAAACTGGTCGACGGATAAATAAAATGTGATCCATCAGACAACAGAGTATTAGCCAGAAACACAGAGCAGCAGGATGCCTGGCTGGCTCAGTCAACAGAGCATGTGACTCTTAACTTCAGAGTTGTGAGTTCAAGCCCCATGCTGGGCACAGAGCCCACCAAAGACATGATCCTTATGCAAACTCTCTAGAAGAGACAAGGCTATGCACAAAGAGTAGATCAGTGGTGCCCTGGGCAGGATGAGGACAGAGTGACTGCTAAAGGGCTCGAGGCAACTTTTGGGAGTGACGGAGAGGTCCTAAAATTGGACTACAGTGAAGTCTGCACAACTCTGTAAATTTACTAAAAATCACTGACTCGTTCACATACAACAAGTAAGTTTTATGGTATATAAATGAGAAGACTGTTGTACAAAGTCTACAAAGACACCTCAGAATAAAACATTGTGTATCTAGGATGGGCGAAACCAGCAGCCACAATCCTACCCAACTTAGCACTAACATACACGAGGAAGACAGTGGAAAACATCCTCAAAGTGCTGGGCTACATCGGGCTCAACCATGAAGTCAAACAGTCACTCAAGAGTGCCACCCTCCAACATGTGACACCAAGGCCACACTGCTTACTCACACACAGCAGTGCAAATACAACCAAAGTAATCACAACTAGATTCCAGCCAACTCCTAATATCAAAACCAGGTTACCAACTTGTGTTCGTTTCATTTAGAGAGAGATATGGAATACCAGAAAGTAGGACATGTATACCCCAGAGTTTTAGCGTATATAAACAAATTTGTTATCTAGATGTCAATGGGGCCCTCTGGCTGCTTTGGGTTGTGACCGTGGGGAGGTCAGCAGAGAGGTCTCAACTACCACGGACTGAGGCAGCTTTCCAGCCATATAGATTCAAGGGGGCAAGACCTATTTCCTTCTCCCCTCACAGAAGGCAGGTGTCTAAGAACATCTTTGTCAGTCCACTAGCTGAATGGAGAGAGACAAAGGAAGAGAAACTTCAATGACCACACACAAGAGAGACATGGTTTGCAAGCACAGTTTGGAAAGGACACAAAAGTCCACCCCGACCCTCAATAAGCAAAGACCACTGATCCCCAAGGAGTAGGAAAATTAGGGTTCCAGATGGAAAAAGTCAGCTCAGGCTGCTGTAACAAGTAGCACACATCATGGCCTGACCAACAGCCTGATTTCTCAGTTATGGAGGCTGCGAAGTTCAAGATTGGAGGGCCAACAGACTCAGTTTTGGGAGAGAGATCTCTCCCTTGGCTTGGTGATGGCTGCCTTTTTGTGTCCTTACACAGCAGAGAGAGACTTCCAGCCCCTTCCTCTTATGCCACTGTGGGGGCTCCACTCTCGTGACCTTATCTAACCCTAATCACTTCCCAAAGGCACTGCCTCCTAACACCATCACACCGAGGGGTGACCTCAACATATTAATTTCAGGGACACAAATACTTAGTCCATAACAGACTTACCACAACATAATAGAATGTGTAGTTCTCAATAAAACAATTACAAAACATACAAAGAAAGAGGACATATGGCCCATTCATAAAGCCCATTCCCGTGTCTGAGGAACCTCTAATATTTTAATTAACTAGTTAAAGATGTTACACCAAAATCTTAAAATGTGTTCAACAAGCTAAAGGAACATAACAAATAACTGAAAGATCAGAAAAAAAATGTCTGAATAAAATAACAACATCAGTAAAAAGACAGAAATTATGAAAAGGAAGCAAATTCTAGAGCTGAAAAATAACAATAACTGAAATGAAATACTGACCAGAGAGATTAAATAGCATATTTGAGCAGGGAGAACAGAGAATCAGTGAACTTGAAGGTAACACCTTTGAAACTGCCCAGTCTGAGGAAAGAAAGAAAAAAGAAGGAAGAAAAATGAAGAGAGCTTAAAGGGACTGTGGGACTCCAGCAAACATCTACAAATGCATTGTAGAAATCCTAGATGGATGAAAGAGAGAGGACACAACACTCCTTTGAGGAAACAATGGTTGATGAAATCTGATGAAAGGTATGAATGTGCACATTCAAGCTCAACAGAGGCCCCAGCTCCTGCCCCCAGAAAGATAAACATAAAAAGATCAGGACCATGGCATGCTATAGTTAAAGTGTTGAAACCAGAGCACAAGCGGCCTGCCACATTCAAGAGGTTCACCATAAGAAGTGGTCAAGTATCCAAGCTCTTGGATCGGAAGAATAAACATTGTTAAAATGTCTATACTGCCTAGAGAAATCTATACTTTTAAAGCTATTCCGATCAAAATTCTACCGGTATTCTTCAAAGAGCTGGAGCAAACAGTCCAAAAATTTGTACGGAATCAGAAGAGACCCCAAATTGCTAAGGAAATATTGAAAAACAAAAATAAAACGGGGGGCATCACGTTACCTGATTTCAAGCTTTACTACAAAGCTGTGATCACCAAGACAGCATGGTACTGGCATAAAAACAGACACATAGACCAGTGGAACAGAGTAGAGAGCCCAGATATGGACTCTCAACTCTATGGTTAATTAATCTTCAACAAAACAGGAAAAAATATACAGTGGAAAAAAGACAGTCTCTTCAATAAATGGTGCTTGGAAAACTGGGCAGCTATATGTAGAAGAATGAAACTCGACCATTCTCTTACACCGTACACAAAGATAAACTCAAAATGGATAAAAGACCTCAGTGTCAGAATCCTAGAGGAGAACATAGGCAGTAGGCTCTTTGATATCAGCCATAGCAACTTCTTTCAAGATATGTCTCCAAAAGCAAAGGAAACAAAAGCGAAGATGAACTTTTGGGACTTCATCAGTATCAAAAGCTTCTGCACAGCAAAGGAAACAGTAAACAAAACAAAGAGGCAACCCACGGAATGGGAGAAGATTTTCACAAATGACAGTACAGACAAAAGGTTGATATCCAAGATCTATAAAGACCTCCTCAAACTCAACACACACAAAACAGACAAGCATATCAAAAAATGGGCAGAAGATATGAACAGATACTTCTCCAATGAAGACATACAAATAGCTATCAGACACATAAAAAAATATTCATCATCACTAGCCATCACGGAGATTCAAATTAAAACCACATTGAGATAACAGCTTACACCAGTTAGAATGGCAAAAATTAGCAAGACAGGAAACAACATGTGTTGGAGGGGATCTGGAGAAAGGGGAACCCTCTTCCACTGTTGGTGGGAATGCAGGTTGGGGCAGCCTCTTTGGAGAACAGTGTGGAGATTCCTCAAGAAATTAAAAAGAGAACTTCCCTATGACCCTGCTATTGCACTCCTCGGTATTTACCGCAAAGGTACAGATGTAGTGAAAAGAAGGGCCATCTGTACCCCAGTGTTTATAGCAGCAATGGCCACAGTCGCCACACTGTGGAAAGAACCAAGATGCCCTTCAACGGACGAATGGATAAGGAAGATGTGGTCCATATACACTATGGAGTATTATGCCTCCATCAGAAAGGATGAATACCCAACTTTTGTAGCAACATGGATGGGACTGGAAGAGATTATGCTGAGTGAAATAAGTCAAGCAGAGAGAGTCAATTATCATATGGTTTCACTTATTTGTGGAGCATAACAAATATCATGGAGGACATGGGGAGTTAGAAAGGAGAAGAGAGTTGGGGGAAATTGGAAGGGGAGGTGAACCATGAGAGACTATGGACTCTGAAAAACAATCGAAGGGTTTTAAAGGGGCAGGGGTGTGGGAGGTTGGGGTACCAGGTGGTGGGTATTATAGAGGGCAGGGATTGCATGAAGCACTGGGTGTGGTACGAAAACAATGAACACTGTTATGCTGAAAATTAAAAAAAAAAATTAAAAGAAAAAAAAAAGAAGTGGTTAAGTAACTGGTTGAACAGCCCACAGTGCAGATTCAGTGTTGGTCTCCAGACTGGGTATGCGGCAGTGGCCATGGCCAAGCTGGCCTCGGTGAGTTGGCATCCATGTTGCTGAGACCCATCATAGCTTCTGCCTCTGTCACCACAGCCACTTTACTCATGGGCCAACTGGGCAACCGCAGGAGACACTGGGGAAACAGGCTGACTGGGATCCGGAGAACAGGTCACCCTATCCTCTTAATTATCACAATCCTCCTCTGCTGAAGAGACACTGGTGAGTGTTCTCATGGAACGCATCTTTGCTTCCTGTCCCACTCACAGAAGTGGGACATCTAGCCACATTCTTCTACCCCAGACCTCCCTGTTATCAAGTTACCAATCGAATTTCTTCCCTTCCCCACGCATCCAGCCAAACCATTGGCCACAGTCCATCAGTATACAGCCGAGCCTCTGGCCATATGTCCTGCCAAGGAACCTGTTTAGTAGAGTACCACACGACGGTCACCTGTCAGGAACTCCAAACACTTCTGCCCATGTCATCTTGGTGTTGGAGTTACCACAGAACACAACATGGTCAGGCTTTGTTCAGCTTTGTTCACATACAGAAGAGAGAGTTGCAGTAGTGGACACTGGTCTCTCACCGCCAGCAGGTGCTCCTGGCAGCTGATGCAGGACAACTGGCTTACATACTTCCCTCTAATGCTGCAGTGCAAGGACCACTCCGCCCTAACAGAGTCTCAACTACAAGAGGCTGGGGGGGCCTGAAAGCCATTGACAGGCATGTTTCCGTAGAACAAAGAGCCCCGGTTGAGCTTGTAACAAGGAAAGCTATATCCCTACAAGGGAATGGGCCTGGCACAGGCTGTGTGTTCCCCCCCTAAAGCCCATTCTTAGGAGGCTGAGAGTGGGCTAACAGACTTTATGCACAAGACTGCCTTCTTGGCACAATGAATTTTCCAGGTACATGGCCTGAAGGGTTCCTGGGTGATGCCTACACATTGCACGAAACCATCTGTAACCCAGGTCCCACTATTCTCCTCCTCAGGCAACTGACCGTGGGGCTCTCCCCATGTAGGAAGTGTGCCCTGGTGCCCTAGGTGCAGGCGGGGAGAGAGAGGGGGTGTGGCAGGAGTGTGGTCCCTGTGACCTCACCTGTGCTTTCAGGGCCTGCTTCAAGCCTGATCTCCTGCACCCAATCGTTCTGTGGTGCATGCCACACTTCACAGCTCAGTGGGTCAGACAACACCTATATCAGATTGCGCGATAATCTGGTTGTCCACGCTCAGGCGTTCTGTTTCTACAAAGGCCCAGAAGCAGGCCAAGAACTGTTTCTTAAAAAAAAAGAAGTTATCCATAGAGGATGGCGGGGGTGCCTTGCTCCGAAACCCTATAGGCACGGACCGTGGCCCTGTGACTCCCTACAGAGGTGTGCCAGTGGCTCCCAAGAGCACCCCACAGATACCTGGCATGCCATGGCATCTACAGGACCGTGTGCCCCAGTAGCACCTGGACCTGCATGGAGCCTTACTGCTCTGGGCCCCACTCAAAACTAGCAACTTTCTATGTCACTTGGTAAGCTGGCCAGAGCATCACACCCAAATGAGGACTGTGTTGCCTCCAAAATGCCAAGGGGCTCACTAAGCGCTGTGTCTCCTTTCTGATTTTATTTTTCTGACAGAGCGAGACAGTACGTGCAAGCATGTACGTGAGTCAGGGAGTAGCAGAGGGGAGGGCAAGAGTCTCGAGCAGACTCCCATCTCGGTGTGGAGCAGGACATGGAGCTCAACCTCATGACCATGAGATGACCTGAACCAAAACCTGGGTACTTAGCAGACTGAGCCACCCAGGAACCCCAGCTGTGCCTTCTTTCTCATTGTAAGAAGAACTTCTCCTTCACCATAAAAGAGATACTTCAGGGAGCCCCACTCCACTAGAAATTTCCATGAGGAGGAAAGTCCCTAACTGCATGCAGAGTAGCTCCTGCTTCTTACTCACCTGACCCATGTGGGGCCCCCTAGGTAGTAGGCCAGCATGCTATCCTGGGATGGGAAAGACAGTTGGGGCCCTGTGATACACAGCAGGAACCAGGCCTGCAGAGCTGCAATCCCCAAGCGGGGATGGTGGCTGAAAGGTCTGCTGGTCCTCCCTGGCAGCACAGAAAGACAGCATTTGCCAGACGGACCATCGCACAGCAGGTTCCAGAGGCCGTGTTCATCCACGTAAGCACCTGAGCAGTGGCTGGAGTTAGAGTGCCATGTGTAAGCTAAAGACAGCCCCTCCTGGTTCTGCACATTGGGTGTGTGAGCCCAGGGCCAGTGATGCAGGGTTCCCCGTCCACGCACCCTTCCAGTCCTCGCTGGGGACATGGACCTCCAAAATCCCTCCAAGAAGGGTTTATTCTTCTAGGCCATCCAGAGGCTCCTGCTTGGCCTCAGCCAGCAGAAAAGCCCTCACCACACATGTCAGAGAAACCGTGTGGAATTCCGCCAGTGGCTCAATGATGTGTTCCAGAACTGGGAAAATAGCCCTGGGATAGGTCCAGGCCTACTAGGCCCACTGTGAGCCTGTGAGGTGGACCTGAGCCAAAACTCCACTGATCCTGTAACCCCCGGAAGCCCCTACTCTGGCCGGTCTGCTGGAATCAGCGTCCAAGGGTCCCGAAAAGTCTGAGGGCTTCCTGCTCCCCAATGCACAGCCACCCTGGTTTGATGCCACAATTTCTATGGGAGAAGGCTGGGAGAAAGAACAAAGGTGTAAGCCTCTAGCAGCAAACTGGGGTCCTTCCAGTTTCCCCCTCACTCAAGGGGTTTCAGACCTGCAAACTCAGTCTTCATGTCTGGGAGCTGATTCAGGGGCCAGCACCACTTTTTCCATTCAAACTACAGGCTTGCTCACTAGGCCTAGCCCGAGAAAGAACCGGGTTGACTGTCCGTCTACTTCTCCTCCAAGGGCACAGATGTCTGGGAGTCAGACCATTCTGATCATGGCTCTGGCTCTGCTGTCCATTATGGTGATCATCCAGCTTGTCTTCAGTGGACAAGGGCCAGCATCTGGCCGCACCACCCCAGGATCTAGTTATGCCCACTGCGGAGCCCTCTATGTGGAAAGAGACAGAATACCAGGGATCTCTGAAAACAGGTGTGAAGTTGGGCCTTGAAACCCAACAGACCGGAAGTTCCCTTAACAAGAGCGTGCTCGGATCATCAACGTCACCCACTGGTGCTGCTAGGCTCCACCTCTGTCTGGTCACCATGGAAGAGGGTGTGCTGAGCTGAAAGCAGGAAATGGGAGCAGATGCCTCACCCAAGCTGGGACACATACCCCTGCCCCCTCCTGCAAAAGGCTATCCAGAAAATCCCAAGAGATGAAGAAAACAGCAGCCCAGAAAACAAAACAGTCTATCCAAAAAGGAACACTTGAAGATTAAATAAATCTTAGAAATTAAAAAGATCACAAAAATGGAAGGGTAGAAAGAAGACAAAACTCAAAAAGTAGTAGAATAAACAAGGAGAGAATGTGAACGCTATCAAAGATCAAAACAGAATGGCCAATAGCTAGATGAGGAGAGTTCCAGAAGGAACACACTTTAAAAGGGAGAGGTAGAACATGTCTCATGCTCACCGAACACCTGAGCCAACGACCCCCACGAGCCAGGACGCCCCCACAAGCCAGGAGGCCCCTATGAGGAGGGCCCTTGGGCAGCTCTGTGGGAGCTCTCCGTAGAGCTGTGGCACGTATGGCCGGTGCACACCCCTCCAGCTCGGGCTTCCACAGGTCAGTGCTCCCTGCGTTTTTGCCATCCTGCTACTTTGCCCATTTGAAAACTCTTAAAGTGGTGCTCTGTTGTCCACGTCTACGTGCAGCTTGGTTTTGTTTTATAACCCGGCTTTGAAGTGGATCCAAGTCGGTTTGTGCAGCTCCACAGGAATCTGAGCACTGCGTCTGAGTCAGCAGTGATGTGGGAAACAAAGGCAGAAGGACAGGCAGGTGAAATGAACTGTCCTAACCTGCAGCCCGCTGGCAAACCCGAGGCAGGCAGGCTATCCCGCTCCTCCAGGAAGCTCCCTTGTTATAAGGAGAACCATCTTGGCTTGACAAAGCAAGGGCTCCGGTATCCTGTGTCTTCCTTAGCAGACAAAGACTCTTCTGAACCTCCCTTGTCTTTACTTCCCCCACCCCCAAAGTATGGAACCCTCTGCTCATCGTAACCCCTGGCAGCAGGTGGCAGCAGGGAGCAGCAGGCAGCAGCAGCTCTCTCTGCCCACAGGTCCGGTGCCCAAGCTTTGATGAAATGACCACCATGCACTGAAGGTGTCTCAAGAACTCTTCCTCAGCTGGCAGCTCTGACCGACCTCCATTCAAATACTGCAGAGTTGTGACTCATCACTGCATCCCCTTGAGGGCCGAATGACTACGGCTGCCTCGGCACGTGTGCCCCAGCACATACACAGGGCTTGGTCATGGGGTCTGTGCACCTTCAACTTTGCTAGGTCCTACGGGTGGCCAAGCCAAGTCCTGTCAGTGATGGTGACACGAGACTTCTCATCCCGACCCACACCCTGTCCAGCCGTCGGTGTTATCCCACACCTACACGTGTTGGTTTAATCTACCTTTCTCTACTTACTGGGGTGCCAGTACCTCTCTTTTGTGGGCTGGGCTCACCCGCTTAAAGACAAGGCTATGGGCCCTAGCCCTCCCTGTGCCTCTTCCCAGTGGCTTGGTAGAATACTGCCAGCAGCTTCTGATGCAGCCATGGAGCCAACATGGGGCCGTGGGCTGTGAGCCAGAGCACAGCCCGCGACTTGCCCGAGATGCCGACCTTCCTCTGCATCTCTGTGTGGGGAAGCAGCCCCAGGATCGGTGGATCTCTGCAACAGCAGCTGGCTCTCAGTCAACAGCCTCCAGCCATCTCTCTACTGAATTCTGCCCTGCGAGCTCTCTGCCTCGCTAGGTATACATCCCTGGGTGGGAATGTGAATGCGTGTTACAAGCATCTTCTCCTCTCCTCAGGTCCGTCTTTTCACTTTGCCTTTTGTTAAAAGAACATTTCTAAACTGGCAGATTGTTCTCGGAAAGGGTTAACCAACAGCAGTGTGTGACAATGCTGATTCACTACTCTCCAGCTAGTGCAGTCTTCTTCCCTAGATTCTCACTGTCTAATGCCCACGTAGCTCTCTAGCAGAGGGCTGGGGCTGGACTGACTCCAGAAGACTATCTGGCCAGCTCTGCAAGGCCATGTGGCCACCAAGGTCCAGCTCAGGCCAGGGTTCCAGAGTAGGTTCTCCGCATGAGGCCACAGGTGAGGGAAGATGGATGGCAGGTGGGGTGGGAAGCGTTCAGAGACTAGGCCTGGAAGTGACCTACATCACTCCTGCCCACCACTCAGTCCCATGATGTCCCTGGCCCCAAGATGGCACAAAAGGGTAGAAACTGCCCAGCTATGTTCCCAGGATGGAAACTCACAGAAATCTGAGGACCTCCCACCTTGGCCGCCACAGGCACCCCTCCTAAGGGTAAGATCGGGGGCCCTGTCCCCTGCAGTGCTAGCCCTTTACCAAGCAGGCATTCAGGACAGAATATCCCGAAAAGTGGGGTCACATGGGGCTGCGCAGCTCTGATGTGAGGCTTGGTGCCTATGCTCAGGGCCCATAGCGAGAGGTGGCCACCTGGTTGGACCTCTCAGGCAGCCTTCATAAGCACTAAGTGCCTCTCACACAGAACGCAGCTGGGCTATCTGGGACCCTCTGGGGTCTGTTTCTTCACAGTGGCACCAGGTGCCACTCAGCTTTTTGCCCTCGCTGTCCTGTATGTGCAGGGAGCACCTGCAGCCCCGGGACACAGGAGCACACGGGAGGCAGGCTGCTGAAGCATGCGGGACGCCTGCCTGTGTCTGACAAAGTCCTTCTGGAAGGAGATGTGGAATCCTGATGGTGCCATTCTTCCCACTAAACGTGTCTGCTCCAGCAAAGCTAGAGCAGAGTACAAAGGTACTTATGTTATGAGGTCGTGGGTTTGTTATCACGCTTTTCAAATGAACAGCTCATGATTTTTCAATGTCTCAGTTTTTACAAAAACATAGCAGGACTGGCATACATACTCACATAAACAACAGCCCTTTGGGGTCCCTGATGTTTGAAGGGGGGGGTCCCTGGTTTGGGAGTGGCTGTCGTGGCAGCAAAAGTGGCAGCTCCTGGAGCCAGAGCCTCAGCTCAAACCCTGTGGCTACAGGGCTGTGCAGAACAGCACACCTTGTGTGTGTGACCTGGCCTCTTGGCCAGTTTTCCCTATGGGATGAAATGAGCCATACCCCTTGTTCACATGAAACTGGAGCTTTGCACCAGGCCATTGCCCGCCCACTATAACCGTGCACGGCAGGGACGTAACCCCTATGTTCGAAGCACCCCAGTACCTGTCAGCCACATCTAGGTCAGAGTCCATCTTCTCCAGGCCCCTGGTGATGCTGTCTAGCTGCTCACCCTGATGGTGGAGGACACGGGCTGTCTCTTCCAGGCGCTTCTGGGAACAGGCCATCAGACCTGTCAGCTGCTTCCCCTTAGTTGCAGGCAGTGGCACTTCCGCCGGAGACAGCAACAACTCTCTCCAGAAATGCTCGATGATGCTGAAGACCACATTCCGGCTGGGCTGCAAGGAGCTGAACCAGTGCTTGACGTGGTCCTTCTCCAGAACAGTGATGGAACTAAAGACAAAGTGAGAAGCCTCCTTCTTGATCTCAATCACACTGGACAGGGGGAAGCTGACTAGGGCCTCCCCAGTTTTATCAGCTGCAAATCTCAGGGAGTGCGTTGTTAACGAAAGCTTTCCAGAAACCCATCGCTTCTCCGGTTCTAAGTAGTAGGAGCAAGGCCAGGAGTGCACGCAGATCTCTCTGCTCATCTGGCTCCCAGGCTGGTCTGTCTCACGGCCACGGCCACTCCGCCTCTGGAGGAGAGGGACAGGTTAGTGGAGGGGTGAGGGGAGCATGTGTCAGCACACCTAGACTGCAGACAATAGGACAGCTCAGGGTGCTGGGGACACTGGGGACCCACACCACCCCGGTACAGGCAGGATGGGTCCATGGCTTGATGTGACTGCCAGACCCTTCATAAGAACACCACTTCTGCTGTGACAACCCCACCAACACATACTCCTCACACGTTCCCACACTACGATCTCCTCTTGAAGTCTTCATCATAAGGAAACCATCCTACGGGCAGACCTTTCTCTTCCTGCATTGCCCACAAATTTCATCATGTTCTGTGTCATCATCGAGCTCCAGGTATACATCTGTCTGCACTTTTACCCAACCATAAGCAGCAAAGGTGCACTGTTCACATCTACAGTTTGCGTTTGCTGACAGAGTCTGCAGTCAGGCATGATGGATGTGAGACAACCCTTTCAGAGCACCGTGTGCGCCCTCTCACTGACCAGAGAGCACCCACAAAGCCGGGAAGAAGGACAACCTCTGCAAGGTCACACCACAAGTACGTGATGAGGACTTGGCCACATCTAGGCTTGGGAGTGCCTCGTGCACCTCCCTCGTGGCCTGAGGTCCAGTTGTCTGGGGCCTGTCTTCCACCCCCCTGCCTCCTGCTGCCACGAGCACACACGGTCATGGAATGGCCTCACTTGTAAACATGGGAGAACAAATCACTGTTGTCACCTCTTACGATACCAAGAAGCGTGGCCTTCACAGTGTGGCCAGGGCCTCAGGGAGTCTCTGAATCTTGGCCGTGGGCTCTAGGCCCCACAGTCCCTGTGGAGCAGTAGGCCCTATGGAGCCGACACTGACATGGTCCCTGGCTGCTGCAGCTCAGGGTCCACAGAAACCTGACTGGCTCCTTAATGGAGTGACACTGTACTAGGGCCCAGACTGCTCCGTGATGCCCCATCAGGCAACAAAAGATGGGCAAGATGAAAAAAGATCTTGCGTCGCAGGGAGCTTCCTAATTACACAGAACCAAGTGCCGGGGGAGTAAGCGATGCATCCAGCAGACAGCAAGCTCCCATGGGACCTCAGGAGGGCTCTGGGAGTGGCCAGTAAAGGCCCAATACCAAGTCACCTTCCAGAGAGCTCACACACGAGTCTTCCGAGCCTATGGTGTAGAAACACGGTGTGGCTGCCTCTCCTCTGGGATCTCATCTCTCGCTGGACAGAGGGAACCAGAGAGCAAATGTGTCCTGCTCAGACATCTGTCCCCAGCAAGAGGGACATCCACCTGACTCTGGAACAAACACAGACTACAGGGTGCGGCCCGCCTGGGGGCCTATCAGCCCAGACCCGCGAGGTCCCCACCAGCACCCTGGTGCCATGAGGCTGCTGCTGTCACACGGACTCATCGGGGTGGAAAGACCTCTATTCTTAGCACCAGGGGATACCAACTAAAGTTTTGGTGTTTCCCAGTCTAAGACCAAGGTCAGAGTCCAGGTGCTGGGGCCCCACCCCAGACCATGCTGGCTGTGCCGGTCAGCACCTGGAGCCGGTCTGGCCCTGGTCCTCCTGGCCGAAGGGACCCTCTTGCCACTCAGCCACCCGAGCCACACACCACCTCCCACCCACAAAGAGGGAAGGCCTATGTTGTTTAGCACTGTCCGTGTTGGCGAGCTTGCTGCGGTGTGGACACTGAGTTCCTCCCAACAAAAGCCTGTGTCCTGGGGACTCCTGAGCTCCAACTCCAGTGATGGGGTAGGGCACTGCAGGGTCTGCAGCACATTCCTTCCCCCTCTGGGCCTGTTTATCCTCCCCTAAAGTGACTGAAGACTGAGGAACAGCACCAACTCTGAAATCCGCCAGAATTCAAAGACCAAGGACAAAGAGACAGGAATGAACCATGAGCAGGAGGAACAGAGGACCTGTCACTATGTCCCCTGCTCCGTCCAAGCCACTCTTCAGACTGTGTACTGAATGTGAGGACTGTGTGTCCCCTGCTCTGCCCGAGCCACTCTTCAGACAGACTGTGCACCGTGTGTGAGGGCTGTGTGTCCCCTACTCTGCCCGAGCCACTCTTCAGACAGACTGTGCACCACATGTGAGGGCTGTGTGTCCCCTGCTCCACCTAAGCCACTCTTCAGACAGACTGTGCACCGCATGTGAGAGCTGCATGTCCCCTGCTCTGCCCGAGCCACTCTTCAGACAGACTGTGAACTGTGCGTGAGTGCTGTGGGGACAGCAGTCAGGCCTGGCGATTCCAGAAGAAGCACAGGGAGAAGCCATGGCCAGCGTGCTTTCTACCACAGGCTTACAGACGAGTAAACAAGATGAAAGGGATGGCCGGGGCAAGAACAACAATCCTATGCACTCGCTCTCCCTCAGCTGCAAGCTCACCTGCCACACCTACCCTGGGTGTTCTGCAGGTGCCCTGTTCCCCAGTGCTGATGGGGGGAAGCAGCGCCCCTGCTCTTATGCCCTCGATCCCATCCCATCCCAACAATACCCACCTCTCCATCCTTCCTTCCCACCCCTGGCCATCCCACTTCTCTGAATGCCAGAGAGTGAGTGCCTTAGGCTTTGTGAACCTATGGTCCCTGTGGCAAGAGCACAGCTCTGGCATCGTACAGTGGGAGCAGCCGAAGACGGCAGACACAGGACTGTGTCTGTCCTCACTCACCAGACAGGGCCCACGACGCTTGTCCTCCCTGTCCTAGACCCTCTCCCCAGTTAGCACACACTCCCTAAGCTCTCCGCCTTAGGGCAGATCAGGGGCCCCTCCCCATCTCCCCACAGCCCTCTCCAATCACCGTTCCTCCCAGAGAGGGTCCCACCACCAGGTACCTCCCCCTGTATGGGTTGCTCCACCCACGCCTCCAGGTGGCCAAATGTACTGCCCACCTCTGTCCAACACAGCATGCTTCCTCCCTGGTCTCTCACTCCCAGCCCCGAGGCCTCCAGCGGCCCCCTCCCCTCCTGCCCACGGCTACCTCCAAGGGCTCCCCTTCCCTGGTAACAGACCCTATGCTAACCACATGGCACCTGCCCGAGCTCCCAGGAGCCTACATGCTGACAGGCTCTGTCTACACGCCAGACAAGGCTAACATGAGGAGGAGGGTGCCATGGGCACAAGGCCAGCCCATCGTGGGCAGCAGGTAAACACATGGAAACAGCGACTGTATCCACCTCAACTGGTCTTCCTCCTCCCTCCTGCTGACCTGGGTGTCTGATCTATGCTATGTTCCTGGAGGCCTTGTCTCGTCCTCGCCTCTTCAACCTGGAGCCTACGTTACCCTGAGCTGAACCTGGGATGGAGCTGAATGAGGATGGGAAGACCCCAGGACAGCACTCATGGCGAGGCGTGAGCAGGCATGTGAATGGGGCACGGTCCTCCGTACGATGCACTGTTGGATGTGGACGTCGCTCAGTGCCGGTGCCTGGCCTGTGGCCTGGAGTGGGCCTCGGCACCAAGTAAACAACCTATATTTAGTCAGTTTCCAGAGGGACAGAACCAGTGACGTCTCACGCCCGTTCCAAGGCCTCCTGAACACAAGGCGGTCTGGAGGCAGAACAGTGGGAGCAGTGTCTCCCGGCGTCTGCGGCCACCTTTTCCATTACCTCTACCTCCTGCTCCCACTCTCAACCTGGGAGGTTCACATGAGCTGCTGGGGGGTCTCAGGGCCACAGCATGGCCTTCTCCCATGGTGTGCACCGTCCTTCTCACCCTCAGAAAGGAGAACGAGGACCTGTCTCTACTTCTGCTGCGTTCTCTCCCCTCCCGCTGTGGGCACATTGCATGGCTGGGCCCCGTCAGGGCTCAGAGCAGCGTCCTGCCCGCCCCCATGCTCTGACTCAGTAGGTCCGAGTGGGGCTCAAGAAAGGACGTCTCTCAGGGTTCCCAGAAGGTGCCGGGGGGCCTTTGGGGACACAGCTGGCGCTGCAGCCCAAGCTCCAGCACCAGAGGGCCACCGTGTGGACGAGAGGAAGCACAGCACAGAACACAAGGTCCCATGTCCCAGCCTGGCTCCTGGCTGGGCTGTGCCAACAATCCTGGGGAGCACGCGGACCTCTGGCCCAAAGCCTCCCCCTTTGTAGGAAACTTGGTTTCAAGACCTGAGCTTCAAGGAGTCAGAATCCCGGGATTCTTTCCAGTCAACACCTATCTCAATTTCGTATTTCTCCCGAGACACACACTTTCCTCACGCTTTGTCAATCTTCGGACAACAGCAAACACTGCTTCCCACACTTTTCCTGACTGCCCCCCATGATCCGCATTCACAACTGCAATCCAAAAATCACGGAGCAGTCAGTCGACTTGCAGCAAGATGTGGACAGTGCATGGTCACTTTCTTTAAAAAAGCCTAGAAACAGTAGACGCTTACACACATACTTGAGAGACCACGTGTGTGTGTTTATGTGTGTATGGGGGGGGGGAAGGAGGAGAGAGACTTCACACAGGAAGCAATGAAGGGGTGCCTGTAAAAACAGCTGCATTTCAGAATGTGCTGAGGAGTCCAGCGTGCACGGGACCAGGGGGCTCCTCCCCACAATGACCCCCTTGCATGTTCTCCCTGACTCCATGCACACTGGCCCCATGACGAACCCCACACATGCACCACAGCAGGCACAGCGAGGCCACTGGGCAGGCAGCTCAGCACACACGGGATCACACACTCCGTGCTGCCCCATCTGCCCGCCTCGCTGGTGTGCTCAGCTCCGCCCAGGACGCAGACGCTCCCAAACTCATCCCATTCCCAGCCCCCTCTCCTCTGCCTTTCCTGATCTGCGGTCCACCCTGCTATCCTTTGGGGTAAGCTTCAGGAAACGTGGCCAGGGTCCCCCTCCGGCTCCCACCAAAGCTCAGAGTCCCACCTGAGGAGAGCTCCCTCCTCTCCCCTGCAAAGGTAAACAGGGTGGCTTCTTCTTCATTCGACAGAGGGGCGGCACTCACCCCACCCACCCCACCCTGTCACTGAGCGTGTCCCCTCTTTCAGGAATGACGTACGACGGCACCCAGACTTCTGGAAGCATGGTCACCAAGTCAGAGCTGTAAATGCGCAGCTGCAGGGCTGAGTCAGGCCCCTCTCACCGCATGCAAGACTGCCCAGGTGCATCTGTCCCTCAGTCACCGGGATGAGCGGCTCTGGTGGTTCCTTCCCGCGCCTGACCAGTTGGGAGGCCGGGGAGGCTCTGCCCAGCCCTGTACCCTCCCGAGCCCGCTCCGCATTTGTGCCATCTGCAAGCTCCCGGAGCAAGGAGCCTGCGCTCTTCCTGTCCAGACTGGGGGCAGGCTGGCGCTCACACGTTTCCTCTAGCACGCTCAGACCCCGACCTGTCACCCCTCCCTACGCACTTCCGTCCTGATGTGCAGCCTCAAATCGTCACTTTGCATTCCCCACACAGGCATTCCCTTACCACCCACTGCAAGACTCCACCACCCCTTGGACCCCAATATCCCTCAGGCCCCCAGCATCTCCTCAGGGCCCCCACCGTCTCCCCTCTCGGCCTCCGGCATCTCCTCAGGATCCCCACTGCCTCCCTCCGGGCCCCCAGCATCCTCCTCAGGGCCTCCTCCGGGCCCCCAGCACCCCTTTCGGGCCCCCCGCCCCCCTCCGGGCCCCCACCGTCTCCCTACCGTCTCCCCTCTCAGCCCCCAGCATCCCCTCAGGGCCCCTATCGCCCCCCTCCGGGCCCCCATCCCCACTGTCCCCCTCCGGGCTCCCGCCGCTCCGCTCCGGCCCCCACCTTTGGCCCCGGCGTCCCTCGCTCAGAACGGGAGTTCTTATCGCGGCAGCAGCAGCTGGCGGGACTAAGCCGGAGAGGGCCGGAAGGACTGCGGCCCAGGCCCGACCGCGGACTGGGGGCGCGGCTTAACCTGTGTCACCGCGAAGGTGCGCAGACGGCGAGACTCGGCTCTGGAGCTGTGGGACGCCGGACGGAGCCCTAGCTCCAGAGGTGCTGTGGGCCGCTGCCGCGCCTGCGCAAAACGGGGGCCGTAGGCTGCTCTGCGCTTGCGCCCAGGGTCCGGCGCACTGAGGTTCGTCCTCGGGCAGGAACTGTGGCAGCGTTCTCTTGATTCCGCTCGCCCGCGCCGGGCCGACCTCAGTCTCCAAGAGCCTGTGCCGCGCGGTTTTCGCACCGGCTGGCACGGAGGCGTCTGCTCCGGAAGTAGTTGTAGCAAGTACTTCCGCGTCGCCTCCTGGTTTAAAGGGCCGGGCTGCGAGGGGCCTGAGGCGGGGCCGGGCCGGGCCTGGCCGGGGATGGACCGCGAGACGCTAGCGTTCGCCGAGAGCCACTTCCGACGCCTGCGGGGGCAGCCGGCTGGCGGGGCAGGCGCGTCCCCGGGCCGCGTGGACTTCATCGCGAGCCCCGCCTCCTTCTCGTACGCCGACTTCTTCAAGCGCTACCTCCTGCCCAACGTGCCGTGCGTCTTCTCGTGCGCCTTCACCGAGGGCTGGGGCTGCAGGCGGCGCTGGGTGACGCCGGGCGGGCGGCCGGACTTCCAGCACCTGCTACGGACCTACGGTGCAGGCGCGGGCCGGGGGCGCGGGGGGGCGCGGGGCGGCGCGGGGGGGCGCGGGGCGGCGCGGGGGGGCGCGGGGCGGCGCGGGGCGGCGCGGGGCTCGGGCGTCACCACCTGTCGGTGTCGCAGGGGACGCCGTGGTGCCGGTGGCCGACTGCGGGCGGCAGGAGTACAACGCGCACCCCAAGGAGCATATGCTGCTGCGCGACTACCTGCGCTACTGGACTGAGCACATCGAGAGCGGCTACTCGTCCCCGCGGGGCTGCCTGTACCTCAAGGACTGGCACCTGTGCAGGTGAGGGGCGCGGGGGGGGGCGTGCCCCACCCCCACCCAGGGTGGCTGGTCCTTCCCCTGCGTGCACCTCGGGCTCCGCCCCTCATGGGGCTGGCCACTCTCGTCGGGGGTTGGTGGGGAGCCCAGGTGGGCTGAGGCCGGTGCCTCCCTTGTGTCCTGGTGGTTGGAACCTCCCGTGCAAGCCTTACCCCTCTGGGGGCTGCCCTGGGCTCAGCCCTTATGGGCAGCTGTGCTGCCGGGTCTGGCTTACGCTGGCTCCCCCCACTCCCTCCGTCTGGCACCGTCTTGCTCCCCTGTTTCCGTTCAGCAAGGCTGGGCCTGGCCTGCACAGCGTCTTCCTCACTCACTAGCAGAGACCTGGGGTCCGGCCACAGCCTTCTTCCCTATGGGGAGCTACCACCGGTGCTCTGGGACATAGCTCACACTGGTGGGTGCCCCACCCCATCCACATCCATGCTCAGAGGGGCTGCTTGGGTTTTGTGCCCATTCTCCACCCAGCGGTGTGCTGGCACAAGCAGAGATCATCTTCCTCACCCCAGCAGCTGTCACAGATACAGTACCGGCTCAGTCAGTTCTGTATAAGCGAGTCAGCGATTGAATTCTGGTTTTCCTAACGTGAAAACCAAGGCTCCTTTGTGGTTCCCAAGACCCGTGCAAAGGTGCATCTCAACCCGTCGTGCCCTAGATGCTCCCTGCCTTGCTGCATCTTGTCTGGCAGGGAGAGCTGGCCAGGGGGTGGATCAGGGACACCTAGGCCCTGGTCGAGGCCCCCAGGGACTTCTGACCCAGGGGCACCTAGGACTCCTGGACCCAGTGCTCCTGCATGGTGGCTGTGGGCTTCAGTTAGGCAGTGAGTGAGTTCTGGGTATTACATGGGACATACTTGTTCTGGAGACTTGCCTGTTGCAGGGAGGTCAGTTTGGACTGAATATTACGTATTCTCTCTGGAAACTCTGGAATAAGCAGTATAGGGACGTCAGGAAAACAGAGGTGGCCCAAGGGCATGTGATACCTGAGCAAGGATTTCAGGGCTCCATGGGAGTCTGACGGTCGCAAAGGCATGGCGGCAGAGGGAACAAGAGGTTGGGTGCTCTTTGGGCTCTCCCTGATCGTGGCCTCCGACCGTAAGTGATGTGTAAGCTACTCTGGAAGCTTGCTCCATGTGTTGCTGGGAGAGGTGCACTCTGCCTGGGGCTGGGTTGGTGACTCCCCTTGGAGGGACCGTTGTTTTGGTGGTGGGGCAGGCTTTGGGATCAGGAGGAGTGGACGGCTGTGGGGTAGGGGAGAGGGACCTCAGCGGACATGGGCCACTGGTCGTGCATTCACTCTGCGGACTTAAGGTCACAGGTGGGGCGAGAGCATGGGTGAGGCCCAGGGGTCCTGGAGAGCAGCAGGATGCAGATGAGGTACTTAGAGCCCAGAGGTCCTGGACCTGGTCCAGGAGGGGGCTGGAACAATTGCGGGGCTGCCTGTGTGGGTCACCTAAGCAGCATCATGGCCCCCAATGCTGTTTCACCTGCTCATGATGGGGCTTCGTTCCCCGGACGGCGCTCAGGTGCGGTCACTTGGGGCTGTTGTCACGTGGTGGCTGGACGAGCGCAGGTGATCAGCCTTAGTGTGGACACTGGTTGCAGAAGGCGGCTCAGGGTCATTTGTGCCTGTCCAGACCTCTGGCTGTCTAACGGGGTTGTGGCACAGGTGCCAGGAGGGGGCCCTTCCCGCCAGAGGCTCATGGTATTCCCTGCAGGGACTCCTCAGTGGAGGACGTGTTCACCCTGCCTGTGTACTTCTCGTCTGACTGGCTCAATGAATACTGGGACGCCCTGGATGTGGATGACTACCGCTTTGTCTACATGGGGCCTGCTGGCTCCTGGTACGTGTGTCCTCTCCTGATCCCCTTTCTGCGCCTCGCCCTTGCCCCCCACACACTCTCCCCCCACCCTGTCTGCTCCGTCAGGGCCTCAGAGATGCCTGGGCCATGGGGAGGCTGCCCGGGTTCCCCAGTCTCCCTGCGCACTTTGCCCTGGGGCTCTCAGAGGGGGGAGGTGTGAGCTCGGGGGCCTGTCTTCCTGAAGAGCCAGACCAGCTGTGGTTCACCAGATGCCAACAGGAGGTTCCACAGGTCACCGTTCCATGCCGACATCTTCCGCTCCTTCAGCTGGTCTGCCAACATCTGTGGGAGGAAAAAGTGGCTCTTCTTCCCTCCGGGGCAGGAAGAAGCCCTGCGGGATCGCCACGGAGGCCTGCCCTATGATGTGACCTCGCCTGCACTCCTCGACAGCCACCTGTATCCCAGGCACGGGCACTGCAGCCCGGCCCTGGAGCTCACACAGGAGGCAGGCGAGATGGTCTTTGTGCCCAGTGGCTGGCACCACCAAGTCCACAACCTGGTAAGATGGGCACACCCCACAGTGTGTACACACCACACCACGTACACCTGCGACGTGGCCCAAACAGGTCGGGGGCCACCCTGGGGCCCTGGAGGACCCATCTCTCCATCCATCTGTCCCTCAGCCTGCCTGGCAGCACTACTCTCCCTTGACACGCTTTTAGATGCCTTCCACAGAGAGAGGGCCAGGGTACCCCTCCTGATCCCACAGTGGGCTGACTGCCTCCTGGGAGGGTCTGCACAGATTCCAG
The DNA here is from genome assembly GCF_030435805.1 of Mustela lutreola. NCBI lineage: Eukaryota > Metazoa > Chordata > Mammalia > Carnivora > Mustelidae > Mustela > Mustela lutreola. The sequence continues at coordinate 167,073,549 of NC_081294.1, forward strand.
AGAAGGACACCACCCCCGTCCTTGTTCCCTGGGCCACAGTGGGTCCCTATACACCGGAGTTTCCCTGGCTCCCAGGGGAGCCCCGCTCCTGGTTAGCTGTGTACTCAGAAGACAGCTCCTATCTCCGCAGCCCTTCCCTGCTGAGGGGACTGCGGGGACCTCAGGACAGGGGCTGGGGACCGTCTGCAGTGGGCTCATGGGGACATCTCGCTCCACCCCATACAGGAGGACACCATCTCCATCAACCATAACTGGGTCAATGGCTGTAATCTGGCCAATATGTGGCACTTCTTGCAGCAAGAGCTCCGGGCCGTGCAGCAGGAGGTCAGCCAGTGGAAGGAAACTATGCCAGACTGGCACCATCATTGCCAGGTAGGCTAGCCAGGGTGGGAGGGAAGGAGTGGGGGGGGGCTCTGCAGGACCCTGGCAGGACCAGGGCTGGGACTGCCTCGGGGGCTGACCAGTGGAGCTCACTGTGAATAGGTCTGCAGTGGTGGAGGGCATGGGGCAGCCTGCATTCTCAGAGCAGGTTTTGGTCTATGAGGCCAGAGCTGTGGTCTTGGGGACATGGCAGCTGCTCTCCTGCCTGTGAAGATCAATCTGATCCTGAGGCGGGACGCTGGGGCTTCCAGGCTGCAAGACTCAGACCCATCTCCAACTGGCTCCCAGGAAGCTCTGGGCTCTGCCCATCATCCACAGACCCTTGTCTAGAGCTGTGGGCAAGCTGCGACTCATAGCTGATCTTCTCTGGCCAGGTCATCATGAGGTCCTGCACTGGAATCAACTTTGAAGAATTTTACCACTTTCTCAAGGTCATTGCTGAACGGAGGCTCCTCCTCCTGGCGGAAGGGACAGACTCTGGTGCCATGGAGGGCAGTGCAGGTTCTGGGCTGGGCCCCCATCAGGCTGCGTTTGATGTCAGCCGGATCACGGAGGTGCTGGCATCTGTGGTGGCCCACCCCGACTTCCAGAAAGTGGACACTGGCATGTTCTCCCTGCGGCCGGAGGAGCTCTTGCAGCAGCTGGAGGAGGTCGTGGCCAGCACTGAGTCTATCTAGTGCATGAGGCTTGGCCTGGAAGGCAGGCTGTCTGTCCCACAGTCCCTTCTGGAAATAAAGTTTTGTATACTGTGTGCCATGGGACCTGTCACCTCTCCGTGGAGCCTCGTGGCCTCAGGTGTTCCAGCTGTGGCTCCTGCTCTTAAGGGTGTGCTCTTTTCCTGGCTCTCTGTTGGCATCCTGGGACCCTGGTGCCTGTGCAGAGGGCTTGGGCCCCTTGTCTTCATGAGGCTCGGCTGGGCTGAGTGCTCTGGATCCAGTGAGGGGTGGGTATGGAGGTGCTGCGAAATGAGATCTGCGGCCAGGAGGCCGCAAGAATGCCTGGGGACCCATGCGTGGGGGCAGCATGTGGCTGGATTCCTGACAGCCTCAGCCTTCCCTCAGCAACGACCAGCATCCAAGCCCAAAGGCCTCCCATGGACAGCAGTGTGAGGCGGCTGGCTCATCTCGCAGGACCCCTCTGCAGTGGGACTGTGTCCCTGCTCTTCTACATCTTCCCCTGCAAGCCCCTCTGTGTAGGGGGGGCACTCTGGGCCCAGGGCCTCCGTGTCTGTCCCCCCAGGACACCCACTATTTACATGGAGCCTGCCTTCCCTCTACTGGCCTGTGTGTCCCCTGTACTCCCACCCAGAGTCTGCAGCTAAAGAAGTCTGTGTGGTTGGGGCGCCGGGCCAGGCCTCCTACCTTGCCCTTCGTGCAGGCCCCCAGCCATCACAGGAACATCATTCACAGGCACCTCAGGGTTGGCTGGCCCTGTAACTACCTCACTTGTGACAGCACTTCCTTTGTCCGTCAAGCTCTGGGTTCACCTCTGTGATTGCGCACCCAGCGACGGCCTGGACCTTGTTTCAGGTGTCCAGGGCCCCCTGTCATCCCTCCCTCACCCTTCCCGTGTGCTCGATGTCTGAGTCTATGACTTTGCTCAGAACCCCTGCACAGATCTGCACCATTCAGTGCCGCTCAACAGTGACAGTAGTAGTAGTAGGAAGTAGGTTCCACTTCCAGAGAAGTGGAACCCACAGGATGGAGCAAGAGATGGTGGGGGAAGGAGGGGGGAGAGGAGCAGGGCAGGCCAGGGACCCAGGGAAGGGGGACTTTGTGGTCTTGGGTCCAAAATCTGCAAACTCAGTCTGGAGGCAGAATTGCTTCCTTGGGAAACTTCTGTCCTTGCCTTCAGGCCTTCCCCTGATTGGATGAGGCCCACCCTGATTGTTTATCAAGGTTGTTTATCAAGGTCTGTGCAGTTCAGAGTTAATCCATCTGAGGGGTACTTTTAGAGCAGCATGGAGACTGGCACTGTCACTGGGCCTGGGCCTGAGCCGTGCTGGGCAAGTGGTTGACATCTGCAGCCATTGGGGAGGAGGGGGCTCACTCAGCATTGTTCCCGTCATTCACCTGGCTCTTGCCTCTGCAGTGGGACATGTTGGCAGTAGGAGACTGGGTGCACTGGAGACTCCCTGGCTTGCCTGGTGCAGCCCTTCAGCTCCTTGTCCCGGGGAAGGACCTGGAAGGGCACTCCAGCCAGCTCAGGGCACATGTGTCTCCCAGCCGGATTGGAACATTTCCGGTATTTCATGGGTGAGGTAGTGTGCGTGCTGCCCATGGATCATCCTTTCTGGTAGCTCCCCTCTGCTCGGGTTCTCATGGGAAAAGTTTGCACCCCTCATGACTTAACCAGGACACAGTCATCAGGCATCACCCAGTCAGGAGTGACCATAGTGGGTGCCATTCCCACTGTGAACTCTTGTGCAAGGCATTGTGGGGATGCTGGAACTCCTTGTGTACAGGGAGCAGGAATGCTTATGGAACAAGGTGACTCGGTGTCTAAATTCTGCATCACAAATCTTTACCGTGGGTAAGAAACCAGCAGCAAAAGGAGTTCTGAGGTCCCAGACAGAACCCCTGGAGGATTTAAGTCTAGGTAAAGCAAAAAAACAGATGCAGTGAAAAGAAGGGGCACCAGCACCCCAATGTTCATAGCAGCAATGCCCAGTTACCAAACTGTGGAAGGAGCCGAGATGCCCTTCAATGGACGAATGTATAAAGAAGATGTGGTCCATATACACTATGGAAGATGACTCAGCCTTCAGAAAGGATGAATACCCACCATTTACATGGACATGGATGGACATGGAGGGGATTATGCTGAGTGAAATAAGTCAATCAGAGAAAGTCAACTATCATATGGTTTCATTTACTTGTGGAACATAAGGAATAACATGGAGGACATTAGGAGAAAGAAGGGAAAAATAAATGGGGGTGGTAATCGGAGGAGGAGACAAACCATGGGATACTGTGGACTCTGGGAAACAAACTGAGGGTTACAGAGGGGAGGGGGTGGGGGGGGTGGGGATAGCCCAGTGATGGGTATTAAGGAGGGCACATGCTAAGATGAACACTGAGTGTTATACACAACTACTGAATCATTGAACAATACATCAAAAACTAATGATGACGGTACAGTGGCTAACTGAACATAATAATAATAAAAAAGTAAATCTAGGTAAAGGGTTGGCCGTGAGGCCTTTGGGGACAGTTACGGAGGCCATTTCCTGCCTGCCTTTAGTCCACTCACCAATCATCTTCCTTTGGCTTCATCCTTTCCACATTGCACATTCTCAACTGTTTCATTTTTGTTTTGTTTTTGCTTTTGTACGATTTTCCCCACTCAGGGCTGATAAAGTCCTGGGTTTTGTTCTTGAAAATTATAATTTCCCAATCGGTGGTCAGAAGAAATCTTAGCAAGAGAGGCAGAGTGTGTTCCCTCTTCCCCCAAATTGTCCTGAGAATGGGAATGGACCTGGCAAGTGCTATTATTAAAGGCTCCCAAATTTTAGTGGTCGCTATGCCTGTGAAAGTACCTTCAACCTCTAAAAGCCAGGATTCTGAGGGGCTGTCTCTGCTTGTGTCCAGGGTCCCCAGACTGAAGTGTCCTCCGAGCAAAGGGCATCTGGATGTGTCTCAGTGAATGGGGAGTGAGTCTGTGTTTCATTTAAACACAGGAAATGAAATAACGCAATCCCAACTGCCAGCTGTGGTAGAAAGAGGATTTTAAAACAGTAGTCAAGTGTAGCTTTTGCTATTTATGACCAATAATGTCCAAATCGGTAAACTTTTTTTCCTGTTGTACAAAAATTCAATTGCTCTTTTAGCTCTTCTGAAACTGTCCCTTCCCACTGACCACAACTCCTGTGGTCTCAAAACCGCTGGTGCCTGGCATTGGCAGGGGCACGAGAGAGTATCAGTGGGACACAGCTGCCCCTCCTTGCTTGGAAAAGAGCAAGGTGTGTGAAGAGGGTCTCTCCTCTCCTGGGCGAGGAGCGGGGAATGGGGGGGGGACTCTCGCTCACCTTTGGCCTTGATGATAGAATCTGAGATTCCACCCACCCTGAGGAAGTCTAGAGCAGTGGGAAACAGAGCCTGGACCCTCAGGATGGGCAGATGCAGACACGAGGAGACAATGGTAGTCATCAGACCCCCCATGTAAGGGAGTGCTCTGTTGTGCCTATGGGCACAAGTGGCAGGGGACCATAGCTGTGCAGGGGTGAGGGGAATTCCTGGCTGCGGGCAGGGCTCTGTGCCCATTGGCTGTGCTCTTCGGCTGGGGTCAGCTAGTCCTCGGGCTCTCAGAAAGCAAACGGTGCCTAAGGCAGCAGGTGCTCCACAGTGTTCCAGGCTGAGCTATCAATCATAGCCACAGGGGAGGTTCAGCATCTGTGGTGACCTGGTAGAGAAAGTCAGCAGAAATTGCTTTTTAAAAAAATTGGAGTGGGAGACGAAGCATGAGAGACTGTGACTCTTGAGAAACAAACAGGGTTTTGGAGGGGAGGGGTGGGGGGTTAGGTGAGCCTGGTGGGGGTTATTATGGAGGGCACAGATTGATAGAGCACTAGGTGTGGTGCATAAACAATGAATCTTGGAACACTGAAAAGAAATAAAATAAAATGAAAAAAAAATGAAAAAAAATTGTAAGAACAGCTAGATTGACTAAGAGAAATGTAGACAGGACTCAGATAAAAGGGTTTATTATAAGAGATTATGAACAACTGAACATCAAATTGGATAATCTAGATGAAATACACAAATTCCTAGAATCAGAGAAAGTATAAAACCTTTTACTGGTGAATCCTACTAAACATTTAAAGAAAAATTACCTCCAATTCTCATCCCCCAAATAAGAGACCAAGATGTTTGCCCACCGGTAGACAGCAACTCTCCAGACCCTACTTTGGCTGCTTCTATGTGGCGATCTTCTAGGCAGAAGAGGGAAAGGGACCATCTCTGTCAGTCTCCTTCTTCATAATAAGGACTGTCCCCTCCTTGGGGGAAGGACTGCTCCTCCAAGTATGGGCTATAGGGGTTTGTATGGGTACTGCTATGGGCTCTTCTGCCTGGGTGTCCTCTGAATCTGCTTCCTGTCTGCCTTCCCCCAGCACCTTCTCCCCAGTCCTGGCTGCCTGGCTGGACTAGTTCCTGGAGGGTTTCTGCTAGTGGGCCAAGCAGACCTGAACATGCTAGTTTGGACCTGCCGCTCTGCCCAGATGCTCTTGCCTAGCTGGACCCCATGGAGGCAGAGCCAGAGGGCCAGGAGACCTAGCCAGATGACAGTGAGGGGGATGGCCAAGTAAGACAGGAGCAAAGAGTGACCTCAGCCCATGACTCTGGTGAACTGCAGTCTGGGGACACATCTTAGGATATGCTTCTGGGGTTGGTCTGGGTTTCTCCTCAAGGCAATGGGGGTGTTTTCTGTTTTGGGGAAGTCACATGGTAAGGTGATCATATGGGTTAAACAGTCTTCTGCCTGCAGCTCAAGTCAGCTTTAAGGCCAGTTCTAGAGCTAACGACAGCTGTGTCGTCAGCACAACCTCCAGCACCAGCTCCAGAACCAGGTGTAGACCCAGAGCTGCCTCTGGGTTCCATTCCAGAGCCACTTAAAGAGTTAAAACCAGCTCTGCAACCAGCTCCAGCTTCAGTACCAGAACCAGTTCCAGAATGAGAGTAAGCTCCAGCTCCAGCACCAACTGCAGAACTAGCTCCAGCTACAGCTCCAGAACCAGTTCTGTGCTAGCACAGCATCAGTCTAGCACCAGCTTCAGAGCTGAGTCCCATCCCAGAGCTATCCAGCTCCAGAGCTAGCATGAGCACAAGCTACCAGAATAGAGAAAGCTCCACTGCCATCTCTACCATAGCTCCAGAGCTAGCTCCAGCTTCAGCACAAATATTAAAGTGAAATTCAGTTCTAACATCAGCTCCAAGTGTCCCGACAGCTCTATTGCCAGCTTCAAAATTAAAAAGCGTCAAAGCCAGATCCAGAGCCTGGCACTATATGCAGTGCCAGACAGAGAGATGGAGTCAACTGCCGCACCAGCTCTTGCCTCAGCTCTCAAGTTAGAGCAGCACTGGCACCAGCTCCAGGCTAGCTCTGGAGCGAGGGTCATCACCATCTTTGAAGCCACAAAAGATGCCAACTCCTACATCAGGTCTGGCACTGACAGAGACACAGAGACAGAGACTGCAACGCCACCAGCTCCTGTGCTGGCTCCAGAAAGGGCTCTTAGTCTAGAACTAGTTCCAGAGCTAGAAACAGTGCCAGATTCTGAGTAAGAGCTAACTCCACCACAAGCCTAGAACTAGTTCCCACCAGACACCAGAATAACCATCCCTTCCCTGTTGCTCCCTTGGGGCCCTTGGTGGATAACATTCACACTGCAGCTCAAGTGGGATGCTGGGGAATAAAATTCACCTGTGGGTGTGAGCAGGCGTGGCTCCCCAGTGCCCTATGGGCAGAGGAGTGGGTGGTAGGTTCCAGGGCTAGGAGAAGGACTGTGAGCCTCCCCCGTGTCCCTGGGTGCCCAGTTCACTCCAAAGCCATCTTATCAGGCCTGGACAATGATGATGGCCCCACTGCCAAGTGAAGACCCAAAGCTCTAATGAGGGTGGTCGTCTTTCAAGACTCTGGCTGGATTTGGAGTCTAATGCTCGGCCACATTCTGAACCACTCCAGCTCCTTGATCTCCTGAGTCCCTAAGCCACTTTACTAGAAGGACCACCACGGGTCTTCAACACAGTAGGACATCCCTGGAGGAGTCCAACAGACACTTTCTGATCATGCGGAATGCTTCAGGTGACCTGTTTCACACACCCAACTTGTAGAGGAGGAAATAGACCTTCTCTCCTGTAGTCCATCCACATGAGGGTTGGGCACAGGCCTTATCCTCTCCAGGATGCTTCACCAATGGCCCTGACCCAGGCAGGCCCCATGGTGTGTCAGCCTGGCATTTTTCCCCTCCTTTCCCTCTGGGCCTGGGCATCCTGCTACTAGGCTTGCAGAGCTGTCTTCAACCTGTCTCCTCCACCCTTGCCACCTCCAGCATCTGCTCCTCCTCAGGTCCCCACCCATGATCCCCACCTGGAAGTCTCTGCGTGTGAGGGCTGGGGGTGGGAGGATGCCCAGAGGAACAGAGATTACAGCGGAGATCCATCATATTCCTGGGAGATTTCATTCTCAAAACATAGCCTGTGGGAAGAGTTGAGTGATCATAGTAGGTTGAAATATAGAACCAGTGGTCTTGTGTTCAGAGACAAGGGTGAAGTGTGCTGACCCAGACCAGGCAATACGGAGTGGGCTTCTGGGCTGGAGTAGAGCTGCAGTTTCTGAGGGTCTGTGTTCAGGTTGGAGTGTGGGTTTAGTGCTGAGGGTTCAGAGTTGGAGCAGAATTGCGAGATCATATATTAAATCTATATTTAGCTTTTGGACGAACTGCTGGACTCTTTCACAGCAACTGAGATGTTTTACATTCTCATTAGTGATATTCTAGGGTTCCAGTTTCTTCACATTCACCAACTCATGTCCATTGTTTTTATAATAGCGCTTCTGATGGATGTGAGGAGACATAGGCTGTGGTCTTGATTGGCAATCCCTTGAAGGGCTGTCCACTGCGACCCAGCCATCTTGCCACCTATCACCCTACTCTATTCACCTGTCCCATCTGCTCTTGGTCACTGTTCCCCTCAGGATCTCTGATGTCTCCTTTTCCAGAATGTCCTATAGAGGGAAGCGCAAGCATATAATCCACTCAGCTTGGTTGCTTTCATGTAATCATATGCATTAAGATCCATCTGTGTTCTTGCATGGACATGAGAGATCATTCCTTCATACTGCTGACTAGTATTCCAGTCATGGGTGCTTACATGTACCTCACGAGGCTATTAATTCACCTTTTGGAGGATACCCTGACTTTATTTTTTTAATTTTTATTTATTTTTAAAATTTCTCTTCAGTGTTCCAGACTTCATTGTTTATACACCACACCCAGTGCTCCATGCAATACTTGCCCTCCATAATACCTACCACCAAGTTCACCCAACCTCCTACCTCCCACCCATCCAAAACCCTCAGTTTGTTTTTCAGAATCCACAGTCTTGCATGGTTCATCTCCCCTTCCAATTTCCCCCAACTCCCTTCTCCTCTCCATCTCCCCATGTCCTGCATGTTGTTTGTTATGCTCCACAAATAAGTGAAACCATATGATAATTGACTTTCTCTGCTTGACTTATTTCACTCAGCATAATCTCTTCCAGTCCTGTCCATGTTGATACAAAGTTGAGTATTCATCCTTTCTGATGGAGGCATAATACTCCATAGTGTATATGGACCACATATTCCTTATCCATTCATCCATTGAAGGGCATCTGGTTTTTTTCCACAGTTTGGCAACCGTGGCCATTGCTGCTATAAACATTGGGGTACAGATGGCCCTTCTTTTCACAACATCTGTATCTTTGGGGTAAATACCCAGTAGTGCAATTGCAGGGTCATAGGGAAGCTCTATTTTAATTTCTTGAGGAATCTCCACACTGTTCTCCAAAGTGTGCACCAACCTGCACTCCCACCAACAGTACAAGAGGGATCCCCTTTCTCCACATCCCCTCCAACACTTGTTGTTTCCCGTCTTGCTAATTTTTGGCCATTCTAAGTGGTGTAAGGTGGTATCTCAATGTGGTTTTAATTTGAATCTCCCTGAGGGCTAATGATGATGAACATTTTTTCATGTGTCTGATTTGTATGTCTTCATTGGAGAACTGTCTGTTCAAGTCTTCTGTCCATTTTTTGACACGAGTATCTGTTTTGTGTGTGTTGAGTTTGAGAAGTTCTTTATAGATCCTGGATATCAACCTTTTGTCTGTACTGTCATTTGTGAATATCTTCTCCCATTCCATGGGTTGCCTCTTTGTTTTGTTGACTGTTTCCTTTGCTGTGCAGAAGCTTTTGATCTTGATGAAGTCCCAAAAGATCATTTCGCTTTTGTTTCCTTTGCCTTTGGAGAAATATCTTGAAAGAAGTTGCTGTGGCTTATGTTGAAGAGGTTACTGGCTATGTTCTCCTCTAGGATTCTGATGGATTGCTGTCTCATGTTGAGGTCTTTTGTGGATAATATTTTTAATGTACTGTTGGATCCTAGCAGCTAGGATATTGTTGAGAATCTTAGCATCCATATTCATCAGGGATATTGGTCTGAAGTTCTCTTATTTGGTGGGGCCTTTGTCTGGTTTGGGGACTCAGGGTAATGCTGGCTTCATAGAAAGAGTCTGGAAGTTTTCCTTCTGCTTCAATTTTTTGAAACAGCTTCAGGAGAATAGGTGATATTTCTTCTTTGAAAGTTTGGTAGAATTACCCAGGGATCCATCAGGTCCTAAGCTCTTGTTTTTTGGGAGGTTTCTGATCACTGCTTCAATCTTGTTACTAGATATTGGTCTATTCAGGTTGTCAATTTCTTCCTGATTCACTCTTGGAAGTTTATAGTTTTCCAGGAAAGCATCCATTTTATCTAGGTTGCTTAACTTATTGACATATAACTGTTGATAATAATTTCTGATGATTGTTTCTATTTTCCTGGTGTTAACTGTGATCTCTCCCTTTTCATTCATAATTTTATTAATTTGGGTCCTCTCTCTTTCCTTTTGGATTAGTTTGGCCAGTGGTTTATTGATCTTATTGACTCTTTCAAAAAGCCAACTTCTAGTTTCATTGATGTGCTCTACTGTATCTTTAGGTTCTATCTGATTGATCTCTGCTCCAATCTTGATTATTTCCCTTCTTGTGTGTGGAGTTGGCTTAATTTTTAGTTGTTTCTCCCATTCTTTAAGGTGTAAAGACAGCTGGTGTATTCTGGATTTTTTCAATTTTTTTGAGGGAGGCTTGGATGGCTATGTATTTCCCCCTTAGGACCGCCTTTGCTGAATCCCATCGGTTTTGGACTGAAGTGTCTTCATTCTCATAGGTTTCCATGAATTGTTTAAGTTCTCTTTAATCTCCTGGTTGATCCAAGCATTCTTAAGCAAGGTGGTCTTTAGTTTCCAGGTGTTTGAATTCCTTCCAAATTTTTCTTGTGGTTCAGCTCCAGTTTCAAATTCTGATCTGAGAATGTGCAGGGAATAATCTCAGTCTTTTGGTATCGGTTGAATCCTGATTTGTGATGCAGTATGTGGTCTATTCTGGAGAAGGTTCCATGTGCACTTGAGAAGAACCAGTATTCTGTTGTTTTAGGGTGGAATGTTCTATGTATATCTATATCCATCTGGTCCAATGTGTCATTCAATGCTCTTGTTTCTTTACTGATTTTCTGCTTGGATGATCTGTCTATTACTGAGAGAGGTATGTTAAGATCCCCTACTCTTAATGTATTCATATCAATATGACTCTTTATCTTGATTAACAGTTTTTTAATGTAATTGGCTGCTCCCATATTGGGGGCATAATTTACAATTGTTAGATCTTCTTGGTGGGTAGATCCTTTAAGAATGATGTAGTGTAAAAAACAGAGGGGAGACAAGCTGGCGGGGAAGTAGGAGGAGGCGCCCTTTCAACCTGTACCCTAAAGTGAGCTGATTACCTTCCAAAGAACTCCGATCACCCACAAAATCAGCCTGAGATAAGAATTATACACATCTGGATCTCTACAGGGGCAGAAAACACCAGTGTGCAGGTAAAGCAGAGTGGGAACGTCGGACTGATATCAGAAGATAAAGAAAAGGGGGAGGGAGTCACCAGTGGTGACCGATTGGAAAGCCATACCCCTAATATGAGAGTGCCCTGTGTCTGGGGACCAGTATTAACTTGGTGACTGGTTGAAAGCACTTAAAAAGAGCAAAGGATCCCGGGGGGAGGGGACAGAAATTGTGGGAATCTGAGAGGCTAGGGACAGGGACTTAATTCCCTGGACCCAGGACAGCCTCCCCTGGCGCTGAGCCAGAGACAGCACAGTGGAGAAACCAGGTCTATGTCCCTGAGCCGCCAGTGTGCCTGAGAACACATGGGGTCTGCCTCCCATGAGGGGCTGGGAGCCTTGCCAGAGGGCAGAACACTGAGCCATGTTACAGAGCCTGAGATGTGCGCACCCCTCACCCTCCCCTGGGAGAGGTGTGTGAAGGCCCAGCCCAGCGCTCTTAGGCCCCTCCCCCAGAAAACCAACCAGGAAAGAAAAAAAAAAAAAAAGACGACAAGAGAACAACCGCCACTACTTAATAGGACAACTTTTATTTTTAATTCGTTCCCACTATTCTGGCTCATTTTTTTATATAGATAATTTTTTAACCTATTTACCATCACAGTGAGATGTCCAGTACATCAAATTCCACAATAACTTTCTAACATGAACTTTTTGATACATACACCTGTGTTTTTCTTTTGCATTTCTATTTCTTAAATTTTTTTTTTAAATTTTAGTATAGTTCTGTCTAGTTATTCCTTTTTTATTTTTATTTTCTAATATTCATATAGAGTTAAAATTCTCTTTCCCCAATCAATGCCACCGCTATAGGTAAACCAATTCCTAATTCCCCCTTTTTTAAAATTAAATTTATTTATTTTCAGAAAAACAGTATTCATTATTTTTTCACCACACCCAGTGCTCCATGCAATCCGTGCCCTGTATAATACCCACCTCCTGGTGCCCCATCCTCCCAAACCCCCACCACTTCAAACCCATCAGATTGTTTTTCAGAGTCCATAGTCTCTCATGATTCACCTCCCCTTCCAAGTTACCCCAACTCCCTTCTCCTCTCTAACACCCCTTGTCCTCCATGCTATTTGTTATGCTCCACAAATAAGTGAAACCATATGATAATTGACTCTCTCTGCTTGGCTTATTTCACTCAGCATAATCTCTTCCAGTCCCGTCCATGTTGCTACAAAAGTTGGGTATTCATCCTTTCGGATAGAGTCATAATACTCCATTGTGTATATGGACCACATCTTACTTATCCATTCATCCGTAGAAGGGCATCTTGGTTCTTTCCATAGTTTGGCGACCATGGCCATTGCTGCTATAAACATTGGGGTACAGATGGACCTTCTTTTCACTACATCTGTATCTTTGGGGTAAACACCCAGGAGTGCAATGGCAGGGTCATATGTCAGTTCTATTTTTAATTTCTTGAGGAATCTCCACACTGTTCTCCAAAGAGGCTGCACCAACTTGCATTCCCACCAACAGTGTAAGAGGGTTCCCCTTTCTCCACATCCTCTCCAACGCATGTTGTTTCCTGTTTTTGTTAATTTTGGCCATTCTAACTGGTGTAAGGTGATATCTCAATATGGTTTTAATATGAATCTCCCTGAGGGCTAATAATGATGAACATTTTTTCATGTGTCTAATAGCCATTTGTATGTCTTGATTGGAGAAGTGTCTGTTCATATCTTCTGCCCATTTTTTGATATGTTTGCCTGTTTCATGTGTGTTGAGTTTGAGGAGTTCATTATAGATCCTGGATATCAACCTTTTGTCTGTACTGTCATTTGCAAATATCTTCTCCCATTCCGTGGGTTGCCTCTTTGTTTTTTTGACTGTTTCCCTTGCTGTGCAGAAGCTTTTGATTTTGATGAAGTCCCAAAAGTTTATTTTTGCTTTTGTTTCCTTTGCCTTTGGAGGCATATCTTGAAAGAAGTTGCTGTGGCTGATATTGAAGAGATTACTGCGTATGTTCTCCTCTAGGATTCTGATGGATTCCTGTCTCACGTTGAGGTTTTTATCCATTTTGAGTTTATCTTTGTGTACGGTGTAAGGGAATGGTCAAGTTTCATTCTTCTACATATAGCTGTCCAGTTTTACCGGCACCATTTATTGAAGAGACTGTCTTTTTTCCACTGTATATTTTTTCCTGTTTTGTCGAAAATTATTAGACGATAGAGTTGAGGGTCCATATATGGACTCTCTACTCTGTTCCACTGGTCTATGTGTCTGTTTTTATGCCAGCACCATGCTGTCTTGGTGATTATGGCTTTGTAGTAAAGACTGAAATCAGGTAACGTGATGCCCCCAGTTTTATTTTTGTTTTTCAACATTTCCTTAGCGATTCGGGGTCTCTTCTGATTCCATACAAATTTTAGGATTATTTGCTCCAGCTCTTTGAAGAATACTGGTAGAATTTTGATCGGAATGGCATTAAAAGTATACATTGCTCTAGACAGTATAGACATTTTAACAATGTTTATTCTTCTGATCCAAGAGCATGGAATGGTCTTCCTTCTTTTTGTGTCTTTTTCAATTTCTTTCATGAGTGTTCTGTAGTTCCTCAAGTAGAGATCCCTTACACCTTTGGTTAGGTTTATTCCCAGGTATCTTATGTTCTTGGTGCTATAGTAAATGGAATCGATTCTCTAATTTCCCTTTCTGTATTTTCATTGTTAGTGTATAAGAAAGCCACTGATTTCTGCACATTGACTTTGTATCCTGCCACATTGCTGAATTGCTGTATGAGTTCTAGTAGTTTGGGGGTGGAGTCTTTTGGGTTTTCCATCTAAAGAATCATGTTATCTGCAAAGAGAGAGAGTTTGACTTCTTCATTGCCAATTTGGATACCCTTTATTTCTCTTTGTTGTCTGATTGCTGTTGCTAGGAATTATAATACTATGTTGAACAAGAGTGGTGAAAGTGGGCATCCTTGTCGTGTTCCTGATCTCAACGGGAAGGCTGCAAGCTTTTTCCCATTGAGGATGATATTTGCTGTGGGTCTTTCATAGACAGATTTGATGAGGTTCAGGAATGTTCCCTCTATCCCTATACTTTGAAGCGTTTTAATCAGGAACGGATGCTGGATTTTGTCAAATGCTTTTTCTGCATTGATTAAGAGGACCGTGTGGTTCTTTTTTCTCATATTAATTTGCTGTATCACATTGATTGATTTGCGAATGTTGAACATCCTTGTAGCCCAGGGATGAATCCCACCTGATCATGGTGGATAATCTTTTTAATGTACTCTTGGATCCTGTTGGCTAGGATCTTGTTGAGAATCTTAGCGTCTGTATTCATCAGTGATATTGGTCTGAAATTCTCCTTTTTGGTAGGGTCTTTGCCTGGTTTGGGGATCAAGGTAATGCTGGCTTCATAGGAAGAGTCTGGAAGTTTTCCTTCTGCTTCAATTTTTTGAAACAGCTTTAGGAGAACAGATATTATTTCTTCTTTGAAAGTTTGGTAGAATTCCCCAGGGAATCTGTCAGGTACTGGGCTCTTGTTTTTTGGGAGGTTTTTGATCACTGCTTCAATCTCGTTATTAGATATCGGTCTATTCAGGTTGTCGTTTTCTTCCTGGTTCAATTTTGGGAGTTTATAGTTAACCAGGAATGCATCCATATCATCTAGGTTTCTTAGCTATTGGCATATAACTGTTGATAACTTCTGATGATTGTTTCTACTTCCTTGGTGTTAGTTGTGATCTCTCCCTTTTCATTCATAATTTTATGAATTTGAGCTTTCTCTCTTTTCCTTTGGATTAGTGTGGCCAATGGTTTATCGATCTTATTGATTCTTTCAAAAAACCAGCTTCTAATTTCGTTGATACATTCTACTGTATCTCTAGTTTCTACCTCATTGATCTCAGCTCTAATCTTGATTATTTCCCTTCTTATGTGTGGAGTTGGTTTGATTTGTTGTTGATTCTCCAGTTCTTTAAGGTGTAGAGACAGCTGGTATATTCTGGATTTTTCAATTTTTTTTGAGGGAGGCTTGGATGGCTATGTATTTCCCGCTTAGGACCGCCTTTGCTGTATCCCATAGGTTTTGGACCGAAGTGTCTTCATTCTCATTGGTTTCCATGAATTGTTTCAGTTCTTCTTTGATCTCCTGGTTGATCCAAGCATTCTTAAGCAAGGTGGTCTTTAGCTTCCAGGTGTTTGAGTTCCTTCTGAACTTTTCCTTGTGATTGAGCTCCAGTTTCAAAGCATTGTGATCTGAGAATATGCAGGGAATAATCTCAGTCTTTTGGTATCAGTTGAGTCCTGATTTGTGACCCAGTATGTGGTCTATTCTGGAGAAGGTTCCGTGTGCACTTGAGAAGAATAAGTATTCTGTTGTTTTAGGGTAGAATGTTCTGTATATATCTATGAGGTCTATCTGGTCCAATGTGTCATTCAATGCTCTTTTTTCTTTATTGGTTTTCTTCGATGATCTCTCTATTCCTGAGAGAGGCGTGTTAAGGTCTCCTACTATTAGTGTATTCATATCAATCTGACTCTTTATCTTGATTAACATTTTTCTTAGTAATTGGCTGCTCCCATATTGGGGGCATAGGTATTTATTTATTTATTTATTAAAAAATTCATTTTTAATTTATTTTTGGCATAACAGTATTCATTATTTTTTCACCACAGCCAGTGCTGCATGCAAACTCTGCCCTCTATAATACCCACCACCTGGTACCCCAACTCCCACCCACCCACCAATTCAAACCTCTCATATTGTTTTTTAGAGTCCATAGTCTCTCATGGTTTACCTCCCCTTCCAATTTCCCCCAACTCCCTTCTTCTTTCTAACTCCCCATTTCATCCATGCTATTTGTTTGGGGGCATAGATATTTATAATTGTTAGATCATCTTGGTGAATAGTCCCTTTAAGAATGATATAGTGTCCTTCTGTATCTCTGACTACAGTCTTAATTTAAAACCTAATTTGTCTGATATGAGAATCACTACCCCGGCCTTCTTTTGAGGCTTATTGGCATGAAAGATGCTTCTCCATCCCTTCACTTTCAGTCTGGGTGTATCTTTAGATTCAAAATGGGTCTCTTGTAGACAACATATGGATGGGTTCTGTCATTTTATCCAATCTCCAACCCTCTGCTGTTTTATGGGAGTATTTAGGCCTTTCACATTGAGAGTGATTATTGATAAATACCTTTTTATTGACATCGTGTTACCTTTGAAGTCTTTCTTTCTGTTGATTATCTCTATATTTTTGTTCATTGCTATTTTTAGGATTTTTCCTCTTTTACAGAACCCCCCTTAATATTTACTGCAGTGTTGGCTTGGTGGTTGCACAGTCTTTTAAGCCTTGCCGGTCTTGGAAACTTTTTATCTCTCCATCCATTTTGAATGTCAGTCTTGCTGGATAAAGTATTCTTGAATGCATGTCCTTCTCATTCAGTGCCCGGAAAATATCTTGCCAGCCCTTCTGGCTTGCCAGGTCTCTGTGGACAGGTCTGACATTATTCTGATGGGCTTTCCTCTGTAAGTAAGGAGTCCCTTTGTCCTAGCAGCTTTCAAGAGATTATATTTACAATTATGATTTCTCAATTTGACTATCAGGTGCCTTGATGTTTTTCTAGAATCCAAAATCTTGGGTGGAGACCGTTCGGCCTCTAATACATGAACGCTGGGTCCATTCGCGAGATTGGGAAAATTTTCATGAAGAACTTGTTCCACTATATTTTCTAGTCTTCTTTCTTTCTCCTCCCCTTCAAGGATTCCAATAATTCTGACGTTGGAACGTTTCATGGCATCATTTATTTCCCTGATTCTGTTTTCATGGTTTCTAAGCTGTTTGTTCCAGGCTTCCTCCTGATCCTTTCTCTCTATCTGTTTGTCCTCCAGATCACTAATTCTATCTTCTGTCTCAGTTACCCTAGCTTTGAGAGAATTTATATTAAATTGGAACTCATTGAGAGCATTGTCTACCTCCTCCCTGGTAGCTTTAAGCTCTGCCCTAACATTGTGAACATCATCTCTCATCACTTTCAGCTCGGCCCTAATCAATTCCATTTGGTCATCCATGGCTTTATTCAACCTAGCTATTGCTTGGATAATTGCTAGCCTGAATTCTCTTTCTGACATATTGTCTATGTTGATACCCCTTAGCTCTGTTTCAGAAGGCCCATCCTCTGTATTTTCTTCTGTTAGGCATTCCTCCTCCTAGTCATTTTGGTGAGAGTTGGCTGAATGGATGTAGCTGGATGTATCGACCGTGGTGTAGTCAAGGTGTACCCTGGAATGCTTCTAAGCAATCAGGATTCCCCACCCAAATGAGAGAAAAAAGAAAAAAAAATAAAAAAAGAAAGAGAGAGAGACAGGAAAGAAAGGGAAGATGAAGGAGAAGGTTCAGCTGCTCAAATGGGCCTCAAGGTAAGATTTATGCAGTATACAACCAAAAATGGAAAATCAAAAAGACTGATAAAAGTATATGACTAGAGAAAAAAAAATATATATAAGCAATAAAGAAAGAATCTCCTAAAAAAGAACCCCGAGTCTCAGATTTATATACTATCATGACAAACACAAAAACACAGAAACACTGGTGGAAGAAAAAGATGGTAGAGTGGTTATAAATTCTCAGTTATAAATTCTCACTCCCAAAATTGAACCATGAAAAAATTGACAACCTGAATAGGCCAATATCTAGTAACGAGATTGAAGCAGTGATCAAAAACCTCCCAAAAAACAAGAGCCCAGGACCTGACAGATTCCCTGGGGAATTCTACCAAACTTTCAAAGAAGAAATAATATCTGTTCTCCTAAAGCTGTTTCAAAAAATTGAAGCAGAAGGAAAACTTCCAGACTCTTCCTATGAAGCCAGCATTACCTTGATCCCCAAACCAGGCAAAGACCCTACCAAAAAGGAGAATTTCAGACCAATATCACTGATGAATACAGACGCTAAGATTCTCAACAAGATCCTAGCCAACAGGATCCAAGAGTACATTAAAAAGATTATCCACCATGATCAGGTGGGATTCATCCCTGGGCTACAAGGATGTTCAACATTCGCAAATCAATCAATGTGATACAGCAAATTAATATGAGAAAAAAGAACCACACGGTCCTCTTAATCAATGCAGAAAAAGCATTTGACAAAATCCAGCATCCGTTCCTGATTAAAACGCTTCAAAGTATAGGGATAGAGGGAACATTCCTGAACCTCATCAAATCTGTCTATGAAAGACCCACAGCAAATATCATCCTCAATGGGAAAAAGCTTGCAGCCTTCCCGTTGAGATCAGGAACACGACAAGGATGCCCACTTTCACCACTCTTGTTCAACATAGTATTATAATTCCTAGCAACAGCAATCAGACAACAAAGAGAAATAAAGGGTATCCAAATTGGCAATGAAGAAGTCAAACTCTCTCTCTTTGCAGATAACATGATTCTTTAGATGGAAAACCCAAAAGACTCCACCCCCAAACTACTAGAACTCATACAGCAATTCAGCAATGTGGCAGGATACAAAGTCAATGTGCAGAAATCAGTGGCTTTCTTATACACTAACAATGAAAATACAGAAAGGGAAATTAGAGAATCGATTCCATTTACTATAGCACCAAGAACATAAGATACCTGGGAATAAACCTAACCAAAGGTGTAAGGGATCTCTACTTGAGGAACTACAGAACACTCATGAAAGAAATTGAAAAAGACACAAAAAGAAGGAAGACCATTCCATGCTCTTGGATCAGAAGAATAAACATTGTTAAAATGTCTATACTGTCTAGAGCAATGTATACTTTTAATGCCATTCCGATCAAAATTCTACCAGTATTCTTCAAAGAGCTGGAGCAAATAATCCTAAAATTTGTATGGAATCAGAAGAGACCCCGAATCGCTAAGGAAATGTTGAAAAACAAAAATAAAACTGGGGGCATCACGTTACCTGATTTCAGTCTTTACTACAAAGCCATAATCACCAAGACAGCATGGTGCTGGCATAAAAACAGACACATAGACCAGTGGAACAGAGTAGAGAGTCCATATATGGACCCTCAACTCTATCGTCTAATAATTTTCGACAAAACAGGAAAAAATATACAGTGGAAAAAAGACAGTTTCTTCAATACACGATGCTGGGAAAACAGGACAGCTATATGTAGAAGAATAAAAACTCAACCATTCTCTTACACTATACACAAAGATAAACTCAAAATCGATAAACGACCTCAGCGTGATATAGGAATCCATCAGAATCCTAGAGGAGAACATACGCAGTAATCTCTTCGATATCAGCCACAGCAACTTCTTTCAAGATGGACGGGCCTGGAAGAGATTATGCTGAGTGAAATAAGTCAAGCAGAGAGAGTCAATTATCATATGGTTTCACTTATTTATGGAGTATACAAATAGCATGGAGGGCATGGGTAGTTATAGAGGAGAAGGGACTTGAGGGAAATTGGAAGGGGAGTTGAACCACGAGAGACTATGGCCTCTGAAAAACAATCTGAGGATTTTGAAGGGGTGGAGGTGGGAGGTTTGGGGTACCAGGTGGTGGGTATTAGAGAGGGCATGAATTGCAAGGAGCATTGGGTGTGGTCCAAAAATAATGAATACTGTTATGCTGAAGAAAAATAAATTAATTAAAAAAAGGAGCTTCCCTATGACTCTGAAATTGCACTACTGGGTATTTACCCCAAAGATACTGATGTAGTGAAAAGAAGAGCCATCTGTACCCCAGTGTTTATAGCAGCCACATCCACAGTCGCCAAACTGTGGAAAGTACCAAGATGCCCTTCAACGAACGAATGGATCAGGAAGATATGGTCCATATACTCTATGGAGTATTATGCCTCCATCAGAAAGGGTGGATACCCAACTTTTGTAGCAACATGGACGGGATGGAAGAAATTATTCTGAGTGAAATTAGTCAAGCAGAGAGAGTCAATTATCATATGGTCTCACTTATTTGTGGAGCATAACAAGTAGCATGGAGGACAAGGGGAGATGGAGAGGAGAAGGGAGTTGTGCTAAATTGGAAGGGGAGGTGAACCATAAGAGACTATGGACTCTGTAAAGCCATCTGAGGGGTGGGGTGTGGGAGGTCGGGGGAACCAGGTGGTGGGTATTGGAGAGGGAACGGATTGCCTGGAGCACTGGGTGTGTTGCAAAATCAATGAATACTGTTACACTGAAAAAAAAAATAAAAATGAGAATGCCATAGAAATGCCAGAAAAACAAAAAACATACAAACAAACAAACAAACAAACAGAATACCCCTCCCCCCACAAAAACCCGAAACCAAAACCAAAACCAAACAAAAAAAGAATCATGTGGTGTCCTTCTGTGTCTCTGACTACAGTCTTTAGCTTTAAATCTAATTTATCTGATATGAGATTTGCTACCCCAGCCTACTTTTGAGGCCCATTGGCATGAAAGATGCTCCTCCATCCCTTTGCTTTCAATCTGGCTGTATCCTTATGTTCAAAATGGGTCTCTTGTAGACAACATATAGATGGGTCCTGCCAGTTTATCCAATGTGCAACCCTGTAATGTTTTAGGGGTTCATTTATTCCATTCATGTTGAGAGTGATTATTGAGAAAGATGTTTTTCTTGACATCGTGTTACCTGTGAAGTCTTTGTTTTTATAGATTGTCTCCATAAGTTTCTGTTTAATGATATCCTTGGATTTTTTCTGTTTTATAGAACCGTTCTCATATTTCTTGTAGGGCCAGCTGGGTGGTCACATACTTCTTTAAACCTTGCTGGTCTTGGAAGCTCTTTATCTCTCCGTCCATTTTGAATATCAGTCTTGCTGGATAAATATTCTTGGGTGCATGTTCTTTTCATTTAGTTCCCTGAATACATCGTTTTTTTTAAAATTTTTAAATTTATTTCCAGCATAACAATATCATTATTTTTTCACCACACCCAGTGCTCCATGAAATCCGTGCCCTCTATAATACCCACCACCTGGTACCCCGACTTCCCACCCCCCTGCCCTGAATACATCTTGCCAGCTCTTTATGGTTTGCCAGTTTTCTGTGAACAGGTCTGACGTTATTTTGATGGGCTTTCCTCTGTATGTAAGGAATCTCTTCCCCCTAGCTGCTTTCAGGGCTCCTGTCTAAAATTATGATTCATCTTTTTCACCATCAGATGTCTTGAGGTCTTTCTAGATTCTATGATCCTGGGGGAGCCCTTTCTGCCTCTAGGACACAAACACTGTTTACATTCGCCAGACTGGGAAAATATTCATGGAGATTTGTTTAACTATATCCTCTAGTCTTCTTCCTTTCACCTTCCCCTCAGGGATTCCAATAATTCTGACTTTGGAACATTTCATGGCATCATTTATTTCCCTAATTCTGTTTTCATGGCTTCTAAGCTGTTTGTTCCAGGCTTTCTACTGATCCTTTTTCTCTATCAGTTTGTCCTCTAGATAAGTAGTTCTATCTTCTGCCTCAGTTACTCTAGCTGTTAGAAAATTTAGATTAGAATGGAACTCATTGAGAGTATTGTTAACATCATGCCTGGTGGCTTTAACTTCTGCCCTAATGAATTCCAATTTGTCATTAAAGGTGTTCTCCAACCTAGCCATTGCCTGGATAATTATTAGCCTAAATTCCCTTTCAGACCCACTGTTTATGTCCATATACAATATCTCTAATTGAGAGGGCACAGTCTCTGAATTTTTTCTCTGTTGGGCATCCCTCCTCCTAGTCATTTTGGTGAGAGATGGCTGAAGGATATGTAGCTGAATGTATCGACCGTGGTGCAGGCAAGGTTCACTCTGGAATACTTCTGAGCAATTGGGAATCCCCACCAAAAATTAAGAGAAAAGAAGAGAGAGAGAGAGAGAGAGAAGAATTAAAAAAAAAAAAGAAAAAAGAAAAGAGAAGACCCAGCCCTAATGAGTCCCAAAGGTAATATTTATAAAGTTTACAAACAAAAACAGACAAACAAAAAGACCAACAAAAGTAAATGACAAGAAAAAAAAGAACACAGCCAAAATGAACCCCAAGTATAAGATTTAGATACTGCCAGAACAAAAACAAATACACAGAAACACTGAGAGAAGAAAAAATGGGAGGGTGGTTATAAATTCTCAGTGTGGGTGAGGAAGTTTATTTTTTATTCTTCCTGGATGTATCTTGATATCTTTCTTAAAGAACTCAACTTTCCTGAGATAAAGAGACATTAAAACTGGTTTATAATAGGGGTCATCAGAATCCTAGAGGAGATATAATAGGGGTAACATTGATTGGGGAAAGGAGATTAACTTGAAGCTTATCTCTATATGAATATTTAAAAAAATAAAAAAATAACAGAAAAGCAAAGAAAAACACAGGTATATGTATCAAAAGAGTTCAAGTTAAAAGGTTATTATGGAATTTGTTGTACTGAATATCTCATTGTGATGGTAAATAGGTTAAAAATTATTAAAAAAATTGAAAAGAACAAGAATAGTGGGAACGAATTAAAAATAAGTTGTATCTATGAAGTAGTGGTGGTTGTCCTCTTGTTGGTTTTGTTTTGTTTTGCGGCTGGCTTTCTGGGGAAGGGGCCTCCAGCTTGGTTTTTCAGGTAGTCTTGCTAGAGTTGAATCCTCCTGCCCCTATCAAGGGCCTGGGCTCTGAGGAAACCAGTTTTTTAGGCTTTTGTTCTCTGGAGGTTTTTGTTTGTTTGTTTGTTTTGTTTTTTCTTCCCTTGGCATCTTTTGGCAGTTCTTTGGAGGTTTAGAGGAAAGCAATCTGCACCCAGACCTCAGTCTCAGAGAGAAGCCTCAGTCTGTTCCCCTCTGGGTGCTCCAGGGCACATAAATTCTGCCAGCAGTGCATGTCCCTGTTTACGATCTCAGGGGTCGCAGGAGCTCTTGCTTGTGTCCCAGTGTTACCAAAACCATGAGAAGTCCAGAGATCTGGTTTCCAGCAGCTGCCTCTGCCGCAGCTTTCTGGGCAGGTCCTGACCACCAGAGAGGTCCCAACCAGAGATAGCACACTGGAATTTTCATTCTGGCCTGGGATATGAGTGTTCAGACTCTAGCGGTCCTAGAGTGCACTGGCTAGCACCTGCACGGACCTATTTCAGGGGAGGGTGTGGAGTGCAATTCAGACCCCAGTCACGCATTGCACATGCAGAGTGCAAAAGGCTATGGTTCTAGAGAGTGCCGGCTGGCATCCACAACAGAATCTCTCATGGGTGCCGCCACCCAGACGCTCTCATGCACATTGGTGGCTCAGGGACTGAGGTCTGGCTTCTTCACTGCCCTCTCTCTGGCTCAGCACAGTGGTGGCTGTCCTGGGTATGTGGGCTAAGCCCTGTCCCTAAGTGCCTGATTCCACCAAATTCCCCTTAAGATATTTTCCTCTTTTTGAGTGCTTTCAACCTGAATCACAGGGCACTCTAGTATTAGGGTATTGCTTTCCAATGGGTTACTTCTCGTGGCTCCCTCCCCACTTTTGTTTATCTTCTGATATCACTCCACTTTACCTGTCCACTGGCATCTTCTGCCCCTGTAGAGATACAGAAGTGTATAATTCTATTCTCAGGCTGATTTCATGGGTGATAAAGTTCTTTGGCAGATGGTCAGCTCACTTTAGGGGACCGGTTGAAACAGCACCTCCTACTTCTCCACCATCTTGTCACCCCCGGGTACCATGACTTTTTAAAGGTGTTTGGCCATCATGAAGAAAGAGATGTACATAATTGCCTCGTGGCTTTTTCTTGGATAAGAATTTTCAAAGCAGTTGTCCAAATACCCAGAAATGCAATTGTTGGCTTTCATGATGAGAGCGTGTTTAGTTTTGGAAAACACTGCCATATTTTCCAAAGTGGCTGTACCATTATGCATTCCACCTGCAAAGAAGGAAAGGTCCTGCTGGTATTTTTTTCCTGATGATCTTAGCTATTTTAGTAGGCATGTAGTGTTATGCCACTGCCATTTTTATTTGCTTTTCCCTCCTGATGAATTATGTTGAGCATTATTTTGTATACTTATTTATTTTATTTTATTTGTTATTATTATTTTTATTAACATATAATGTATTATTTGCCCCAGGGGTACAGTCTGTGACTCATCAGGCTTACACACTTAACAGCACTCATCATAGCACATACCCTCCGCAATGTCCATAACACAACACACCCTCTCCATGCTCACCCTCCTCAGCAAACCTCAGTTTGTTTTCTGAAATTAAGAGTCTCTTATGGTTTCTTTCCCTCCTGATCTCATCTTGTTTCATTTTTTTCCTTTACTACCCTCCAAACACACCACTCTGCCTCATAAATTCCTCATATCAGGGAGATCATATGATAATTGTCTTTCTCTGATGGACTTATTTCACTCAGCATAATACCTCTGGTTCCATACACATCATTGCAAATGGCAATATTTCATTTCTTTTGAAGGATCCATACTATTTCAATGTATATACTACATCTTCTTTATCCATTCATCTGTTGAGGGACACTTAGGCTCTTTCCATAGTTTGGCTATTGTGGATGTTGCTGCTATAAACATTTGGGTGCACGTGCTCCTTCGGATCACTACATTTGTATCTTTAGGTTAAATACCCATTGGTGCAATTTCTGTGTCATAGGGTAGCTCTATTTTCAACTTTTTGAGGAACCTCTATGCTGTTTTCCAGAGTGGCTGCACCAGCTTGCATTCCCGCCAACAGTGTAGGAGGGTTCCCCTTTCTCTGCATCCTCTCCAACATCTGTTACTTCCTGACCTGTTAACTTTAGCCATTCTGACTGGTGTGAGGTGGTATCTCATTGTGGTTTTGATTTGTATTTCCCTGATGTCGAGTGATGTGGAGCACTTTTTCATATGTCTGTTGGCCATCTGGATGTCTTCTCTGCAGAAATGTCTGTTCATGTCCTCTGCCCATTTCTTGATTGGATTATTTGTTCTCTGGGTGTTGACTTTGATAAGTTCTTTATAGATTTTGGATACTAGCCCCTTATCTGATATGTCGTTTGCAAATATCTTCTCCCATTCTGTCAGTTGTCTTCTGGTTTTGTTGACTGTTTCCTTTGTTGTTCAGAAGATTTTGATCTTGATGAAATCCCAAGAGTTCATTTTTGCCCTTGCTTGCCTTGTCTTTGCCAGTGTTTCTAGGAAGAAGTCGCTGCAGCTGAGGTCAAAGAGGTTGCTGCCAGTGTTCTCCTTAAGGATTTTGATGGAATCCTTTCTTTCATTGAGGTCTTTCATCCATTCTGAATCTATTTTTGTGTGTGGTGTAAGGAAATGGTCTAGTTTCATTCTTCTACATGTGGTTGTCCAATTTTCCCAACACCATTTGTTGAAGAGACTGTCTTTTTTACATTGGACATGCTTTCTTGCTTTGTCAAAGATTAGTTGACCATAAAGTTGAGGGTCTATTTCTAGGCTCTCTTTTCTGTTCCATTAATCTATTTCTGTTTTTGTGCCTGTACTATACTGTCTTGATGATTACAGGTTTGTAACAGAGCTTGAAGTCTGAAATTCTGATGCCACCAACTTTGGCTTTCTTTTTCAACAATCCTCTGGCTATTCGAGATCTTTTCTGGTTCCATATAAATTTTAAGATTATTTGTTACATTCATTGAAAAAATTGATGGGATTTTGATAGTGATTGCATTAAATCTTTAGATTGTTTTAGGTAGAATAAACATTTTCACGATATTTGTTCTTCCAATCCATGAGCATGGAACATTTTCCCATTGCTTTGTGTCTTCCTCAATTTCTTTCATGGGTACTTTATAGATTTCTGAGTACAGATGCTTTGCCTCTTTCGTTAGGTTTATTCCTAGGTATCTCATCATTTTGGGTTCAATTGTAAATGTGATTGACTCCCTAATTTCTCTTTCTTCTGTCTTGTTGTTGGTGTAAAGAAATGCAACTGACTTCTGTGCATTGATTTCACATGCTGACACTTTCCTGAATTCCTGTACAAGTTCTAGCAGATTTGGAGTGGAGACTTTTGGGTTTTCCACATAAAGTGTCAGATCATCTGCAAAGAATGATAGTTTGACGTCTTTGACTATTTGGATACCTTTAATTCTTTATGTTGTCTGATTTCTGAGGCTAGGACTTCTAGTACTATGTTGAATAGCAGTGGTGATAATAGACATCCCTGCTGTGCTCCTGACCTTAGCAGAAAAGCTCTCAGTTTTTCTCCATTGAGAATGATATACGCTGTGGGTTTTTCATAGATGGCTTTGATGATATTGAGATATGTACCCTCTATCCCTACACTTTGAAGAGTTTTGATCAAGAAAGAATGCTGTACTTTGTCAAATGCTTTTCAGCATCTATTGACAGTATCATATGGATCTTATTATTTTAAAAAAATTATGTATTTATTTTTCCATAAGATTTTATTTATTTATTTGACAGAGAGAAAGATGACAAGTAGGCAGAGAGGCAGGGAGATGGAGAGGGGGGAATTAGGCTCCCTGATGATCAGAGAACCTGATGTAGAAATCCATTCCAGGACCCTGAGATCATGACCCGAGTTGAAAGCAGAGGTTTAACCCAATGAACCACCCAGGTGATCCATATGGTTCTTATTCTTTCTTTTATTAATGCATTGTATCACATTGATTGATTTGCAGATGTTGAATCAACCTTGCAACCCAGGAATAAATCCAACTTGGTCATGGTGAATAATCCTTTTAATGTACTGCTGGATCCTATTGGCTAGTATTTTGGTGAGAATTTTTGCATCTGTGTTCATCAAGGATATTGGTCTGTAATTCTTTTTGGCGTGGTCTTTGTCTGGTTTTCGGATCAAGGTAATGCTGACCTCATACAATGAGTTTGGAAGTTTTCCTTCCATTTCTATTTTTTTCTATTAGTTTCAGGAGAATCAGTATTAATCTTTTTTAAGTGTTTGGTAGAATTCCCCTGGGAAGCCATCTGGCCCTGGGCTCTTGTTCATTGGGAGATTTTTGATGACTGTTTCAATCTCCCGTTATGGATCTGTTCAGGTTTTTTATTTCTTCCTGGTTCAGTTGTGGTAGTTTATATGTCTCTAGGATTGAGTCCATTTCTTCCAGCTTGTCAAATTTGCTGGTGTATAGTTGCTCATAATATGTTCTTATAATTGTTTGTATTTCTTTGGTGTTGGTTGTGATCTCTCTTCTTTCATTCATGATTTTATTTACTTGGGTCCTTTCTCTTTTCTTTTTCTTTTTTTTTTGATAAGTCTGGCCAGGGGTTTATCAATCTTATTAATTATTTCAAAGAAGCAGCTCCTAGTTTCATTGGTATGTTCTACTGTTCTTTTGGTTTCCATTTCATTGATTTCTGCTCTGATCTTTATGATTTATGTTCTTCTGCTTTAGGCTTTCTTTGCTGTTCTTTCTCCAGCTCCTTTAGGTATAGGGTTAGGCTGTGTACTTGTGACCTTTCTTGTTTCTTGATAAAGGCTTGTTTCACTATATACTTTCCTCTCAGGACTGCCTTTGCTGTGTCCCACAAATTTTGAACAGTTGTGCTTTCATTATCATTTGTTTCCATGATTTTTTTTTTTAGTTCCTCTTTAATTTCCTGGTTGACCCATTCATTCTTTAGTAGAATGCTCTTTAGTCTCTATGTATTTGAATTCTTTCCACATTTCCTCTTGTGATTGACTTCTAGATTCAGAGCATTGTGGTCTGAAAATATGCAGGGAATGATCCCAATCTTTGGATACCGGTTGAGTCCTGATTTAGGACCGAGGATGTGATCTATTCTGGAGAATGTTCCATGTGTACTAGAGAAGAATGTGTATTCTGTTGCTTTGGGATGAAATGTTCTGAATATATCTGTGATGTCCATCTGGTCCAGTGTGTCGTTTAAGGCCTTTATTTCCTTGCTGATCTTTTGCTTGGATGATCTGTCCATTTCAGTGAGGGGAGTGTTAAAGTCCCCTACTATTATTGTATTATTCTGGATGTGTTTCTTTGATTTTGTTATTAATTGGTTTATATAGTTGGCTGCTCCCACGTTGGGGGCATAGATATTTAAAATTGTTAGATCTTCTTGTTGGACAGACCCTTTGAGTATGATATAGTGTCCTTCCTCATCTCTTATTATAGTCTTTGGCTTAAAATCCAATTGATATGATATAAGGATTGCCACTCCTGCTTTCTTCTCATGTCCATTAGCATGGTAAATTCTTTTCCACCCCCTCACTTTAAATCTGGAGGTGTCTTCGGGCTTAAAATGAGTTTCGTGGAGGCAACATATAGATGGGTTTTGTTTTTTTATCCATTCTGATACCCTGTGTCTTTTGATTGGGGCCTTTAGCCCATTAACATTCAGGGTAACTATTGAGAGATATGAATTTAGTGCCATTGTATTGCCTGTAAGGTGAACGTTACTGTATATTGTCTCTGTTCCTTTATGATCTACCACTTGTAGGCTCTCTCTTTGCTTAGAGGACCCCTTTCAATATTTCCTGTAGAGCTGGTTTGGTGTTTGCAAATTCTTTCAGTTTTTGTTTGTCCTGGAAGCTTTTAATCTCTCCTTCTATTTTCAATGATAGCCTAGCTGGATATAGTATTCTTGGCTGCATGTTTTTCTCTCGTTTAGTGCTCTGAAAGTATCATGCCAGCTTTTTCTGGCCTGCCAGGTCTCTGTTGGTAAGTCAGCTGCCAATCTAATATTTTTACCATTGTATGTTACAGATTTCTTTTCCCGAGCTGCTTTCAGGATTTTCTCTTTGTCACTGAGACTTGTAAATTTTACTATTAGGTGATGCGGTGTGGGCCTATTCTTATTGATTTTGAGGGGTGTTCTCTGAACCTCCTGAATTTTGATGCTCGTTCCCTTTGTCATATTGGAAAATTCTCCCCAATAATTCTCTCCAGTATACCTTCTGCTCCCCTCTCTCTTTCTTCTTCTTCTGGAATCCCAATTATTCTAATGTTGTTTCGTCTTATGGTGTCACTTATCTCTCGAATTCTCCCCTCATGGTCCAGTAGCTGTTTGTCCCTCTTTTGCTCAGCTTCTTTATTCTCTGTCATTTGGTCTTCTATATCACTAATTCTTTCTCCTGCCTCATTTATCCTAGCAGTGAGAGCCTCCATTTTTGATTGCACCTCATCAATAGCTTTTTTGATTTCAACTTGGTTAGATTTTAGTTTTTTATTTCTCCAGAAAGGGCTTTTATATCTCCCAAGAGGGTTCTCTCATATCTTCCATGCCTTTTTCTAGCCCGGCTAGAACCTTGAGAATTGTCATTCTGAACTCTAGATCTGACATATTACCAATTTTGTACTGATTAGGTCCCTAGCCTTTGGTACTGCCTCTTGTTTTATTTTTTGTGGTGAATTTTTCCGCCTTGTCATTTTGTCCAGATAAGAGTATATGAAGGAGCAAGTAAAATACTAAAAGGGTGGCAACAACCCCAGGAAAATATGCTTTAACCAAATCAGAAGAGATCCCCAAACGTGAGGGGGAATAAGGGGATAAAAAGAGGTTCAAAAAGAAAGAAAGAAAAAAAAAACAGAAAAAAAAGAAAAGAAAAGAATTAAAAAGAAAACGAATAAAGAAAAATATCAAAAAGAAAAAAATATATATTAGATAAACTAGTTAAAAAACGTTAAAAAAGAAAAGGGTAAAAGTTTAAAAAAATTTAGCAGAAGAAGAGAAAAAAAATGAAAAAGAAAAAATTAAATTAACTGCAAGACTAAAAAAATCACAGGGAGAAAGCCATGATTTCCGTGCTTTGCTTTCTCCTCCTATGGAATTCTTCTGCTCTCCTTGTTATTGAAACCGCACTCCTTGGTAGGTGAACTTGGTCTTGGCTGGATTTATTGTTGATCTTCTGGGGGAGGGGCCTGTTGTAGTGATTCTCAAGTGTCTTTGCCCCAAGGGGAATTGCAATGCCCTTACCAGGGGCTGAGTAATCTGCTCGGGTTTGCTTTCAGGAGTTTTGTTCCCTGAGTCCTTTCCGTAGAGTTCCGGAGGACGGGAATACAAATGGTGGCCTCCTGGTCTCTGCCTGGAGGAGCCGAGAGCCTGGGGCCCCACTCCTCAGTGCGCCCTCAGAGAACAGCGCCCAGTAACTCCCGTCTGACTGACCTCCGGCTGCGCTCCGAGCTCACCGAGCCTAAGACTGGTTCAAGGTAACCTCGAGCTGTGATCTTACTGTCAGCTCTGTCTCTGTAGCCGGCTTTCCCGTTCCAATACCCACAAGCTCTGTGACACTCAGACACCCCCGATCCTTCTGTGACCCTGCGGGACCTGAGGCCACGCTGACCCCGGGTGGTCGCCCCGGTTTAGCCTCTGGAGAGATGTCCCTCAGTGGAACAGACTTTTAAAAGTCCTGATTTTGTGCTCCATTGCTCCCCCACTTGCCGGGAGCCAGCCCCTCCCCCCGGGGTCTATCTTCCCGTCCCTTTGGATTCACTTCTCCGCCAGTCCTACCTTTCAGAAAGTGGTTGTATTTCTGTTTCCAGAATTGCTGTTCTTCTTGTCTTCGATCTGCCAATGGATTTTCAGGTGTTTGCAATCTTTAGATAAGCTATCTAGCTGATCTCCTGCTAGCTGAAGTAGTCTCAGCCTGCTACTTCTCTGCCATCTTGACTCCTCCCAAGAGCTTCCATTTTTTATTGCAACTCATTAATAGCTTTTTTGATTTCAAATTGGTCCGATTTTCATTCTTTTATTTCTCTAGAAAGGGATTTTATTTCTCCAGAAAGGGGTTCTCTAATATCTTCATGCCTTTTTCCTAGCCCAGCTAGCACCTTTCAAATCATCATTCTGAACTCTAGTTCTGACATATTACCAATGTCTGTATTGATTAGGTCTCTAGCCATCAGTACTGTCTCTTGCTTTTTTTTTTTTTTTTGTGGTGAGTTTTTCTCTAGTTTTATCCAGATGAGAATATATTAAAGAGAGAATAAAATACTAAAAGGGTTGTAAAGACCCCAGAAAAATGTGTGCTAACCAAATCACTAGAGATCCAAAACTAGGGGGAGAAGAATGGGGGAAAGAATTAATAAAAATCATATATATATATATATATATATATATATATATATATAATCTCCCCACTTGATTTTGGGTGTCTTTTGGTCTTTTTGAAGAAACTACCTCCAAAAATTTTAAAGAAAGAAAAAGCTATATATATATATACAAATAAGGGTAAACATATGAAGGGATGGAATGTGACTGTAAACATGAAAATTAAAAAAAAATTCTAAAAAAGGAATTGATAAGTTGGTTGGAAATAGAAAAAAAAGGAGGAGGGAATGAGCTCAGGCTGGAGACTAGAACAAAGCTGTGTGCTTGATTAGCATATGTTTTGATCTATTAGAAAAAATTGATTCCCAAAATTTTTTTGGAACAGAAAACTATATGTATACAAAAAATAAGGTGAAATACAATGAAGGGATAAAATATGACTATAAATATGAAGGTTTAAAAATATTTTTTAAAAGGTATTGTTAAGATGAACTACTTAAAAAATGTTAAAAGAAGAAAGAGGAAAAGTTAAAAAAAATAGAATAAGAAAAAAACAAAAAAATTTAACTTTGAAAGACTGAAGAATCATGGGAAAAAAGCCATGAATTCTGTGCTGCTTCCCCCCTAGCTCTGGAGTTCTATAGTTCTCATTGATCAGTGAAGTTGGTCTTGGCTGGATGTTGTTGCTGATCTTCTGGGAAGGGGTCCTGTTGCTATGATTCTCAAATGTCTTTGCCTGAAGAAGAATTGCACCACCCTTGCCAGGGGCCAGGCTAAGTAATCTGCCCAGGTTCACTCTTGGTGTTTTTGTTCCCTGAATGTTTCCAAGGAGCTCTGGAGGACGGGGATGGAAATGACAGCCTCCCAATCTGAGACCTGGAGGATCTGAGATTTGGGGGTCCCACTCCTCGGTGTGTCCTCAGAGACAAGCAATCACTCTTCCTCCAGACACACTCTGAGCTCACCAAGCCTGTGACCCAGTTTTTATGCCTCTGGGGCACAGCCCTGTTTGCAGTCTCCAAACTCAGTAGATTCCTTTTGAGCTGCTCCTCTCAGAGCAGGAAGGTGGGGTCCCTGCATGAAGAGCAGTGGCCCAACTGTGCCTTGGATTACAGTTTAAGGTAACCCCAATCTGAAAGCTCACTCCTTGGCTCTGTCTCTGTAGTTGGCTTCCCTGCTGTGATACCAGGAAGCTCTGCCACACTCAGACACCCCCAATCTTTCTGTGACTCCATGGGACCCGAGACCACACTGCCCCTTGAGGGTTCCACCCCCACTTAGCCTCTGGAGTGATGTACCTCAGTGGAGCAGAAATCAAAAAGTTCTGATTTTGTGCTCTGCTGCTCCACAGCTTGCTGGGAGCAAGCCCCTCCTCCTTCATTCTATGTACCCATGGCTTAAGATTCACTTCTCTGTATGTCCTACCTTCTGGAAAGTGGTAGATTTTCTCTTGCTAGAATTGCTGCTCTTCTTCTTTTCTATCTCCTGTTGAGTTTGTAGTTGTTTGGAATGTTTTGATAACTAGCTGAACTCCTGCGAACTGATGTCATTTCAGTCAGCTAACTCCTCCGCTATCTTGCCTCTCACTCCTTGTATGCTTATTTGTAATCTGTATATCTTGTTTGGTTAGGCATGTTTGCAGAGCTTTACCAATTTTTAATTGGATTGTTTGTTTTGTTTTCTTTTGGAATTTCTTTGTATCTATATTTTTTCTAGGGTCTCTTTCATAAGGGGACCCTTGTGGGTCATTGAACAATGTGGGGTTAGGGCTGCCACCCCCTCCCTGCCCAAGTGGATAACTCATTTATCATTTTACCACTAAAAGGTTCAAAGCCTGCAGTTGTCCAGAAGCATTGTTGATTACATGAACAGTTGATTAACATATATTTTGCCTTTATGTATTTTATATACTCTTGCCTTTCAATAAAGGAAGCTAGAGAAAATAACATTTTATTGAAGATATCATAAAGAAGAGAAAATGTGCTTACAGTGCTGTACTGAATTTATTTTTATGAATCCATGTATAAGTGGACCTGGGCATTTCAAAATCTTGTTCGAGGGTCCACTATCATCCCAGTTACAAGGACACCATCTTAAGGACCTATTCACCTGGAGACCCGTTGCTCTGGCACCATCACAGTGGGTATTTAGATTGAATATATGCACTTTCAGGAAACACAGATGTTCATATCATAGCACTGGTATTAGAATAATTTCAGTTGAAACTGGCATTAATGAAAAAATAGTATGATCTATTGTTAATGTTATTTTTCTCTGCTATATTTTAATCCTTTTAAAATTTCATGTCACATTGCTTGCCACACTGCCATGCCATGGTATGTTTCTTTTTTTAAGGTTTTCTTTATTTATTTGCTAGGGAGAGAGAGAGCACAAGCAGGGGGAGCAGCACCAGAGGGAAAGGCAAACTCCCCACTGAGCAGGGAGTCCAACATAGGACTAGATCCCAGGACCTGATATCACAACCTGATTGAAAATCAGACACTTAACTGACTGAGCCACTCACGCTTCTCACCACTGTATGTTTCTTCTGGTTAAGACAGAGATGAGTCTCCTCATAATTTCAGTACTTATGCATTCAATGAATTGTGATTGGCCTTGGATGAAAATTCTCTTTAGAATATACCGACATCAGAACATTTATAATCCATCTAGAGCACTGAATCATTATTGCCTATAAATAGTAATTGGACACAAATGAAAAATTGCACACTTACCATTCAAAAAGAAACTATGTACATTGTTTGAAAATTGACAAGATGTAGAAGCAAATACACCCATGCACAGAATGCTGGTCAGGCATCTTGAGAAATGTGCCACAGTGACAGCACTCCTGCCTCACCTTCCCCCACATGCTGTGCTCTGCAGGACCACACAGCCCTGGGATCACTGCAGTCATACCAAGTTGAGGCCCCTGACCCAGGGACCAGCCACCCTTGGAACCAGAAGGTGGGGCTATGGATATGGACACAGGGTTTGGGTTCAGGTCAGCTCAGTCCTAGGTTTGGGTTTGGGTTGTAGGGTTCAGGTTTGGGATCCAGGCTTGGATTTGGGTTAGGGTTATGGTTCAGATTAGGGTTAGGGTTCATGTATGGGTCAGGTTGAGGTTCATGTTTGTGTTCTGGATAAGGATTGGGTGCAGGTTCAGGTCAGGTTTGGTATCAGGTTACGGTTCAGGTTAGAGTTAGGATTTGGATTCATGTATGGGTTCTGGCTGTGGTTTGAGTTAAGATTTGGGGTTTGAGGATTGGTTTCTGTTTCAGGGTTAGGATAAGGTTTAGTTTAGGAATAAGGTTAGGGTTTGAGTTAGGGTTCCAGGTCAAGTTCAGGTTCTGGTAAAGCTCATGTTATGGTTGACATCCTGGTAAAGTTTCAGATGAGTATTTGGTTTAGGAATTTGAGTTCAGTTTTTATTTTCCTGTTCATTTCTTTTTTCCCCCTATTTTTAAAAATCATGTAATGCTAGTCAACATACAGTACATCATTAGTTTTTGATTTAGTGTTCCATGATTCATTGTTTGCATATAACACCCAGTGCTCCATGAGATATGTGCCCTCCTTATTATCCCTCACGGAACTAACCCATTCCATCACCCCTCCCCTCTAAAACCCTCAGATTGTTTCCCAGAGTCCATAGTCTCCCATGATTAATCTCCCTCTCCAATTCCACCCCTTCATTTTTCCCTTCCTTCTCTTAGTGTCCTCCATGTTATTCCTTACGTTCCACAAGTAAGTGAAAATCGTATGATAATTGACTTTCTCTGCCTGACTTCTTTCAGTCAACATAATCTCCTTTAGTTCCATCCACATCGATGCAAATGATGGGTATTCATCCTTTTTGATAGCTGAGCAATATTCCATTACATACAGGACCACATCTTCTTTATCCATTCATCTTCTGAGGGGCATCTTGACTCCTTCTATGCTTTGGCTATTGTGGACATTGCTGCTATGAACATTGGGGTGGTGTTCTCTCTCTTATTTATTAATTTTTTTGGCCATTCTGACTGGTGTGAGGTGTATCTTGATGTGGTTTTTATTTGTATTTCCCTAGTGGCAACTGATGTGGAACATTTTTCATGTGTCTGTTGGCCATTTGTATGTCTTCATCGAAGACATATCTTCATGTTTTCTGCCCATTTTTTGACTGGATTATTTATTTTTTTGGGTGTTGAGTTCGAGAAGTTCTCCATAGATCTTGGATATCAGCCATTTGTAGTGTCATTAGAAAATATATTCTCCTATTCTTCTCTTTGTTTTGTTGACTGTTTCCTTTGTTGTGCAGAAGATTTTTATCTTGATGAAGTCCCAAAAGTTCATTTTAGCTTTTGTTTCCTTTGCCTCTGGAGACATATCTTGCAAAAAGTTGCTGTGTTCATGGTTGAAGATGTTTCCCCTGTGTTCTACTCTAGGATTTGGATGGATTCCTGTCTCACATTTAAGCCTTTTGTCAATTTTGAGTTTATCTTTATGTATGGTGTAAGAGAAAGATCGAGTTTCATCCTTCCGCATGAGGTTGTCCTTCTTTCCCAGAACTATTTTTTGAAGAGACTGCCATTTTCTTTTGAAACATTTTTGCATGCTTTGTTGAAGATTAGTTGGCCATAGAGTTGAGTGTCCATTTCTGGGTTCTCTATTCTCTCCCATTGATCTATGTGTCTGTTTTTGTGCCAGTCCCTCAGATTAAAATGATTGTTTTTCCATTTGACAACATGTTCCATTTAACTAAAGTTTTATATATAGAACAAAATCAATGTAAGAAGAATCTGAACTGAGAAATGGTTGGGGAAGAAATCTTTAGAAATAAATATACAGAACAAAGAAAAAGGAAAAAAGAATCTTGAAACTGGGGCACCTATGTGGCTTGGTCAGTTAATCATCTGCCTTTGGCTCAGGTCATGTTCCTGGGGTTCTGGGATCGAGCCCCACATTAGGCTCCCTGCTCTGCAGGGAGCCAGAGGAGTCTGTTTCTCCCTCTCCCTCTGCCTGTCCCTCCCCCCAACTTGAGATCACTCTCTCTCCTTGCCAAACAAATAAATAAATCACAAGATCTTAAAAAAAGAATCCTGAAAAAGTACAAACAGGAGAATAAATAAAAATTAACTAATTTGGAAATTATATAAATAAAGTTGAGGGAAATGAAGATATTAAGGGTGAGCCTGGTGGTGGGTATTATGGAGGGGACGCATTGCATGGAGCATTGGGTGTGGTGCATAAACACTGAAAAAAATAAAAAATAAAGTAAAATAAAGATAAAAGATAAAGATAAAAAAGATAAATAAAAATGAAGATAAAAGAAAATAGCTTAATAAGTATAAAAGTGAAAGAGAGCCATTGAAAAGATGTAGCTGATTCAGATGTGAAACAGAAAAGTGTATCAAAAATAAAAAGATGAGGTAAGTGAATGGGCTCACCTTCAGTGTGGAAGCCAAGTCTCCAGCACCGGGTATCACACGGTCAAGATGGCGGAGAAGTAGCAGGCTGAGACTACTTCAGCTAGCCAGAGATCAGCTAGATAGCTTATCTAAAGATTGCAAACACCTGAAAATCCATCGGCAGATCGAAGAGAAGAAGAACAGCAATTCTGGAAACAGAAATACAACCACTTTCTGAAAGGTAGGACCGGCGGAGAAGTGAATCCAAAGCGAAGGGAAGATAGACCCCGGGGGGAGGGGCCGGCTCCCGGCAAGCAGCGGAGCAACGGCGCACAAAATCAGGATTTTTATAAGTCTGTTCCGCTGAGGGACATCGCTCCAGAGGCTACCCAGGGCGAAGCTCACGTGGGGTCAGAGTGGCCTCAGGTCCCGCAGGGTCACAGAAGGATCGGGGGTGTCTGAGTGTCGCAGAGCTTGTGGGTATTGGAACGGGAAAGCCGGCTACAGAGACAAAACTGACACTAAGCTCACAGCTCGGTGTTACCTTGAACCGGTCGCAGGCTCAGTGAGCTTGGAGCGTGGCCAGAGGTTGGGCAGATGGGAGTGACTGAGCGCTGTTCTCTGAGGGCACACTGGGGAGTGGGGCCCTGGGCTCTCGGCTCCTCCGGGCCGGAGACCAGGAGGCCGCCATTTGTATTCCCGTCCTCCGGAACTCTATGGAAAACGCTCAGGGAACAAAAGCTCCTGAAAGCAAACCCAAGCGGATTACTCACCCGGCCCCTGCTAAGGGCGGTGCAATTCCTCCTGGGGCAAAGACATTTGAGAATCACTACAACAGGCCCCTCCCCCAGAAGATCAACAAGAAATACAGCGGAGACCAAGTTCACCTACCAAGGAGTGCGGTTTCAATACCAAGGAGAGCAGCAGAATTCCAGAGGAGGAGAAAGCAAAGCACGGAAATCATGGCTTTTTCCCTGTGAATTTTTTTTAGTCTTGCAGTTAATTTAATTTTTTTCTTTTTCATTTTTTGTTTTTCTTTCTCGCCTTCTGGTAAATTTTTTTTTTAACTTTTACCTTTTTCTTTTTTAACGTATTTTAACTAGTTTATTGAATATATATATTTTTTCTTTTTTATATTTTTCTTATTTGTTTTCTTTTTTTAAAATTCTTTTCTTCTCTTTTTTTTTCTGTTTTCTTATTTTTTTCTTTCTTCCTTTTTGAACCTCTTTTTATCCTCTTTCTCCCCACTCACGATTTGGGATCTCTACTAATTTGGTTAAAGCATATTTTCCTGGGGTTGTTGCCACCCTTTTAGTATTTTACTTGCTCCTTCATATACTCTTATCTGGACAAAATGACAAGACGGAAAAATTCACCACAAAAAAAAGAACAAGAGGCAGTACCGAAGGCTAGGGACGTAATCAATACAGACATTGGTAATATGTCAGATCTAGAGTTCAGAATGACAATTCTCAAGGTTCTAGCCGGGCTAGAAAAAGGCATGGAAGATATGAGAGAAACCCTCTCGAGAGATATAAAAGCCCTTTCTGGAGAAATAAAAAACGAAAATCTAACCAAGTTGAAATCAAAAAAGCTATTAATGAGGTGCAATAAAAAATGGAGGCTCTCACTGCTAGGATAAATGAGGCAGAAGAAAGAATTATTGATATAGAAGACCAAATGACAGAGAATAAAGAAGCTGAGCAAAAGAGGGACAAACAGCTACTGGATCATGAGGGGAGAATTCGAGAGATAAGTGACACCATAAGACGAAACAACATTAGAATAATTGGGATTCCAGAAGAAGAAGAAAGAGAGAGGGGAGCAGAAGGTATACTGGAGAGAATTATTGGGGAGAATTTTCCAATATGGCAAAGGGAACGAGCATCAAAATTCAGGAGGTTCAGAGAACACCCCTCAAAATCAATAAGAATAGGCCCACACCGCATCACCTAATAGTAAAATTTACAAGTCTCAGTGACAAAGAGAAAATCCTGAAAACAGCCCGGGAAAAGAAGTCTGTAACATACAATGGTAAAAATATTAGATTGGCAGCTGACTTACCAACAGAGACCTGGCAGGCCAGAAAGAGCTGGCATGATATTTTCAGAGCACTAAATGAGAGAAAAACATGCAGCCAAGAATACTATATCCAGCTAGGCTATCATTGAAAATAGAAGGAGAGATTAAAAGCTTCCAGGACAAACAAAAACTGAAAGAATTTGCAAACACCAAACCAGCTCTACAGGAAATATTGAAAGGGGTCCTCTAAGCAAAGAGAGAGCCTACAAGTGGTAGATCATAAAGGAACAGAGACAATATACAGTAACGTTCACCTTACAGGCAATACAATGGCACTAAATTCATATCTCTCAATAGTTACCCTGAATGTTAATGGGCTAAAGGCCCCAATCAAAAGACACAGGGTATCAGAATGGATAAAAAAACAAAACCCATCTATATGTTGCCTCCACGAAACTCATTTTAAGCCCGAAGACACCTCCAGATTTAAAGTGAGGGGGTGGAAAAGAATTTACCATGCTAATGGACATGAGAAGAAAGCAGGAGTGGCAATCCTTATATCATATCAATTGGATTTTAAGCCAAAGACTATAATAAGAGATGAGGAAGGATACTATATCATACTCAAAGGGTCTGTCCAACAAGAAGATCTAACAATTTTAAATATCTATGCCCCCAACGTGGGAGCAGCCAACTATATAAACCAATTAATAACAAAATCAAAGAAACACATCCAGAATAATACAATAATAGTAGGGGACTTTAACACTCCCCTCACTGAAATGGACAGATCATCCAAGCAAAAGATCAGCAAGGAAATAAAGGCCTTAAAGGACACACTGGACCAGATGGACATCACAGATATATTCAGAACATTTCATCCCAAAACAACAGAATACACATTCTTCTTTAGTGCACATGGAACATTCTCCAGAATAGATCACATCCTTGGTCCTAAATCAGGACTCAACTGGTATCAAAAGATTGGGATCATTCCCTGCATATTTTCAGACCACAATGCTCTAAAGCTAGAACTCAACCACAAAAGGAAGTTTGGAAAGAACCCAAATACATGGAGACTAAACAGCATCCTTCTAAAGAATGAATGGGTCAACCGGGAAATTAAATAAGAATTGAAAAAAATTATGGAAACAAATGATAATGAAAATACAACGGTTCAAAATCTGTAGGACACAACAAAGGTAGTCCTGAGAGGAAAATATATAGCGGTACAAGCCTTTCTCAAGAAACAAGAAAGGTCTCAAGTACACAACCTAACCCTACACGTAAAGGAGCTGGAGAAAGAACAAGAAAGAAACCCCAAACCCAGCAGGAGAAGAGAAATCATAAAGATCAGAGCAGAAATCAATGAAATAGAAACCAAAAAAACAATAGAGCAAATCAACAAAACTAGGAGCTGGTTCTTTGAAAGAATTAATAAAATTGATAAACCCCTGGCCCGACTTATCAAAAAGAAAAGAGAAAGGACCCAAATAAATAAAATCATGAATGAAAGAGGAGAGATCACAACTAACACCAAAGAAATACAAACTATTATAAGAAAATACTATGAGCAACTCTATGCCAATAAATTTGACAATCTGGAAGAAATGGATGCATTCCTAGAAACATATAAACTACCACAACTGAACCAGGAAGAAATAGAAAGCCTGAACAGACCCATAACCAGTAAGGAGATTGAAACAGTCATTAAAAATCTCCAAACAAACAAAAGCCCAGGGCCAGACGGCTTCCCGGGGGAAATACAAATCAAAACCACAATGAGATATCACCTCACACCAGTCAGAATGGCTAAAATCAACAAGTCAGGAAATGACAGATGCTGGCGAGGATGTGGAGAAAGGGGAACCCTCCTACATTGTTGGTGGGAATGCAACCTGGTGCAGCCACTCTGGAAAACAGCATGGAGGTTCCTCAAAATGTTGAAAATAGAACTGCCCTATGACCCAGCAATTGCACTATTGGGTATTTACCCTAAAGATACAAACGTAGTGATCTAAAGGGGCACGTGCACCCGAATGTTTATAGCAGCAATGTCCACAATAGCCAAACTATGGAAAGAACCTAGATGTCCATCAACAGATGAATGGATCAAGAAGATATGGTATATATACACAATGGAATACTATGCAGCCATCAAAAGAAATGAAATCTGGCCATTTGCGACAACATGGATGGAACTAGAGCGTATCATGCTTAGCAAAATAAGTCAAGCAGAGAAAAACAACTATCATATGATCTCCCTGATATGAGGAAGTGGTGATGCAACATGGGGGCTTAAGTGGGTAGGAGAAGAATAAATGAAACAAGATGGGATTGGGAGGGAGACAAACCATAAGTGACTCTTAATCTCACAAAACAAACTGAGGGTTGCTGGGGGGAGGGGGTTTGGGAGTAGGGGGTGGGATTATGGACATTGGGGAGGGTATGTGCTTTGGTGAGTACTGTGAAGTGTGTAAACCTGGTGATTCACAGACCTGTACCCCTGGGGATAAAAATATATGTTTATAAAAAAAAAAGAAGGGAATCTTTCTGCCCTTCAACAGATGAATGGATAAGGAAAATGTGGTCCATATACACTATGGAGTATTATGCCTCCATCAGAAAGGATGAATATCCAACTTTTGTAGCAACATGGATGGGACTGGAAAAGATTATGCTAAGTGAAATAAGTCAAGCAGAGAGAGTCAATTATCATATGGTTTCACTTACTTGTGGAGCATAACAAATATCATGGAGGGCATGGGGAGTTGGAGAGGAGAAGGGAGTTGGGGGAAATTGGAAGGGGAGGTGAACCATGAGAGACTATGGACTCTGAAAAACAATCTGAGGGGAATGAAGTGGTGGGGGGGTGGGAGGTTGGGGTACCAGGTGGTGGGTATTATAGAGGGCACAGATTGCATGGAGCCCTGGGTGTGGTGCAAAAATAATGAATACTGTTATGCTGAAAATAAATAAATTTAATTAAAAAAATAAAAAGATGAGAAAAAAGATGATTTTTAAAGTTTTATATTATTTTATTATGTTTTATTGTTGTTTTTTTAATTTAAACTTTATTTTATATTTTCAGTATTCCAGATCTCATTGTTTATGCACCACACCCAGTGCTTCATGCAATATGTGCTCTCCTTAGTACCCACTACCAAGCCTAATGTTCATAGCAGCAATGGCCACAGTTGCCAAACTGTGG
This sequence comes from Mustela lutreola, assembly GCF_030435805.1. Lineage (NCBI taxonomy): Eukaryota > Metazoa > Chordata > Mammalia > Carnivora > Mustelidae > Mustela > Mustela lutreola. Next base: position 167,115,152 of record NC_081294.1, read on the forward strand.
AAAGAGCCAAGATGTCCTTCAACAGATGAATGGGTAAAGAAGTTATGGTCCATATATACAATGGAGTATTATGCCTCCATCAGAAAGGATGAATACCCAACCTTTGTATCAACATGGATGGGACTGGAGATTATGCTGAGTGAAATAAGTCAAGCAGAGAGAGTCAATTATATGGTTTCACTTACTTGTGGAGAATAAGGAATAACACGGAGGACATTGGGAGTTGGAGAGAGGTGAGTTGGGGGAAATTTGAGGGGGAGATGAACCATGAGACTGTGGACTCTGAGAAACAAACTGAGGGGTTTGGAGGGGAGGGGGCTGGGGGCTTGGGTGATCCTGGTGGTGGGTGTTAAGGAGGGCACCTAGTGCATGGAGAACTGGGTGTGATGCATAAACAATGACTATGGGAACACAGAAAAAGTAAAAAAAAAAATTTTAATGTATATTTTTCCTGTAGTTAAGGTCACGTAAGTTATATCACGGACCTCGTGTTGAGAATTTGGTCACTGAATGAGACAAAGAAATATGCTTGTTTTACATGAAAGTTTTAGAAACTTGAAACTCAAGTCTGAAGAGTCACCATCCCAGTCTCAGGGATGCTGCACTGTGACCAATGTAACACTGAGGATTGGCGTAATTCCGGTCACTGAGAGAACTAAACTTCTGGTTAGTGTACCATCATTGTTCTGGAACCCTGAGGAATAATTTACCACTTGGTTCAACTTGGGAGCAATCTGTTACATCAGAAGGTAATTGTGCCCTATAGCTGACGATCTTAATGGCCCTAAGAGGAGACGCTCCTCACCAAGGAGTAGAGTTTGGGCTCCTGTGTACATGCCAGGCTGAGTCTTTGTACACAAGGCCATTTCCACTTTGGATAACAAAGTAGTTAGTGCCCAGGGGGAGATGAAGTCACTCAGTCCCTTCCCCATAACCCTGACATCCTGCTATTGTGTTTCAGCACAGCCTGTGAGAGTCGTCCTCCTGCACTGGGTCCACAGGCACTGGCTTTGGTAAAGATGTTGCTGCTGCAACCAGGGCTCAGGGCTGCAAAGGAGATAGTAAACCCTTTCCAGAATTCTACCACTCACTTTATTCTCTTTTTCCAAGTCTAAACATGATCTTCTGTCTCTTAAAATTCCCCCTCTGTTTCAGATTTCTTCTTTATATTAATTTATTTTATGGTACAATAAGTATTTTGGTTTTACTATACCAACTTTTAAAATTTGTTTATCTTTTTCTATTCTATTAATTAATTGCATATTAACTAAATTCTCATTTCTATTTTTTAAAATTTTATTTCATTTTTTTCACTGTTCCAAGATTCATTGTTTATGCACCATACCCAGTGCTCCATGCAATACAAAATTTCTCCTTTGGCTTTTTTGATCTTATCCATCTTTCTTCTTTAATTGCATTTATTTAAAAAACATACTGTCTATGTTTAATTGAGATAACTTTATGAGTTTATTGCCTTATATAAACTTGATGACAGGTTGAAATATACCATGTATTAATTACATCACCTATTCTTTGCCTTCTTTCTTGTCATCCCTTCCTGTTCCTTCACACTTTGGAGCTTGTCTGACTTATTACTCATTCTATTTCTGTTCTTTGCTTTCTTTCTTTCTTTTTTTAATGTATTTTTTTTATTATGTTCAGTTAACCAGTGTAGAGTACATGATAAGATTTTGCTGTAGTGTTCAATGATTCATTAGTTCCATATAACACCAAGTGCTCATCCCAAGATGTGCCCTCCTTAATACCCATCACCTGGTCTCCACATCACCCCACTCTCTCCCTTCTGTGTCCCTCAGTTTGTTTCCCAGTGTTCACAGTCATTCACGGTTTGTCTCCCTCTCTGATTTTTTCCCATCCAATATTCCCTCCCTTCCCCTGAGGTCCTCTGCTCTATTCCTTATGTTCACACATAATTGAAGCAATATGATAATTTTCTCTCTCTGCTTGACTTAGTTCACTCAGCATAATCCCCTCCAGCTCTATGCATGTCAATGTAAATAGTGGCTATTGCTTTCTTTCATTGGTTACACTTTCTTTTCAGCTTTATGCACTTGTTTTGGTGGTTGTTGTTTTGTTTTTAAAGTTTTCTGTATTTATTTGAGAGAGAGAGACAGACAGAACATGGGGTGAGGCAGGGACAGTGGGGATGGAAACAGAGTCTTGAGCAGACTCCATATTGAGCATGGAGCCAGGTAGGGCTAACTCTCTCTACCCATGAGATGATGACCTCAGCCAAAACCAAGAGTTGGATGCTTAACCAACTGTGTCAGCCAGGCAGCCCATATGCACTTGTTTTTAGGGCTTTGCTTTAATACTTTTCAGTCTTTTATTTCTTTTAAGTATGCATATAATCATGCCCCCCCACAAGTTAGTACTTATATGTAATTTTTCTCTTTCTTCCATTTATCTACTTCTATAACCCCATCACTCTTTCCCTTTCTGCTAATAATTACAGTATTTCTGCTGTTGCCAAGATCTTCACTACCATACCCTATTTTTAGAGGTATATTTGTTGTTCTTTTGCATTTCCTCCCCTTTTCCTTTGTTTCTTTTATACTTAATACTCTACCTTTTAGCTTGAATACAGTGTGCATCTTCAAAGACATTCTACTAGCTGTAATTTGCTGTTATGTTTGTGGCAAGTAGCTCCTCCTCCCTGGGGCTTGTTAGCACACTCACTTTATATTCTTCATTTTAAAGTGGTAAAATCTTTTAATATTTTTATTTATATTTATGCTTTTTAAAAATTTAAGAAAAACGTATCTGGTCTAATCTCTTGAAGATATTCTCTGTATAAATTCTAAAATATTTAATGGATTTGTTTTTACAGCTAAGTTGTCAATGCATAAGAAAATGATATTTTATAGGACATTATATCAGAAATATCTCAGGTCATACTTAGAAAAGAGCTAACACGATTGTTGTAAAAGCCCCTTCTTTTCCCACTTCTCTTCTTTACTGCATCATGTATGAGGACTAGAAAAATGTGTTGATTGACTGCTGGGAACTCTAATTTGTTTACTAGATGGCTCCTAGCACCAAACCCATCATATCTTAATGATGTAGCTTCATACTCATTTACCTTGATTATTCATGGAATAATTATGTAAATACTTTTCTTCTTTTAAAGTTGCTTTGACTATTTTTGACCTTGTGCATATCACATACATTGAACAGTTGGTAAACTCATTTTGAGAATCATATCTGGATTCTATACTATTTATATATCATTTTGGAAATGTGGACATCATTTACATATTATGTCTTTGAGTCTTTGAACATGAAAAGTTACATGCATTTTCTCTTACTGCTTTCACATGTCTCTTGTTTTTATTTATAGTTACTTGATATTTTTATACTGTTTATGTAGTTTCTCAACCTTAAAGTTTGTTTTATAGAAATAGAGTTTGTTTCTGATATAGAATTGCAAATGATTATTATATTGTGATATTTTTACCCGTTTACCTTGTAAAACTCTCTTCTTTTTACATTTTAAACTCTAGAGTCTTAGGGAGTTTATAAATAGAAAATAATATCATTTAATGAGAAAATTGTGGGTATTTTTTCCTTTCCAAAATATGAACTAGTCATTTTTTTTTTTTTTTTTGCCTTAGGTTGTAGATCAGCTCCTCTGGTACAAAAATAATGAAAAGAGTTAACGTATTTTCCCACTCACAGAGAGTCTGCAGTATTTTGTCATTTTGCAGGGTGATTAGGGCATAATTAGGCCCAGATTATAATTAATTTCCTGGGTTAAGAATGTGCCATTTTATTCTTAGTTTTCTATCATTTATTTTAATTTTAAAACTATTTTGAGTTTTATTAGGGATTTTGTTTGTTAGTTTGTTTATATTTTCTCTGTTAAAGTATCCTTTTATTTTTTTTATTATGTTATCTTAGTTACCATACAGTACATCGTTAGTTTTTGATGCAGTGTTCCATGATTCATTGTTTATCTATAAGACCCAGTGCTCCATGCAATATGTGCCCTCTTTAATACCCATCACCATGCTCACCCATTCCCCCAACCCCTACCTCCAAACTCCTCAGATTGTTTCCAGGAGCCCATAGTCTCTCATGGTGCATCTCCCCTTCTGATTCTCCCTCTTCATTTTTCCCTTTCCTTCTCTTGATCTTCTCTGGGCTATTCATCACCACAAGTAAGTGAAACTGTATGATGATTGACTTTCTCTACTTGATTCTTTAGCTCCCCATAATTTCCTCCAGTCCCATCCATGTTGATGTAAAAGTGGGGTATTCATCACTTCTGATGGTTGAGTAATATTCCATTGTATATATGGACCACATCTTCTTTATCCATTCATCTGCTGAAGAGAATCTTGGCTCTTCCCACAGTTTAGCTATTGTGGACACTGCTGCTATGAATATTGGGGTGCATGTGACCCTTCTTTTCACTACATCTGTATCTTTGCAGCAAAGACCCAGTAGTGCAATTTCTGGGTCATAGGTTAGCTCTTTTTTTTTTTATTATTAAGTTCTTAGCCAACATATTTTACACCATTAATTTTTTTAGGAGATTTGATTTATTTTTGATTTGACAGAGAGAGAGAGAGAGAGAGAGAGAGAGATCACAAGTAGGCAGAGGGGCAGGCAGAGGGAGGGAGAAGTAGGCTCCGAGGTGAGCAAAGAGCCCAATGCGGGGCTCAATCCCAGGACCCTGATATCATGACCTGACCTTAAGGCAGAGGCTTAATCTGCTAAGCCACCCAGGCACCCCACACCAATAATTTCTGATATAGTCTTTCATGATTCATTAGTTGCATATAACACCCAGTACTCATCAAGGAATTTTGATGCAAGTGTTGAGAAGATCGTACTTTAACTTTGAATATAGTTAATTTTATTAACTAATTTTTCCTAGGAATAGGGCAAATTTGTTTTCTTGGGGAAACCTAACTCATTCATAGAAACTATCATTTTGTATATTGTTGGATTAATTAATTGATTTTGCTCAGGATTACATCTTCATAAATGGTTTTGTTATGTTACATATTTTCATTTCTTGGTTTTATTTAAAAATTATACTAGTGTAATAAAATGAGTTGTGGAATGCCCACAATGTAAGTGTGGAATTACTCCTATATTGACCATTGAATAGAGTTCACCATGATATTCCCTGGGTTTACAGTTTACTTGTGGAAGGGTTTTGGTGACTGTGCTGTAGGGGCCACTTCTTAGACTCCAACTTAGGACACTGGTTCTTTAGGGGAAACATTTCTTCTACCTGAAAAACATTATTTAGAATTTCCTTTTGTAGTGACTGTGTGTGTGCATGCGTGTGTATCTGTGTAGTGTGGTGTGTTTGCATGTGTGCATATGTGTCTGAAAATATCTTCAGTCTACCTTTACTCCTAAGTAACATTTACATTGGTAATTAGTTTCTAGGAGTTATTTTTTTTTTGTCACACTAAATATATAGTTCTGTTCTCTGTGATTTCCACTAGAAGTGTTGAAACATTCTCAAGAATGATAATTTGAGCTACGTTCTATTTTTTTCTTCATGTTTTTACTGCGATAAAATACACATAACATAAAATGAACTCTTGACCATTTTAAGGTCTATAATTTAGTGGCATTACGTACATTCATAATATCAGGTGACCATCACCACTATCTAGTTTTGGAACATTTTCATTATTCCAGATGAAAACCTCATGTCATGTGGGCAGTTATTTCTCATTCCATCTCTGCCATGGCTCTGGAAACTGCTACTCTCCTCTTCATCACTGTGGATTTACCTATTCTGGATATTTATATTATATAAATTTATACTTAGTATAAATAGAATCATACAATACGGACGCCTTATGTCTGGCCTCTTTTGCTCAGCATAATGTTTGCAAAGCTCGCAGTGTGTATCAGCACTTCGTTCCTTTTTATAGCTGAATAATAGTCTAGCATATGAATGTACTAAATTTTGCTTATCCATTCTTCTGTTTTTGGGCAAGTAGGTTGTTTCCATCTTGGAGCTATTGAAACTGGATATGCTATGAATGTTATGAATGTTTGTGTCCACATTTTTGCTTGAACACTTATTTCCCCTCAAGTATATGCCTAAGAGTAAATTGCTATTATTTAATTGATATATAATTGCTATTATATAATTATATATAATTAATATATAATTGCTATTATATGATTAATATATAATATATAATTATTATTAATAATAATATGTTTAACATATGGAGGAGCCACTAAATATTTTCCATGAGGGCTGACTACTTTACATTTCCACCAGCAATGTGTGAGAGATCCAACTTCTTACATACTTGTCGTTATTTTCTTTCTTTCTGATTATGATACTTGTAGTGAGTGTGGAGTAGTATCTAATTGTGGTTTTGATTTCTTTGCCTTTCCCTAATGAATAGTGGTATTGAACACATTTTCATGTTTTTCTTGGCCATTAGAATATCTTTGGGGAAGTTTCTGTTCAAGATTTTTGACCACATTTTGGTTGAGTTGCTTGCCTTTTTTGTGGTTGGGTTTAACAGTTTTTTTCCCTTTTTTAATGTATTGCATATAGCAGACCCTTATCAGAGACATTATTTGCTAATAACTTTTTCTCAATCTTTGGGAAATCTCTTTATTTGCCTGATAGTGTCTTATGATGTACCAAAATTTTTGATTTTGTGAATTCTAATTTAATTATTTTTCCTTTTGCTACTTTATGCTTTTGTTGTCCTATTTAAGATAACATTGCTGATTTCAAGAACATGAAGATTTGCCCTATGGTTCTTTAGTTATTTGATCTATTTTGGGTTAATTTTTGTGTATGATGTAAAATAAGGGTCCACATCACTAATTTGCATGCAGATATTAAGTTGTCCAACACTGGACACTGTCTCCCCCCAATTGATTGTCTTGGGACCCTTGCCAAAAATCAGTTGACTGTTGATACAGAGTTTGTTTCTGGACTCTGTATTCCACTCCATTACATTCATCTATATGTCTATCTTTATGCCAGTACACACTGCTTTGATTTTAGCTTTGTTGAAAGTTTTGAATTCAGGAAATGTGAATCTTCAGCCTTGTTCTTTTAAAAATTGGTTTAGCAGTTTGAGGGTCTTCAAAATTCCATAAAAGTTTTAGGCTCAGTTTTTCCATTTCTGCAAGAATGACCATTGAGATCTTGGTTGGGGCTAAATCGAACCTGGTGATTATGCCATTGTAACAAGGAGTATTGCCATTGTAACAAGATTAAGTCTGCCACAAATTGAGGCTTTTAGATGGGAGGGGTGTGGGGGGATGGTTAGCTGGGTGATGGGTACTAAGGAGGGCATATATTGCATGGAGCACTGGGTGTTATATGTAAACAATGAATCTTGGAACACAACATCAAAAACTAATGATGTATTTTATGTTGACTAACATAACACATTAAAAATATTAAGTCTTCTAATCCATGGACATAGGATGTGTTTATATTCATTTGTATTTTCTTTAACTTCTTACTGTTATGTTTCTTAGTTTTTAGTGTATAAATATTATACCTCCTTGGTTAAATTTATTCCTAAGTATTATGATCTTTCAAATGCTGTTTTAAATTTTGCTGTCCTAAAAATACTTAGATTGTTCAGTGCTAGTGTACAGAAATACAGCTGAATTTTGTGTGTTTATCTTGTATCCTGAAAATTTGCCAAATTCACATACTTTTTTCTTCTTCTTCATTATGATGATGATGATGATGATGATGTTATGTTAGTCCTCATAGAGTACATATTAGTTTTAGATGTAGTGTTCCATGATTCATTGTTTGCATATAACACCCATTGCTCTATGTAATACATCCCCTCCTTAATACCCATCATCGGGCCAACACCCCTCCCCTCTAAAACCCTCAATTTTTTTTCAGAGTCCACAGACTCTCATGGTTCATCTTCTCCTCCAATTTCCCACCTTTCATTTTCCTTTTCCTTTGCTAATGTCCTTCATACTATTCCTTATGTTACACAAGTAAGTGAAACCATATGATAATTGACATTCTATGCTTGACTTTCTTCACTCAGCATTATCTCCTCAAGTCCCATGCATGCTGATGCAAAAGTGGGGTATTCGTCCTTCTGATGATGAGTAATATTCCATTGTGTATAAAGGCCACACCTTCTTTATCCATTCGTCTGTTGAAAGGAATCTTGCCTCTTTCCACCTTTTGGCTATTGTGGATATTGCTGCTATGAACACTGAGGTGCATATGTCCCTTCTTTTCACTACATTTGTATCTTTGGGATAAATACCCAGTAGTGCAATTGCCTGGTCATAGAGTAGCTGTATTTTTAAATTTTTGAGGAACCTCCATGCTGTTTTCCAAAGTGGCTGCACCAACTTGCATTCCCACCAACAGTGTAAGAGGGTTCCCCTTTCTCCACATCCTCTCCAACACTTATTGTTCCCTGTTCTGCTAATTTTTGCCATTCTCACAGGTGTAAGGTGATATCTCAGTGTGGTTTTGATTTGAATTTCCCTGATGGCTAATGATGAAGAATACTTTTTCATATATCTGTTAGCCATTTGTATGACTTCTTTGGAGAAGTGTCTGTTCATGTCTTCTGTTCATTTTTTGACTAGATTATTTGTTTTTTTGGGTGTTGAGTTTGAGAAGTTTTTTATAGATCTTGGATATCAGCCCTTTGTCTGTAATGTCATTTGTGAATATCTTCTGCCATTCTATGGGTTGCCTTTTTGTTTTGTTGACTGTTTCTTTTGCTGCTTTTGCTGTGCAGAAGCTCTTTATCATGATGATGTCTCAGAAGTTCTTCTTTTTACTCTTTCTTTTTTTAAAAAAACTTATTTCTTTTCAGTGTTCCAGAATTCATTGTTTATGCACCACACCCAGAAGTTCTTTTTGCTTTTGTTTCCTTTGCCTCTAGGGATGTGTCTTGAAAGAAGTTGCTGAGGCTGATGTTGAAGAGGTTACTGCCTATGTTCTCCTCTAGGGTTTTGATGGATTCCTCTCTTGCACTGAGGTCTTTCATCCATTTAGAGTTTATCTTTGTGTATGTTGTAAGAAAATGGCCAAGTTTTATTCTTTTGCATGTGACTGTCCAGTTTTCCCAGCACCACTTATTGAAGAATATGTCTTTTTTCCATTGAATATTTTTTCCTGCTTTGTCAAAGATGAGCTGACCATAAAGTTGAGGGTCAGATCTGGGTTCTCTATTCTGTTCCATTGATCTATGTGTCCTTTTTTTCTGTCAATACAATGCTGTCTTGATGATCACAGCTTTGTAATATACCTTGAAGCCAGGCAATGTGATGTTCTCAGTTTTATTTTTTATTTTTCAACACGCGCCTAGCGATTTGGGGTTATTTTCTGGTTCCACAGAAATCAGTTGCATTTCTACACACTAATAATGTAACTGAAGAAATAGAGATTAAGGAATCAAATCCATTTACAATGGTACCAAAACCCATAAGATATCTAGGAATAAACCTAAACAAAGGGGTAAAGGACCTATAGTCTAGAATCCACATAGAATCCACTTATCAAAGAAATTGAGAAAGGTACAAGGAGATGGAAAAATAATCCATGTTCATGAATTGGAAGAATAAACATTGTTAAAATGTCTATGGTTCTCAGAGAAATCTACAATTTCAGTGCCATTTCTATCAAAATACCATTGGTCTTTTTCTTATAGCTGGAACAAACAATCCTAAAATTTGTATGGAACCCCTGGCTTCATTTTAAACAAAGTTTACTTTTATTAATTTTTCACAGAACATGTGATATTCTTCATAGACACTGCATTCTCTTCCTTAACAGTTCTGTTCTTTAAGAATCTCGATGATCCATTGGTCTAGTATAGCTGTATATTTGCTGATTCTGCAGGAAAACTCCCTGAAACTTGATAACTTACTCTTCAGTCTCAATCACCTTTAATATTTACATTCATAATCAAATTATTTGTCTATAGGATGTACTGAACTTGGTTCGAAGATCTAAGCAAGACTGAGAGATGATTTCCAGTGACATAATTTTTGGGATCTTCTTTATCTTTCAAACTTGTATTGGTTTCATGGGGAATTCTTTGTTATTTACATTATATATGTACATCTTCTTAATTCTTCCTCATAAGAAGAAGCCTTTAGATATGATTCTGGCCCATTTAACTTTGGCTAATGCCCTGACACTCATATTCAGAGGGATTCCAATTATAATGTCATCCTTTGGAATTAGGCTGGAGATGGGCAATGCTGGATGCAAAATAGTGCTTTATATTCAGAGAGTTACCCGGAGTATTTCTCTGTGCACCACCGCTCTTCAGAGTATGTTTCAGGCAGTGACTATCACTCCAAGTAATCATAAATGGGCCTGGCTCAAGCACAGAATCTTTATATTCATTCAACCTTCCTTACTTTTCTTCTGGATGATCAACATGGCCATCTATTCTGTGGTCATTTTACAAACTGAGGCCAACACGAATGCTACTGTTGATGGACTTGGGTATTATAGTCCTTATTGCAAATACAATGCATATGGTCTCCATATAGCACCAGTATTTCTAAGTACAATATTCATTAGAGATTCTTTTTTTCTCTCTCTGATGACATGTAATAGTATCTACATGGTGAATATCCTTTACAGACACCACAAAACAGCTCAGAATGTTCGCAATACCATCCAGTCTTCATCACCCTCTCCTGAAAACAAAGCTACCTATGTTATTCTCATACTGGTGAGCTGCTTTGTTTTCTTTTACTGGACCAACACCTTTCTTACTATTTATGCATTTTATACAAGTAAGAAAAAGCAGCAACTGGAGAAATTTAGCAACTTTTTTTCATCATCTTACCCAACCATCTGTTCTTTATTTCTAGTTAAAAATGAAAATAGAATTTATACCAGAAATTTCATGCAAGCAAGAATCAGAATTTCCTCTTCTTGAAGAAAGTTAATTGATCATAGGAACACTCCTTAGCATTCTGCTACATCACAGTACTCATTTGTATGAATGCAGAGGAGTAGGCTTATCAGTGACATGAGTTATATTTATGGACCCCATTGAACTGAGTTACCAATCCAAAGAAATAATTTATTGTGAATTTATGAAACATTATAGACATTAACCATAAGGTTCACATTATGAAGCCATGTTTATAACTTTTAAAATTTTTAAAAAGCAACAACACATAAGTAATGTAGAAAGTTTTTAATATAAGAAACACTACTTATCATACAATTACAGAAATCAATACCCCCTTCCCCCAAGGATAATGGTTACTTTTTGGTGTAAGGTAATGCTAACCCTGAGCAAGGAGATGAAATATGTGTGTTTATTAAATTGTGATCTGTACTTTGGTATGTCATAAATATGTCTGAGAGTCAGTATAAAGGAAATATAAAAGTTTTGAGAGACAGAGGTACAACTTAGTTCCTTGGGAAAGATTGGTATAAAAGATTGGTCTAAAAAGATTGGTCTAAAAAGAGAAGGTGAATCCCAGTCTCCTTGAACTGTGAACTGAATGAACTGTGGACAACTAAGAAGTTTATACCTACATATTAATTATTAGACATGGTGATAATGTAGGAAGTTGTTTATTTGCACAGCAATGTAACTGGCACTCAAACAAACTTTCTTGTAAATCCAAAAGAAGAGATATGTCATATTTAGTTTTCAAAATAAACAGAATTATTAATATTTGCATGTAAACTCAGAAATGTGTTCAAATTTGCAATAATTTACCTAGTTTAGATAAAGAAAGAACACCAGAAAATAAACAAGATTCCCCAAACATCTAGAAGATTATTGTCCTGAGAACTGTTGAACATACAGGTGACAGGTTTGGATTGAAGTGTGAAAGAAGGAGGCATAATGGTCCACACCCAAGAACTAGGTATCTCCCACAGGCAGAGAAAATCGGATAGCTTGTCACAATTACACATTAATATCAAGTGCTACATGTTCAACCTATGGCATAGGGTAGTGCAGAACAGATGGGTCTGTTATATGCTTAGGAAATAAGATGCTGATTTGGGTTTGGGCTTAGAGTCAGGGTCTGGGGTTGGCATTTGGGGTCAGGGTCAGGATTAAGTTTAGACATAACTGGCCCTCTTCCCCTCCTCCATCTCCCTGGGCTTCCAGGGTGGACAGGACTTGCCCAGTGTCACACATGAGTCCAGGATTGAGATGAATCCTTGGTTCTCTGTCTGTCAGTCCTGGGCTCTAATAGAAGAGTGAAACATCTCCCTGGTCAGTGAGTGGTTCAAATTCAACCCAACCCCTGTCAAGGGTTGTGAATGCCATCAGAGGTCATGGATTCTTCTTTTCATTCTCCCACCTAGGAAGAGTTCTGCTGGCCCCATTCTGCCAGGGCAGCTCCAGGTGCCAGCACAGCCCTGATCTGTGAGGGCACTCAGTACACATGTGTGGACCGGGTACAGGAACCCCGCAGTCCCCACGTTCACCCTTTTTGTAGACTGGTGGGGCCTTCCTTGCACCCTTCCCTTGGATGCACCCATTTGCTTATGGATTCATCTATTGAAGGACTTCCTGATAGAGCTCCTGTGTACCATCGCACGCTAGTTTTTGTGAGGAAAGTTTCTCAAAGCACTTGTCTAAATACTAGAATTGTGATTATTGGATACTCAAGTGACATTTATTTATCATTGATAAAAACTGCCAAATTGTTTTCCAAAGTGGCCGTATGTGTATCTCCAGCATGAAGGAGCATTCCTGTCATTCCCCACTGCCAGGAACCAGTATCCTCATCTTCTGGACTGCAGCATTTACCGTCGGTGTGCTGCAACATTGCACTGTTGTTTACATTGAGTACTTCCTAATGATAGAGGAGGGAGAGTGTATTTGCATGCTTATCTTTTATCTGTACATCTTCTTTGTCCAGGTGGCTTTGCAGATATTTACCCAGTGTTAATTAGGTCATTTGTGCTCTTGCTGTTGAGTCCTGAGAGTTTTTTGTGTGTACTTTGAATACAGATCGTTTATCAGATGTGTGTTTGGCAAATATTTCTCACAGTTTGTGGGTTGTGTTTTGGTTCTCTGAGCAAGGTCTTTCACAGAGTATTAGTTTTAACTGTATAAATTTCACACTATCACTTTTTTCTTTCTTGGACAGATATTTGGTGTTGTGTGTTAACACGAATCACCAAATCCAAGGTCGTGTAAATTTCCTTTCACGTTTTCTTTCTGATATTTTGAAAGTTGTATATTTTAAATTTGTGTACAATTTTGAGTGAATTTTGTTGGAAGTTGTAAAGGTTTTGTCTAGATTTCATTTATTCATTTCATTTAGTTTTTCCTTGAGTATTTCTGGAGACGCCAGGATATTGTACTCTATTTCAGTTACAAATTTCCAAGGTTTATTGGGTTCAGCTGGACGAGGAAGGGGCTAGGTGCATCCTTGCAACTAAGTGCACCGCCCGCTGCACTGCCTCCTGCACTGCCTGCGCCGCCCGCAGGGGGCGTTCTGGCGGAGCAACTGACCACCCCCTTCCCTCCCTGGGCTTGCTTACTCAAGAGGCCTTGGGTACCTAGAGTAACGGGGAGCCACCCTGGGTTTGCACGCTTCTGGAGGACCTGGGGCCTTGTGGGCACTACAGGAGCCCCAACCTCACCTGGAACCACTGTGGAGAACGTGCGGGCCGCCTCCACGCTGCGAATCTAGGCCCTCTCACGATTGCTAAGGAGTCTTTGACTGGATGTGGGTTCACCACCATGATATAGGAGCCCCGCCTCCTTAGGACACGCTGTGGATGCTTTGGGAGGATTGGGGCTGCCTTCACGCTGCAGGAGCCTGGACCTCGTTGAGAACTCCTGTAGAGAATATGGGTCCTCATCCACAATAATAGGAATGTGGATCCAAGTCCATGCTGACAGGACCTGCTGTGGAGGATGTGGGACTGTGCCCACACTGACAGGACCTGCTGTGGAGGACATGGGGCCAAGTCCATGCTGACAGAAACTGCTGTGGAGGATGTAGGTCTGTGTCCACACTGACAGAACCTGCTGTGGAGGATTTGGGTCTGTGTTCATTATGACAGAACCCACTGTGGAGGATGAGGGGCTGCCTACATGCCAACAGGAGCCCAGCCTCCTCAGGACCAGGTGCGGGAGGAGAAGGTGAGGAGAAGCCATCCGAGTAGGGACTGATGAGGGCATGCACACTTGCAGGGCCCTGTGGAGGAAGGGCATGCTGTGTGGATGGTGGGGCTTCTGTGGCTTTGTGTGTGGTGATGTGGCCTTCTGTGGGGCTGTGCGCAGGACTGTGGTGTACCCCCTTTCTGGGCTCAGATGTTACTGGTCCCATGACTGTGTTTGTGCGCCCACAGATTCAGTTCCTGGGCTCCTCACTCTGCAGTCAGGGAGCGGCCACCCACCTCCATGCTCATGCTTCCCCCGCCTTGGCCCAGTGGGTCTTTACCACATCCACATCCCCTGCAGGGTTGATCCAGAGTCTGGGAGTTTGGGAGTGGCATCTTCCCATGAGTCTCTTGCTAACATGTGGCCTCCTGCGAGGGTGAGTGGCCTGTCCATGGTGGGTGACCTGGATCCGGGAGGCCTCTGCCTCCATCCTGAAGTCTGATGTCCTCTCTGCTTCTGTGATGTGGTGCCGACATGGATGTTTGGAAGACTCGTTTCTTCTGCGATGATTTCAAAGTACAGTTCACTTGTTATAGCAACAGAAATATGCTTTATCTCCACACTCAGACTCCCCATATGTCATTTCTTTACCACGTTTGACACTTCACATGGGCTACTTTGGTGTGTTTGACCTCAGACAGAGACACTGTCTTGCAGAACCACCACGTAACCCCAGGTGAGGAAATAATGATGGTTTCCACATCTAAAGCCAGACCACAGACCCACTTCAGCTGTTGCCACCTGCCCCACTGTCTGAGATGTCTTTCTCCATTATGATCTGGTTTTCATTTTCTGGAACTGCTCCTGAGACTTTCCCCTGTTTTCACAACCTTGATGGATTTTTAAAAAAAGATTTTATTTATTTATTTGATAGGCAGAGATTACAAGTAGTCAGAGAGGGAGGCAGGGAGAGAGGAGGAAGCAGGCTCCCTGCTGAGCAGAGAGCCCGATGAGGGGCTCAGTCTCAGGACCCTGAGACCATGAACCAAGCCGAAGGCAGAGGCTTTAACCCACTGAGCCATCCAGGTGCCCCAACACTGATGGATTTAAGGAGCACAGAAGGCTCCAGTCTGAGTGGTATTTCCATATGGCTTTTGTCACTAGGGCTGTTTTCAGTGTCCATCCATGTTGTGACATGCACCAGTTCTTCATTTTTTTCACTGTGACTAAACATCATATTGACCACTTCAGACATTTCCAGTACACAGTTCTCTGGCCTAAGCTGAGTTCCCGTGACTGTACATCATTCTCCAGAACTTTTTCATTCTCCCCAAGGGAGACTGTATGCATGAAACAGCAACTACCTATTGCTCTTTCCCCTCAGCCCCTGCAGCCACATCCAACTTTGTGTCTCCAGATACCTCATCCAAGTGGAATTATACAGTATCTGTCCTAATGTGAAAACCAGCATCCTGTCCTTGTTCCTGATTTCAGAGTAGAGCTGGCAATTTTCATATTTGAGCATGGTGTTTGATATAGATTTATTGAAAAAAAATTACCCCCTTTTCCCTCTTTCATGAGTGTTTATATCAGCAACAGACATCAAATTTTGGTTAGAATATTTTCTGCATTAATTAATATGACCACATGTTTTTACTTAAAAATTCATGGTGGGGGATAACATTGCTTGGTTTCATTTTATTGAACAATCTTTGAGATGTTTGTGAAGAGAAACTTACTTATAGGGATATATATATATATATATATATATATATATATATATATATATAAAATTTATTTATTTGACAGACAGAGATCACAAGTAGGCAGAGAGGCAGGCGGGGGAGAGGGGAGGCAGGCTTGCTGCTGAACAGAGAGCCCAATGCGTGGCTCAATCCCAGGATCCTGGAATCATGACCTGAGCCGAAGGCACAGGCTTTAACCCACTGAGCCACCCAGGAGCCCCAGGGCACAATATATTTAAGAGCTCTTGGTTTTGCAATTTTTCTGATCAGCCTCCTTACACGTATTTTAAGAAAGGTATAGGAATGTATTTTGCTGACTTTGTGTGGATTTCATTGGGGTTGGTATTAGTGGTTAGGATGGTGGTTAGGGTTATGGTTGGGTTAGGATTAGGGTCTCTCTGTCCTCTCCTTCACAGAGCCCATTCTCCTCTGGTAACCAGAGTGATCTTTTTGGAACATAACCTTTGGGCCTCTCTGTGGTCTGTTCCCCTCCTGTGCTTTGTCTCCAGCCTCACCTCTCCCACTGGGGCCCTCCCTTCTATGGGCACCTAGTGGTGTGGTTTCCCACATGTGCCTTGGGCCTGACTCCAAGCCTTCACATTCTCTCTGCCCTCTGTCAGGAGCACTCATCTCTCCCCTGTGTCTTGTCTGGCTTGTTTTCCCATTGGCTGGGCCTCGCTTTGTCCCTTATGGCCTGACCATTCCTTGTGTGTGTGTGTGTGTGTGTGTGTGTGTGCTTGCCATCTACTTAAATGTAGGGTTCCATGGGTTTCCAAATTTCTAAGCCTTAGGGTCTTCTTTGTAAGATGGGGTGCTGATGGCCCCATCTATGGGAGCAGGAGGCAGGGAGGCCCCATGGGCAAGCTCACTCAGGACAGGATGGGAGAGTGGCTGTTGCTTAAAGCAGCCCAGGGATTGCCCCCTTGAATAAGGTGCACATGTGCATGGCCCCCAGATCTGGGGTCCTGCTGCCAGCCTCTGGAAGTGACCCTCCTCACACCTTGTCCCCTGTCCCTGTAGCTATGTGGTCTTCCTGGAGCTGTTCTTGACAATGGCCGAGAAGCCCTTCATAGTGGGACACATCTTCACCGACAAGCTTTCTCTGAGGTCTGTGTGCCCCTCCGGGAGGGCTAGGGGGTGGTTGACCTCATGGTGGACACGGGGTCACCTACTACATCTTCACTGACCAGCTGGTTGCCATGCTCATGTGCCCCTCTGGGAGGGCTGGAGGCTGGTGGTCCTCGAGGTCTGCAGTGCCCCACACTGGCAGGATGTGTCCATGCAGCACATGTCAATGGTCAGCTGCTTCTGTGAGCAGCACTTACTCTGCGAGGTGGATGACTTGGTGGGCAGATGTAGACCTGAAGTTCTGTGACAACATTGGTGTGGAGATCCTGTCCCACCTCTTTGGCACCCTGTACCCCAGTTTCTACCAAGATCATGCAAGGACTTCAGCTATGAGTGCCAGCTTCAGTGCCAGGCCCACATCCCCAGGGATCAGGGCAACATTTACTACATGGGGGGCTTTTTTGGGGTATCAGCAGTGCAGGTTCACTGACTGACCTTGGTCTGTGTTCATGCAATGGGGGTTGACCTGGCCAATGGGATGGAGGCTGTGTGGTGTGAGGAGAGCCACCTGAACATTTATTTGCTGGACCACAAATTCACCAAGATGTTATCCCTGGATGACCAGTGGGACCCATGGATGCTGGGCTGTCCCTAGAGGACCTGTGGGAACCAGAGGTGCTGAGATACTCCCGCACCCCCATCCCCCATCATGAAGAAGCTGAAATTCATGGCCATGCCCAAGAATCACCAGGACACCAGGAATGTGTGAGGGCTCTCCATCAGGGGGTGCTTTCAGTGGAGCCCTCAGAGAAATTTCCTTCTTCTTTCCTTTCGAGGGAGACTGTGAAGTCCAGACATCCAGAGCCCCCATTGACACCTGCACATGGGAGGCCTGCTTGGGGACACAAGCTCCTCTCTTTGTGGTTACTACATTTTGATAACTTCTGGGTCATTTGCAGCTATGACAGATTCCATTTTTATGTCAGATGTTTTTCTGTATCAATGTGGAGCAACTGTGTTTAAAAAGAACAACTGAATTTTCAGACCACAATGCTCTGAAGCTAGAACTCAATCACAAGAGGAAATTTGGAAAGAACCCAAATACATGGAGACTAAACAACATCCTTCTAAAGAATGAATGGGTCAACCAGGAAACTAAATAAGAATTGAAAAAATTCATGGAAACAAATGATAATGAAAACACAATGGTTCAAAATCTGTGGGACACAGCAAAGCAGTCCTGAGAGGAAAATATATAGTGGTACAAGCCTTTCTCAAGAAACAAGAAAGGTCTCAGGTACATAACCTAACCCTACACCTAAAGGAACTGGAGAAAGAACAAGAAAGAAACCCTAAACCTAGCAGGAGAAGAGAAATCATAAAGATCACAGCAGAAATCAATGAAATAGAAACCAAAAGAACAGCAGAACATACCAACGAAACTAGGAGCTGGTTCTTTGAAATAATTAATAAGATTGATAAACCCCTGGTCAGACTTATCAAAAAGAAAATAGAAAGGACCCAAATAAATAAAATCATGAAAGAAAGAGGAGAGATCACAACCAACACCAAAGACATACAGACAATTATAAGAACATACTATGAGCAACTCTATGCCAGAAAATTTGACAATCTGGAAGAAATGGGTGCATTCTTAGAGACATATAAACTACCACAACTGGACCAGGAAGAAATAGAAAGCCCAAACAGACCCATAACCAGTAAGGAGATTGAAACAGTCATCAAAAATCTCCAAACAAACAAAAGCACTGGGTCAGACGTCTTCCTAGGGGAACTCTACCAAATATTTAAAGAAGAACTAATTCCTATTCTCCTGAAACTGTTCCAAAAAATAGAAATGGAAGGAAAACTTCCAAACTCATTTTAGGAGGCCAGCATCACCTTGATCCCCAAACCAGACAAGGATCCCATCAAAAAAGAGAACTACAGAGCAATATCCTTGATGAACACAGATGCGAAAATTCTCACCAAAATACTAGCCAATAGGATTCAACAGCACATTAAAAAGATTATTCACCACGACCAAGTGGGATTTATTCCAGGGCTGCAATGTTGGGTCAACATACACAAATCAATCAATGTGATACAACACATTAATAAAAGAAAGAACAAGAACCATATGATACTCTCAATAGATGCTGAAAAAGCATTTGACAAAGTACAGCATCCCTTCCTGATCAAAAGTCTTCAAAGCGTAGGGATAGAGGGCACATACCTCAATATTATCAAAACCATCTATGAAAAACCCACCACAAATATCATTCTCAATGGAGAAAAACTGAAAGCTTTTCTGCTTAAGGTCAGGAACACAGCAGGGACGTCCATTATCACCACTGCTGTTCCACATAATAGTAGAAGTCCTAGCCTCAGCAATCAGACAACAAAAGGAAATTAAAGGCATCCAAGTTGGCAAAAAAGAAGTCAAACTATCACTCTTCACAGATGATATGATACTGTATGTGGAAACCCAAAAGACTCCACTCCAAAACTGCTAGAACTTGTACAGGAATTCAGTAAAGAGTCAGGATATAAAATTAATGCACAGAAATCAGTTGCGTTTCTTTACATCAACAAGACAGAAGAAAGAGAAATTAAGGAGTCAATCCCATTTACAGTTGCGCCCCAAACCATAAGATACCTAGGAATAAACCTACTGAAAGAGGCTAAGAATCTATACTCAGAAAACTATAAAGTATTCATGAAAGAAATTGAGGAAGACACAAATAAATGGAAAAAGAAATATATTATATGATAAATATAAATGAATAGAAGATTCACTTTTTTGCATAGAGTGACATAAGAGTGTCTATTTATGAAATATTAAATGAATGGGAAGTTATACCATGGAAAAAGATAATGGAAGCACATAAAACTGAAAAAAAAATTACTATATATGTAATCTCCAAAAACTGTTAAGAAAATTATGTACAGCTCATTGAAAAAACAGCAAGAGACTTGAATACCTACTTACAAAAGAGAATATTAAAATGGTAAATGAACATATCAAATAATGCTCAAATTCATTAATAATAAAGGAAATGCAATGAAAAAAAAATGTTCCATGCTCCTGGATTGGAAGAACAAATATTTTGAAAATGTCTATGCTATCTAAAGCAATCTACACATTTAATGCAATTCCTATCAAAATACCATCCATTTTTAAAAAAGAAATGGAACAAATAATCCTAAAATTTATATGGAACCAGAAAAGACCTCAAATAGCCAAAGGAATATTGAAAAAGAAAGCCAAAGTTGGTGGCATCACAATTCTGGACTTCAAGCTCTATTACAAAGCTGTCATCATCAAGACAGCATGGTACTGGCAAAAAAAGACACATAGATCAATGGAACAGAATAGAGAGCCCAGAAATAGACCCTCAACTCTATGGTCAACTAATCTTTGACAAAGCAAGAAAGAATGTCCAATGGAAAAAAGACAGCCTCTTGAATAAATGACGTTGGGAAAATTGGACAGCCACATGCAGAAAAATGAAATTGGACCATTTCCTTACACCACACATGAAAATAGACTCAAAATGAATGAAGGACCTCAATATGAGGAAGGAATCCATCAAAATCCTTGAGGAGAACACAGGCAGCAACCTCTTCAACCTCAGCCACAGCAACTTCTTCCTAGGAACATCGCCAAAGACAAGGGAAGCAAGGGCGAAGATGAATTATTGGGATTTCATCAAGATCAAAAGCTTCTGCACATCAAAGGAAACAGTTAACAAAATCAAAAGACAACTGACAGAATGGGATAAGACATTTACAAATGACATATCAGATAAGGGGCTAGTGTCCAAAATCTATAAAGAACTTAGCATACTCAACACCCAAAGAACAAATAATCCAATGAAGAAATGGGCAGAAGACATGAACAGACATTTATGCAAAGAAGACATCCAGATGGCCAATGGACACATGAAAGAATGCTCCACATCACTTGTCAACAGGGAAATACAAATCAAAGTCACAATGAGATACCACCTCATACCAGTCAGAATGGCTAAAATTAATAAGTCAAGGCGTGCCTGGGTGGCTCAGTGGGTTAAGCCACTGCCTTCGGCTCAGGTCATGATCTCAGGGTCCTGGGATCGAGGCCCGCATCGGGCTCTCTGCTCAGCAGGGAGCCTGCTTCCTCCTCTCTCTCTGCCTGCGTCTCTGCCTGCTTGTGATCTCTGTCAGATAAATAAATAAAATCTTTAAAAAAAAATTAACAAGTCAGGAAATGACAGATGTTGCGAGGATGCGGAGAAAGGGGAACCCTCCTACACTGTTGGTGGGAATGCAAGTTGGTGCAACCACTCTGGAAAACAGCATGGAGGTTCCTCAAAATGTTGAAAATAGAACTGCCCTATGACCCAGCAATTGCACTACTGGGTATTTACCCTAAAGATACAAATGTAGTGATCCAAAGGGGCACGTGCACCCGAATGTTTATAGCAACAATGTTTACAATAGCCAAATTATGGAAATAGCCTAGATATCCATCAACAGATGAATGGATAAAGAAGATGTGGTATATATACGCAATGGAATATTATGCATCCATCAAAAGAAATGAAATCTTGCCATTTGCGATGATGTGGATGGAACCAGAGCGTATCATGCTTAGCAAAATAAGTCAATCGGAGAAAGACAACTATCATATGATCTCCCTGATATGAGGAAGTGGAGATGCAACATGGGGCGTTAAGGGGGTAGGAGAAGAATAAATGAAACAAGATGGGATTGGGAGGGAGACAAACCATAAGTGACTCTTAATCTCAGAAAACAAACTGAGGGTTGCTGGGGGAGGGGGTTTGGGAGAGAGGGGTGGGGTTATGGACATTGTGGAGGGTATGTGCTTTGGTGAGTACTGTGAAGTGTGTAAACCTGGTGATTCACAGACCTGTACCCCTGGGGATAAAAATACATTATATGTTTATTAAAATTAAAAAAATTTTAAAAAAGATAAAAATAGACAAAATAAGGTAAAGCAGGAAATGACAAGGATGGTGAGGATGCCAAGAAACTGGAACGCTTGTGCACTTTGGTGGGGATACAGAATGCCATAGCATCTGTGGAAAATTTGATGGCGATTCTCAAAAGTACACAGAGAATTGTTGTATGATCCAGCAATTCTGCTTCTCGCTATACACCCCAAATAAGTGGAAGAAGGGACTTTAACAGATAGTTGTACATCTGTTTTCACAGTAACATTATTCACAATAGCTAAAACATAGGGCAACCCAAATGTCCATTGATAGATAAATGGATAAAACAAGCATGACACATATAGGAAATAGGATATTATTCAGCCTTAAAAAGAAGGAAATTCTTGGGGCCATTCGAGTGGCTCATTTGGATGAACATCCCACTCTATTTTAGCTCAAGTTATGATCTCAGGGCTGTGGCAAGGAGTCCTGTGTCAGGCTCCATGCTCAGCTGGGAGTCTGCTTGAGATTCCCTCTCTCCCTATCCCTCTACCCCTCCCCTCCCTTGCCAGGGCTCATCCAATCCCTCTTTCTCTCAAATAAATAAATCTTTAATAGAAAAGAGGAAAGAAGTACTGGGGAAATTTATGAAAAATGTAAATGACCCTCATACTTCATATCCACTTCAAAAAAACTCTGAAATAATATTCATTATTTTTATCAGTGGCAATTCTTTTTCTTTCCAAAAGAAGCAACTGTTTTCAATGACAAGTGGTTATTGAAACAAGTGATGATTCCACTTTCTTTCCCCATCTTCAGAGTTTAGAGGCAGGTAAATGAATGCACTCTTTTTAGCTTAGAAATTGTATTAAGGATTTCTGAAGTATATATTCTAAGGAGCAAAAAATTTTTTTTCCTCGTGCAGTACAATATTCCCTTTATTTGTATTTGAAAATAGTCAAGTCTTTTCTTTTGCAATACTGTTTCTGATTGATCCACAGGCATCAGGAGTAAAATATTTGTTCTTTCTACCCCTTTACAGTTAGTTTTTCTTTAATTACAGGAAACTCTCATTATAAATATGCTCCGTGTTATAGCGCAGCATGGGCTTTTTGTTACTTAGCTTGGCAGGCAAGTTTAATTTAGTTTTTAGAGCTCCTACATTCAAGAACATTCCAACTTCTCCTATGTCCCTTTAGAGATTGGGTAAATGGTCGAACTGCAAAGGATCACTCTTTTTTTAAAAAATTTATTTATTTTCAGCATAACAGTATCATTATTTTTTTCACCACGCCAAGTGCTCCATGCAATCTTTATTCAATGATAGAGTAGCTTCCCATGAGCACAGGTAATATGAAGCAACTAATTTAAGGTATTTAAAGTGGTGCTCATTTTTGCTATTGCAAAATATATGGTATCTTGAGACGAATGTGTACTTAATCACAACCACAAGAATGTTATGTCATTATTATCCCTTTAGACTTTAGGAAGCCATTACTGTGTGCTAGATCATTTATGATGTTGTGATGCAAATGGCTGACAGATATGGTTATTGCTCCCCAGAAACCTACCATTTCTCAGAGGCAGTCTATGGATTGACCTTGGTTAACTTTACAGAGTTTTGTGGTTGGAATGGTTCAAGATCAGTTTTGCCCCCAACCAATACTGCCAGAAAATGCATTCTTTAGAATGTATCTCCACCTCTTGTAGTGTGAGGACTGTACCACACAACATAGCATCTGCAGTAACATGACATTAGGATTCCATTGTTGTCAAGAACCTAATTTTACTATTTCAAGAGTCTTTTGTCCAAGTAAATAACTGGGTTGTTTGTTACAGAAATTTCTCAAAAAGATCAATCAAGTCTTCAACTAAAAATATCATACAGAACTTCCCAGTCCCAAGACTCCTTAAGCCTTTGCTTCAAAATGCTGCCATTTCTACCCCTCTCAAACTATGACACAAAAATCCTTATCTGGCCCTACTCAATTCCTGGCTTTGAAAAACCAGCCTTGAACCCAGACTTTAAAATTCCAATAAACTAGAACTTGCCCTTCCCTCAAGTCTGTGGTATTCACAGCAGCCAAAACATGAGACAGTGATGACTCAAAGTCAAACATCTATCAATGGAGAAATGGAGAAACAAAGTGTGGTATATCCATACAATGAAATACTATTCAGGTATAAAAAATCAGAGTACTGATATGTGATGTAGTGTGCAGAAACCTCAAAAAGATTACACTCAGTGAAAGAAGCCAGACACAACAGGTTTGTGTGGTTGTGTGGTTCCATTTATATGAACTATCCACATTGGGTGAATCTATAGATAAAGAAGGCAGGCAAGTGGTTGCCATGGATTTGGGGGCATGGTAGGGGAACAGGTAGCAACTGCTTAAACATTAAGGGATTTCCTATGGAGGTGATGCACATATTTTGGAACTAGATAAAGGTGATGGTTGCACGTATTGCAAATTTATGAAATTCTACATAACCGCACACTTGAAAATGGTTGACTTTATGTTATATGAACTTCATCTCAAGTAATACAATTTTTTAAATATATGGAGTTATGTTCTTTCTTAGCTTTATAAGGAATAAGCTATCTTGTATTATTAACAGGTTGTTTTACTGATATTTGGGGAGCCAGCATTTTACTGGTGTAATTAAAACCAGAGCCTTGTTTGTGTTTTGAAAATATATCACAGTCCCTTTGGTTGGGACCGTCAATGACTTTCAAAGATGGAATTCAGTTTCCCTTGAGTTTATTCCCCTGTGAGTAAATGGTCCCCCTTTTGCCAGGATGTTTTATCTTTTATGTCTCATCTTCTTACACTTCAGTGATCTTTCAGATGTTTTTCATTTCAAGGCACTCTAACTTGTAAATTCCAACCCTGTTTGGTTTCTCTGGCATAGTTCATTATGATGTCTCAATCCTTAAAACATCTGTTATATATAATATATCTATATCTATATCTATATCTATATCTATATATCTCCAATTTTGATTTGTTTTGCTTGCTTGGAACCTTTGAAAAAACTATAATTTTTAAATTTAAGTCTAATTTCTTATGTTGAAAGCACAGAGACTCTTTCAAGACATCTCAGGCCAGGAGATCTCTTACAAGGACCCTCCATTTAGTTGAATGGGAACAGGGCTCAAATGGCAACTGCCGGGCCTGGCTAGGTTCTGCTTCTCTGAATGCAAATGTGAGAGGTGTGCATAGTCCCCATTCCTGTCTTACTTGTCCATGTTTTTTTTCTTTGTTGTTGCTGTTGTTTGTTTGTTTGATATGCTTCTCCTGACTCTTATTCCATTTTTCCCTGATGAATTCTCAATTTAATAAAAATATAACATAGCCAGAAAGGAGTTATCAGCATGAGGGTGGGCTTGATTGTTTTGTTGTCCATTATTTTCCAACCCTGCAGAGTATACTCTGATTTAAACATGTTCTAAGCCACTGATAATTCATATAAGTGTGTGTCTGCTTTGTTCAAAGACAACTGTTTCATCCTAAAGCCCCAGATCACTAGATTTATCTTAAATAATTACTGGGCTTTGATCACCCTGGAATTGGTGGTGTCACGTGGTATGTAGCTGTCCTTTCCCAGGGCACTTCCCTTATCAAGATACATGTCTGTTGATTTGCAGGAAACTCGCTGTTTTTTGTTCCTGACAAATTCCAGTGATTAAAATGTAGTACTTGCTCTTGTTCCCCTGATAAAGGTGACAGCTGCGGGGTTTCCAGTGCTGGTGGATGGCGCCCATGCAGATTGCTTTTTAATGAAAGCAATATATTATCTTACCTAGAGGCCCCAAAGCCTTACATTGTTAATGTATTCTGGCTTGGCACCACATTTTTCTACAAATTAGTTGTATTAAACACACTTCTTACTATTTATCCAGCCTTTAAAGAGTTTCTCTAGTGGGAGGATTTTTGCTCCCTTTCTTCACCTCCACTATTGTTATGCCCAGTGACAACCCCACCCATATTTTTGAAGTGGAGTTTGGAATAAAACATTCCCAGGAGGGAAAAAAATATGACTACCACCATACTCAAGAACTTCATAATCCTTCTTCACACTTAGCCATAAAAATAAAAGAGAAGGTGGAATTCATTAGAGAACCAGACTTGCAGTTGAGTGTCCTAAAAATGTGCAATAATTCTGAAATCAAAGCCCACTAAATAAACCAAAAGGAAGAAGTCCATTTAAAATTGAGATTGTTGCCTAGGATGTAATCAATTCAATGCGAATAAAAACAGAATAAAAAAATAACATTGAGACTGTAGACATTCAACGACATTCAAAGGTTGATATCATTGGAACCCTCCTATCTGTACAGAGGAAAAGCAAAAGAAAATCCTGGAATATCTGAAAAGACAAATAATCCCCAAACATGCAACTCTTTGTTATCTCCAGATCTCACAGGGGTGTATATAACAGTGTCAGGTCTACTGTGAGTGGTCACAATTCTACGGGAGGTGAATGGAATCTATTGTCCTTTGGATGAGGACTCCACAATGAGCTGCAAACTCCACACTGAGGCTTTGGAAACAGTTACAACACCCAGTCCTTGTAATGACCCATGAGCTGAAACTGGCAACAAACAACTTTTTTGCTGAACGTGTCCTCTCTGACCTAAACACAATATTAAACTTTTTACAGAACTATAAATCAAATCCATTAAAAAGAAACCAATGAACCAGTCTGAACTAAATCCAAACCTACATATTTTCTAAAACAACTGAACTGTAGCAAAACTAAACATCAAAATATTCTCTAGCCTGAATCGATATTTCATTTGTTTTGAGTCTCAGAACCATATTTTCTATTTCAAGACAGAATTATTGTTAACCATAAACCAGTACTTTCAAGAGGAAATACAGAAGAGAAGTTAAGGCCATACTTAGCACTGAGACTGAATAAGAAAAGTCTGTAGTAAGATGTGTGAAAAACCTCCATTTCATGAATTATTGAGTTAAACAGGCAATCATTTAAGGAGAAGCCCAGAAAAAAAAAATTGCTGAGAAGCCAATGCAATAATCAAATTTGTGAACAATAGAGAGGATACGGAAGAATCAATACAGATCCCTTTTAGGAGGTGATCAATTCAATGGGGAGTGAACTGATTCTATAACGTGGTAGAAGAATCTAGCAAGAAGAAATTACTATTAAGTGCTGCTGACATCAACTTATATTTTAGATTCCAGGGAATTATTTTCATTCTTGTTAGAATTTTCCTTATTTATTGGCTACTTTTGTTGATTACAAATTTAAGAGAAATAAATAGTGAATGGGAAATAGTTTTAGAATAACCTTTGGTCTGTATAAATAAAAGACTACAAAATTCAAAAGTCAAGTATTTGAACTTTTAAGGTATTCTAGGCAAGTAAAAATATGGATGATTTTCAGAACAAATCTTTGTTTCAGAAAAGATTTCCAACATCCAAACTTTTGTAAATTGTCCTTTTGTGGTATGCAAACATGAATGTCTCTAGAAATAAACAGAATGTACTTTCACATTATATTTAACTAGGTTTTGACATATACATACATAATTATGCACACAGAAATTTATCTAGAAAAGTCTATTTTCTATCTATGGAATATCATCAGGAAAATGAACACAGGACAGAGAGACTGTGGATCCATGATTTTTCCTGAAAGGAAAGCAGAGTCCCCAATAAAAGTACTAACATATTCAAACTATCTACCATTTAGGGCTGCAGTAAAAAGCTGGAAGACTGACATTTGCTCAAAATACTTATAATATATTAAGATGATTCTCTGGAATCACAAGAGAAACAATCTTATTAGAGAAATTTTTGGAAATTTCTCTTCAAGAAATCATTATGAATATGAAAGTTACTCACAAGGATTATCTACAATCACTATGCCATTGAAACATTAACTAATCACCAAAACCATTTCTTTATTTTTCAAGGCACACGGCTAATGCACATTTCCCAGCCTCCCCTGTGGTCAGTGATGACCATCTGATTAAGCCCTAGCCAATGAAATGTGAACATAAATGATATGTGATGTGTGTCACTTCTAGTCTCATTGGTAATTGTTTATGCTCTTTCCCTTTCCATGTCAACCTTGAAAGCCACATGTTAAAGATGGTGGATCCCTAATATGGGATCATTATGCTTCATCCCTGAATCACGATTTGAAAGTGATCAGAAACACTGGTTTGGACTGCATGTGAACAATAAATAAACAATCAATAAATAAGTGTGGGGTGGAGAAGTAGCAAGCTGAGACTGCTTCAGCTAGCCGGAGATCAGCTAGATAGCTTATCTAAAGATTGCAAACACCTGAAAATCCATCGGCAGATCGAAGAGAAGAAGAACAGCAATTCTGGAAACAGAAAAACAACCACTTTCTGAAAGGTAGGACCGGCGGAGAAGTGAATCCAAAGCGACGGGAAGATAGACCCCGGGGGGAGGGGCCGGCTCCCGGCAAGCGGCGGAGCAACCGCGCACAAAATCAGGACTTTTAAAAGTCTGTTCCGCGGAGGGACATCGCTCCAGAGGCTAAACCGGAGCGAAGCCCACGCGGGGTCAGCGTGGCCTCAGGTCCCGCAGGGTCACAGAAGGATCGGGGGTGTCTGAGTGTCGCAGAGCTTGCGGGTATTGGAACGGGAAAGCCGGCTACAGAGACAGAGCCGACAGTAAGCTCGCAGCTCCGTGTTACCTTGAACCGGTCGCAGGCTCGGTGAGCTCGGAGCGCGGCCGGAGGTCAGGCAGACGGGAGTAACTGGGCGCTGTTCTCTGAGGGCGCACTGAGGAGTGGGGCCCTGGGCTCTCGGCTCCTCCGGGCCGGAGACCAGGAGGCCGCCATTTGTATTCCCGTCCTCTGGAACTCTACGGAAAGCGCTCAGGGAACAAAAGCTCCTGAAAGCAAACCCGAGCGGATTACTCACCCCGGCCCCGGGTAAGGGCGGTGTAATTCCGCCTGGGGCAAAGACACTTGAAAATCACTACAACAGGCCCCTCCCCCAGAAGATCAACAAGAAATCCAGCCGAGACCAAGCTCACCTACCAAGGAGTGCGGTTTCAATACCAAGGAGAGCAGCAGAATTCCAGAGGAGGAGAAAGCCAAGCACGGAACTCATGGCTTTTTTCCTGTGATTTTTTTTAGTCTTGCAGTTAATTTAATTTTTTCTTTTTCATTTTTTTTTTTTTTTCTCGCCTTCGGGTAAAATTTTTTTTTTTTTTAACTGTTACCTTTTTCTTTTTTAACGATTTTTTACTAGTTTATCTAATATATATATATATTTTTTTACATTTTTCTTAGGTGTTTTCTTTTTTAAAAAAAAATTCTTTTTTTTTTTTTTTTTTTTTTTTTCTTTTTTCTTTCTTCCTTTTTGAACCTCTTTTTATCCCCTTTCTCCCCACTCACGATTTTGGATCTCTTCTAATTTGGCTAAAGCATATTTTCCTGGGGTTGTTGCCACCCTTTTAGTATTTTACTTGCCCCTTCATTTACTCTTATCTGGACAAAATGACAAGACGTAAAAATTCACCACAAAAAAAAGAACAAGAGGCAGTACCGAAGGCTAGGGACCTAATCAATACAGACATCGGTAATATGTCAGATCTAGAGTTCAGAATGACAATTCTCAAGGTTCTAGCCGGGCTCGAAAAAGGCATGGAAGATATTAGAGAAACCCTCTCGAGAGATATAAAAGCCCTTTCTGGAGAAATAAAAGAACTAAAATCTAACCAAGTTGAAATCAAAAAAGCTATTAATGAGGTGCAATCAAAAATAGAGGCTCTCACTGCTAGGATAAATGAGGCAGAAGAAAGAATTAGTGATATAGAAGACCAAATGACAGAGAATAAAGAAGCTGATCAAAAGAGGGACAAACAGCTACTGGACCACGAGGGGAGAATTCGAGAAATAAGTGACACCATAAGACGAAACAACATTAGAATAATTGGGATTCCAGAAGAAGAAGAAAGTGAGAGGGGAGCAGAAGGTATACTGGAGAGAATTATTGGGGAGAATTTCCCCAATATGGCAAAGGGAACAAGCATCAAAATTCAGGAGGTTCAGAGAATGCCCCTCAAAATAAATAAGAATAGGCCCACACCCCGTCACATAATAGTAAAATTTACAAGTCTCAATGACAAAGAGAAAATCCTGAAAGCAGCCCGGGAAAAGAAGTCTGTAACATACAATGGTAAAAATATTAGATTGGCAGCTGACTTATCCACAGAGACCTGGCAGGCCAGAAAGAGCTGGCATGATATTTTCAGAGCACTAAACGAGAAAAACATGCAGCCAAGAATACTATATCCAGCTAGGCTATCATTGAAAATAGAAGGAGAGATTAAAAGCTTCCAGGACAAACAACAACTGAAAGAATTTGCAAATACCAAACCAGCTCTACAGGAAATATTGAAAGGGGTCCTCTAAGCAAAGAGAGAGCCTACAAGTGGTAGATCAGAAAGGAACAGAGACCATATACAGTAACAGTCACCTTACAGGCAATACAATGGCACTAAATTCATATCTCTCAATAGTTACCCTGAATGTGAATGGGCTAAATGCCCCTGTCAAAAGACACAGGGTATCAGAATGGATAAAAAAACAAAACCCATCTATATGTTGCCTCCAAGAAACACATTTTAAGCCCGAAGACACCTCCAGATTTAAAGTGAGGGGGTGGAAAAGAATTTACCATGCTAATGGACATCAGAAGAAAGCAGGAGTGGCAATCCTTATATCAGATCAATTAGATTTTAAGCCAAAGACTGTAATAAGAGATGAGGAAGGACACTATATCATACTCAAAGGGTCTGTCCAACAAGAAGATTTAACAATTTTAAATATCTATGCCCCCAACGTGGGAGCAGCCAACTATATAAACCAATTAATAACAAAATCAAAGAAACACATAAACAACAATACAATAATAGTAGGGGACTTTAATATTCCCCTCACTGAAATGGACAGGTCATCCAAGCAAAAGATCAGCAAGGAAATAAAGGCCTTAAATGACACACTGGACCAGATGGACATCACAGATATATTCAGAATATTTCATCCCAAAGCAACAGAATACACATTCTTCTCTAGTGCACATGGTACATTCTCCAGAATAGATCACATCCTCGGTCCTAAATCAGGACTCAACCGGTATCAAAAGATTGGGATCATTCCCTGCATATTTTCAGACCACAATGCTCTAAAGCTAGAACTCAACCACAAAAGGAAGTTTGGAAAGAACCCAAATACATGGAGACTAAACAGTATCCTTCTAAAGAATGAATGGGTCAACCGGGAAATTAAAGAAGAACTGAAAAAAATCATGGAAACAAATGATAATGAAAATACAACGGTTCAAAATCTGTGGGACACAACAAAGGCAGTCCTGAGAGGAAAATATATAGCGGTACAAGCCTTTCTCAAGAAACAAGAAAGGTCTCAGGTACACAACCTAACCCTACACCTAAAGGAGCTGGAGAAGGAACAAGAAAGAAACCCTAAGCCCAGCAGGAGAAGAGAAATCATAAAGATCAGAGCAGAAATCAATGAAATAGAAACCAAAAAAACAATAGAACAAATCAACGAAACTAGGAGCTGGTTCTTTGAAAGAATTAATAAAATTGATAAACCCCTGGCCCGACTTATCAAAAAGAAAAGAGAAAGGACCCAAATAAATAAAATCATGAATGAAAGAGGAGAGATCACAACTAACACCAAGGAAATACAAACTATTATAAGAACATACTATGAGCAACTCTACGGCAATAAATTTGACAATCTGGAAGAAATGGATGCATTCCTAGAAACATATAAACTACCACAACTGAACCATGAAGAAATAGAAAGCCTGAACAGACCCCTAACCAGTAAGGAGATTGAAACAGTCATTAAAAATCTCCAAACAAACAAAAGCCCAGGGCCAGACGGCTTCCCGGGGGAATTCTACCAAACATTTAAAGAAGAACTAATTCCTATTCTCCTGAAACTGTTCCAAAAAATAGAAATGGAAGGAAAACTTCCAAACTCATTTTATGAGGCCAGCATCACCTTGATCCCAAAACCAGACAAGGATCCCACCAAAAAAGAGAGCTATAGACCGATATCCTTGATGAACACAGATGCGAAAATACTCAACAAAATACTAGCCAATCGGATTCAACAGTACATTAAAAAGATTATTCACCACGACCAAGTGGGATTTATTCCAGGGCTGCAAGGTTGGTTCAACATCCGCAAATCAGTCAATGTGATACAACACATCAATAAAAGTAAGAACAAGAACCATATGATACTCTCAATAGATGCTGAAAAAGCATTTGACAAAGTACAACATCCCTTCCTGATCAAAACTCTTCAAAGTGTAGGGATAGAGGGCACATACCTCAATATCATCAAAGCCATCTATGAAAAACCCACCGCAAATATCATTCTCAATGGAGAAAAACTGAAAGCTTTTCCGCTAAGGTCAGGAACACGGCAGGGATGTCCATTATCACCACTGCTATTCAACATCGTACTAGAGGTCCTAGCCTCAGCAATCAGACAACAAAAGGAAATTAAAGGCATCCAAATCGGCAAAGAAGAAGTCAAATTATCACTCTTCGCAGATGATATGATACTATATGTGGAAAACCCAAAAGACTCCACTCCAAAACTGCTAGAACTTATACAGGAATTCAGTAAAGTGTCAGGATATAAAATCAATGCACAGAAATCAGTTGCATTTCTCTACACCGACAGCAAGACAGAAGAAAGAGATATTAAGGAGTCAATCCCATTTACAATTGCATCCAAAACCATAAGATACCTAGGAATAAACCTAACCAAAGAGACACAGAATCTATACTCAGAAAACTATAAAGTACTCATGAAAGAAATTGAGGAAGACACAAAGAAATGGAAAAATGTTCCATGCTCCTGGATTGGAAGAATAAATATTGTGAAAATGTCTATGCTACCTAAAGCAATCTACACATTTAATGCAATTCCTATCAAAGTACCATCCATCTTTTTCAAAGAAATGGAACAAATAATTCTAAAATTTATATGGAACCAGAAAAGACCTCGAATAGCCAAAGGGATATTGAAAAAGAAAGCCAACGTTGGTGGCATCACAATTCCGGACTTCAAGCTCTATTACAAAGCTGTCATCATCAAGACAGCATGGTACTGGCACAAAAACAGACACATAGATCAATGGAACAGAATAGAGAGCCCAGAAATAGACCCTCAACTCTATGGTCAACTAATCTTCGACAAAGCAGGAAAGAATGTCCAATGGAAAAAAGACAGCCTTTTCAATAAATGGTGCTGGGAAAATTGGACAGCCACATGCAGAAAAATGAAATTGGACCATTTCCTTACACCACACACAAAAATAGACTCAAAATGGATGAAGGACCTCAATGTACGAAAGGAATCCATCAAAATCCTTGAGGAGAACACGGGCAGCAACCTCTTCGACCTCTGCCGCAGCAACATCTTCCTAGGAACAACGCAAAAGGCAAGGGAAGCAAGGGAAAAAATGAACTACTGGGATTTCATCAAGATCAAAAGCTTTTGCACAGC
Source organism: Mustela lutreola (assembly GCF_030435805.1). NCBI lineage: Eukaryota > Metazoa > Chordata > Mammalia > Carnivora > Mustelidae > Mustela > Mustela lutreola. The sequence goes on from NC_081294.1 coordinate 167,148,554, forward strand.
AAAGGAAACAGTTAACAAAATCAAAAGACAACTGACAGAATGGGAGAAGATATTTGCAAACGACATATCAGATAAAGGACTAGTGTCCAGAATCTATAAAGAACTTAGCAAACTCAACACCCAAAGAACAAATAATCCAATCAAGAAATGGGCAGAAGACATGAACAGACATTTCTGCAAAGAAGACATCCAGATGGCCAACAGACACATGAAAAAGTGCTCCATATCACTTGGCATCAGGGAAATACAAATCAAAACCACAATGAGATATCACCTCACACCAGTCAGAATGGCTAAAATCAACAAGTCAGGAAATGACAGATGCTGGCGAGGATGCGGAGAAAGGGGAACCCTCCTACACTGTTGGTGGGAATGCAAGCTGGTGCAGCCACTCTGGAAAACAGCATGGAGGTTCCTCAAAATGTTGAAAATAGAACTGCCCTATGACCCAGCAATTGCACTATTGGGTATTTACCCTAAAGATACAAATGTAGTGATCCAAAGGGACACATGCACCCGAATGTTTATAGCAGCAATGTCCACAATAGCCAAACTATGGAAAGAACCTAGATGTCCATCAACAGATGAATGGATCAAGAAGATGTGGTATATATACACAATGGAATACTATGCAGCCATCAAAAGAAATGAAATCTTGCCATTTGCAACAACATGGATGGAACTAGAGCGTATCATGCTTAGCGAAATAAGTCAAGCAGAGAAAGACAACTATCATATGATCTCCCTGATATGAGGAAGTGGTGATGCAACATGGAGGCTTAAGTGGGTAGAAGAATAAATGAAACAAGATGGGATTGGGAGGGAGACAAACCATAAGTGACTCTTAATCTCACAAAACAAACTGAGGGTTGCCGGGGGGAGGGGGTTGGGGAGAAGGGGGTGGGATTATGGACATTGGGGAGGGTATGTGATTTGGTGAGTGCTGTGAAGTGTGTAAACCTGGTGATTCACAGACCTGGGGATAAAAATATATGTATATAAAAAATATATGTTTATAAAAAATAAAAAATAAAAAAAAAAAATAAAAAAAAAAATAAATAAGTGTGAAATCTACAGAGATTTCAGGGTTTTTTTTCTGGAGACATGTCACCTTAATATGCATCTTTTTAATAGTAGCAAATAATTGGAGACAGCCTAAATGCCTAACAAAGTTGTAGTGACTATCTAATTTGATTAACATTGATAATTTTCATTTTTCTTCCTTGAATTGTTCTGGATAATCTCCACTTTCTATAATTCATACATAAAACATTTAGAATAAGTACATAAATTTATAATATTGACATTATAAAAATCTAATAAAGGTGTATAGTGATGGTATATGGTATTGATGGTATCCAAGGTGGAAGTTTAAATAGAAGGAGAACATATTTTTATGCTCATAATATGTTGTAAGTATTTGGGAAAAAGAAAATAAAATTATTTTTATTATTCTCACAGTTTGAATTGACTGCATTCAATGGAGAACTTGTGATTTTAAGTGGAAAAATGTTATTGGTTGACTCCTGCATACATATTGCTAAAAGTAGTGTGTGTGTGTGCATGTGTGTGTGGTATCTAATTGTTAAGTGTCAAATCAAGATTTGACCAAGCAAATGACTCTGGGATGAATGGATTCTTAGTATTCCTGAAAATCATATGAATGGGAGCCTAACTGCTGTGGAAAATATAAAGAATCATTTATTATTAGGTGACTAATATAAGAATAGAAGAGCATATTGAATTTTCTTTTATATTCATTAAATTTTATTTTAGGTATCAATTATGCTGTTATTACCCCTTTTTGTGGTTGTCATTACCTATAGTACATAATCAGCTTTAACTAACTACTTTTATTAAATCTAGGTGCATGTTGTCCTTTACTCACATAGTATGTGCTATCTTTTTATAAATTTTTTAAAAAAATATATTTTATTTATTTATTTGAGAGAGAGAGAAAGAGAGAATGAGCATGAGTGAGGCAAGGTGGTGGGTGGAAAGAGGCAGAGGAAGAAGCAGACTTCTTGCTGAGTAGGGAGCCTGGTGTGGGGCTCAGTCCCAGGACCCTGAGATCATGACCTGAGCTGGAGGAAGATGGTTAACCAACTGAGCCACCCAGGCATCCTGATTTTGTATCATTTTAACATGAGCTGTTCTGTCTCTTCCTTCCAAATTCAAGTGAATCAAGCTCACTTGTGATAATTCTTCCACAGCGTCTACCCCCTATCTTGATTCTACCCATCAAAAAGTCAGGAACAGAGCTGATCCATTCAAAACCTCTCTCACAAGGCAAGGAAGTGTTCAGCCTGAGCTGCCAAAGATAGGGTTCTCATTGGCAAGAGAGAGAAAGAGGGCAGACGCATATCACTTCATAGATCACTTTCCATCCTATCACAATAATGGACAGAGCTATATTCTCAAGAGCCATAGCTATGCTTCGAGGCATATATTTCTTTTTAAAAGATTTTATTTATTTGACAAAGGGAAAGTGAGAGCACACAAATAGGGGAACAGTAGGCAGAGGGAGATGGAGAAGCAGCTCCTCACTGAGCAGGGAGCCTGATGAGGGGCTTGATCCCAGGACCCTGGGATCTTGATCTGAGCTGAAGGCAGACACCTAACCAAATGATCTACCCAGGTGCCTCTAGAATGTGCTATATTAACTGACTGGTACATAGCCAGCTTAACCAGAATATCCATGTCCTCTTTGCACTGATAAACCAACATGGGGGCTTAAGTGGGTACGAGAAGAATCAATGAAACAAGATGGGATTGGGAGGGAGACAAACCATAAGTGACTCTTAATCTCACAAAACAAACTGAGGGTTGCTGGGGGGAGGGGGTTTGGGAGAAGGGGGTGGGATTATGGACATTGGGGAGGGTATGTGCTTTGGTGAGTGCTGTGAAGTGTGTAAACCTGGTGATTCACAGACCTGTACCCCTGGGGATAAAAATATATGTTTATAAAAAATAAAAAATAAAAAATTAAAAAGAATTCATTTCATATCGAATGCATGTAGTTAAGAGGTTATCTTCTAATACCTCTGCATATTTCCAGAACTAACAGTTGAACTGTATGCCTATTGAGGGCTGTTGGGTCTGAGATTTGCCTTTTACTCTACTTACAAGCTAGTAAATTAGGCTGTTATTATTTCAAGGATGCTGGCAGAAGACAAAAGACTTTCAGTTCAGAGACAAAACACTTTATTAGTCATGGTGTAGCTAGCAACAGGAACATCAGCAGATTTGCAGGAGTTATCCTTACTTCCAAGCATCACTAGGACAATATGATCGACTACACATGCAGACAGTTTGTGTTCAAGCCAAAGAACATAAGAGTTGGGGAATCTACTTGTCTTACAGCAATCAGTAAGCAAACCTCCTCTTTGTCTGGGGAGAGATGTAAACTCATCTCCCAGTGTTGCTGCAAAAACAAGCCTGAGCAATAATCGGAATGGAAGAGCAGTCAAGCCTCTGGTCTTGACAAAGTAGTTTTTAAAAATTGTCCTGAAATACAGTGCAAGGGAGATAGTTACAAAATACTGGTAAATACCACATCCAAATCTATCTGGCTCTTATGCTAAGATGACATCACAAATTTTAAAAGCACTCACTGCATTTTAAAGAAACTGGAAATATAAATCACAGATCATGCATTCTGGTGTATGAAGTAAAGTCCACAAAGAATTGCAATAAGTATAGACACGCTCAAAGTAATGGCATTAAGTGAAGAGGTTGGCAAATAAATGTACATTTATGGCTTAAGTTAAAAAATATATTTAAGAAAGGAATGTACAGGCATAACTTGTATACAGTGTAAGCTCAGTTCCAAGTGATTGCAATAAAGTGAACATTGCAATAAAGCAAGTCAAAGATATTTTTTGGTTTGGTTTCCCAGGGCATATAAAGGCTGTGTTTCACTGGAGTTTATGAAGTGTACAATGGTGTTGTGTCTTAAAAAACAATGTACATACCTTGATTGAAAAAATACTTAATTGAAAAAAATACTATTGCTAAAAAGTGCTCTTCTTTGACCTTTTAGTGAATCGTCATCACTGTTCACAGATCATCAAAACAAATACAATAATCATAAAAAGATTTGAAACATTGTGACAATTATGAAAATGTGACACAAGATTCAAAGGGACCAAATACTGTTGGAAAAATGTCTCTGATCAATCTACATAACATGGAGTCATCACAAACCTTCAATCTGTAAAAAAAGAAGTGTCTATGAAGTACACTCAAGAGAAATACAATAAAACAAGGTATACCCACGCAAGTGTTTTTGACTCAGTCACTTGCTTTAACCCACTTTCTCAATTAGTTATAGTTCCAACTAGTCTACTGCTCTTCCTTTCCAAGAGTTGTTTGTTATCAAATGATACCTACTGACGGCCTCTGGACTCACTAGTGGTAAAGAACTAGACTCTCTCTGGGTATTTCCAAGAATGTGTCTAAGCACAGAGTATGTTACAGAATGCCTGAAACCAAAGCCACATTACTCCCTTTTTGAAGCAATTTCCTTTCAGAAAACATTTTTCCTCTCTCAGAAAACATGCACCTCTCAGGTTGTTGCAGGTAACGGCAAACCTAGCTACCTTAAGAGCTTGTTTCCAGTTTATGAATTACTCATAGGAATACATTTGTTGGGGACACCTGGGTGGCTCAGTGGGTTAAAGCCTCTGCCTTTGATTCAGGTCATGATCCCGGAGTCCTGGGATCAAGCCCCACATCAGGATCTCTCTGCTCAGCAGGGAGCCTGCTTCTCCCTCCCTCTCTGCCTGCCTCTCTGCCTACCTGTGATCTCTGTCTGTCAAATAACTAAATAAAATCCTTTAAAAAATTAAAAAAAAACACAGAAGACATTTGTTGATAACCAGACAACTTCCATATAGAAGATCCAATGCAGGGCGCCTGGGTGGCTCAGTGGATTAAAGCCGCTGCCTTCAGCTCAGGTCATGATCTCAGTGTCCTGGGATCAAGCCCCGCATCGGGCCCTCTGCTCAGCAGGGAGCCTGCTTCCCCCTCTGTCTCTGACTGCCTCTCTGCCTACTTGTGATCTCTCTCTCTGTCAAATAAAATAAATAAAATCTTAAAAAAAAAAAAGAAGATCCAATGCAAATTGAAAGGCATAAGGGGTCTTACTGGCTACACTCTGTACCCTCATGCAATTATTTATGTGGTTTTTTGGAGAACTTTTTATGAATCACCAGCTTCCTTTGGCTGAGCTGCCCTTTTCCCCATGGACAGATGATATCAAGGTTCACATCTATCTAGCCTGGGGCTTGAAGCCTGGGACTGAGAAAAGTGTTGTGGATGGACACATGCAAAAATATCCAAGCCACAGCCATTGGTATTATTGCATTTTATGAGCACCTCAAGTACAGCAAAGGGGATTTCTATTTTATAAGCCTAGAGGTCTCCTAATGGGGCAGTAGGCCCATAAACACAGTGACCCATTCACACTAATCACGTTCAAAGCCTTTAAAACTTAATCTGGTGTACTATAGTGAAGTGACTTGCAAATAGCTTACTCTCAATGCTTTCAGAAAACAAACTATGTTGAAAATGTTGTGACCTGATATGGGTTTGAAAAAATTACTGCTATGACCTGAGTTTATATGATGTTAAGAGATACTAGGACATAACTTCTTCGTGAGGAAAAAGGTTTGGCCATGACCTTGTCCAACAATTACGAGTTCTGCAAAATATATGCAAGTAAATCCCTGAAAACCCCAAGGAGCCCATTGATCCTGTGCATCGGTAATCCCAGTTCTTGCTTTCTGAACTGCTAACCTGCTGGGATGCTGTTTTTTTTTTTTCTTTTTCTTTTTCTTAAACATATTTTATTTATTTATTTGAGAGAGAGACAGTGAGAGAGGGAACACAAGCAGGAGGAGTGGGAGAGGTAGAAGCAGGTTTCCCGCCAAGCAGGGAGCCCAAGGCAGCACTCAATTCCAGGATCCGGGATCATGACCTAAGCCAAAGGTAGATGTTTAACATCGGAGCCACAAGGAGCCCCTTCTTCTTCTTCTTTTTTTAAAATTTCTTTTCAGTGTAACAGAATTCATTTCTTTTGCACCACACCAAGTGCTCCATGCACTATATGCCCTCCCTAATACCCACCACCTGGCTCAGCCAACATCCCACCCCCCACCGCTTCAAAACCCTCAAGGTTGTTTTTCAGAGTCCATAGTCCCTCATGGTTCACCTCCCCTTCCAAATTCCCTCAACTCCCTTCTCCTCTCCATCTCCCTATGACATCCATGCTACTTGTTATGCTCCACAAATAAGTGAAACCATATGATAATTGACTCTCTCTGCTTGACTTATTTCACTCAGCATAATCTCTTCCAGTCCCATCCATGTTGCTACAAAAGTTGGGTATTCATCCTTTCTGATGGAGGCATAATACTCCATAGTGTATATGGACCACATCTTCCTTATCCATTCATCTGTTGAAGGGCATCTTGGTTCTTTCCACAGTTTGGCGACTGTGGCCATTGCTGCTATAAACATGGGGGTACAGATGGCCCTTCTTTTCACAACATCTGTATCTTTGGGGTAAATACCCAGGAGTGCAATGGCAGGGTCATAAGGAAGTTCTATTTTTAATTTCTTGAGGAATCTCCACACTGTTCTCCAACAAGCTGTACCATCTTGCATTTATAAATGTCTTGATTGGAGAAGTGTCTGTTCATATCTTCTGCCCATTTTTTGATATGTTTGCAAATATGTGGTGCATATATCTTCTCCCATTCCCTGGGTTGCCTCTTTGTTTTCTTGACTGTTTCCTTTGCTGTGCAAAAGCTTTTGATTTTGATGAAGTCCCAAAAGTTCATCCTCGCTTTTATTTCCTTTGCCTTTGGAGAATTATCTTGAAAGAAGTTGCTGTGGCTGATATCGAAGAGATTACTGTCTATGTTCTCCTCTAGGATTCTGATGGATTCCTGTCTCACGCTGAGGTCTTTATCCATTTTGAGTTTATCTTTGTGTATGGTGTAAGAGAATGGTCGAGTTTCATTCTACATATAGCTGCCCAGTTTTCCCAAACACCATTTATTGAAGAGACTCTTTTTCCACTGTATATTTTTTCCACTGTATATTTTTTCCTATTTTTTGACGAAATTGATCATAGAGTTGAGGGTCCATATCTGGGCTCTCTACTCTGTTCCAGTTGATCCAAGCATTCTTAAGCAAGGTGGTCCTTAGCTTCCAGGTGTTTGAGTTCCTTCGGAACTTTTCCTTGTGATTGAGCTCCAGTTTTTAAAGCATTGTGATCTGAGAATGTGCAGGTAATAATCTCAGTGTTTTGGTATCAGTTGAGTCCTGATTTGTGACCCAGTATATGGTCTATTCTTGAGAAGGTTCCATGTGCTCTTGAGAAGAATGAGTATTCTGTTGTTTTAGGGTGGAATGTTCTGTATATATCTATGAGGTCCATCTAGTCCAATGTGTTATTCAATGCTCTTGTTTCTTTATTGATTTTTCTGCTTCAATGATCTGTCTGTTTATGAGAGAGGTGTTTTAAGATCTCTTACTATTAATGTATTCATATCATTATGATTCTTTATCTTGATTAACAGTTTTCTTAAGTAATTGGCTGCTCCCATATTGGGAGAATAGATATTTACAATTGTTAGATCATATTGGTGGATTGTCCCTTTAAGGATTATGTAGTGTCCTTCTGTATCTCTGACTACAGTCTTTAGTTTAAAATCTAATTTATCTGATATGAGAATCGCTACCCCAGCCTTCTTTTGAAGCCCATTGGCATGAAAGATGCTTATCCCTCCCTTCACTTTCAGTCTGGGTGTATCTTTAGGTTCAAAATGGTCTCTTGTAGACAACATATGGATGGGTCCTGTCATTTTATCCAATTTGCAACCCTGTACGGTTTTATGGGTGCATTTATGCCATTCACATTGAGAGTGATTATTGATAGTTACGTTTTTATTGACATCGTGTTACCTTTGAAGTCTTTCTTTCTGTAAATTGTCTCTATATTTCTGCTCATTGCTCTTCTTAGGATTTTTACTCTTTTATAGAACCCCCCTTAATATTTGCTGCAGTGTGGTCTTGGTGGTTGCATAGTCTTTTAAGCCTTGCCAGTCTTGGAAACTCTTTATCTGTCCATCCATTTTGAATGTCAGTCTTGCTGGGTAAAGTATTTTTGGCTGCATGTTCTTATTTAGTGCCCTGAATATATCTTGCCAGCCCTTTCTGGCATCCCAGGTCTCTGTGGACAGGTCTGACGTTATTCTGATGGGCTTTCCTCTGTAAGTAAGGGGCCTCTTTGTCCTAGCAGCTTTCAAGAGGTTATGCCTACAATTATGATTCCTCAATTTGACTATCAGGTGTCGGGATGTTTTTTTGGAATGTATAATCTTGGGTGGAGACCTTTTAGCCTCTAGTACATGAACGCTGGGTCCATTCGTGAGATTGGGAAAATTTTCATAAAGAACTTATTTCACTATATCTTCTAGACTTCTTTCTTTCTCTTCCTCTTCAGGGATTCCAAAAATTCTGACGTTGGAACATTTCATGGCATCATTTATTTCCCTGATTCTGTTTTCTTGGTTTCTAAGCTATTTGTTCCAGGCTTATTCCTGATCCTTTCTCTGTATCTGTTTGTCCTCCAGATCACTAATTTTATCTTCCTTATCAGTTACCCTAGCTTTGAGAGAGTTTATATTAGATTGGAACTCATTGAGAGCATTGTGTACCTCCTCCCTGGTACCTTTCAGCTCAGCCGTAACATTGTGAACATCTTGTCTGGTCGCTTTCAGCTCAGCCCTAATTAATTCCATTTCGTCATCCATGGATTTCTCCTACCTAGCTATTGCCTGGATAATTGTTAGCCTGAATTCTCTTTCCGACATATTGTCTATGTTGATAGCCGTTAGCTCTGTTGCAGAAGGTCCATCCTCTGTATTTTTCTTCTGTTGGGCATTCCTCCTCCTAGTCATTTTGGTGAGAGGTGACTGAACAGATGTAGCTGGATGTATCAACCGTGGTGCAGTTAAGGTGCACCCTGGAACAGTTCTGAGCAATCAGGATTCCCCACCCAAATGAGAGACAAAAGAAGAGAAAGAGAAAAAGAAAAAAATAAAAGAAAAGAAGAAGAAAAGAAAGAGAGAGAGAGAGAGAGAGAGAGAGAGACAGACAGGAAAGAAAGGGAAGATGAAAGAGAAGGTTCAGCCCAAATGGGCCCCAAGGTAAGATTTATGAAGTAGACAAACAAAGGCAGCCAAACACAAAGACTGATAAAAGTATATGACAAGAGGAAAAAAATATGCAAATAGAGGAAGAACCTCGTCAAAAAGAACCCCAACTGTAAGGTTTATATACTATCAGGACAAGCACAAAAACACAGAAACAATGGTGGAAGAAAAAGATGGGAGAGTGGTTATAAGTTCTCAGTGTGTGCAAGGAAGATTGTTTTGATTCTTCCTGATTGTATCTTGATATCTTTGTTAAAGGACTCAACTTTCCTAAGATAAAGGGGATTAAAAATTGGTTTACCTATTGATTGGAGAAAGGGGATTAGTTTGAAGTTTAACTCTATATGATTATTAGAAAATTAAAATAAAAAGGAATAAACTAGACTAAACTAAAATCAGTTGAACAGACAAGTGATACTAAGATCTAGTTCTTTGAAAGAATTAATACAATTTATAAAACCCTAGTCAGACTCATCAAAAAGAAAAGAGGAAGGACCCAAAGAAAATCATAAATGTAAGAGGAGTTACCACAACCAAGATCCCCAAAATGCAAATAATTAAAAGAATATTTTGAAAAATTATATGCCAACAAACTGGGAAATCTGTAATAAACAGAAACAAACAACCAAAACTGAAATGGAAAAAAAAATGAAAATTTGAGTAGACCCAATACAAGAAAAGAAATTGGATCAGTAATCAAAACTCTCCCAACAAACAAAAGCCCAGGGACCAGGTGGCTTCTCAGGAAATTTTACTAGACATTTAAAGAATAATTGATATCTATTTTTTTCCCTCAAAATAGATTCTAAGAAATAGAAATTGAAGAAAAATTTCCAAAACTCATTCCTTGAGGCCAGCATTACCTCGATTCCAAAACAAAAGACATCACTAAAAAGGAGAATTACAGGCCAATATCCCTGATGAATACTGATGCAAACCTCTAAGCACATAGCTGGAAAAGTTAAGTCAACAACACCTTAAAAGAATTATTCACCATGGTCAAATGGGATTTATTCTTGGGCTGCAGGACTGGGTCAGTATTTGCAAATCAATCAGCATGATACACAACATTAATAAAAGAAAGAGTAAGAACCATATGATCCCCTCAATAACACAGAAAAATCACTTGACAAAATTCAGCATCCACTATTGATAAAAACCCTCAAAAAACTAGGGATAAAGTGTACATTATTCAACACATTTAAGGCAATATATGAAAGAGACAGTGCTAATATCATCAATGGGAAAAACCGAGAGGTATTTCTCTAAATTAAGGAACAAGACAGGAATGACCACTGTTACCATTATTATTTAACATAGCACTGGAATTCTTAGTGACAGCAATCAGAAACAAAAAGGAATAAAAGACACCCAAATTAGGAAGGAATATGTACAAATTTCACTAACTGTAGATGATATGATACTCTAAATAGAAAACCTAAAATTCTCAACCAAAAATATTCCTACAACTAATACATGAATTTAAAAATGTTTCACGATAGAAACTCAAGGTCCAGAAATTAGTCGTGTTTCTATACAACAATAATGAAGCATAAGAAAAAAAAATCAAGGAATCCCATATGCAGTTGTACCAAAAATAACAGGATACCTAGGAATAAACACAATAAAAAAGGTGAAAGACCTTTACTCTGAAAATTATAGAAAAATTGTGAAAGATGTTGAAGATGACAAAAAGAAATGGAAAACATTCCATATTCATGAACGGGAAGAACAAACATTGTTAAAAGGTCTATTCTTTCCAAACCAATCTACATATTTATGCAACCCCTATCCAAATACCACCAGCATCTTTCACATGGCAAGAATAAACAATCCTAAAACACGTATGAAACCACTGAAGACCCTGAATAACCAAAGCAATCCTGAAAAAATAAAGTAAGCTGGGGGAGTCACGTTACTGGATTTCAAGCTGTTACAAGGCTGAAGTGATCAAGACAATATGGTGCTGACATAAAAATAGACACATATATCAATGGAAAAGTATAGAAATCCCAGAAATTGACCCATAACTGTATGGTCAAATAATCTATTTTTTCTTTTTTTAAAGTTTTATTTAAATTCAAATTAGTTAACATATACTGTACTGTTAGCTTCAGAGGTGGAATTAAGGAATTCGTCAGTTGCATACAACAGTCAGTGCTCATTACATCAAGTGTCCTCCTTACTGCCCATACCCCAATCACCTCATGCCCCCATTCAACTCTTTTCCATCAGCCCTCAGTTTATTCTCTCTAGGTAAGTGTCTCTTACAGTTTGTCTCTCGGTTATTATCCACTATTATTTTATCCTTCCTTCCCCATATGGTCACCAGAATATTTCTTGAATTCCACAAATGAATGAAATCATATGCTATTTTTTTCTCTAATTATTTTGCTTATCATTTTATGTTCTAGTTCCATGTAAAAATGTCAAAAGTCCATTCTTATTGATGACTAATAGCCCATTATATCTCCATTCGGCTTCTGGGGGGGGACAAGATGGCGGGGGAGTAGGAGGAGGCGCCTTTTCAGCCGGTACCCCAAAGTGAGCTGATTGCCTACCAAAGAACTCCGATCACCCACGAAATCAGCCTGAGATCAGAATTATACACGTCTGGATCTCTACAGGTGCAGAAGACGCCAGTGGGCAGGTAAAGTGGAATGGGAACGGAGGACTGATATCAGAAGATAAACAAAAAGGGGCGGGAGCCACCAGAGGCGACCGGTTGGAAAGTAATACCCCAATACGAGCGAGAGTGCCCTTGTCTGGGACCAGCATTAACTTGGAGACTGGTTGAAAGCACTCCAAAAGATCAAAGGATCGCGGGGGGAAATTGTGAGAATCAGGGTGGCTAGGGACAGGGACTTAAGTCCCTGGTCCCAGGACAGCCTCCCTGGCGCTGAGGCAGAGTGCGGCGGAGAAACCAGCTCTTGGTCTCTAAGCTGCCAGCATGCCCAAGAATGCGTGGGTTCTAGCTCCTGTGAGGGGATGGGAGCCACGCCTGTTGGCAGAACATGCGAGCCCTACCACAAAGCTTGCGATACGCGCGCAGGTCCCTCATGCTCCCCTGAGTTACAAAGGCCTGGCCGGCGCTCTTTGACTTGCGCCATTGTTTCAAAGCCTAAACCGCGCGCCCCAAACTCTCCCCTGACAGAAGTGCGCAAAAGCCCAGCCTGGTGCTTACGGACCAGCGCCCCATTCTCAGTGCCTGAGACACCTGCCCGACCCATAGCCGCCTCTGAAAGAGGTGCGCATAAGCCGGGCACTCCCAGCCCTGGCCAGTGGCAAAATCTCAGTGTGCAATTGCTGCTTGGAACGTCTCTGGTGGTCGGGAGCTCCCAGACAGCTGCTACTGCCTTGGCTTTGGGTACAAGCAAAAGATCCTGCGCCCCCAGGGTCTGCAACTTGGTCCTGCTCTGCCAGTGGCCAAGGGGGAACTTATTTAGGCTCTGCACCCAGACTGAGGCTTCTCTCTGAGAGGGAGATCAGGGTGTGGTTTGTTTTCCTCTAAAACTACAAAAAACATCAAAGGCGGTCAAGGTGAGAGAAAAAAAAAAAAAGTGAACAAGCATAAAAACCACCAGAGAGCAAAAGCCTGAAAAAAAAACAGTTTCCTCAGAGCCCACCCCCTTGAGGGGGGCGGGAGGACTTAACTCTGGAAACATCATTGACTGACAACCCACGTGGCAGGGCCCTCCCCCCCGAAAACAAACCAAGAAAGAAAAAAAAAAAAAAGAGGGAAAAAAAAGAGCGCTGGCCGGGCCTTTGTAACTCAGGGGAGCATGAGGGACGTGTGCACGGATCTCAAGCTTTGTGGTAGGGCTCGCGTGTTCTGCCGACAGGCGTGGTTCCCTTCCCCTCACAGGAACTAGAACCCATGCATTCTTGGGTGTGCTGGCAGCTTAGAGACCAAGAGAACAACCACTACTACATAGGAAAACTTGTATTGTTTACTCATTCCACTGTTCCGGTTAATTTTTTTTTTTACACATAGGTAATTTTTTTAACCTATTTACCATCACAGCAAGGTGTACAGTACATCAAATTCCATAATACCTTTCTAACCTGAACTTTTTGATACATACACCTATGTTTTTCTTTTGCATTTTTATTTTTTGAATTCCTTTTTTAAAATTTTAGTTTAGTTTAGTCTAGTTTATTCCTTTTATTTTTATCCTCTAATATTCATATAGAGTTAAACTTCAAAGTAATCCCCTTTCCCCAATCGTTACTACCCCTATAGGTAAACCAATTTTTAATCCCCTTTATCTTAGGAAAGTTGAATCCTTTAAAAAAGATATCAAGATACATCCAGGAAGAATCAAAACAACCTTCCTCGCCCACACTGAGAATTTACAAGAATTGTCCCATCTTCTTCCACCAGTGTTTCTGTGTTTTTGTGTTTGTCCTGATAGCATATAGATTTTACACTTGTGGTTCTTTTTGACGAGGTTCTTTCATATATATATATATATATATATATATATATATATATATAGTCATATACTTGTATCAGTCTTTTATCTCTTTTTGTTTGTCTACTTCATAAATCTTACCTTGGGGCCCATCTGGGCTGAAACTTCTTTTTCATCTTCCCTTTCTTTCCTGTCTCAATCTCTCTATCTTTTTTTTCTTCTTTTCTTTTTTTCTTTTTCTTTTTCTTTTCTTTTGTCTCTCATTTGGGTAGGGAATCCTGATTGCTCAGAAGTGTTCCAGGGTGCATGTTGACTGCACCACAGTTGATACATCCCGCTATATCTGTTCAGTCATCTCCCACCAAAATGACTAGGAGGAGGAATGCCCAACAGAAGAAAAATACAGAGGGTGGACCTTCTGCAACAGAGCTAACGGCTATCAACATAGACAATATGTCAGAAAAAGAATTCAGGCTAACAATTATCCAGGCAATAGCTAGGTTGGAGAAAGCCATGGATGACCAAACAGAATTGATTAGGGCCGAGCTGAAAGCGACCAGACATGATGTTCACAATGTTAGGGCAGAGCAGAAAACTACCAGGGATGAGGTTCACAGTGCTCTCAATGGGTTCCAATCTAATCTAAACTCTCTCAAAGCTAGGGTAACTGAGACAGAAGATAGAATTAGTGATCTGAAAGACAAACAGATAGAGAGAAAGGATCAGGAGGAAGCCTGGAACAAACAGCTTAGAAACCACGAAAACAGAATCAGGGATATAAATGATGCCATGAAGCGTTCCAACGTCAGAATTATTGGAATCCCTGAAGGGGAGGAGAAAGAAGAAGTCTAGAAGATATAGTGGAACAAATCCTTCATGAAAATTTCCCCAATCTTGTGAATGGAACCCGCGTTCATGTACTAGAGGCTGAACGGTCTCCACCCAAGATTATACATTCCAAAAAAAATCACAACACCTGATAGTCAAATTGAGGAATCATAATTGTAGGTATAATCTCTTGAAAGCCGCCAGGGCAAAGAGGCTCTTTACTTACAGAGGGAAGCCCATCAGAATAACGTCAGACCTGTCCACAGAGACCTGGCAAGCCAGAAGACGCTGGCAAGATATATTCAGGGCACTAAATGAGAAGAACATGCAGCCAGGAGTACTTTATCCAGCAAGACCGACATTCAAAATGGATGGAGAGATAAAGAGTTTTCAAGACCGGCAAGGCTTAAAAGACTATGCAACCACCAAGCTGACACTGCAGAAAATATTAAGGGGGGTTCAATAAAAGAGGAAAAATCCCAATAATAGCATTGAACAGAAATATAGAGACAGTCTACAGAAAGAAAGACTTCAAAGGTAACTCGATGTCAATAAAAACATATCTATCAATAATCACTCTTAATGTGAATGGCCTAAATGCACCCATAAAATGGCACAGGGTTGCACATTGGATAAAACGACAGTACCCATCCATATGTTGTCTACAAGAGACCCATTTTGAACCTAAAGATACACCCAGAGTGAAAGTGAAGGGATGGAGAAGCATCTTTCATGCCAATGAGCCTCAAAAGAAGGCTGGGGTAGAGATTTAATATCAGATAAATTAGACTTCAAACTAAAGACTGTAGTCAGAGATACAGAAGGACACTGCATAATCCTTAAAGTGACTATCCACCAAGATGATCTAACAATTGTAAATATCTATTCTCCCAATATGGGAGCAGCCAATTACTTAAGAAAACTGTTAATCAAGATAAAGAGTCATATTGATATGAATACACTAATCATAGGATATCTTAACATGCCTCTCTCAGAATTAGACAGATCATCGAAGCAGAAAATCAATAAAGAAACAAGAGCATTGAATGACACATTGGACCAGATGGACCTCATAGATATATACAGAACATTTCACCCTAAAACAACAGAATACTCATTCTTCTCAAGTGCACATGAAACCTTCTCCAGAATATACCACATACTGGGTCACAATTCAGGACTCAACTGATACCGAAAGAGTGAGATGATTCCCTGTACATTCTCACATCACAATGCTTTGAAACTGGAACTCAATCAGAAGGAAAAATTCAGAAGGAACTCAAACACCTGGAAGCTAAAGGCCACCTTGATTAAGAATGCTTGGATCAACCAGGAGATCAAAGGAGAACTGAAACAATTCATGGAAACCAATGAGAATGAAGACACTTCTGTCCAAAACCTATGGGATACAGCAAAGGCGGTCCTACCGGGAAAATACATAGCCATCCAAGCCTCCCTCCAAAAAATTGAAAAATCCAGAACACACCAGCTGTCTCTACACCTTAAAGAACTGGAGAATCAACAACAAATCAAACCAACTCCACACATAAGAAGGGAAATCATCAAGATTAGAGCTGAGATTAATGAGGTAGAAACCAGAGATACAGTAGAACGTATCAATGACACTAGAAGCTGGTTTTGTGAAAGAATCAATAAGATCGATAAACCATTGGCCACACTA
This sequence comes from Mustela lutreola, assembly GCF_030435805.1. Classification (NCBI taxonomy): domain Eukaryota; kingdom Metazoa; phylum Chordata; class Mammalia; order Carnivora; family Mustelidae; genus Mustela; species Mustela lutreola. The sequence goes on from NC_081294.1 coordinate 167,164,705, forward strand.
ATCCAAGAGAAAAGTGAGAAAGCACAAATACATAAAATTATGAATGAAAAGGGAGAGATCATAACGAACACCAAGGAAGTAGAAAGAATCATCAGAAGCTATTATCAACAGTTATATGGCAATAAGCTTAGCAACCTAAATGAATGGATGCATTCCTGGAAAAATATAAAGTCCCAAAATTGAATCAGGAAGAAATCGACAACCTGAATAGACCAATATCTAATAACGAGATTGAAGCAGTGATAAAAAATCTCCCAAAAAACAAGAGCCCAGGACCTGATGGATTCCCTGGGGAATTCTAGCAAACTTTCAAAGAAGAAATAACACCTATTCTCCTGAAGCTGTTTCAAAAAATTGAAGCAGAAGGAAAGCTTCCAGACTCTTTCTATGAAGCCAGCATTACCCTGATCCCCAAACCAGGCAAAGACCCTACCAAAAAGGAGAATTTTAGACCAATATCACTGATGAATATGGATGCTAAGATTCTCAACAAGATCCTAGCAAACAGGATCCAACAGCACATTAAAAAGATTATCCACCATGACCAGGTGGGATTCATCCCTGAGCTACAAGGATGGTTCAACATTCGCAAATCAATCAATGTGATAGTACAAATTAATATGAGAAGAGAGAAGAACCCCATGGTCCTCTCAATTGATGCATAAAAAGCATTCAACAAAATCCAGCACCCGTTCCTGATTAAAACGCTTCAAAGTATAGGGATAGAGGGAACATTCCTGAACCTCATCAAATCTATCTATGAAAGACACACAGCAGTTATCATCCTCAATGGGAAAAAGCTTGCAGCCTTCCTGTTGAGATCAGGAACAAGACAAGGATGCCCACTGTCACCATTCTTTTTCAACATAGTATTTGAAGTCCTAGCAATAGTAATCAGAAAACAAAGAGAAATAAAAGGTATCCAAATTGGTAATGAAGAAGTCAAACTCTCTCTCTTCGAAGATGACATGATTCTTTATATGGAAAACCCAAAAGATTCCATCCCCAAACTACTAGAATTCATACAGCAATTCAGCAACGTGGCAGGATACAAAGTCAATGTGCAGAAATCAGGGGCTTTCTTATACACTAACAATGAAAATACAGAAAGGGAAATTAGAGAATCGATTCCATTTACTATAGCACCAGGAACCATAAGATAACTGGGAATAAACCTAACCAAAGAGGTAAAGGATCTGTACACGAGGAACTACAGAACACTCATGAAAGAAATTGAAGAAGACACAAAAAGATGGAAGACCATTCCATGCTCTTGGATCGTAAGAATAAGCATTGTTAAAATGTCTATACTGCCTAGAGCAATCTATACTTTTAATGCCATTCCGATAAAAATTCCACCGGTATTCTTCAAAGAGCTGGAGCAAATAATCCAAAAATTTGTATGGAATCAGAAGAGACCCCGAATCACTAAGGAAATGTTGAAAAACAAAAATAAAGCTGGGGGCATCACATTACCCGATTTCAAGCTTTATTACAAAGCTGTGATCACCAATACAGCATGGTACTGGCATAAAAACAGACACGCAGACCAGTGGAACAGAGTAGAGAGCCCAGATATGGACCCTCAACTCTATCATCTAATAATCTTCGACAAAACGGGAAAAAATATACAGTGGAAAAAAGACAGTCTCTTCAATAAATGGTGCTGGGAAAACTGGACAGCTATATGTAGAAGAATTAAACTCGACCATTCTCTTACACCATACACAAAGATAAACTCAAAATGGATAAAAGATCTCGACGTGAGACAGGAATCCATCATAATCCTAGAGGAGAACATAAGCAGTAATCTCTTCGATATCAGCCACAGCAACTTCTTTCAAGATATGTCTCCAAAGGCAAAGGAAACAAAAGCAAAAATAAATTTTTGGACTTCATCAAAATCAAAATCTTCTGCACAGCAAGGGAAACAGTCAAAAAAACAAAGAGGCAACCCACAGAATAGGAGAAGATATTTGCAAATGACAGTACAGACAAAAGGTTGATATCCAGGATCTATAATGAACTCCTCAAGCTCAACACACACAAAACAGACAATCATATAAAAATTGGGCAGAAGATATGAACAGACACTTCTCCAATAAAGACATACGAATGACTATCAGACACATGAAAAAATGTTCATCATCACTAGCCTTCAGGGAGATTCAAATTAAAACCACATTGAGATATCACCTTACACCAGTTAGAATGGCCAAAATTTACAAAACAGGAAAAAACATATGTTGGAGAGGATATGGAGAAAGGGGATCCCTCTTCCACTGTTGGTGGGAATGCAAGTTGGTGCAGCCTCTTTGGAGAACAGTGTGGAGATTCCTCAAGAAATTAAAAATAGAACTGACCTATGACCCTGCCATTGCACTCCTGGGTATTTACCCCAAGGATACAGATGTTGTGAAACGAAGGGCCATCTGTACCCCAATATGTATAGCAGCAATGGCCATGGTCGCCAAACTATGGAAAGAACCAAGATGCCCTTCAACGGACGAATGGATAAGGAAGATGTGGTCCATATACACTATAGAGTATTATGCCTCCATCAGAAAGGATGAATAGCCAACTTTTGTAGCAACATGGACGGGACTGGAAGAGATTATGCTGAATGAAATAAGTCAAGCAGAGACAATCAATTATCATATGGTTTCACTTATTTGTGGAGCATAGCAAATATCATGGGGGACAAGGGGTGTTAGAGAGGAGAAGTGAGTTGGGGCAAATTGGAAGGGGAGTTGAATCTCGAGAGACTATGGACTCTGAAAAACAGTCTGAGGGGTTTGAAGTGGGGGTGAGTGGGAGGTTTGGGTACCAGGTGGTGGGTATTATAGAGGGCACGGTTTGCATGGGGTACTGGGTGTGGTGAAAAAATAATGAATACTGTTTCTCTGAAAATACATAAATTGAAAAAATTAAAAAAAATTAAAAAAATAGAAATGCAAAAAAAAAAAAAAATAAATAAACCCAAAACAAATACCACAGGTGCACGTATCTAAAAGTTCAGGTTAGAAGGTTATTATGGAATTTGATGTACTGGACATCTCACTGTGTTGGTAAATAGGTCAAAAAATTATCAATATAAAACAAAGCAAAACAAAACAAAGCAAAACAAACAAACAAACAAACAAAAAACCCAGAATAGTGGGAATGAATTAAAAATAAAAGTTGTCCTATGAAGTAGGACATGCCCCATGATCTTTTGCTCTTTTGAAGTGCTTTCAACCAGTGTCTAAGTTAATGATGGTCCCCAGACACAGGGCACTCTCGCTTGTATTAGGGGTATTACTTTCCAATTGGTCGCCTCTGGTGGCTCCCCCCCCTTTTGTTTATCTTCCAATATCAGTCTGACATTCCCACTCAGCTTTACCTGCCCACTGGCGTCTTCTGCCCCTGTAGAGATCCAGACTTGTATAATTCTGATATCAGGCTGATTTCATGGGTGATCGGAGTTCTTTGTTGGTAATCAGCTCACTTTAGGGTACAGGTTTAAAAGGCACCTCTTCCTACTTCCCCACCTACTTGTCCTCCCCTGATTTTTCCTCTTTTATAGAACCCCCCTTAATATTTGCTGCAGTGTTGGCTTGGTGGTTGCATGGTCTTCTAAGCCTTGCCTGTTTTGGAAACTCTTTATCTCTCCATCCATTTTGAATGTCATTTTTGCCGGTTATATTATTCTTGGCTGCATGTTCTTCTCATTTAGTTCCTTGAATATATCTTGCCAGCCCTTTCTGGCTTGCCAGGTCTCTGTGGACAGGTCTGATGTTATTCTGATGGGCTTTCCTCTGTAAGTAAGGAGCCTCTTCTTCCTAGCGGCTTTCAAGAGATTATATCTACAATTATGATTCCTCAATTTGACTATCAGGTGTCGTGATTTTTTTTGGAATCTATAGTCTGGGTGGAGAATGTTCGGCCTCTAGTACATGCATGCTGGTCCCATCCACGATATTGGGAAAATTTTCGCAATATTGGGAAAATTTTCATGAAGAACACGTTCCACTATATATTCTAGACTTCTTTCTTTCTCCTCCTCTTCGGGGATTCCAATAATTCTGACATTGGATCGTTCCATGGCATTATTTATTTCCCTGATTCTGTTTTCGTGGCTTCTAAGCTGTTTGTTCCAGGCTTCCTCCTGATCCTTTCTCTCTATCTGTTTGTCTTCCAGATCACTAATTCTATCTTCTGTCTCAGTTACCCTAGCTTTGAGAGAATTTAGATTAGATTGGAACCCATTGAGAGCATTGTGAACCTCATCCCTGGTAGCTTTCTGCTCTGCCCTAACATTGTGAACATCATGTCTGGTCGCTTTCAGCTCGGCCCTAATCAATTCTGTTTGGTCATCCATGGCTTTCTCCAACCTAGCTATTGCCTGGATAATTGTTAGCCTGAATTCTCTTTTCAACATATTGTCTATGTTGATAGCCTTTAGCTCTGTTGCAGAAGGTCCATCCTCTGTATTCTTCTTCTGTTGGCCATTCCTCCTCCTAGTCATTTTGGTGAGAGGTGACTGAACGAATGTAGCTGGATGTATCGACTGTGGTGTGGTCAAGGTGCACCCTGGAACACTTCTGAGCAATCAGGAGTCCCCACCCATATGAGAGAAAAAAGAAAAGAAAAAGAAAAGAGAGAGAGAGAGAGATACAGGAAAGAAAGGGAAGATAAAAGAAAAGGTTCAGCCCAAATGGGCCCCATGGTAGGATTTATGAAGTATAGAAACAAAAACAGACAAACAAAAAGACTGATAAAATATATGAAAAGAGAAAAAAAATATATTTTTTGCAGACTGATATTTTTTTGCAGACTGATAAAAGTATATGAAAAAGGAAAAATATATATATTTTTCTCTTTTCATATACTGGTTCTCTACCCCATTAGCTGTACATAATTTTAAATATATATATATATATTTCTCTTTTCATACAGTTTTATCAGTCTGCAAATAAAGGAAGAACTTTATCAAAAAGAACCCCAAGTGTAAGATTTATATACTATCAGGACAAACACAAAAACTCAGAAACACTGGTGGAAGAAAAATATGGGAGAGTGGTTATAAATTCTCAGTATGGGCGAGGAAGGTTGTTTTGATTCTTCCTGGATGTATCTTGATATCTTTGTTGAAGAACTCAACTTTCCTAAGATAAAGGGGGATTAAAAATTGTTTTACCTATAGTGGTAGTATTGATTGGGGAAAGGGGATTACTTAGAAGTTTAACTCTATATGAATATTAGAAAATAAAAATAAAAAAGGAATAAACCAGACTAAACTAAACTAAAATTAAAAAAAGAAATTTAAAAAATAGAAAGGCAAAAGGAAAACACAGGTTTATGTATGAAAAAGTTCAGGTTAAAAGGTTATTATGGAATTTGATGTGCTGGACAGCTCACTGTGATGGTAAATAGGTAAAAAAAATATGTATATAAAAAAATGAGCCAGAGGAGGAGTCAAGATGGTGGAGAAGTGGCAGGCTGAGACTACTTCAGCTAGCCAGAGATCAGCTAGATAGCTTATCTAAAGATTGCAAACACCTGAAAATCCATCGGCAGATCGAAGAGAAGAAGAACAGCAATTCTGGAAACAGAAATACAACCACTTTCTGAAAGGTAGGACCGGCGGAGAAGTGAATCCAAAGCGACGGGAAGATAGACCCCGGGGGGAGGGGCCGGCTCCCGGCAAGCAGCGGAGCAACGGCGCACAAAATCAGGATTTTTATAAGTCTGTTCCGCTGAGGGACATCGCTCCAGAGGCTACCCAGGGCGAAGCTCACGTGGGGTCAGAGTGGCCTCAGGTCCCGCAGGGTCACAGAAGGATCGGGGGTGTCTGAGTGTCGCAGAGCTTGTGGGTATTGGAACGGGAAAGCCGGCTACAGAGACAAAACTGACACTAAGCTCACAGCTCGGTGTTACCTTGAACCGGTCGCAGGCTCAGTGAGCTTGGAGCGTGGCCAGAGGTCAGGCAGACGGGAGTAACTGGCGCTGTTCTCTGAGGACTCACTGAGGAGTGGGGCCCCGGGCTCTCGGCTCCTCCGGGCCGGAGACTAGGAGGCCGCCATTTGTATTCCCGTCCTCCGGAACTCTATGGAAAGCGCTCAGGGAACAAAAGCTCCTGAAAGCAAACCCGAGCGGATTACTCACCCGGCCCCTGCTAAGGGCGGTGCAATTCCGCCTGGGGCAAAGACACTTTAGTCTCATTACAACAGGCCCCTCCCCCAGAAGATCAACAAGAAATCCAGCCGAGACCAAGTTCACCTACCAAGGAGTGCCGTTTCAATACCAAGGAGAGCAGCAGAATTCCAGAGGAGGAGAAAGCAAAGCACGGAACTCATGGCTTTTTTCCTGTGATTTTTTTTAGTCTTGCAGTTAATTTTTTTCTTTTTCATTATTTGTTTTTTTTCTCGCCTTCCGGTAAAAAAATTTTTTTAACTTTTTCCTTTTTCTTTTTTAACGTTTTTTAACCAGTTTATCTAATATATATATTTTTTCTTTTTTATATCTTTCTTATTTGTTTTCTTTTTTTAAAAAATTCTTTTCTTTTTTTTTTCTTCTTTTTTCTTTCTTCCTCTTTGAACCTCTTTTTATCCCCTTTCTCCCCCTCACGATTTGGGATCTCTACTAATTTGGTTAAAGCATATTTTCCTGGGGTTGTTGCCACCCTTTTAGTATTTTACTTGCTCCTTCATATACTCTTATCTGGACAAAATGACAAGACGGAAGAATTCAACACAAAAAAGAGAACAAGAGGCAGTACCAAAGGCTGGGGACCTAATCAATACAGACATTGGTAATATGTCAGATCTAGAGTTCAGAATGACAATTCTCAAGGTTCTAGCTGGACTCGAAAAAGGCATGGAAGATATGAGAGAAACCCTCTCGAGAGATATAAAAGCCCTTTCTGGAGAAATAAAAGAACTAAAATCTAACCAAGTTGAAATCAAAAAAGCTATTAATGAGGTGCAATAAAAAATGGAGGCTCTCACTGCTAGGATAAATGAGGCAGAAGAAAGAATTAGTGATATAGAAGACCAAATGACAGAGAATAAAGAAGTTGAGCAAAAGAGGGACAAAAAGCTACTGAACCACGAGGGGAGAATTCGAGAGATAAGTGATACCATAAGATAAAACAACATTAGAATAATTGGGATTCCAGAAGAAGAAGAAAGAGAGAGGGGAGCAGAAGGTATACTGGAGAGAATTATTGGGGAGAATTTCCCCAATATGGCAAAGGGAACAGGCATCAAAATTCAGGAGGTTCAGAGAACTCCCCTCAAAATCAATAAGAATAGGCCCACACCCCGTCACCTAATAGTAAAATTTACAAGTCTCAGTGACAAAGAGAAAATCCTGAAAGCAGCCCGGGAAAAGAAGTCTGTAACATACAATGGTAAAAATATTAGATTGGCAGCTGACTTATCCACAGAGACCTGGCAGGCCAGAAAGAGCTGGCATGATATTTTCAGAGCACTAAACGAGAGAAAAACATGCAGCCAAGAATACTATATCCAGCTAGGCTATCATTGAAAATAGAAGGAGAGATTGAAAGCTTCCAGGACAAACAAAAACTGAAAGAATTTGCAAACACCAAACCAGCTCTACAGGAAATATTGAAAGGGGTTCTCTAAGCAAAGAGAGAGCCTACAAGTGGTAGATCATAAAGGAACAGAGACCATATACAGTAACGTTCACCTTACAGGCAATACAATGGCACTAAATTCACATCTCTCAGTAGTTACCCTGAATGTTAATGGGCTAAATGCCCCAATCAAAAGACACAGGGTATCAGAATGGATAAAAAAAAAAAGACCCATCGATATGTTGCCTCCAAGAAACTCATTTTAATCCTGAAGACACCTCCAGATTTAAAGTGAGGGAATGGAAAAGCATTTACCATGCTAATGGACATCAGAAGGAAGCAGGAGTGGCAATCCTTATATCAGATCAATTAGATTTTAAGCCAAAGACTATAATAAGAGATGAGGAAGGACACTATATCATACTCAAAGGGTCTGTCCAACAAGAAGATCTAACAATTTAAAATATCTATGCCCCCAACGTGGGAGCAGTCAACTATATAAACCAATTAATAACAAAATCAAAGAAACACATCCAGAATAATACAATAATAGTAGGGGACTTTAACAGTCCCCTCACTGAAATGGACAGATCATCCAAGCAAAAGATCCGCAAGGAAATAAAGGCCTTAAATGGCACACTGGACCAGATGGACATCACAGATATATTCAGAACATTTCATCCCAAAGCAACAGAATACACATTCTTCTCTAGTGCACATGGAACATTCTCCAGAATAGATCACATCCTCGGTCCTAAATCAGGACTCAACTGGTATCAAAAGATTGGGATCATTCCCTGCATATTTTCAGACCACAATGCTCTAAAGCTAGAACTCAACCACAAAAGGAAGTTTGGAAAGAACCCAAATACATGGAAACTAAACAGCATCCTTCTAAAGAATGAATGGCTCAACCCAAAAGACTCCACTCCAAAACTGCTAGAACTTATACAGGAATTCAGTAAAGTTTCAGGATATAAAATCAATGCACAGAAATTAGTTGCATTTTTCTACACCAACAGCAAGGCAGAAGAAAGAGAAATTAAGGAGTCAATCCCATTTACAATTGCACCAAAAACCATAAGATACCTAGGAATAAACCTAACCCAAGAGACACAGAATCTATACTCAGAAAACTATAAAGTACTCATGAAAGAAATTGAGGAAGACACAAAGAAATGGAAAAATGTTCCATGCTCCTGGATTGGAAGAATAAATATTGTGAAAATGTCTATGCTACCTAAAGCAATCTACACATTTAATGCAATTCCTATCAAAGTACCATCCATCTTTTTCAAAGAAATGGAACAAATAATTCTAAAATTTATATGGAACCAGAAAAGACCTCGAATAGCCAAAGGGATATTGAAAAAGAAAGCCAACGTTGGTGGCATCACAATTTCGGACTTCAAGCTCTATTCCAAAGCTCTCATCCTCAGGACAGCATCGTACTGGCACAAAAACAGGCACATAGATCAATGGAACAGAATAGAGAGCCCAGAAATAGACCCTCAACTCTACAGTCAACTCATCTTCGCCAAAACAGGAAAGAATGTCCAATGGAAAAAAGACAGCCTCTTCAATAAATGGTGCTGGGAAAATTGGACAGCCACATGCAGAAAAATGAAATTGGACCATTTCCTTACACCACACACAAAAATAGACTCAAAATGGATGAAGGACCTCAATGTGCGATAGGAATCCATCAAAATCCTTGAGCAGAACACAGGCAGCAACCTCTTCGACCTCTGCCGCAGCAACATCTTCCTAGGTACAACGCCAAAGGCAAGGGAAGCAAGGGCAAAAATGAACTATTGGGATTTCATCAAGATCAAAAGCTTTTGCACAGCAAAGGAAACAGTTAACAAAATCAAAAGACAACTGACAGAATGGGAGAAGATATTTGCAAACGACATATCAGATAAAGGACTAGTGTCCAGAATCTATAAAGAACTTAGCAAACTCAACACCCAAGGAACAAATAATCCAATCAAGAAATGGGCAGAGGACATGAACAGACATTTCTGCAAAGAAGACATCCAGATGGCCAACAGACACATGCAAAAGTGCTCCATATCACTCGGCATCAGGGAAATACAAATCAAAACCACAATGAGATATCACCTCACACCAGTCAGAATGGCTAAAATCAACAAGTCAGGAAATGACAGATGCTGGCGAGGATGTGGAGAAAGGGGAACCCTCCTACACTGTTGGTGGGAATGCAAGCTGGTGCAGCCACTCTGGAAAACAGCATGGAGGTTCCTCAAAATGTTGAAAATAGAACTGCCCTATGACCCAGCAATTGCACTACTGGGTATTTACCCTAAAGATACAAACGTAGTGGTCCAAAGGGGCACGTGCACCCGAATGTTTATAGCAGCAATGTCCACAATAGCCAAACTATGGAAAGAACCTAGATGTCCATCAACAGATGAATGGATCAAGAAGAAGTGGTATATATACACAATGGAATACTATGCAGCCATCAAAAGAAATGAAATCTTGCCATTTGCGACAACATGGATGTAACTAGAGCGTATCATGCTTAGCGAAATAAGTCAAGCAGAGAAAGACAACTATCATATGATCTCCCTGATATGAGGAAGTGGTGATGCAACATGGGGGCTTAAGTGGGTTTGAGAAGAATAAATGAAAGGAGATGGGATTGGGAGAGAGACAAACCATAAGTGACTCTTAATCTCACAAAACAAACTGAGGGTTGCTGGGGGGAGGGGGTTTGGGAGAAGGGAGTGGTTTATGGACATTGGGGAGGGTATGTGCTTTGGTGAGTGCTGTGAAGTGTGTAAACCTGGTGATTCACAGACCTGTACCCCTGGGGATAAAAATATATGTTTATAAAAAATAAAAAATTAAAAAATATGAGCCAGAATTTTGGGAACAAATTAAAAATAAAAGTTGTCCTAGAAGTACTGGTGGTTGTTCTCTTGTAGTCTTTTTTTTTTTCCCCCCCTGGATGGTTTTCTGGGGGAGGGGCCTGCCACGTGGGTCTTCAGTCAATGATGTTCCCTGAGTTAAGTTTTCCCACCCCCCTCAAGGGGGTGGGCTCTGTGGAAACCTGTTTTTTCAGGCTTTTGTTCTCTGGAGGTTTTTACGTTTGTTCACTTTTTTTTTTTTCCCTCTCGTCTTGACCGTGTTTGATGGTTTTTATAGGTTTAGAGGAAAGCAAACTGCACCCTGACCTCCCTTTCAGAGAGAAGCCTCAGTCTGCTCTTCTGTGGGTGCCACAGAGCCCATATCGTTTCCCCCTTGGCCGTTGGCAGAGGAGTTTCCAGGTCGCGGTCCCTGGGGACACAGGATCTTCTGCTTGTACCCCAAACCATGGCAGCAGCGGCTGTCTGGGCAGCTCCAGACCACCAGAGAAGTTCCAAGCAGTGATCACACACTGAGATTTTCCTGCTGGTCCAGGCTGGGAGTGCCTGGTTTTTCTGGGTCTAAGAGCACCAGGCTTGCGTGCACCTCTCTCAGGGGAGGCTGTGGGTCATGCATGCGTCTCAGGCCCTGAAAGCGGGGCGCAGGTCTGAAAGCACCAGGCTGGGCCTTCGTGCACCTCTCTCAGGTGAGAGTTTGGGGCACTCGTCTCAGGCTCTGAAACAATGGCGCAGGTCTAAGAGCGCCTGGTTGGCCTTTGTGTCCCTCTCTCAGGGGAGAGTGAGGCGCACGCCTGTCTCAGGCTCTGTAGCAGGACTCTGCATTCTGCCATCTGGCAAGGCTCCCAGCCCCTCACAGGAGCCAGAACCCATGCAATCTCAAGTGCACCGGTGACTCAGGGACCAAGACCTGTTTCTGCACTGCACTCTCCCTGGCTCAGCGCCAGGGGAGTCTCTCCTGGGTCCGGGAACTTAAGCCCCTGTCCCTAGCCGCCCCGATTCCCACAATTTTCCCCCCACGATCCTTTGCTCTTTTGGAGTGCTTTCAACCAATCTCCAAGTTAATGCTGGTTCCCATATGCAGGGCACTCTCGTATTAGGGGTATTACTTTCCAATCCGTCGCCTCTGGTGGCTCCCTTCCCCTTTTGTTTATCTTCCAATATCAGTCTGACATTCCCACTCTGCTTTACCTGCCCACTGGCATCTTCTGCCCTTGTAGAGATTCAGATCTCAGGCTTATTTCACAGGTGATTGGAGTTCTTTGGTAGGTAATCAGCTCACTTTAGGGTACAGGTTGAAAAGGCGCCTCCTCCTATTTCCCTGCCATCTTGTCTCCCCCATTAGCTGTACATAATTTTAAGAGCATTGGGCTCTGGGAGGAAATCTAGAGTACAAAGAAGTCTGCCCCCTGATTCTAGGTCCAACAAAAAATGGTGTTTGGGGGATACTGACCAAGACTGTCCAGTGAAGCACAGTCACCACTTTGAACAGGGCCTGGTAGGGGTGATTTGTGTACACGTGGGATGAAGTCCCTGTGTGCATGTGTGTGTGTGTGTGTGTGTGCGCGCGCGCCTGTTTGTCTATGCATTATGCTTGTGAACACGAATGTGTGCCTTTCTCAGGAGATCTTTCACACACTTCCATCACAGTCACAGATTCACCCTTCCAAAACACTCTAATCACCCTGGCACACTTTACATACTCCTTCCTCTGCTCACCACAGCTGTCCCTGGAGGACATTTCCCTTTGCTTTCCTGAGATGGGCAGAGGAGTTTCCAGGTCGCGGTCCCTGGGGACGCAGGATCTTCTGCTTGTACCCAAAACCATGGCAGCAGCGGCTGTCTGGGCAGCTCCAGACCACCAGAGAAGTTCCAAGCAGAGATGAATGATCCAAACCCTTGACCTCCTACGTGGAAAGCCAAGATTGGAGCTCAGGTTTCAAACTGAAAGTTGCTCTGGCCTATGCACCTGTGTCAGTCCCTCAGCCAGTGGGCCACCAGCATCTGTGCACATAGTCAAAAGCCTAGATTCTATGATGGTCCCCAACAGGACTCAACATGACACAGTGGCTTCCAAGGTCACAAAAGCCAGGGCAAGGATAGAAGCCCACATTAAAGATTACAGTCTGGTCCCTGGAGTCAAGTGCACAGAGAAAAGCCACATCCTCATACTCAAACCCACATAGCTGGACAGGGTGTGGACCCATGGAGGACAGAACAGGGCAACATCGGTCATAGCCAGTGTCAGTGTGCACACACGACTGATGGCAGAAAAGCATCATGGAGGGAATTTACTGTACTTTATAAGATTTCCGTAAGCCTCAGGAAGGTTCAACTTCTCTAAGCACACACTCACATACCACTGGCAAATAGGAAATCAAGGTCAAGCTTGGTCAGAAGCTTTGTCTCCAAAACCCCTGGGGCAAATCTTCTGCTAAGCTGACCTACAGCGTGTCAGCATACACTCCAAGACTCCACTGTGTAAGGAGCTTCCCATTGGTCAGAACACATGGGAAGGTTCGGACAGCCACTGTCTTCAGGGGAAACACCCCCCCCCCCACACACACACGGGAAAGCTCAAGAATAGGGGAAGGAATCTATCAAACTCAGCGACGGTGCCAGCTGTTCACATAAGCTACAATGTCAGTGTTTTCTAGCATTGTACATGGGATTTTCTGAATACAAATGATAAGTGAAGCAACTACTAGGCTTCTTTTCTGAGGGTTGAATTCAGCCCAGCAAGCAAGGGCTGCTTTTTATGCCGTGCAAAATCTTACAGAGTCGTAATGCATATAGTTACAGCATATGGGGATTTTGGGCCCAGAGCTGATTTCCAAAGAAGAAGCATGGGACACCTTAGTGGCACGTCAGTCAGGAGAGTTATGGTACTCAGCCCTCACACAGAAGCCAGGTTAGGCTTCACATGTATTGGACTGACTATTTGGCATTGATCGGGCTCACTTTAGCTAGAAAGAAAAAAACCCTCTTCTCATTTCCTCCCTGCTCCTCTCCCGTCCCTTCCTCTCTGCACCTAGGAGAAGGCCCGGCAGCAGTGTGGTCCTACCTCCTATGCACCCCCCCCCCCACACACTTGCGTCCTGTCCTCATCCATCCAAACTCCCTGCCTACTTCCTGAGCAGCCACACCAATGTCCTCACAGTAGCTCTGTATCCTCCTAGCTCCCCCCGAGGGCGTGATGGAAGAGCTACTAATTTTGAGGGCCGAAAAAGAAACTTCGACTCTCTCTCAGGTAAGCTCATTTTTCCTCAAGATTTTATTTATTTGAAAGACAGAGAGACAGGGAAGGAGAGAGAGAGAGAGACAGACAGAGAATGCATGAGAGCACAAAGCAGGGGGAGTAGCAGAGGGAGAGGAAGAAGCAGGCTCCCCTTTTGAGCAAGGTGTACAATGTGCAGCTGCATCCCAGGACCCTAGGATCAGGTCCTGAACTGAAGGCAGAAGCTTCAATGTCTGAACTGCTCGGTCACCTTGTAAAGCCATTTTGTGCTTCTGAAGGACAACCAGTGTTTCTCTTTCCATGAACATCAGAGTATGTACATGCCAGAGGGGAGAGACAATGTCCTTGGTGCTGAGAGCCTGCAGTGAGTTTATGCCATTAACGGACATCATATTTAGACAGGCACTGAGCAAACTTCACCACCATTCCTTAGGCAATGGATGGTCATGAGAATTTTCCAGGAGGTCATTCTGTCTATGGGAAATGGCTTTGGAATGAGTTGCTGAAGAAAATGGACTTGGGAGATTTGACATTCCAAGCTGGAGCCTTTTCTGGAGGTCATTTTCTCCTTCTCTGGATCATAAACGCAATGACTGCATCCCATCTAGCTTGCTTACACCACTAAGGGCACAGCTACTGGGATCCTCACTGGGTTTCCCTTTCTCCAACTGCAGGAGACGGCAACCGGATATGTGCCATGTGGTTATTCTCCCATCACTCACTTTTGGGGGACAGATCTAGCTGAAGAACAAGGTAGGGATTTATCTCCTCCTTTGGTCTGGAGAGCTTCCCCCATTCTGAGTTCCTCCTGGGAATGGAGGCTGAGGCGGACTGAACAAACAGAGTGTCCTGTAGAAAACCAGGACCCTGTGCTACAGTCCCTGCAAACCAGTAGGTCATTCAGGCTGTGTGCTTGGTGCATCTGAGGGTTGGGGATTGTTTTTGTGTGGGTCAGTGTAAAGGGATCAAAGTTTCAAAGCCAAACCTCCTTCATCACTGCTGCGCACCCCCCCCCCCCCCCCCCCGCCCAGGACACCACGTTCCTCGCTGACCACAGCTCCACCTGGAGGGTTGCTCAGGATTCCCTTTCCTCAGACAGGTATGGGTAGAAAGGAAGGGGCCCACATCTGTCCTAGCTGGGGACATTTCTCAGACATTGTCAAAACAAAAGAATCAGGAGCTACTTTAGTCTACCAGAACATCATCACCAGCCTTACAAAAATGCTCCCATCTTGAATGCACAGAGGAAGGCTCACTGGCAAATCACAACTGACAGTTGTGATTGGGGCCCAAACTTCCTGACTATGTGCTACATGTCCAGGTTAGAGAGTGCCCTTCTCTCACCTGGCTTCCGCTCACTCATGAACCTGCCATTTCCTGATGGGGGGGCGGTGTCCTGGGAAACTGGGTTCTGCTGTCTTGAAGGATACACCCACATGCCAAAGGAAAGGAAGACTGGGAAGAATCAGCACTTTGTGGATGGGGTCTCTGTTGGAATGGTCAGATATAAGTATGTAGCAATCCTGTCTTTGGTTTTCCTGACCCTGCATGACTCAGGAACAAATAGAAACCTCAAGGGTACTTATGCTTACATTGAATGCAGCCCTGCCACACAGTGTTCTTCTGAAGAAATACAATCTCCTAGAAGAGGTGAGAGATAGGTAGGAGCAGCATATATTGGTCCTGGCCAAGAAACGGTCTTGACAATGACCACGACACAGTCGCTGGTTGGAGGAACATGCCTGTCAGTAGAAGAGTGTGTGTGCATATTAGTGTTTCTCCTCTTTAGGATGAAAGAGGTCACCCTGATTCAAATCCCTGTAGCTCAAGTTCAGAGTCAATGTTTGTGTCTCCATTTCTGCTCCTTGCCCTGACCTCTCTTGATGCAGCAGCAGCTTGCTCAGTCCATACTCCTGTAACCCAGCATCGCCATACACTCCCGTGCATGCCCACCTCAAGCTAAACTCCCTGAGCTCTTCCTGCCGAGCCCCACCAGTGGATTGACCATTCTATGGATCTCTCCCTAGCTTCACTGGATGGACAGGTGGGTGAATGTTTCACAGGAATGACAGAGGAAGTCTCCCAATATTTCACCAGGGTGGTACATTGGCCATTCTTTGTGGGAGACACAAGTCTTCTGGCTTTTTTAATCCAGGTCACATACAAAAATCTCAGCATGCACAATTGACAGGGTAGGGAGAAGTTTGAGTGAGAATCTGTTACCACATGCTACCTAATCCCAAAGACATTTCAGGGGGGCGGGGACAACCACAGCAGGATCATCTACCATCTGGAGAGCAGGGATCTTTGGTACGGGTAGCAGCTATTCCTCCTTGCCACCTATTTTGTCCAGTGGGACCAGGAACGTGGGACCTATAGGAAGACTGGGAGAATTTGTGCAGGACTCATTTGGCTCTCTTCATACTTTGGGGCTCACGGACCTCTAGAACACTTCCCCATCTGGCTTCCTCCCATCCCCCAGGGAACAAAAGAGCTATCCAATGATGTTCATACTGTTTTCTTTTCTGAAATCACAGGTGTCCCTGCTGGAAGGGGATGGCGGTAAGTATTCTGTACTCTAGAGTGACTCAGTTGTTTGCAACAACCTGGAAAAGGGGAAAGGTGGGGATTCTTCGCAGCCTCCATGATGAGAACCACCCTGATTTCAGGTTCTGCGGAACTGAGAATAAGGGTCGGAGTAACAGAAAGGGATTTTCTGGGGAAAGACCATTGGCCTCATGTCCCTGCCCCTGGATACTACTCCACTGTTCTTAGGTGGTGCATGTTTGGGCGCAGGCAGTAGGTGTGCCTTGGAGATGGACTATTTCAAAGCTACTCCAGGCCCTGTAGCTCCAACAGGAGACAGAGTTTCTATTCACATCCCTGATCCTCTCCAGGACCTTTCATCCTCCATCAATGAAGGGCCAACTGCAGCTCAGTTCATACTGATGAGCTCTCAACCTCCACACACTTGTCCACATGTGCACACCAAGCAAAGCTCCCTGAGCGATTCCCAAAGAGTCCCATCGGGGTCCCGACACCCTCTGTGTGTATCCACCTAGATCCCCTGGCTAGCCTGTATGATGGCCTTGATGTGGACAGCACAGAAGGAAAGGCCCCATTTTTCACCAAGGTGGTAAGTTAGCCTTTCTCCAGGTGAGGTACAGCATCCCTTGTTTCTCTTATACTCGCAATCAGATCCAAACACCTCAGCACGTACAATGTCCTTGGTGGGGAGATTATTGAGGGAGCGTCTGTTAGCCATGGAGACCCCATTCCAAAGACCCTGCAGGAAACAGCAGGTTCGGTTATAGTCCACAGGGTTGTGAGCTTTTTCACGGGTGCTACTGACACCGCCTTGCCACCCAATGGACCCAGGGCATGCAACCTTTAGGTGGATTCCATATCACTGCCCATGACCCTGCCCATCACCAAGAGAACAATAGAGCTGTGCACACAGGACGAGACATGACTTGATGTTCATCATGTTTTCTTTTCTGAAATCGCAGGTGGCCCTGATGGAAAGGGAGAGTGTAAATATGCTGTCCTCTAGAGTCACTCATTGGTTTAGAGCAACCTGGACAATGGGCAAGGTGGGGCTTCCTTGCAGGCTACATCTTGAAAGCCACCCAGAATCCAGATCCTGCTGCAATGAGACTAAGGGTCATGTTCCTGACTGAGACCCGAGGCCTCGTGACCCTGCCGCTGGAGGATACCGTGCTGTTCTTAGGTGCTGTAGGATTGGGTGCTGGGCAGGAGGTGTGTTTCCATGGGAATCCATACGCTGTGATTCTCAGGGTTGGTGTGTGTGTCAGGTGGGTGAATGGTATGTTCTCGAACGTGTCTGGTCCCCTCAACATGGCGATTAATGTTGTCCACGTAATTAGGGATGTTTCCCATCACCGTCAGGTCATGAATGTCCATTCATGTGAAAACTCTTCAACACCTACAATTGAAATAGGTGTTCTTTCCTTGCAAATACACATCAATTCCCCTAGAAAACAGATCCTGTTGCTAACTAGGAAGGGCTAGACTCTGCCCCAAAGACACAAGTGTGTCTATTCCAATCCCTGTTACTGAGTCAGTGTCCATGGGTCTCTCCGCCAAGGTAGGTCTCGGGCACGAATGGTCACAGTACCTCCCTCTTGCCACTTCACTCACACACACTTCTCTGTGTCACAGGCCCCATGATGCATCTTCCCAACCCCATCGGAAGCACTGAGTACTGGGACACACTCCTCCCTTCTGCAGGCAGCCTCTGGGACAGCCTTGTGTAACAGCCCATTTGGGGAGGACCCGGACAAAGGAGCAGTGGCCAGGAATAGATGGGCCAATTCACTCCGTGTTTCTCCGTGGGGATATACCATTTCCTGGCAGATACTGTGTCTAAGAATGAAACTGGCCTTCTCCCAGGGGAAATCACGCACCCACCAATGGTCCTAGGAGGTGGGCCCAAAAGGAGTCCTATCAAAGGGGAATGAGGTCATTATCAGGGACTGAGCACCTGGGCCCCCACCATGCAGTATTGAAGGATGCTCTGTGCTTTGCAAGGTGGCGAAAGAGAACCTCAAACCTCAAAAGATTTGACAGAACAATCACCACACATTTCGCTGGCCATCTGTCCAAGCAAGAGGGGCTTGTTTTATTCGGAAGGGTTAGGCCAATAGACAAGTCCAGGGAGTTCAGTGCCTGGGAATGGAAACAGAGTCAAATCAGGGTTTCAGGATTCTTTGGCAGCAAATAAGACTTTCTCTCCTGAGAAACACGTCTTTGAACAGAATCTGATTTTCCGATGTCTCTTCTCCTCACTCGTATGTGCGGGATCCATGGGAGTACCTTTTGCTGCTCTCTGAGGACACTCAACAGGCTTTTCCAGGGTAGTTGCACCAGTCTGCATTCCACGACTTGCATACAAAGTCTCCAATTTTCTGCATCCTTCCAACATGGGCTTTGGTTTAGAATTCCTAGTTTGGGTCCTCACTACCCTGACAGAAAATGCCACAGCTCAGCATCCTTTGGATTCACATTGCCCTCTCGATTCCTTATGTTGAGCATCTTTTCATACGACATCTGCTTGACTGGCCGAGTCATTCCTCCCCTTTGCAGCACAGTCTATTCTAGTCTTTTTCTCGATTCTTTCATTTGGTGAAGTCACAGTCTTCTTTTGTTTGTTAGGTTTTCTTTGTTGTTTTTCCTTTTTGTCAGTGAACAGAACTTTTCTGAAATAAGGATTGCAAATTGTGTCTCCAATCTGGGAGCTGCCTTTTAATTCTGTTCATTGTTTCAGAAGAGGGTACTTTTTCTAGGTGGTCCTCTTGTCAAGCATCGTGATGCCAACATGAGCACATTTCTTTGGGCATTTCTATTTTGCTCCTAGGTGCCCCTGCCTATTTGTATGCTGGCACCATCCTGTGGGCTCAGGAGAGTGATCCAAGGTATTGGAAGGTCAGCTTCTAGGGACCCACCACCTACATCTTCATATTCAGAAATATTTTTGGCTCATTGTGTTCCTTTCTGGTTCCATTATCTATGCTAGCTGTTTCTCTGTTCTGAGAACACCACATTGTGCTTGAGGTCCATGCTGCATGGAATCTGTTATCCATTTACTCTAGGATCTGGGGGTCCACCTTAATCTCTTAGGGTCCAAAGACCCCCAGCAGTGTCTGGTGGCTGTGTGTGAGCCTGGGCACATCTTCCCTATCAACGGCCCTGTTAGGCCAGCCACTGATGGCAGAGAAATATGTGGGAGAGCAGGCCTTGTCTCTCGCTCCTGGTTGGTTTCTAGTGCCGATCAAACCAGGAAAGAGTCTGTCTACTATCCATTTTACATGGTCATTTATTATCTAAATGCAGTATATGGAAATCATCAAGGAAAGAAAAACGTCCAGTTGCTCACTCCCAGTAGCCACACTTCAAGTGTCCCATAACAACTGGAATTTTAGATGGTTGCACTGGGAGGGGACAGCAGTCATGGGCATGCAGAACTTACACTGACCTGACTGCTGAAGCATCCTGGTCTCAATAGAAGGGATGAAACACCAATCCCTGTCTCCTCCAAGGGCTCCAGTTCCACCAGCCCCGTGAATCTCTGACAGCACAGCCAAAGGGTCAGGCAGATGCTGCATGGCCCAGAGACATCTCAATGCACCTGGGATGAAGGGATGAGGCAGTTTCTCTCCTAACAGCATTGCTCCTCTTTCAGTTCCTACAGCTAATGGCACCTGGAGAATTTCCTGTGTTCCCGTCTCCATTCAACCTCTGTAACACTTAAGGAAACAGATGGCTTTGCATTAGCCTGAAACATGTCCCTGGGAAGGTCATCTCAGTCACTGGGCAGAAATGGGCTGTGGGGAGGTGGTGGACCATCTCTCCATGAACTTCCCCAGCAATTCCAGACCCATAACAGCTGCTCCCAGCACAGAGGGATCAGGGGATTGATTATGGGGCTCCAGGATATCTCCTTTCTTTCCTTGGTTGTCCCATCTTGGACAACAATAGGACTGGTGGAGTTTGGCAGGGGGAATGATATGGAGCATCACTAGGGGAGGAGAAGGAGGAAGGGGAGCAGCGAGGGACAGGAACAAGGACGGAGGAAGGCAAAATCCTGCAGAGGCAGTCGTAGGGACAGTGATGACCTCCAGGCAGGAAAGGATCACACAGATGGGCTTCCGGGTCTTGGAAAGAATCAGAGGTGGGAAGAGCAGGTGGGCAACTAGAGACCCACCTGCACCCTGCAGAGATCAAGCGACCAAGGCAAGGGAGGACTCAGAGCTGGGGACCCACCCCACTGAGTGCAGAGCCCAGCATCCCCAGAGCAGCAGGCCATAGGTCGTCAGCTGCTCTAACTCCTCTTGGTCCTCTCTCACAGCCACCCTGGCATCCTTGCTGTGCTCTGACCTGGAGGAGGATTCCACGGAAGACAACGATTCCAATAGAAGGAGCCACACTGTGCCTGTAATTCACTTCTACCTCCATCTCTTGGGTTTCCATAAGGGCCTCCTCTGAGCTCCTCCCCTTTCCCCTGCTTTGATGACGCCCACCCTGGAGGCTCTCGTCTCTGGCAGGCACTCAGGCTTTGCATCAGAACTGCTGCATGAAATCCCTAGGCAGCCCTCCTCACCCCTTTCCTAGCATCATCCTGACCCCTCCCCACTGAGTCTGGGAAGAAGCCACGAACAGCAGAGCATGGAGTAGGGCTGGGAATCAACAGGGCACAGCTCACCCTGCTGGAGGGACCTCAGGAACGGAGGCTGGGCCTGGGTGTCCCCACTTGGTTCTCTGTGGCCTGGGAGTCTGTGCTCGTGCCCCATTCTGCTCTTGCTCTCAGCTCTCAAGAAGCTTCCCTTCTGTGGCCTTGACAGAAACAACAAGGGAAGCAGAAGAAGAGAAGGACTTGGGAACTCGGTTGCTTGGGCAGGAAAAGGGGCAGGCAAACATGGACACATGTTCTCCCTCATTGCCCCGACCTTGTTGAGGGCACCTCAGGGAACCACACAAAACCTGGGGTGCTTCCCTAGCCTCTGACCACAAAGAGGAGAGGAAAGGAAGGTCCCAGTCCCTGCAGCCACTAGGAAGCCCTGAGAACATTTCATGGGGAACCTCCCACCTGATCCGTGCAACTCCCTGTGGTGGTTGGGTGCTGTCGTCCAGGAGCTGCTGATCTTGGACGGAGTGCTCTGGATGCCTAAAGGGACTGGACCCCAGGAAGCCCATGCATGGTGCTCTTCTGGCAAAGGGCTCCACATCCCATTGAGCCCCTCCCTCTGCATGACCCAAGCCTTGCCCTCCCACCCTGAAAAAGCAGACAGCTTCCTCCCAAACAACTCTAGTCAGGAAGAGACAGTGATGGGTGGCCTCTTCTCCCACTTCAGGCACCTGAGAAATGAGCAAACAAGACAGGCCCCCAGGCTCACAGCAGCAGGAAAGCTCACCACTTCCAGCACTGGATCCCTGTGGGCACGGGGTGGGCCCCGGTCTATAGCTGAGTCATGTCCACCAACCCACTCCCGTATGATCTGACCAGACCCCCGAGCCTACAAGTCGCCTCCTGGGAGGAAGTGGGTCCCCTCATGGCACCATTTCACTATGTGAGTTTCATATTCTAGAGACTCTCCTCAATCATTCAGTCTGCAGGGAAGACCCACCAGGGAAAGGCCACCCTGCTTGCTCCCACCTCGCCTACCACCTGCCCACAGCCTGTGGATTGTGTAAACTCACTTCCTGTGGGAGTCGGGAGCATGTCGTCTCTGCCCCGCCACCTGCAACACTCGTGTGGGCAAAGGCTCCCCCCACAGAGAAGGGTATGTCCAGGGCTCTCAGAGAGGCTGGGGAAGGGAATGCCCAGGAGGAAGCGGACCCTGCCGTAATGGAGGAAGACGGTCAGGAAAGGGGCCTGAGTGACCCTGGCAGTACAACCTTCATTCAGCCCCAGGGGGTCCATGGGAAGCTTCCCTTTCTTCAGGTCACACATGGGTCCTGCAGAAAAACCTCTACCTCAACACCTCAGATGACACGTCCTGCAAAACCCCACAGGCCTCTGGTTAGACCTGCCCCAGGCCACATGCCACTTGCTATCTCACACCACTCCACCTGTTGTCTCCACGGCTGCAACACAGAACAGTCTGCACACGACTCCAAGGCACCAGAGTCTCCTGGGGTGCTCTGACAAAGGGAGCCAAGAGGGCCCTGGGGCCTCACTTGTGGCTCTGATTTGGGCGCAGAGGAGGATTCGGCATGAACACACAAGCAAACACGCCTGCAGGAACGGCTCTCTTACGCCTGACCTCCTCAGGCCAAAGAGAAGACTTCTGGGCAGCCCACCAGGAGACGACGAGACAAGACAAGAGGACCCTCGCCCACCCGAGGACGAGACAAGAGGACCCTTTGAGTCGGCCGCCACACCCAGAGTTGGCTGCCCAGGCCCTGCTGATGACTGACACTTGGAGCATGAGGCAACCATCTGGGCCTACGACAGTCCATTGTCGGGTGAGACTGGGCCCTCCTGGAACTGGGCGGGACAGCAGCCTTTGCATCATTTACCATGTCTGCTGCAGGGGCTGCTCTTCCTCCCACTGTCCCCTCAGGTCCCCAGCAACCACGCAGAACATGACACATGCAGGACTAAGCAGGACTCCCAAGCCCCTTGACCACCCTGGAACTGACTTGAGGGGCAGCAGCCACTCCTGCTGGATTCCTCTAGGGCGCCACCCCTGAACTGCCCCTGTTGCTTCCACGCACAGGACTGTGACCAATGCTGGACTCAGCACTGGCAGCGGCCCCACAAAATGGGCCCCACTCAGCCTGTGTGTTTTGCAGCACCAGTAGGTGTAGGGAGGAGAGCCTGTACCTCATCTGAGCTCCAACTCTGGAGCACCCAGACACCACGACAGAGGAACTGGGGCCCCAAGCACCATGCTGCACCTCGGGGAAAACTTGGGCCTCAAGGACAGCAATGCTAGATATCTAGGATGTACAGAAATGGGATCCAACATTCCTTTGGAAGTGCGTTTAAGCATGGCACGTTTGACTCTACCTGAGCCCTCCAAATCAAAAGGTCTCAGGAAGAATTTCATCTCCCATGGAAACCCTCATCATCTCCTGATGTTCCAATAGAATCTCTTCTCGGGACTGAGCATCACAGGAAACATGGGTGAACTGACCAAGGCTTGGATGCAACTCTATGGAGAAATCTAGGCAAAGACCCAGATGGGACCAAAGAGCTTTAAGGGACTGAGGCTGACTTTTGGAAAGCCGGCAGCCATCAAGTCCCTTGGGCATGCTGGCCTGACCCCTTGCCTCCACACTACCCACCACCTCAGCAGGAGTTTAAAGAGTGTCACTTCCTGGCTGATGTAGGAACCGCAGGATCTATCAGACATCTCAGGAAAAGGAACCTGCCCAAATCCACAGTTATCACAGGCACGTCTGATGGCAAGCCCTTCCCTTGGCATCTGGCCTAGAGAGACAATGATTAGAGATTCCTTGGAATCTCTAAGTGATTCTAAGTTCAGATTCTAAGTGATCACTCAGGATTGATCACCATGCTTGCTGAGCTTAAGTTGATAAGTGAGCCACGTGGGTTAAAGCGGGGCTTGCTTTCCAAGGTCATGCGCCCTGACTTTGCTCTCTCTGGAAAGGAGGGTTCTTTTGAAGAGGAAAAGTAGGTTTCAAGAACCCACCTTTGTGGATGTTCACGTCTAACTCTGGTGACCTTTCCATATGTGTTGCTTACCTAAGTTAGACAACCTGAGGTCACCTTCAGAAACATTTCTGCATTAGCTCATCGATAGGCAGTCCCCTCAGTGGGCATAATACTGGCACCCCATGAACTCAGGGTTCATTCAACAACTGGGACATGTGATTGATTCCCCCACGGCTGTAGAACTCAATGAGCACCTTCACCTCCACCAACTGGATGGGGCTGAGGGATGAGGAATTCTTTCCCTCAAAGCCAGAGAACATACACCACTCCCCAGGGTTCTCTGTGGACTTATGGAGACACTGAAGGACCCCACTCTCTAACTGAGTGGAGGGTGCACCTGGGGTGCCCTTGTCTCCTGGACAAGTTTTCTCCCACTTACCAGCGACTCCTACTAATGAGGATCTTCTGGTTGGACCTCCAATCAAAAGGGCTTCTTGGAATGATTTCTTCCCTCCCAGTCCCACTGATCCAAGAAGCCACCCCTATTCAGGTACAATGGCCAACAAAGGCTTTAGCTAAGCATCCAACTGCCCTACTGGGAAAAGGAACCTCCCAATTCATATGGGGATGGCCCTTTAGTCTATGGAATTGTCATCAGCTCCAGAGCATCACAGAGAACAAAGGCCACCAAACCATGACAGAAAGCCAATTTATCACGTACCACCTTACACTTCCAGATACACCAGAACTAACACCTGAAACCAGCCCAACTGGAAACCCAGAGACCCATAAGCCTGGACCCGACCACTCTATGCCCACGGATCATACATAACTCTTGAAAGGCTCTTAAATCCACCAGACTGAATATGCCCCTATGAAAATGCAGAGGACAGGTGCTTTAGCAATGACAACAATTTCATGGAAGGGGGTTACGAAGAACCAGGTATGCTATCATCAGTCGAACTCAGACTGCTGAGGCCAAAGCCTGTCAGCAAACATGTCTGCCCCCAAAGTGCCCACCTCCTGGTTTTAATTGGCAAAATATCATACAAGTATTTATCCTGACTCTGACAGGCATTCCTCGTCCTCTTCGCCCATGAAGCAATTGACAGAAAAGGCTCTTCTTCCCAAGCCATAACCTGCTAACCCAATATGGGCCTGAAATATTTTCATGTTCCAAGAATGGCCCTCCCAACCGGAGGAGCCCTTGAAAGCCTGACTGCGGTTCAAGGGGATTCAGGATTAGATAAGGGCCCCTAGCTGGGACCCAATGGCCATGAAGCTCTAACCAGGGCCCATGGCTTCCCCAAGCTCCAGAGGCCACCAGACACTTGGACTGGGCCAAATGCATGGGCGCCTTATGAAAACCATAACCGTTCCAGCTGACCTTCCCCATTTCCAAGCAACGGTGCACGGGTGCTCTGTTCCATTGACGTGGCCACCTAGCATCCATCTTTGCCCCTCTTGGGGAATGGAGGGTGTCGTGGGGGCATGGGGAAGTCCTTACTGAGTACACAGTCAAGGCTCTACATGTCACCCCAAATAGGATTTCTCAATGAAATATGGGAATGATCCCAATGCATAAAGCAGTTCTACAAAACAAAGTCTTCAGATGTTGTAACTGCTGCACAAGGTGGAACCTTGTGCCCATCAAAAGACACAATGCTGTGCATATGTTCCCCATGATCACAAAGAGATTTCTGGGTTCATAACAGACACTACTGTTCAAATTTGCACTTCCAAGGATCCTTCTCTTTAAGGTCTGGCTCAACTCTTGGCCTGGGGGATGGTTCTCACCCACTATCAAAGGACTCTTCATGGGGATTCTCCTTCTCTTTCTTCTTTTAACCCTGTTGTGTTGTTTCCCACCCCCTGCCCCGTTTCTGAAGGTGGTGCCAGGAACCCTTCACTGCAGTAACTTCCAGAGGACAGATGGTCATTTCCACTCAGGAAGATCCAGTCACAATTTCTCCCCTGCACTCAGCGGCCTCTTCCTTTTACAACTCTGACAACAGAGGCCTCCCCAGAGGCCCAGGTGGGCCTCCCCCAGCTGACCAGGAACAACCTAAAGGTAGGGACAGCTCTACGTCCCTATTCAGCTGGAATAAGTTACAGAAGATGGGACCGTCCTCATTCCACAACCTTAACCACACAAGGCTCCAAACTGTTCAGGGGCACATGAGAAGGGAGGAGAAGGCTAACTGAGCACCAGGCAGGAGCTGGCTCACCACACCACCCCCCAACCTGTCACATGGGTGACATTCCTCAGGCGTTCTGACTGCCCTAAAGCTAAGGAAAGGGGAAAAAAAAAACACCCAGATTTTGACAGATGGACGTCAAAACCTTGCAAGACCGGCATCTCCCCCAGTTTGTAAAAGTCCTCGTGATTCTCCAGGAAGAAGCTTGCTTAACTAGAGGCTATGACATTCCAGAGAACCAGAACTCCATTTCCTGAAGCCCTAACATCTCGTTCCCCTCATGACACTGAGGGAGGCTGAGGCCGAAACTATCTGAAGACAGAGTTTCTTTTCAAACCTGCAGTCCCTTGAGAAGGACCTGGGAGAGGAGGAAGATAACATTCCTCCAGGAAGCTCCCCAGCATCTTTCTATTAATGCCTTCCTAGAGGGAGGAACCACCTTCATTTGACAAGATAAAAGCCTCCTGTATCCTGTGTGTCCTCTGTCCTGCTGCAACGTTCTTGCAAAACCTCCCTTTTGCCTGACCTCCACCAATGCCATCCCAGAGAGTCAGCCTCCCGTCACGACCCCAACAAACAACCCTTTCTACCCAAGGGTTGTGTCCCCATGCTTTAATAAAAATCACCTCCTGCCAGCAAAGCCGTCTCAAGACTTCCTTTTGGACCATCATCCTTGAACTCTAACGTCTTTCCTACATCAGTCCTGTCTCTTGTAGGTCTCCTGTGGAAACAACCCTGCAACATGGGCCCATTTCTGTCCACTCTTCCGACTCCATCCACCTAACCCACTGCACTTTCTGTGTCCTCCAAGGACAGGAAACTTCTGTGATTCTTGCACTGAAACCCGCACATGGCACCTCTTTCAGTCAACGTGGTTGAGTTTGCCCATCTGAAACTCCCCAGCAACCCATCCTCACTTTCTGTTTCTCGCATGTTTATCTGGTCAATAGGTTCTCATCACTAATACCCTATAACAGGCTTCTGCTCCTGAGTAGAGGACTGCATTTCTTTCCTTTGTCATCAAGCTTATATCTTAACTCCCAGGTGTTTGTCTCACAACTTCCAAATTTTTCTTTCCCCTAATGCCTCTCTACCAGTTTCTCTTCTCCCTTTTTCAAACCCACCATCCCTCCCTTACTTCCTTCCCTGCATGATCTTTTTGTTTTTTGTATTCCTTCCTCCTTCCCCCTCTTTCCTTCTTTCGTTCTGTTCTGTTAGTTCCCATACAGCACTTCAGGACTTTTTCACATAGTGTTCCATGACTGATTCTGTGTGTAGAAGACATAAGTGCTCACGGCAATATGTTCCCTATTATAAAGGATGAAGGGATACCCACACGGGGGCATCTCAAAGGTCTGCTTCTCTGAAAGTCAAGAGAAAGCTTCAGGGTCATGAACCCTGGCCTTCCACACTACAGCTAGACATGGACTACGCTAAGCATTCACCACAGTCTCCTGTCTTCCAAGACCCTGAGCATACGGGCTGTCCCACCAGAAATATGAAGAGTTTCATTTCTCAGCTGGAAAGGGCCTCAAGTCAAGCCACCACTTGAGTGACTGTAAAAGTCACTGGCTTCAACATGACTCACTGGTATATATTCTTTGAAACGGAAACATCTAATCTTTAATCAGCAGTTGACATGGGTGTGAGGCTACCACGTAGAAAGATCTATCTGAATTCCAGAAAGTAACATGGCACCTGACTACAAGTGGCTTGCAGAGGTAGACGCAGCAACCATAGAGTTGAGGCTCCATATTTGGGCTATCTACTCTGTTCCACTGGTCTATGCGTCAGTTTTTATGCCAATACGATGCTGTTTTGGTGATCACAGCTTTGTAGTAAAGCTTGAAATCAGGTAACGTGATGTCCCCAGTTTTATTTTTGTTTTTCAACATTTCCTTAGCGATTCAGGGTGTCTTCTGATTCCATACAAATTTTTGGATTATTTGGTCCAGCTCTTTGAAAAATACCAGTGGAATTTTGATCGGAATGGCATTAAAAGTATAGATTGCTCTAGGCAATATAGACATTTTAACAAGGTTTATTCTTCTGATCCAAGGGCATGGAATGGTCTTCTATCTTTTTGTCTCTTCAATTTATTACATGAGTGTTCTGTAGTTCCTCGAGTACAGTTACTTTACCATTTTGGTTAGGTTGATTCCCAGGTATCTTATGGTTCTTGGTGCTATAGTAAATGGAATCAATTCTCTAATTTCATTTCTGTATTTTCATTGTTAGTGTATAAGCAAGCCCCTGATTTCTGTACATTGACTTTGTATCCTGCCACCTTACTGAATTGGTGTATGAGTTCTAGTAGTTTAGGGTGAAGCCTTCTAGCTTTTCCATATAAAGAATCATGTCATCTGTGAAGAGAGAGAGTTTTGACTCCTTTATTGCCAATTTGGATACCTTTTATTTCTCTTTGTTGTCTGATTGCTGTTGCTAGGACTTCTAATACTATGTTAAACAAGAGTGTGAGAGTGGGCTTTCTTGTCATGTTCCTGATCTCAAAGTAAGGCTGCAAGCTTTTTCCCATTGAGGATGATATTTGTTGTGGGTCTTTCATAGATAGATTATGAAGCTCAGGAATGTTCCCTCTATCCCTATACTTTGAAGCGTTTTAATCAGGAACGGATGCTGGATTTTGTCAAATGGTTTTTCTGCATGAATAGAGAGGACCATGTGGTTCTTCTCTCTTCTCATATTAATTTTTTCTATCACATTGATTGATTTGCGAATGTTGAACCATCCGTGTAGCGCAGGGATGAATCCCACCTGATCATGGTGGATAATCTTTTTAATGTGCTGTTGGATCTTGTTTGTTAGGATCTTGTTGAGAATCTT
Organism: Mustela lutreola; assembly: GCF_030435805.1. Taxonomy (NCBI): domain Eukaryota; kingdom Metazoa; phylum Chordata; class Mammalia; order Carnivora; family Mustelidae; genus Mustela; species Mustela lutreola. The sequence continues at coordinate 167,193,599 of NC_081294.1, forward strand.
AGCATCCATATTCATCAGTGATATTGGTCTTAAATTTTCCTTTTTGGTAGGGTCTTTGCCTAGTTTGGGGATCAGGGTAATGCTGGCCTCATAGAAAGAGTCAAGAAGTTTTCCTTCTGCTTCAATTTTTTGAAACAGCTTCAGGAGAATAGGTGTAATTTCTTCCTTGAAAGTTTGCTAGAATTCCCCAGGGAATCCATCAGGTCCTGGGCTCTTTTTTTTGGGAGGTTTTTGATCACTGTTTCAATCTCGTTACTAGGTATTGGTCTATTCAGGTGTTGATTTCGTCCTGGTTTAATTTTGGGAGTTTATAGTTTTCCAGGAATGCATCCATTTCATCAAGGTTTCTAAGCTTATTGGCATATAACTGTTGATAATAACTTCTGATGATTGTTTCTACTTCCTTGGTGTTCGTTGTGATTTCTCCCTTTTCATTCATAATTTTATGAATTTGGGTTTTCTCTCATTTCTTTTGGATTAGTGTAGCCAGTGGCTTATCGATCTTATTTATTCTTTCAAAAAACCATCATCTAGTTTCATTGATATGTTCTACTGTATCCTTGGTTTCTACCTCATTGATCTCAGCTCTATTCTTTTTTTTTTAATTTTTTATTTTTTATAAACATATATTTTTATCCCCAGGGGTACAGGTCTGTGAATCACCAGGTTTACACACTTCACAGCACTCACCAAAGCACATATCCTCCCCAATGTCCATAATCCCACCCCCTTCTCCCAACTCCCTCCCCCCAGCAACCCTCAGTTTGTTTTGTGAGATTAAGAGTCACTTATGGTTTGTCTCCCTCCCAATCCCATCTTGTTTCATTTATTCTTCTCCTACCCACTTAAGCCCCCATGTTGCATCACCACTTCCTCATATCAGGGAGATCATATGATAGTTGTCTTTCTCTGCTTGACTTATTTCGCTAAGCATGATACGCTCTAGTTCCATCCATGTTGTCGCAAATAGCAAGATTTCATTTCTTTTGATGGCTGCATAGTATTCCATTGTGTATATATACCACATCTTCTTGATCCATTCATCTGTTGATGGACATCTAGGCTCTTTCCATATTTTGGCTATTGTGGACATTGCTGCTATAAACATTTGAGTGCACGTGCCCCTTTGGACCACTACGTTTGTATCTTTAGGGTAAATACCCAGTAGTGCAATTGCTGGGTCATAGGGCAGTTCTATTTTCAACATTTTGAGGAACCTCCATGCTGTTTTCCAGAGTGGCTGCACCAGCTTGCATTCCCACCAACAGTGTAGGAGGGTTCCCCTTTCTCCACATCCTCGCCAGCATCTGTCATTTCCTGACTTGTTGATTTTAGCCATTCTGACTGGTGTGAGGTGATATCTCATTGTGGTTTTGATTTGTATTTCCCTGATGCCGAGTGATATGGAGCACTTTTGCATGTGTCTGTTGGCCATCTGGATGTCTTCTTTGCAGAAATGTCTGTTCATGTCCTCTGCCCATTTCTTGATTGGATTATTTGTTCCTTGGGTGTTGAGTTTGCTAAGTTCTTTATAGATTCTGGACACTAGTCCTTTATCTGATATGTCGTTTGCAAATATCTTCTCCCATTCTGTCAGTTGTCTTTTGATTTTGTTAACTGTTTCCTTTGCTGTGCAAAAGCTTTTGATCTTGATGAAATCCCAATAGTTCATTTTTGCCCTTGCTTCCCTTGCCTTTGGCGTTGTACCTAGGAAGATGTTGCTGCGGCAGAGGTCGAAGAGGTTGCTGCCTGTGTTCTGCTCAAGGATTTTGATGGATTCCTATCGCACATTGAGGTCCTTCATCCATTTTGAGTCTATTTTTGTGTGTGGTGTAAGGAAATGGTCCAATTTCATTTTTCTGCATGTGGCTGTCCAATTTTCCCAGCACCATTTATTGAAGAGGCTGTCTTTTTTCCATTGGACATTCTTTCCTGTTTTGGCGAAGATTAGTTGACTGTAGAGTAGAGGGTCTATTTCAGGGTTCTCTATTCTATTCCATTGATCTATGTGTCTGTTTTTGTGCCAGTACCATGCTGTCTTGATGATGACAGCTTTGTAATAGAGCTTGAAGACCGGAATTGTGATGCCACCAACGTTGGCTTTCTTTTTCAATATCCCTTTGGCTATTCGAGGTCTTTTCTGGTTCCATATAAATTTTAGCATTATTTGTTCCATTTCTTTGAAAAAGATGGATGGTACTTTGATTGGAATTGCATTAAATGTGTAGATTGCTTTAGGTAGCATAGACATTTTCACAATATTTATTCTTCCAATCCAGGAGCATGGAACATTTTTCCATTTCTTTGTGTCTGCCTCAATTCCTTTCATGAATACTTTATAGTTTTCTTAGTATAGATTCTGTGCCTCTTTGGTTGGGTTTATTCCTAGGTATCTTATGGTTTTGGGTGCAATTGTAAATGGGATTGACTCCTTAATTTCTCTTTCTTCTGTCTTGCTGTCGGTGTAGAGAAATGCAACTGATTTCTGTGCATTGATTTTATATCCTGACACTTTACTGAATTCCTGTATAAGGTCTAGCAGTTTCGGAGTGGAGTCTTTTGGGTTTTCCACGTATAGTATCATATCATCTGCGAAGAGTGATAATTTGACTTCTTCTTTGCCGATTTGGATGCCTTTAATTTCCTTTTGTTGTCTGATTGCTGAGGCTAGGACCTCTAGTACTACGTTGAATAGCAGTGGTGATAATGGACATCCCTGCCATGTTCCTGACCTTAGCGGAAAACCTTTCAGTTTTTCTCCATTGAGAATGATATTTGCGGTGGGTTTTTCATAGATGGCTTTGATGATATTGAGGTATGTGCCCTCTATCCCTACACTTTGAAGAGTTTTGATCAGGAAGGGATGCTGTACTTTGTCAAATGCTTTTTCAGCATCTATTGAGAGTATCCTATGGTTCTTGTTCTTTCTTTTATTGATGTGTTGTATCACATTGACTGATTTGCGGATGTTGAACCAACCTTGCAGCCCTGGAATAAATCCCACTTGGTCATGGTGAATAATCCTTTTAATGTACTTTTGAATCCTATTGGCTAGTATTTTGTTGAGTATTTTTGCATCTGTGTTCATCAAGGATATTGGTCTATAACTCTCTTTTTTGATGGGATCCTTGTCTGGTTTTGGGATCAAGGTGATGCTGGCCTCATAAAATGAGTTTGGAAGTTTTCCTTCCATTTCTATTTTTTGGAACAGTTTCAGGAGAATAGGAATTAGTCTTCTTTAAATGTTTGGTAGAATTCCCCCGGGAAGCCGTCTGGCCCTGGGCTTTTGTTTGTTTGGAGATTTTTAATGACTGTTTCAATCTCCTTACTGGTTATGGGTCTGTTCAGGCTTTCTATTTCTTCCTGGTTCAGTTGTGGTAGTTTATATGTTTCTAGGAATGCATCCATTTCTTCCAGATTGTCAAATTTATTGGCATAGAGTTGCTCATAGTATGTTCTTATAATAGTTTGTATTTCTTGGTGTTAGTTGTGATCTCTCCTCTTTCATTCATGATTTTATTTATTTGGGTCCTTTCTCTTTTCTTTTTGATAAGTCGGGCCAGGGGTTTATCAATTTTATTAATTCTTTCAAAGAACCAGTTCCTAATTTTGTTGATTTGTCCTATTGTTTTTTTGGTTTCTATTTCATTGATTTCTACACTGATCTTTATGATTTCTCTTCTCCTGCTGGGCTTAGGGTTTCTTTCTTGTTCTTTCTCCAGCTCCTTTAGGTGTAGGGTTAGGATGTGTACCTGAGACCTTTCTTGTTTCTTGAGAAAGGCTTGTACCGCTATATATTTTCCTCTCAGGACTACCTTTGTTGTGTCCCACAGATTTTGAACCGTTGTATTTTCATTATCATATGTTTCCATGATTTTTTTCAATTCTTCTTTAATTTCCCGGTTTACCCATTCATTCTTTAGAAGGATGCTGTTTAGTCTCCATGTATTTGGGTTCTTTCCAAACTTCCTTTTGTGGTTGAGTTCTAGCTTTAGAGCATTGTGGTCTGAAAATATGCAGGGAATGATCCCAATCTTTTGATACCGGTTGAGTCCTGATTTAGGACCGAGGATGTGATCTATTCTGGAGAATGTTCCATGTGCACTAGAGAAGAATGTGTATTCTGTTGCTTTGGGATGAAATGTTCTGAATATATCTGTGATGTCCATCTGGTCCAGTGTGCCATTTAAGGCCTTTATTTCCTTGCGGATCTTTTGCTTGGATGATCTGTCCATTTCAGTGAGGGGAGTGTTAAAGTCCCCTACTATTATTGTATTATTCTGGATGTGTTTCTTTGATTTTGTTATTAATTGGTTTATATAGTTGGCTGCTCCCACGTTGGGGGCATAGATATTTTAAATTGTTAGATCTTCTTGTTGGACAGACCCTTTGAGTATGATATAGTGTCCTTCCTCATCTCTTATTATAGTCTTTGGCTTAAAATCTAATTGATCTGATATAAGGATTGCCACTCCTGCTTTCTTCTCATGTCCATTAGCATGGTACATTCTTTTCCACCCCCTCACTTTAAATCTGGAGGTGTCTTCGGGCTTAAAATGAGTTTCGTGGAGGCAACATATAGATGGGTTTTGTTTTTTTATCCATTCTGATACCCTGTGTCTTTTGACAGGGGCATTTAACCCATTAACATTCAGGGTAACTATTGAGAGATATGAATTTAGTGCCATTGTACTGCCTGTAAGGTGACTGTTACTGTATATGGTCTCTGTTCCTTTATGATCTACCACTTGTAGGCTCTCTCTTTGCTTAGAGGACCCCTTTCAATATTTCCTGTAGAGCTGGTTTGGTGTTTGCAAATTCTTTCAGTTTTTGTTTGTCCTGGAAGCTTTCAATCTCTCCTTCTATTTTCAATGATAGCCTAGCTGGATATAGTATTCTTGGCTGCATGTTTTTCTCTCGTTTAGTGCTCTGAAAATATCATGCCAGCTCTTTCTGGCCTGCCAGGTCTCTGTGGATAAGTCAGCTGCCAATCTAATATTTTTACCATTGTATATTACAGACTTCTTTTCCCGGGCTGCTTTCAGGATTTTCTCTTTGTCACTGAGACTTGTAAATTTTACTATTAGGTGACGGGGTGTGGGCCTATTCTTATTGATTTTGAAGGGCGTTCTCTGAACCTCCTGAATTTTGATGCTCGTTCCCTTTGCCATATTGGGGAAATTCTCCCCAATAATTCTCTCCAGTATACCTTCTGCTCCCCTCTCTCTTTCTTCTTCTTCTGGAATCCCAATTATTCTAATGTTGTTTTATCTTATGGTATCACTTATCTCTCGAATTCTCCCCTCATGGTCCAGTAGCTGTTTGTCCCTTTTTTGCTCAGCTTCTTTATTCTCTGTCATTTGGTCTTCTATATCACTAATTCTTTCTTCTGCCTCATTTATCCTAGCAGTGAGAGCCTCCATTTTTGATTTCACCTCATTAATGCCTTTTTTGATTTCAACTTGGTTAGATTTTAGTTTTTTTATTTCTCCAGAAAGGGCTTTTATATCTCTCGAGAAGGTTTCTCTCATATCTTCCATGCCTTTTTCGAATCCGGCTAGAACCTTGAGAATTGTCATTCTGAACTCTAGATCTGACATATTACCAATGTCTGTATTGATTAGGTCCCTAGCCTTTGGTACTGCCTCTTGTTCTTTTTTTGTGTTGAATTCTTCCTTCTTGTTATTTTGTCCAGATAAGTGTATATGAAGGAGCAAGTAAAATACTAAAAGGGTGGCAACAACCCCTGGAAATTATGCTTTAATCAAATTAGAAGAGATCCCAAATCGTGAGGAGGGAGAAAGGGGATAAAAAGAGGTTCAAAAAGGAAGGAAGAAAGAAAAAAAAAAGAAAAAAGAAAAAAAAGAAAACAATTTAAAAAAAGAATACAAATAAGAAAAATATAAAAAAGAAAAAAATATATATATTAAACTGGTTAAAAACCGTTAAAAAAGAAAAAGGTAAAAGTTAAAAAAAATTTACCAGAAAGTGAGAAAAAAAAAAACAAAAAATGAAAAAGAAAAAAATTAAATTAACTGCAAGACTATAAAAATCACAGGGTAAAAGCCATGAGTTCCGTGCTTTGCTTTCTCCTCCTCTGGAATTCTGCTGCTCTCCTTGGTATTGAAACGGCACTCCTTGGTAGTTGAACTTGGTCTTGGCTGGATTTCTTGTTGATCCTCTGGGGGAGGGGCCTATTGTAATGAGACTAAAGTGTCTTTTCCCCAGGCGAATTGCACTGCCCTCAGCAGGGGCCGGGGTGAGTAATCCGCTCGGGTTTGCTTTCAGGAGCTTTTGTTCCCTGAGCGCTTTCCATAGAGTTCCGGAGGATGGGAATACAAATGGCGGCCTCCTGGTCTCCGGACCGGAGGAGCCGAGAGCCCAAGGCCCCACTCCTCAGTGCGCCCTCAAAGAACAGCACCCAGTTACTCCCGTCTGCCTGACCTCCAGCCGCGCTCCAAGCTCACCGAGCCTGCGACCGGTTCAAGGTAACACCGAGCTGTGAGCTTACTGTCGGCTCTTTCTCTGTAGCTGGCTTTCCTGTTCCAATACCCGCAAGCTCTGCGACACTCAGACACCCCCGATCCTTCTGTCACCCTGCGGGACCTGAGGCCATGCTGACCCCGTGTGGGCTTCGCCCCACCCTAGCCTCTGGAGCGATGTCCCTCAGTGGAACAGACTTTTAAAAGCCCTGATTTTGTGCGCCGTTTCTCCGCCGCTTGCTGGGAGCCGGCCCCTCCCCCCAGAGTCTATCTTCCCGTCGCTTTGGATTCACTTCTCCGCCGGTCCTACCTTTCAGAAAGTGGTTGTTTTTCTGTTTCCAGAATTGCTTTTCTTCTTCTCTTCAATCTGCCGATGGATTTTCAGGTGTTTGTAATCTTTAGATAAGCTATCTAGCTGATCTCTGGCTAGCTGAAGTAGTCTCAGCCTGCTACTTCTCCGCCATCTTGACTCCTCCCGATCCCAGCTCTATTCTTGACGATTTCCCTTCTTATGTGTGGAGTTGGTTTGATTTGTTGTTGATTCTCCAGTTCTTTAAGGTGTAGAGACAGCTGGTGTATTCTGGATTTTTCAATTTTTTCGAGGGAGGCTTGGATGGCTATGTATTTCCCCCTTAGGGCTGCCTTTGCTGTATCCCATAGGTTTTAGACTGAAGTGTCTACATTCTCATTGGTTTCCATGAATTGTTTCAGTTCTTCCTTGATCTCCTGGTTGATCCAAGCATTCTTAAGCAAGGTGGCCTTTTGCTTTCATGTGTTTGAGTTCCTTCTGAACTTTTCCTTGTGATTAAGCTCCAGTTTCAAAGCATTGTGATCTGAGAATATGCAGGAAATCATCTCAGTCTTTTGGTATTGGTGGAGTCCTGATTTGTGACCCAGTATATGGTCTATTCTGGAGAAGGTTCTTTGTGCACTTGAGTAGAATGAGTATTCTGTTGTTTTAGGGTGGAATGTTCTGTATATATCTATGAGGTTCATCTGGTCCAATGTGTCATTCAATGCTCTTGTTTCTTTATTGATTTTATGCTTCAATGATCTGTCTATTTCTGAGAGAGGCATATGAAGATCTCCTACGATTAGTGTATTCATATCAATATGATTCTTTTTCTTGATTAACAGTTTTCTTAAATACTTGGCTCTCCCTTATTGGGAGAATAGATATTTACAATTGTTAGATCATATTGGTGGATTGTCCCTTTAAGGATTATGTAGTGTCCTTCTGTATCTGACTACAGTCTTTAGTTTAAATTCTAATTTATCTGGTATGAGAATCGCTAACCCAGCCTTCTTTTGAAGTCCATTGGCATGAAAAATGCTTCTTCATCCCTTAACTTTCAGTCTGGGTGTATCTTTAGGTTCATAATGGGTCTCTTGTACATAACATATGGATGGGTCCTGTCATTTTATCCAGTCTTCAACCCTGTGCCGTTTTATGGGCGCATTTAGGCCATTCACATTGAGCGTGAGTATTGATAGATACGTTTTTATTGACATCGTGTTACCTTTGAATTCTTTCGTTCTGTAGATTGTCTCCATATTTCTGCTCAATGCTATTATTAGTACTTTTCCTCTTTTATAGAATCCCCCTTAATATTTGCTGCAGTGTAGTCTTGGTGGTTGCATAGTCTTTTAAGCCTTGCCAGTCTTGGAAACTCTTTATCTCTCCATCGATTTTGAATGTCAGTCTTGCTGGATAAAGTATTCTTGGCTGTATGTCCTTCTCATTTAGTGCCCTGAATATATCTTGCCAGCCTTTTCTGGATTTCTGGGTCTTTGTGGACAGGTCTGATGTTATTCTGATGGGCTTTCCTGTGTAAGTAAGGAGCCTCTTTTCCCTAGTGGCTTTCAAGAGATTATACCTACAATTATAATTCCTCAATTTGACTATCAGGTGTTGTGATTTTTTTTGGAATGTATAATCTTGGGTGGAGACCGTTCAGCCTCTAGTACATGAACGCTGGGTCCATTCGCGAGATTGGGAAAATTTTCATGAAGGACTTGTTCCACTATATCTTTTAGACTTATTTCTTTCTCCTCCACTTCAGGGATTCCAATAACTCTGATGTTGGAACCCTTCATGGCATCATTTATTTCCCTGATTCTGTTTTCATGGTTTCTAAGCTGTTTGTTCCAGGCTTCCTCCTGATCATTTCTCTGTATCTGTTTGTCTTCCAGATTACTAATTCTATCTTCTGTCTCAGTTATCCTAGCTTTGAGAGAGTTTAGATTAGATTGGAACTCATTGAGAGCATTGTGAACCTCTTCCCTGGTAGCTTTAAGCTCCTCCCTAACATTGTGAACATCATCTCTCATCGCTTTCAGCTCGGCCCTAATCAATTCTGTTTGGTCATCCATGGCTTTCTCCAGCCTAGCTATTGCCTGGATAATTGTTAGCCTGAATTATCTTTCTGATATATTGTCTATGTTGATAGCCGTTAGTTCTGTTGCAGAAGGTCCATCCTCTGTATTTTTCTTCTGTTGGGCATTCCTCCTCCTAGTCATTTTGGTGGGAGATGACTGAACAGATGTAGCTGAATGTATCAACCATGGTGCAGTCAAGTTGCACCCTGGAGCACTTCTGAGCAATCAGGATTCCCCAGCCAAACGGGAGGCAAAAGAAAAGAAAAATAAAAAAAAAAAGAAAAGAAAAAGAGAGAGAGAGTGAGAGAGAGAGAGACAGGAAAGAAAGGGAAGATGAAAGAGAAGGTCCCGCCAAAATGGGCCCCAAGGTAAGATATGAGGTAGACAAACAAAAAGAGACAAACAAAAAGACTGATACAAGTATATGACAAGAGAAAAAATATGCAAATAAAGGAAGAACCTCATCAAAAAGGACCCCAAGTGTAAGATTTATATACTTTCATGACAAACACAAAAACCCAGAAACACTGGTGGAAGAAAAAGATGGGAGAGTAGTTATAAATTCTCAGTGTGTGCAAGGAAGATTGTTTTGATTTTTCCTGGATGTATCTTGATATCTTTGTTAAAGGACTCAACTTTCCTAAGATAAAGTGGATTAAAAATTGGTTTACCTATGTAGTATTGATGGGGAAAGGGGGTTACTTTGAAGTTTAACTCTATATGAATATTAGAAGATAAAAATAGAAAGGAACAAACTAGACTAAATTAAACTAAAATTAAAGAAAAAGGAATTCAAAAAATAGAAATGCAAAAGAAAAACCTATGTATATGTATCAAAAATTTCAGGTTAGAAGATTATTAAGGAATTTGATGTACTGTACAGCTCGCTATAATGGTAAATAGGTTAGAAAAATTACCTATGTATTAAAAAAAATGAACCAGAACATCTTTCTAGGAACATCGCCAAAGGCAAGGGAATCAAGGGCAAAAATGAACTATTGGGATTTCATCAAGATCAAAATCTTTTGCACAGCAAAGGAAACAGTTAACAAAATCAAAAGACAACTGACAGAATGGGAGAAGATATTTGCAAATGACATATCAGATAAAGGACTAGTGTCCAGAATCTATAAAGAACTTAGCAAACTCAACACCCAAAGAATAAATAATCCAATGAAGAAATGGGCAGAGGACATGAACAGACATTTCTGCAAAGAAGACATCCAGATGGCCAACAGACACATGCAAAAGTGCTCCATATCACTCGACATCAGGGAAATACAAATCAAAACCACAATGAGATATCACCTCACACCAGTCAGAATGGCTAAAATCAACAAGTCAGGAAATGACAGATGCTGGCGAGGATGTGGAGAAAGGGGAACCCTCCTACACTGTTGGTGGGAATGCAAGCTGGTGCAGCCACTCTGGAAAACAGCATGGAGGTTCCTCAAAATGTTGAAAATAGAACTGCCCTATGACCCAGCAATTGCACTACTGGGTATTTACCCTAAAGATACAAACGTAGTGGTCCAAAGGGGCACGTGCACCCGAATGTTTATAGCAGCAATGTCCACAATAGCCAAACTATGGAAAGAACCTAGATGTCCATCAACAGATGAATGGATCAAGAAGATGTGGTATATATACACAATGGAATACTATGCAGCCATCAAAAGAAATGAAATCTTGCCATTTGCGACAACATGGATGGAACTAGAGCGTATCATGCTTAGTGAAATAAGTCAAGCGGAGAAAGACAACTATCATATGATCTCCCTGATATGAGGAAGTGGTGATGCAACATGGGGGCTTAAGTGGGTAGAAGAAGAATCAATGAAACAAGATGGGATTGGGAGGGAGACAAACCATAAGTGACTCTTAATCTCACAAAACAAACTGAGGGTTGCTGGGGGGATGGGGGACATTGGGGAGGGTATGTGCTTTGGTGAGTGCTTGAAGTGTGTAAACATGGCGATTCACAGACCTGTACCCCTGGGGATAAAAATACATGTTTATTAAAAAAAAATTAAAAATAAATAAATAATTAAAAAAAAAAAACAAAACAAAAACAAAAAACCAAAACAACAACAACAAAAAATGAACCAGAATAGTGGGAACAAGTGAAAAATAAAAGTTTTCCTATGAAGTAGTGGTTGTTCTCTTGTAGTCCTTTTTTTTCTCTTTTGATTTGTTTTCTGGGGGAGGGGCCTGCCACGTTGGTTTTCAGTCAATGATGTTCCCTGAATTAAGTCCTCCTGGACCCCTCAAGGGGTTGGGCTCTGAAGAAACTGTTTTTTTTTCAGGCTTTTGTTCTCTGGCAGTTTTTATGTTTGTTCACTTTTTGTTTTTTCTCTAACTTTGACCGCTTTTGATGGTTTTTGTAGTTTTAGAGGAAAACATACCGCACCCTGACCTCCCTCTCAGAGAGAAGTCTCAGTCTAGGTGCAGAGCCTAAATAAGTTCCCCCTTGGGCGCTGGCAGAGCAGGTTCCAAGTGACGTTCCCTGGGCATGCAGGATCTTTTGCTTGTACCCAAAGCCAAGGCAGTGGCGGCTGTCTGGATGGCTCCAGACCACCAGCGAGGTTCCAGGCAGCAATCGCACACTGAGATTTTCTGCTGGACCGGGCTGGGAATGCCTGGTCTTTCTGGGTCTAAGAGCGCCCGGCTTGCGCACACCAATTTCAGGGGAGACTGTGGGTCGCGCGCGCGTCTCAGGCTCTGAGAACGGGGCGCAGATCCGAAAGCACCAGACTGGGCCTTCCGCGCACCTCTGAGGAGAGAGTTTGGTGCAGGTGTCTTAGGCTCTGAAACAATGGCAGGTATCAAAGGGCGCCAGCTGAGCCTTTTTACCTCTCTCAGGGGAGTATCTCAGGCTCTATAGCAGGGCTCACTCATTCTGCCACCTAGCGTGGCAACCATCCCCTCACAGGAAACGGACCCCATGCGTTCTTGGTCGTGCTGGCGGCTAAGGGACCAAGAGCTGGTTTCTCTGCCACACTCTCTCTGCCTCAGTGCCAGGGGAGGCTGTCCTGGGACCGGGGACTTAAGCCCCTGTACCTAGCCATCTGGATTCCCACAATTTCCCCCCACAATCCTTTGCTCCTTTGGAGTGCTTTCAACCAGTCTCCAAGTTAATGCTGGTCCCCAGACACAGGGCACTCTCGCTTGTTTTGGGGTATTACTTTCCAACTGGTCGCCTCTGGTGGCTCCCTCCCCCTTTTGTTTATCTTCCGATAATAGTCGCCGTTCCCACTCTGCTTTACCTGCCCACTAGCATCTTCTGCTCCTGTAGAGATCCAGACGTGTATAATTCTGATCTCATGCTGATTTCATGGGTGATCAGAGTTCTTTGGTAGGTAATCAGCTCACTTTGAGGTACAGGCTGAAAAGGTGCCTCCTCCTACTTCCCCGCCATCTTGTCCCGCGCTATTTTTTTATGTTATGCCTTTTGGGTTTCTTCATTGATGACATAGAGAAAATCACCTAATTGTTGCAGGGAATTAATACTTGAAGTCCTGTAGGAGATACTAGATAGAAACAGTTTAGAGGTGATGATAGAGTTTGTGCCCCATGGAACAGTAATAACAAGTAAGGAAGCAGGAGGTAAAATGAAAGGGAAGCTCTGCACCCATGACCATGAAATGACTGATCTCGCAGAGTAGACAGTGCACAGGAGGAGGTAAATTATTAAATAGAACATGTGATGCCACCACTACCTATGGGGGAAACAGAAATTCTAAAGCTTTTCTTCTTTTCCAGTTTGTAAAGTGTCTCATTTATGTGGTCCAGAACTTACGTAGTCATTAGTGAAACACGTATTTCACAAGGACTGAGTATTCTCTGATTGCTGCAGATGAGGGCGTAATAGGAAGGACCGGGAAGGAGACACCTCTCTATACCTGACCCAGTGCTTCTGTCTGAACTGGGAGGAGAGGTCTTCTTCCAGCTCTCAATTTCCTCAGGGTGTGTCCCCTGATAAAGAACACCGACCTCCACACACCAACCCCTCTCTGCTGGTTGACCAGCTTCCACTCCTTCTCCAGCCTCCAGCATCACTTTCACCTCCTCACTAGACCCTGATTGAATTCTTTGGGATCAATGATATCTAGGGAGAGTCCCTCAAGTTTTGACACCCACTTTGAACTATTGGATTATTTTGAGGTGGAGATAATTATTCTTCTTTACTTTTATATATCAATCAGAATTGTGCAGTTAGTAATCTGTAAGTTTCTGATTGTAAATTATTCCCAGATAATTATACCTTTATTTTATTGATTCATATGCTCTACTATTGAGGCATTTTCAGTTATAATTTAACAAGTTATAAAATTCATTCAGTATTGATTCTCTACACTAAGAGCTGAATATTCATAAAGTGTGTATTTTGGAGGGGTACATGATGGCGGGGGAGTAGGAGGAGGCACCTTTTCAGCCGGTACCCCAAAGTGAGCTGATTACCTACCATTCACCCATGAAATCACCCCGAGATCAGGATTATACACGTCTGGATCTCTACAGGGGCAGAAGATGCCAGTGGGCAGGTTAAGCAGAGTGGGAACACCGGCCTGATATCAGAAGATAAACAAAAGGGGAAGGGAGCCACCAGAGGCAACAGGTTGGAAAGTAATACCCCAATACGAGCGAGAGTGCCCCGTGTCTGGGGACCAGCATTAACTTGGAGACTGGTTGAAAGCACTCCAAAAGAGCAAAGGATCACGGGGGGGGGGGGAATTGTGGGAATCGGGGTGGCTAGGGACCGGGGCTTAAGTTCCCGGTCCCAGAACAACCTCCCCAGGGCTGAGGCAGAGAGAGTGCGGTGGAGAAAACAGGTCTTGGTCCCTAAGGTGCCAGTGCACCTGAGAATGCATGGGTTCTAGCTCCTGTGAGGGGATGGGAGCCATGCCGGTGGGCAGAACGTGCGAGCACTACTACAAAGCCTGGGATACGTGTGCGTGTCCCTCATGCTCCCCTGAGAGAGTTACAAAGGCCCGGCTGGCGCTTTTTGACCCACACCATTGTTTTAGAGCCTAAGCCACGCGCCCTAAACTCTCCCCTGACAGAGGTGTGCAGAAGCCCAGCCTGGTGCTTTCAGATCTGTGCCCCGTTCTCAGTGCCTGAGATGCGCGCGTGACCCATAGCCGCCCCTGAAAGAGGTGCACGCAAGATGGGCACTCTTAGACCCAGCAAGACCAGGCACTCCCAGCCCGTGCCAGCGGGAAAATCTCAGTGTGCGATTTCTGCTTGGAACCTCTTCTCTGGCAGTCTGGAGCCATCCAGACAGCCGCCACTGCCTTGGCTTTGGGTACAAGCAAAAGATCCTGTGTCCCCAGGGTCTGCAACTTGGAACCTGCTCTGCCAGTGGCCAAGGGGGAACTTATTTAGGCTCTGCACCCAGACTGAGGCTTCTCTCTGAGAGGGAGATCAGGGTGCGGTTTGTTTTCCTCTAAAACTGCAAAAACCACCAAAAGCGGTCAAGGGGAGAGAAAAAAACATGAAGAAACAACAACAACAAAAAAAACCGCCAGAGAACAAAAGCCTGAAAAAAACCAGTTCCTCAGAGCCCACCCGCTTGAGGGGGCGGGAGGACTAACTCAGGAAACATCATTGACTGACAACCCACGTGGCAGGCCCCTCCCCCAGAAAACAAACCAATAAAGAAAAAAAAAAGAGAGAGAGAGAGAAAAAAAAAGGACTACAAGAGAACAACCACTACTTCATAGGAAAACTTTTATTGTTCACTTGTTCCCACTATTCTGGTTCATATATTTTTTTTTTTTACACATAGGTAATTTTTTTAACCTATTTACCATCACAGCGAGTTGTACAGTGCATCAAATTCCATAATACCCTTCTAAACTGAACTTTTTGATACATACACCTATGATTTTATTTTGCATTTCTATTTTTTGAATTCCTCTTTTAAAATTTTAGTTTAGTCTAGTTTATCCCTTTTTATTTTTATCCTCTAATATAGAGTTAAAACTCTAATATAGAGTTAAAATTCAAAGTAATCCCCTTTCCACAATCAATACTACCCTTATAGGAAAAGCAATTTTTAATCCACTTTATCTTAGGGAAGTTGAGTACTTTAACAAAGATATCAAGATACATCCAGGAAGAATCAAAACAAACTTCCTCGCACACACTGAGAATTTATAAGAACTCTCCCATCTTCTTCCACCAGTGTTTCTGTGTTTTTGTGTTTGTCCTGATAGCATATAAATCTTACACTTGGAGTTCTTTTTGAAGAGGTTCTTCCTTTATTTGCATATATATATATATATATATATATATATATATTTTTCTCTTGTCATATACTTGTATCAGTCTTTTGTTAGTCTCTTTTTGTTTGTCTACTTCATAAATCTTACCTTGGGGCCCATTTGGGCTGAACCTTCTCTTTCATCTTCCCTTTCTTTCCTGTCTCTCTCTCTCCAGCTTTCTTTTCTTCTTCTTTTCTTTTTTTGTCTTTTTCTTTTTCTTTTCTTTTGTCTCTCATTTGGGTGGGGAATCCTGATTGCTCAGAAGTGTTCCAGGGTGCACCTTAACTGCACCATGGTTGATACATCCAGCTACATCTGTTCAGTCATCTCCCACCAAAATGACTAAGAGGAGGATTGCCCAACAGAAGAAAAATACAGAGGATGGACCTTCTGCAACAGAACTAACAGCTATCAACATAGACAATATATCAGAAAGATAATTCAGGCTAACAATTATCCAGGCAATAGCTAGGCTGGAGAAAGCCATGGATGACCAAACAGAATTGATTAGGGCCGAGCTGAAAGCGATGAGAGATGATGTTCACAATGTTAGGGAGGAGCTTAAAGCTACCAGGGAAGAGGCTCACAATGCTCTCAATGAGTTCCAATCTAATCTAAACTCTCTCAAAGCTAGGGTAACTGAGACAGAAGATAGAATTAGTGATCTGGAGGACAAAAAGATACAGAGAAAGGGTCAAGAGGAAGCCTGGAACAAATAGCTTAGAAACCATGAAAACAGAATCAGGGAAATAAATGATGCCATGAAACATTCCAGCGTCAGAATTATTGAAATCCCTGAAGGGAAGGAGAAAAAAGAATTCTAGAAGATATAGTGGAACAAGTCTTTCGTGAAAATTTTCCCAATCTCGCGAATGGAAGCAGCGTTCATGTACTAGAGGCTGAATGGTCT
The DNA here is from genome assembly GCF_030435805.1 of Mustela lutreola. Classification (NCBI taxonomy): domain Eukaryota; kingdom Metazoa; phylum Chordata; class Mammalia; order Carnivora; family Mustelidae; genus Mustela; species Mustela lutreola. The sequence continues at coordinate 167,209,636 of NC_081294.1, forward strand.
CCACCCAAGATTATACATTCCAAGAAAACATCACAACACCTGATAGTCAAATTGGGGAATTATAATTGTAGGTAAAATCTCTTGAAAGCCGCCAGGGCAAAGAGGCTCCTTACTTACAGAGGGAAGCCCATCAGAATAATGTCAGACCTGTCCACAAAGACCTGGCAAGCCAGAAGACGCTGGCAAGATATATTCAGGGCACTAAATGAGAAGAACATGCAGCCAATAATACTTTATCCAGCAAGACTGACATTCAAAATGGATGGAGAGATAAAGAGTTTCCAAGACTGGCAAGACATAAAAGACTATGCAACCACCAAGCTGATACTTCAGGAAATATTAAGGGGGGTTCTCTAAAAGAGGAAAAATCCTAAGAATAGTATTGAACAGAAATATAGAGACAGTCTACAGAGAGAAAGACTTCAAAGTTCCCAGGATATCAATAAAAATATATCTATCAATAATCACTCTCAATGTGAATGGCCTAAATGCACCCATAAAATGGCACAGAGTTTCAGATTGTATAAAATGACATGACCCATCCATATGTTGTCTACAAGAGACCCATTTTTAACCTAAAGACACACCCAGACTGAAAGTGAAGGGATGAAGAAGCATCTTTTATGCCAATGGTCCTCAAAAGAAGGCTGGGGTAGAGATTCTCATATCAGATAAATTAGCCTTTAAACTAAAGACTGTAGTCAGAAATCCAGAAGGACACTACATCATTCTTAAAGGGACTATCCACCAAGATGATCTAACAATTGTAAATATCTATGCTCCCAATATGGTAGCAGCCAGTTACTTAAGAAAACTGTTAATCAAGATAAAGAGTCATATTGATATGAATACACTAATCTTTGGATATCTTAACATGCCTCTCTCAGAAATAGACAGATCATTGAAGCAGAAAATCAATAAAGAAACAAGAGCATTGAATGACACATTGGACCAGATGGATCTCATAGATATATACAGAACATTCCACCCTAAAGCAACAGAATACTCATTCTTCCCAAGTGCACATGGAACCTTCTCCAGAATAGACCATATATTGGGTCACAATTCAGGACTCAACCAATACCAAAAGACTGAGATTATTTCCTGCATATTCTCAGGTCACAATGCTTTGAAATTGGAGCTCAATCAGAAGGAAAAGTTCTGAAGGAACTCAAACACCTGGAAGCTAAAGGCCACCTTGATTAAGACTGCTTGAATCAACCAGGAGATCAAAGAAGAAGTGAAAAAATTCATGGAAACCAATGAGAATGAAGACACTTCTGTCCAAAACCTATGGGATACAGCAAAGACAGTCCTAATGGGGAAATACATAGCCATCCAAGCCTCCCTCCAAAAAATTTGAAAAATCCAGAATACACCAGCTGTCTCTACACCTTAAAGAACTGGAGAATCAGCAACAAATCAAACCAACTCCACACATACGAAGGGAAATCATCAAGATTAGAGCTGAGATCAATGAGGTAGAATCCAGAGATACAGTAGAACGCATCAATGAAACTAGATGATGGTTTTTTGAAAGAATCAATAAATCGATAAACCATTGGCCACACTAATCCAAAAGAAACAAGAGAAAGCCCAAATTCATAAAATTATGAATGAAAAGGGAGAGATCACAACAAAGACAAAGGAAGTAGATACAATCATCAGAAGCTATTATCAACAGTTATATGCCAATAAGCTTAGAAACCTTGATGAAATGGATGCATTCCTGGAAAACTATAAACTCCCAAAATTGAACCAGGAAGAAATTGACAACCTGAATAGACTGGTATCTAGTAATGAGATTGAAGCAGTGATCAAAAACCTCCCAAGAAACAAGAGCCCAGGACCTGATGGATTCCCTGGGTAATTCTACCAAACTTTCAAAGAAGAAATAACACCTATTCTCCTGAAGCTGTTTCAAAAAATCGAAGCAGAAGGAAAACTTCTTGACTCTTTCTATGAGGCCAGCATTACCCTGATCCCCAGATCAGGCAAACACCCTCGGGAAAGGAAAATTTCAGACCAATATCACTGATGAAAATGCATGCTAAGATTCTCAACAAGATCCTTGCCAACAGGATCCAACAGCACATTAAAAAGATTATCCACCATGACCAGGTGGGATTCATCCTGGGGCAACACGGATGGTTCAACTTTTGCAAATCAATCAATGTGATAGAACAAAGTAATATGAGAAGAGAGAAGAACCACATGGTCTTCTCAATGGATGCAGAAAGAGCATTTGACAAAATCCAGCATCCGTTCTTGATTAAAACACTTCAAAGTATGGGGATAGAGGGAACATTCCTGAACCTAATCAAATCTATCTATGAAAGACCCACAGCAGTTATCATCCTCAATGGGAAAAAGCTTGCAGCCTTCCCGTTGAGATCAGGAACAAGACAAGGATGCCCACTGTCACCACTCTTGTTCAACATAGTATTAGAATTCCTAGCAACAGCAATCAGACAACAAAGAGAAATAAAATGTATCCAAATTGGCAATGAAGAAGATTCGCAGATGACATGATTCTTTATATGGAAAACCCAAAAGACTCCACCCCCAAACTCCTAGAACTCATACAGCAATTCAGCAACGTGGCAGGATACAAAGTCAATGTGCAAAAATCAGTGGCTTTCTTATACACTAACAATGAAAATACAGAAAGGGAAATTAGAGAATCGATTCCATTTACTATAGCACCAAGAACCAAAAGATACCTGGAAATAAACCTAACCAAAGAGGTAAAGGATCTGTACTTGAGGAACTCCAGAAGACTCATGAAAGAAATTGAAGAAGACACAAAAAGATGGAAGACCGTTCCATGCTCTTAGATCGTAAGAATAAGCATTGTTAAAATGTCTATACTGCCTAGAGCAATCTATACTTTTAATGCCATTCCGATCAAAATTCCACCAGTATTCTTCAAAGAGCTGGAGCAAATAATCCTAAAATTTGTATGGAATGAGAAGAGACACTGAATCGCTAAGGAAATGCTGAAAAACAAAAATAAAACTGGGGGCATCACGTTACCTGATTTCAAGCTTTATTACAAAGCTGTGTCACCAAGACAGCATGGTACTGGCTTCAAAACAGACACATAGACCAGTGGCACAGAGTAGAGAGCCCAGATATGGACCCTCAACTCTATCTTCTAATAATTTTCGACAAAACAGGAAAAAATAAACAGTGGAAAAAAGACAGTCTCTTCAATAAATGGTGCTGGGAAAACTGGAAAGCTATATGTGGAGGAATTAAACTCGACAATTCTCTTACACCGTACACAAAGATAAACTCAAAATGGATAAAAGACCTGAATGTAAGACAGGAATCCATCAGAATCCTAGAGAACAGAGGCAGTAATCTCTTCGATATCAGCCACAGCAACTTCTTTCAAGATATGTCTCCAAAGGCAAAGGAAACAAAAGTGAAAATCAACTTTTGGGAATTTATCAAAATCTAAATCTTCTGCACAGCAAAGGAAACAGTTAAGAAAACAAAGAGGCAACCCACGGAACGGGAGAAGATATTTGTTAATGACAGTGCAGACAAAAGGTTGATATCCAGGGTCTATAATGAACTCCTCAAACTCAACACACATGAAACAGGCAAACATATTAAAAAATGGGCAGAATATATGAACATATACTTCTCCAATAAAGACATACAAATGACTATCAGACACATGAAAAAATGTTCATCATCACTAGCCTTCAGGGAGTTTCAAATTGAGATATCACCTTACACCAATTAGAATGGCCAAGATTAACAAAACAGGAAACAACATGTGTTGGAGAGGATGTCGAGAAAGGGGAACCCTCTTACACTGTTGGTGGGAATGCAAGTTGGTGCAGCCTCTTTGGAGAACAGTGTGGAGATTCCTCAAGAAATTAAAAAGAGAAGTTCCTTATGACCCTGCCATTGCACTCCTGGGTATTTACCCCAAAGATACAGATGTCGTGAAAAGAAGGGCCATCTGTACCCCAATGTTTATAGCAACAATGGCTACGGTCGCCAAATTATGGAAAGAACCAAGACGCCCTTCAACAGACGAATGGATAAGGAAGATGTGGTTCATATACACTATGGAGCATTATGCCTCCATCAGAAAGGATGAATACCCAACTTTTGTAGCAACATGGACAGGACTGGAAGAGATTGTGCTGAGTGAAATAAGTGAAGCAGAGAGAGTCAATTATCATATGGTTTCACTTATTTGTGGAGCATAATAAATAGCATGGAGGACATGGGGAGATAGAGAGGAGAAGGGAGTTGGGGGAAGTTGGAAGGGGAGGTGAACCATGAGAGACTATGGACTCTGAAAAACAATCTGAGGGTTTTGAAGGGGCAGGGGGTGGGAGGTCGGGGTACCAGGTGGTGGGTATTATAGAGGGCACGGATTGCATGGAGCACTGGGTGTGGTGAAAAAATAATGAATACTGTTGTGCTGAAAATAAATAAATAAAAAAAAATATATATATAGCCAATCATAAAAAAAAGTTAGTAACTGGTTTATACAATTCTGTCATTCAAAAACTGAATTTTCATGCACCAATTAGATTTATTTATTTATCGATTTGATTATTTATTTTAAAGATTTTATTTGTTTATTTAACACAGAGAGAGAGAGAAATGACAAGCAGGCAGAGAGGCAGGCAGAGGGTGGGGTGGGGGAAGCAGGCTCCCTGCTGATCATAGAAACTGATGCATGGCTTGATCCCAGAAGTATGAGATCATGACCTGAGCCAAAGGCAGAGGCTTAACCCACTGAGCCACCCAGGAGCCCCAAGGCCCTAATTAGATTTAAATGCAGATTGTGATTATGGAGGTACAAGGGGGCTCTGGATGCCTGTCAAGAGATCAGAGACTGATTTCCATCCCATTAACAGATGGGAAGAGCTTGAACCTACTTCAGTGGGACTGGGAGCAATGACCCCCATCCATGTGGGACTGTCCTGCACTGTGACTCCTCTAACCCCCTGGAGAAACTGCTCAGATGCTGCTCTTCCCTCAGCCCATGGGAAAACCTAGGTTATCTCTTCCTTCTTCCTGTGACTAGACACATCACCAGCCCAGGGAGTTGCAGGGAATAGACACAGTGAATGGCAGACACAAGTTGGCATGAATGACTGTATCCCCGACTGTATCCCCAAGAACAAAGGGAAAGAAGGAGGCATAATCTATCCGCAAACCCACTGTGGTGCTCAGGAGGCTGTGTTATCATATTTCCTCTATGGCCCCTCTTCAATTTGCAGCATGCCATGCACATGAGAACACCACCTACTACCCAAGTGTATCTCAAAAAGTCCCTGCCCTCCATTGCAGGAGCTTGAGCACACTCAGCCCCACTCCATGTGGGATTCCAGAACTTCCACACGCTCCCACTCTGGACAGTGAAGAGCAGGAACTACGAAGTCAGCATAATCAACATCCCTGTCCAGGTGACCAAATGTCAAGGAGCGCAAGTTAGGAAAGGGATTTTCTGATGGGAAGAAGATCTGTGGGGTGCCCTGAGAGGAGTGAAGAGGTGGACCTCCCTCAAACTGGAAGACATAGTGAGTGACAGGTCACAAGGGACAAGTCACTCAGTTCATAGGGACTTCTCTGAGAGTGACCTGAGCTGTGACTGGATCAATCTACCCACGGTTCTCTCTGCCTGTACAATTTCATATCGCCCTCAATGACTCACTCCACCACATTTTGCACGTTCCTCAGACAGCTCCTCTGTGGAGGGGAAGGTGCTCTGTGTGGGGAACCTGTGATGATCCGGGCAGAGAGTTCTTTCTGTTTGCCTTAGCTGGCCCTCCCTCACACTGCTCTCCTTTGATTCACCTTTTCTTTCTCCAAGGAATCCCCAAATATTTGTTCTCCTGCCAATCTGTTAATTGACTTATTTACTCTCAATGTAATCACCTGGAACTCTGAGAGGATAGGGGTCAAATCTCACCTTCACTTGGAATTCCATGAAGGACTCTGCTCCTCTTTCTTCAGCTGGTCCAGAAAGAGCCTTTCCCAGGGCTACATTTTTCTATGTTCCTTCTGAGAATCTGCTCATAACTTTGTCCCTAATGTTGCTTTTTAATACCTACCATTGTTCAAGACCAGAAACAGAATTGATACATGTATGTGGGTAGATGTATGGAAATAGACAACTACCTCATACAGAGAAGATGCATCAACCCAAGGAAAGCAATGCTCTGTTGAAGGTCCATGTTTCTTCCTGCATGTCCTCATTCAGGTCCTCACATGGGAGCATGGGAACACAGAGGTGAGGCAGACGCACATCTGGGGCAGGACTGATGGTCTTTGGAAACTATCTCACTTCAGGATTCAGTTAGATGGTCCCTCCCACTGCCACATGAATTACCCTCAGGAGAAAGTCCCTGAAATTTGTCTGTACACGTGTCATATTGGTCTGACACCTAAGTATTTTAGATATTACATGGATTTCAAATACTATATTGCAATTCAAAGTATGCACTTTTTAATTATTTTAATTAATTAATTTATTTTCAGAAAAACAGTATTCATTATTTATTCACCACACACAATGCTCCATGCAATCCGTGCCCTCTATAATACCCACCACCTGGTACCCCAACCTCCTACGCCCCCCGCCACTTCAAAACCCTCAGATTGTTTTTCAGAGTCCATAGTCTCTCATGGTTCACCTCCCCTTCCAACTTCCCCCAACTCCCTTCTCCTCTCTATCTCCCCATGTCCTCCATGCTATTTATTATGCTCCACAAATAAGTGAAACCATATGATAATTGACTCTCTCTGCTTCACTTATTTCACTCAGCACAATCTCTTCCAGTCCTGTCCATGTTGCTACAAAAGTTGGGTATTCGTCCTTTCTGATGGAGGCATAATACTCCATAGTGTATATGGACCACATCTTCCTTATCCATTCGTCCATTTTAGGGCATCTTGGTTCTTTCTACAGTTTGGCGACCGTGGCCATTGCTGCTATAAACATTGAGGTACAGATGGCCCTTCTTTTCATGACATCTGTATCTTTGGGGTAAATACCCAGGAGTGCAGGGTCATAGGTAAGTTCTATTTTTTTTTAAAGATTTTATTTATTTATTTGACAGAGAGAGATCACAAGTAGGCAGAGAGGCAGGCAGAGAGAGAGAGGAGGAAGCAGGCTCCCTGCTGAGCAGAGAGCCCAATGCGGGACTTGATCCCAGGACCCCAGGATCATGACCTGAGCCGAAGGCAGCGGCTTAACCCACTGAGCCACCCATGTGCCCCAGGGAAGTTCTATTTTTAATTTCTTGAGGAATATCCACACTGTTCTCCAAAGAGGCTGCACCAACCTGAATTCCCACCAACAGTGTAAGAGGGTTCCCCTTTCTCGACATCCTCTCCAACACATGTTGTTTCCTGTATTGTTAATTTTGCTCATTCTCAGTTACTAACTTTTGAATGAAAATGGATAATACACATATCTGCAAATGAGAAATGACATGTGAATAAAAAGGGCAAAAAAGCATAACCTGTATTAATATTAAAAAAGCATTACTCTGTATTAATATTAAATAAAAATCTTACTTCATTAGGAGAAAAATATTTCCCTTAAAAATGAATAAACAGAACAAATCCTTAGGAAAACAACAGACAATAATTTTAGGAACTACTCCTCATAAAAGCATAAGATGCATTAGCTTCACAAGCATCACTAACAAGTCTTCAGATACCATAGTTTCACATGTTTTCTTCATATATGTAAATACTGTATATGGAAAACAATGAAAAACATCAAGCATTTAAATTCTTATATGAAGAAATAATATATTGTTACATATACTTGATACATAAATTACAGAAAAAGGAAAATTGCAGAGTATAATGAAATATTGGTACAAAGGTTCTAAATAAAATGTCAGCAGTGATATTTCAATATCAGATTAATATATTCATAAACTATGACCATAGTAATTTATTGTGAATATAGAGTGGGATTTCATATTGATAAATGCTCTAAGATATGGTATCTTATTAATCATCAGTGACAATATCATGATCTCACTAGACCTTTAAAGATGCTTTGACTAAACTGATATCAAAGCTCTAATAAAGGCCACATAAAATAGAAACAGAGACACTCATGCTGTGAGAACACACTGTCTTCCACACACATAGCATTCATTCCCACAGTCAGGAAAATAGCTAATGGGGTGGCTGGAGGGAGGACATTTCTAAAATCAGGAATGGGGAAATGTGACGAATTGTTACTATTGAACATCTTTTTGCAGTATTAGATGGTGCAAGTGAGCAAGAAATAATACTGGTCAGATATCAGCATTGATGGGAATGGGCAAGGAGTTATTTCAAAAGACCAAAATATATGATTCAGCCATAGATACTCCCAGGCTGGTGCAGCAGTGCCAGAAGAAATTACCATAATGAGCAAAAGAACAGGCATTCCTATGGAAGACTAGGGAGAAGATTACCTAGGTTTGAAAACTTCTAGAAATAGGTGAATTCTCAGGAGGGAGAGAGCTCAGAAGTCATGAGTGAGATCAGCACACTGGACCTTCCCCCTCCAGTCCCTTAACCTCAGTGCAAAGAGGCCCTGTGTTCCAGCCTGATGGGGTAGGTGGACCTCCTGTAAGGCTGAGATTTGGCCAGGGCAGCCAGGCAGCAGTGGCAGGGGAGGGGAGGCAAGAAAACAAGAGTGGGATCCCTTGAAAAGTGGGTTGGGCAGCAGGGCAGCACCTGGTTGTGGAGCTGGGGGGAGGGGCGGTGAAGCTAGAAAGAAGGTGGCAGGGAGGAGACAGGACCAGTGAGGGGTCCAGTGTGGTGACACCTGGCATGGTGGGCGTGGCAACAGGGCCTGGTAACTGTTAAGGAGGCCGGGCTGCGAAGCCAGTGCAACAGCAGCATCTGGACCTTGGGCAGAAGCCCATTGGCAGTGATGGCTGTAAGAGTCACAGGGACAGAGTAGTGGTGGGGTAAGGGTTTGTTGGGGCCACATCAAGTGAGGGGTGTGCAGTTCGGGCCAGGTAGTAGTGGAGGGAGGGCAGAGCAGGGCAGCAGGAAGGCGGCAGGCAGCAGGGAAGCAATGTCACTGGGTCGCAGTCACAGGGGGGTTGGGGAGGTGCAGTGGGGTGGCAGTGGCGTTGGCAGGGCACAGTGGGTCAGGAGCATAGTTGGGGGGGGTGAAGCAGGACAGTACTGGAGTTGGTGCTAATGGTGTGGGAAGGCAGGACCAGCAGGGCGGCAGTCTCATGGTAGTGGGCCAAGGCAGTGGCAGCAGAGTAAGGGCCTGCCCCTCCCAGAGGAACTTGCTTGTGGACCCTGGATGTAGGGGTGGTGCAGTCTGGGTGAAGACATCCAATCGGTGGGGTGCATGTATATCCACTAGGGTGAATTGAGATCCGATTGGCCACCTGTGTAGGGGCAGGGCTCAACCAACCCCATAAAGTTTGGTGTGCTAGGCTGTCAGGGGAGCAGGAGAGCTGTGGTGGGAGCAGAAGGAAGAGTCGGTGGAGCAGAAGAGCTGTAACAGCTCTTGTAAGAGCTATAATCATTGCCAGTGGTCCTGCTGCCTGAGGCTCCAGCCGCCTGAGGCTCCAGCCGCCTGCAGCCTCCAGCCGCCTGCAGCCTCCAGCCGCCTGCGGCCCGCCTCCAGTGGTCCCGCCTCCGGAGGCCCCAAGCCGCCTGCAGCCTCACCGCAAAATGCCTCACCACCGCGAGCCACAAGCCGCTTTGTCCACAGTGGTGGCCTCCTCTGGGTGGCAGCCTTGTCAGAGTGGCATCGTGGGGAGCAGAGTCTATGTCATCCGGGTTGTCCTCCTTGTCATTGTCGCTGTCATCGTTGCCTCTTCATCGTCGGGAGTGGCCTCGTCTGGGAAGCGGTCTTGTCCAGAATGGCCTCTTCTTGGGAGCGGCCTTGTCCAGGGAGCAACCTCATCGAGCAGCGGCCTCATCCTGAGAGTGGCCTTTTCCAGAGTGGCCTCTTCTTGGGAGCGGCTCCAATCATGGAGCCGCCTCATGTGCAGAGCAGCCTCATCTAGAGCAGCCTCGTCTGGAGTGGCCTTGTTTCGAGTGACCTTGTCGGGATCATCGTTGTCGCCTTTTCGTAAGAGATAGTTCTGACCGGTCAGTTTGATTCTTGATGCTTGGTGCAAAATAAAGTTTTTCTTGACCTTCGCTTTGTATCAGTCTCATTCCTTTGATCACGGACCCTAACATTTGGGGGCTCGTCCGGGATCAAACGACAACTGAGCCAGCATTGGAATTTTTAGGAAAAGCCTCCGGAGGTATTGGGGTCTGAGGTATTGGGGACCTTAGGTATTGGGATCGGAGGTATTGGGATCTGAGGTATTGGTATCTTAGGTATTGGGATCGGAGATATTGGGATCTGAGGTATTGGGATCTGACGTATTGGCGTCTTGGGTATTGGGATCCTATCTGTCTGTCTGGTTGGAGCTCCAGGATATAGCCCACCGGGGAGAAGCTGGACACAGCCATGCTCCCCAGGGCTGGAGTGGATGCGGGGATGCCCCATCCCTCTGCTGATAGATCGACAGGGGGTTCGAGTCCCCCTGGATGGTCAGGGGGTTCGAGTCCCCCTTGGCAGTCGGGGGGTTCGAGTCCCCCTGCGCGGTCAGGAGGTTCGAGTCCCCCTGGGTGGTCAGGGGTTCGAGTCCCCTTGGGTGGTCGGGGGGTTCGAGTCCCCCTAGACAGTTGGGGGATATGAGTCCCCCACTTCCCCTTAGACAGTTGAGGGGTTCGAGTGCCCTTAGGCGGTTGGGGGATAAAGATAGCCCCCACCAGTGGCAAGTTCTGGGTAAGAATCACTGGGTCTGCAGCTGTCTTTGTTTGGTTCTTTTGTTGTCTATTGTGTGGTTTGTTGTGTTTGCAGGGGACCAAGAAAGTGCCCCCAGCAGCAGGCTCTGGATGAGGGCCGCTGGGGTTGTGGTTGTTTGTTCGTTTGTCTTTGTCTTTTTGTTGTCTATTGTGTTGTTTGTTATGGTTAAAGGAATGTGGCAAGCAGAGAGTAAGGGGACGTTGGCTTTCATCTCTCCATTCCTCATAATAGATGTGGGGCTTCTCCCTCACTCATTTCGTGTGTTAAGGGCTATAACGAGCCAACTGGAATTAGTCAAATGCCGGGTTGAGGTGTCCAATGTTTATGCTCATTGGAGCCGGGCATGGAATATGAGTGCCTAGTGGGCCACTTTTGGTAAGCAGAACTGGCACTGCGGGATGATCCGACCTCGAGACAGAGACTTTAAGGAATATTCCCAAGCAGCTGCCGAAACTTCTTTTGTTTTGGGGAATTCCTTGCCTTATCTGGCCTGACGTGGACTGCCTAGCCCCTCCCCCTTGCTGGCAGGGAAAGCATGGCATCTGAAGTGGAATGGGCCCAGGTGGAACATGAGGTCTGTTGGTGAAGGGATGGCTGGGCTGATGGTTAACTGTCTGTTTCAAGGTTTTAATGAGTAATTGTTAAAGTGGCTTCCGAATTCTTTGGTAACCTGAAACTGTGAAGGGTTGCTTGAATGACAAATGGAGTTAAATTTGTTGGACATATAGATCTTAACCAAATGGGATGAAGTGCTAGGGTGCTGGTTGCTGGAACTAGGTTTGTACTTTTGAAATCTGCTGGTGAACACATTCTGTGCTTAACTGATTGATAAATTTGCCATCTAAAAAATTCTGTTGTAACAACTCACAATTGGTTTATATTCAGTCTTCAGTAGAGGTTAAGGTATTTCTAAGAGTACAAAATTCTGTTAAGTGTAATTAAGACTGATGGAAATGAGAAAAGCACCTCTGTATGTAAAAAGTAGGAGATATGTAAAAAGAGAGAAAAACAGGCCCGAGGCCACTGTCGGAGCTAAATCCATTTGTAAAAGAATGGAAGGGGAGACTGATCACCTCCCATTAGCCAGGGATACCCAAAGGGGAGGATGTACAACCTGTTTGAATCTGAAGAGTGCCTGACTGTGTGAATTTATCTCTATGGCTCCACCGCTTCTGCTATGGAGTCTGAATGGACTGCACCCTGAATCTCATGGGGCGTCATATGGCATAACGGTCATCTACTCCATGGAGTAGCCTGGTCCAGGGTTTATACAGACAGACCTTAGATAAGATGCTCCTAAGTTCCGGTGAGGGACACGAGCAGGACAGCATCCAGGGACAGCCCTGCTCCGATGGCAGATCAGATCACAGCTGTTCTCTCTGGGCTCCTCCACCCAGAATCTGGGATATGGAACAGGGGAAATTCTGTGCAATGAATTTGGACTCTGGCTCAGCACCCAGCAGAAGTGGGTAGGCTCAAAGGTGTGCCTATGTGCCTTCGTCCATCGTCAGGAACTTGGAATCAGTAACTGGCAGCAGGGCCGGGTAGCCTCCCCTTGCTGAGTGTTGCTGCCCCTGGGAGCACAGCCTGGGGAGTGGGCGGTGTGGGTTCAGGCGAGGCAGCACTGCTGCCAGGTGGCCAATACCCCCATGCTAGAACATGCATGCCCATGAGCCTCAGCACCTCTGTGTTGGCTTTCAGACCTAGAAAAGCGAGAGTCTGAGGGTCCACTTTGAGTCTAGGAAGTCATATTTCAAGGGGAAGAAAACCCTCTGAAGCTCCATGAGCTGCCCGTCCCTCTTCTCTGATGTCTGGACTTGATGGGTCACACAAGGGCCCATTGGAGGAGCTCGGGAGTTGAGGCTTTAAATCTTGGCCATCAGAGGCTGCCAGGGACCTGTCCCGATTGATACATGTGAAGCTGCTGACACGTTCCTGAATATGCTGGCTCTCTGCAGCCTCTACATCTTTGAACGACATGTCCATCTGTCTGAAACATAATTCTGTTCCAAGCACTTAGAAACCTTCCACTACCTCCTCCTTTGTACAGAATGGGTATGACCACAAGGCATCAGTATCCCAAGAAGGCCAGGGGCCAACGTAACTGTGAACGAGAGAGATATGGTAGCTAAACAAGCCTGGGAAGATTAAGGTAACAGTAGGGTATGAGAAAGTTCAGCTTCTTCCAGCAAGGGGAGGATGGTTCCATGTTACACAGAGTGTCACGTACACTCATCTGAGAATATCATGTAAGAACCCTATGATTGTCTACAGCCATACCACCCTGAACGTGCCCGATCTCGTCTGATCTCAGAAGCTAAGCAGGGTTGGGCCTGGTTAGTACTTGGATGGAAGACAGCCTGGGAATACCAGGTACTGTAGGCTTTGATCTCCAAGAGGGAGTTTCTTGGGACGGCAGGCTCCTGCAGGCTGTGGATGCCGCCTTCGTGGAGATGGCACAACCTCTCTACAAACTGGCTAAGGGAGGGCTCACTATGGTAGAGTGTGGACAGCTGAGGCAGAAGGAGCATTTTGGGAATTACAAAGAGCCTTACTGTGTGCCCCAGCATTGGCCATCCCAGATGTTACCAAGCCCTTCCACTTGTATGTGGATGGAAAGGCAGGGCTGACTAAAGGAGTTTTGACTTAGACTCTGGGGCCTTGGTGAAGGCCAGTGGCCTATCTTAGCAAGAAACTAGATCCAGTAGCAGCTGGGTTCCCCCCTTGCTTCTGCATAATTGCTGCCATGGCCCTCCTGGTCAAAGATGCACGCAAATTGACTCTGGGTCAAAATCTCATATTGACCACCACCCACGTTATCGAGGGCCTTCTCTGGACTCCACCAGACCGGTGGATAACAAATGCCTGAGTGACAGAGTATCAGGCCCTTCTCCTGAACAAAAAAATAAAAAAGTGATCTTACGGCCCCTGGCAGTGCTAAATCCAGCCACGTTGCTACCAGAGGTTCTGGCTGACCACCCACACGACTGCAGGAAGGTCCTAATCCAAGTCACAGGAATAAGGCTGGATCTCAGAGACTCTCCCCTCCTGCATGTGGAAATGACTCTGTTCACAGAGGGGAGTAGTTACATGGTCATTGGAAAGAGGTATGCAGGGGCTGCGATGGTTTCTCCTGAGCAGGGACTCTGGATGACAGCCCTGCCACACAGGACCTTGGTGAAAAAGCGAAGCTGATTGCATTCACCAAGGCGCTACAGATGGCCAAGGCCACGGGCACTAACTGGAAACTACAGTTTGCCTACTCGCCCCAGAGCTCTGGGCAAGGAGAGAGAATGAACCAGACTCGAAGAGACCTTGACAAAGTTAATTCTGGAGGCTGGCAGTGGATGGATGGATCTCCTTCTTTTTGCTCTCCTCAGGGTGCAATGTACACCCTATTTAAACAAGGTGACCCCTTTTGAAATAATGCCCCGCCCTCACTCTGTCCTAGGCTACAGGAGGTTGCCCTAGCAGAAATGACTGATCAGTCTATACTCCAGTCACTGCAGGCATTACAGTCTGTCTTAAAAAGAAGGGATCCAAACATCCCACACTGGGACAGAGACAGTGGTGGAACCACATCCCAGGGACTTGATTTGGATAGATCACTATCAAGTGGGGAACTTGGAGCCTTGCTGGAAGGGACCATTTATTGTTATCCTAACCACCACCATGACAGTAAGAGTAGAAGGCATTAGGGCCTGGGTTCATGCAGGTCATGTCAAATGAGCTGAGAGTAAGGATGCCTCCCAGAGATGGGAGCTGCAGCAGACAGACCCTGCTGATCATGGACTAAAGCTAAGACTAAAAAAACCCCCCAAAACAAAAAAAAAAAAAAACAACTGTGTTTATTATTGCTGTACTAAAGAAATTTGGGGTGATAAAATGTTAGTCTTATATGCTCAATATAAGATAGAACTATCTGAAAAGTCAAGGATTTGACTAATCTCCAAAGAAAAGGGGGGAATGTAAGGGCCTGACCCTCCCAGAGGAACTTGCTTGTGGACCCTGGATGTATGGATGGGGCAGGCTGGGTGAAGACATCCAATCGGTGTATATCCGATAGGGCGCGTGTATATCCACTAGGGTGAATTGAGATCCGATTGGCCACCTGTGTAGGGGCGGGGCTCAACCAACCCCATAAAGTTTGGTGTGCTAGGCTGTCAGGGGAGCAGGAGAGCTGTGGTGGGAGCAGAAGGAAGAGTCGGTGGAGCAGAAGAGCTCTAACAGCTCTTGTAAGAGCTATAACCATCGCCAGTGGTCCCGATGCCTGCAGCCTCCAGCCGCCTGCAGCCTCCAGCCACCTGCAGCCTTCAGTTGCCTGGGGCCCCGCCTCCGGTGGTCCCGCCTCCAGCGGCCCCAAGCAGCCTGCAGCCTCCAACCGCCTGTGGCCTCGCCTCCGGCGGCCCCGAGCCACCACCTGCAGCCTCCAGTCGCCTGCGGTCCCACCTCCAGCGGCCCAAACTCCAGCGGCCCCAAGACACCTGCAGCCCCTAGACACCAGCGTTCTGAGACATCAGCGGTCCTGAGACACCAGTGGTCAGCGGTCCGACGCCTGCAGCCCCTGGACGCCAGCGGTCCCGAGACACCAGTGGCCCAGCGGTCAGCGGTCCCAACGCCTGCAGCCCCGGGACACCAGCGGCCCTGAGATGCCAAAGGCCCCTAGCCACCAGCAGCCTCGCCGCAAAACCCCTCACCACCCCGAGCCACAAGCAGCCTTGTCCACAGCGGTGGCCTCCTCTGGGTGGCAGCCTTGTCAGAGTGGCATCGTGGGGAGCAGAGTCTGTGTCATCCGGGTTGTCCTCCTTGTCATCGTCGCTGTCATTGTTGCCTCTTTGTCGTCGGGAGCGGCCTCGTCTGGGAAGCGGTCTTGTCCAGAATGGCCTCTTCTTGGGAGTGGCCTTGTCCGGGGAGTGACCTCATCGAGCAGCGGCCTCGTCCTGAAAGTGGCCTTTTCCAGAGTGGCCTCTTCTTGGGAGCGGCTCCAATCATGGAACAGCCTCATCTGCGGAGCAGCATCATCTAGAGCAGCCTTGTCTGGAGTGGCCTTCTTGGGAGTGACCTTATTGGGATCATCATTGTCGCCTTTTCGTAAGAGATAGTTCTGACCGGTCAGTTTGATTCTTGATGCTTGGCACGAAATAAAGTTTTTCTTGACCTTCGCTTTGTATCAGTCTCGTTCCTTTGATCACGGACCCTAACAGCAGGGCAACCAAGGAAGGGGCAGTGGCCTTGGAAACACTGGCAGCAGCACCAGGCCAGCGGGTGGTAGGGTAGGGAGGGGGGCGGGGTCAGGGTGACAAGAAGGGGCAAGATGGAAAGTAGCCAGGGGAGGGCTTCAGTGGCACTGGGGGTGATGTGCAGCAGACAGCAGGTCCCTGGGGTGCGGTAGCTGGGGGGGATGGGGCGTGGCAGCGGGAATCAAGGACAACTCATTGGGGAAATGGGGCAGTCATGGCATGGGATGGTAGGTGGGGCTGTGGGGCTGCCCAGGTGGGAGGAGGTGGCAGCCAGGTGATAACCCTATGGTAGGGAGACAGGACCTGTGGGGGAGGGAGCAGGAGTCACCAGAGCCAGGTGAGGGGACGACCAGGTGGTAGTGGCACAGGGAGCAGTGGCGGGCCTGTTGTGGGGAAGCTGTGTGACAGCCAAGTGGGGCAGCCCTGCAGCAACTGTGGGGGGGGTGGAATCTAGACAGCAGCAACCGGGAGTGGAGGTTGGACCAGCCCGGAGGCAGCTGCCCAGCAGCAGCAGCAGCAGCAGGATGAACGGGGTGGGCCGGCGCAGAGTGCACGTCAAGGTGGCGGGGCAGCAACAGTTAGGAGGACGTGGTAGGCGGGCCCACAGTGCAAGTCAAGGTGGCGGGGCAGCAGCAGTTAGGAGGGCGTGGTGGGCAGGCCCACAGTGCACGTTAAGGGGGAGGGGCAGCGAAGCCCAGCAGAGGCCTGGGCCACATGGCCGTGGTGGAGCAACGGCACCTGAGGTAAGGGGGTCAATGTGAGTGGCACAGTAGGGTGGCAGGGGTGCATGTGAGAGGTAGCAATGTGGAGGAAGCGCAGGGAGGGGGCGGATGTTCAGGGCGAAAATAACGTGGTAATACACCTGGCAGTGGGGAGGCAACAGAGCAGGGGGGAAGGGGGAAGCTGTCAGGCAGTAGAGGGGTGTTGGGGAGGGGAGGGACCATCCGGGTATCAGCGGGACGTCAACATTCTGGCACGGTCGGTGGGGCTACATGGGCCTGAGGAGTTGGCAGCCGGGAGACAACACTGAGGTAAGGGGACGGGATCACAGAGGAGGAAGCAGGAGTCACCAGAGGCGGGGAAGGGGGCAGGCAGTAGTGGCACAGGGCGGAATGGGAGCTGCGTGGAAACCGAGTGGGGCAGCCCTGTGGCACCAGTGGGGGATGGGTGGAATTTAGGTGGCCGCAGAGTGGGTGAGGGGCTGGGAGCAGCCCCAGGCAGCAGTGCAATGGCAGTTCAGAGGGCATGGTGGGTGGGCCCACAGTGCAAGTCAAGGGGTGGGATGTTGAAGTATGGCAGAGGCCTGGGGCACGGGGCTTCAGCTGAGCTGCAGCAGCTGAGGTAAGGGGAGCAGTGTGAGGGGCACAGAAGGGTGGCAGGGGTGCATGTGGGCTGTAGCAATGTGGTGGAAGCGCAGGGAGAGGTGCGGATATTCAGGGCAGAATTAGCGTGGTAATACACTGGCAGCCGGAAGGCAACAGAGCAGGGGGAGGGGAATCCGTTAGGTAGTCGTGGCGTGTGTGGGGAGGTGGGACCATCCGGGGCATCAGCAGGGCATCAACATCATGGTGTAGTGCGCGGGGCTACACAGGCCTGAGGAGTTGGCGGCTGGGAGACAACACTGAGGAAGGGGGACAGGATCACGGAGGAGAGAGCAGGGGTCACCAGAGGTGGGGAAGGGGTCAGGCAGTAGTGGCACAGGGAGGAGTGGGAGCTGCGTGGCAACCGAGTGGGGCAGCCCTGCGGCACCTGTGGGGGATGGGTGGAATCTAGGCGGCTGCAGATGGGGTGAGGGGGTGGGAGCAGTCCCAGGCAGCAGGGCAGCAACAGTTAGGCGAGTGCAGTGGGCGGGTCGCAGCGCATATCAAGAGGGCGGGGCAGCAGCAGCTCGGGGGGCCTGGTGGGCGGGCCCATCGTGCGCGTTAAGGGGGCGGGGCAGCAAAACCCAGCGGAGGCCTGGGGCATAGGGCTGCAGCGGAGCGGTGGCAGCTGAGGTAAGGGGGGCAGTGTGAGGGGCACAGCAGGGTGGCAGGGGTGCATGTGGCGGTAGCAATGTGGTGGAAGTGTGGGGAGTGCAGCAGATATTCAGGGCGGTAGTAGCTCTAATGCAGCGTCAGGGGGGAAGGGGTCAGGTGTGGGAAGCAGTAACATACGTGGCGCAATGGAGCAGGGGGAGGGGGAAGCAGCTAGGCGGTAGTGGCGGGTGGAGGGGAGGGACCAGTCTGGCTTCTGAGGGGCGTAAATGTCATGGTGTGGTGGGTGAGGCTGCCAGGTTCCGTGGGCGCCAGGAGGTGGCAGAGAGTTTAAAACACTCAGGGGCCGGGACCAGTGGGGGAGGGAGTGGGAGTGTCACCAGGCAGCAGTGGTACAGGGAGGGGGCGCTTCCTGGGTAAGGGGAAGTTGCGTGACACCCGAGTGGGGCAGCCGTGTGGCACCTGTGGAGGGTGGGTGTAATTTAGGTGGCAGTGTGGGGGAGAAGGGGTGTGACCAGCGCCAAGGCAGGGGCTCAGTAACAGCTTGGCCAGTTGGTGGGCCAGCGCATAATGCCCCACAGGGCAGGGCAGCAAAGCACAGCAGAGGCCTGGGGGCACGTGGGAGCCGCAGAGTGGCAGCAGTGGCGGTAACGGGGTGGTGCTGGGAGGCACAGCAGGGTCACACTGGTGCATGTGGGGGTGCAGAAAGCTGGAAGTAGCATGGGGGCATGGGCCAATGAGCTTGGTGGCAGCAGTGCAGCTATGCCTATGGCAGTGGGATCAACAGAGCCAAGGGGAAGGGGAAGCAGCTAGGTGGTGGTGACATGGGGGATGGTGGGACCGGCCTGACATCATTGGCAGGCCAGTGTCTTGGCATGGTGGGCAGGGTAGCAGGGGTACAAGGATGCCAGGAGGTGTCAGAGAAGTGAAAACGCTCAGGTATGGGGGCGGGACCAGTGCCGAAGAGAGCTGGGGTCACCAGAGTCAGGGGAGGGGGCAACCAGTCAGTTGTGGCACAGGGAGGGGTAGCGGCCTGTGGGTCGGGAGCTGCTTGACATCTGAGTGGGTCAGCAGTGTGGCAGCTGGAGGGGGTGGGTGGAATATAGGTGGCAGGGCAGTGTAGGAAGGTTGGGACCAGCCCTGAGGCAGCAGCACAGAAACAGCTTGGCTGGCTTGCTGGACCTTCTCATAGTGCATTCCAACGAGGTGGGGCAGCAAAGCACAGCAGAGGCCAGAGGCTGGGAGAACAGGACAGAGGGGGCGCAGCAGTGAGGGGGCCTGTGTGGGGGCACAGCAGTGTGGCGGGGATGCATTTTTGGGGGGCAGCAAGCTGGTAGCAGCGCAGGAGTTGGTGGACATCCTGGGTAGCCACACCCTTAGCAGCCAGGAGGCATCGGAGTGGGGGAAGGGGGGTAGCTAGGTGGTAGTGTCCTTAGGGTTGGGCAGGACTAGCTGAGTACAAGTGGGATGTCAATGTCATGGCGTGGTGGGTCAGGCAGCGAAGCAAGGGCCTGGCTTTGTTGGGCTTGGTGCATGTCTACAGGGCGGGACCACTGTTAGCAGCAGCAGCGGGGACCCAGGGTAGCAGTGGAGAGGCAATGGTGCTTGTAAGTGGGGGCACTGTGGGCGGGGGTGCAGTGCGGTGGGAGCAGCTCATGTTGTGGGAGCAGCCTTGTGCTACCAGTGTGGGGAAGGTGGAGTAGGACTCGTGGGGCAGCAGCATCGCAGCAACAGGGTAAGGAATCAGGAAGGTCCTGAGTGGGGGGCAGGGGTAACAGCTAGGTGGTAACTGAAGGGAGGGGTGGGTAGGAACAGCAGGGGGCAGTGTGGCAGGTGGGGCAGTCGTGCAAGTCAACAGGGCAGGGCTGTGTAGGGCTGGGCTATGAAAACTAGCAGCAGGAGGACACAGGGCAGCAGCGGGACATAAGGCAAGAGTGGGTAGATGCAGGGAGAGCACAGAGGGATGGTAGCAGCAATGCAGTGGGGCAGCAGGACAGTAATGAGCATGGTGGTGGGCGGGGTGGGACAGCGTGGCTGCACAGGTGCATGTGGGGTGGCGTGTGGAGAACGGGGGATGGAACCAGCTGGGAGGCAGTGGTACAGCAACTGCGCAGGAAGGGCTTGAAGGGCCTGTTAGGGCCTTAATGCATGTCAGTGGGGGCTGAACAGTGAAGGTCAGCAGTGGCCTGGGGCACAGGGAAGCAGCTTAGCTGCAGCAGCGATGGTAAGGTGGACAGTAGGGTATGGTAAGCGTAAGGGTAAGGGACAGAGGGATGTGCTGCAGATGGCAGGGTCATGAGACGGGGGCTCTCAGGCTGTAGCAGCATTGGGAGAAGGCTGGGATGTGTGGGGTGGCAGCAGCAGGTCAACGCTCAGGGAATCTGGAGGCACTGGAGCAGGGGTAGGGGGCTGACAGGCAGTAGCAGTTCGGGGGTGTTTGGTAGGACCAGCAGGGCAAGAGAATCAGGTAAATAGCTGTGTGGGCAGGGCAGGGGCTCTGCACAGCCACGGCAACAAGGGGACAGTATGCAATGAAGAAATTGGGTGGGGGAAAGTGAGGCAGCAGTGACTTGATGAAGACAGTGACTTGAGGAAGCATGGTGGGATGGCAGCAGATGTGGAGGCAAAGCAGGGAGGCAAAGCGGGGAGGGATTGGCCTGGATGTGGTTGGGAGGGACCAGTAGGGCATCAGCTGCCTGGCAATGGCATGGCATGGCTTTGGGGCAGTGGAGATGGGCAGGAGCAGCAGGGTGACCATGGTAGCAGTGGTGGTGCTGTTGGAAACACAGCCACCAGGGCAGTAGAAGCACTGGAGGGTGGCACAGCAGGGTGGCAGAGTCCTACTGGGTGCACAAGGGCATGGTGGGTGCACTGGGGATGGCACAGCAGGGCATCAGTTGCAACGAGCAGGGCAGCAGGGCAGCTATGGCTAGGGTTAGCTATTGTGGAAGAAAGGGGCACTGCTGTGGAGTAGCAGGGTGGCGGGTGGCAGTGACCTGTCAGGAATGGGGGAGGGAAGGGACAGTGGCGGGTGTGTGGGGCACAGCAGGGTGGCAGTGGGGGGATGGCACAGTGGGGTGGCAGTGGTACGGGGTGTGGGGACCAGCCAGGCGGCAGAAGAACAGGTCGGGGGTGGGCAGTGATTTGGCAGCAGCACTATCAAATGCTTTTTCTGCATCTGTTGATATTTTCTTATGATGTTGATCCTTTGTTTTATGAATGTGGCTCATTACTTTGATTTGTTGATGTTGAACTGCTGTTGCATCCCTGAAATAAATCTTAGTGCATCATAACTCTTCCTGTATTGTAGAATTCGGTTTGCTGATATTTGGGTGAGGATTTTTATGTCTATGTTCATCACAGATACTAGTCTGTCATTTTCTTGGGGCACCTTGGGACGTTTCGATAAGGGCCATGCTGGCCTCATAACATGAGGTGGGGAGCATTCCTTCCTCTTGTTTTTCTGGCAGAATTGGAGAAGGATTGGTATTCATTTTTTTCTGTGGATGATTCGTAGAATTCACTGGTGATACCATGGGGTCCTGGACTTTTGCTTGTTGGAAGTTTTTGATTTCTTATTTAATCTCCCTACTAGTCATTGGTCTGTTCAGAATTTCTGTTTCTTCAGGATTCAGTCTTGGCAGGTTGTATGTTTCTGAGAATGTATCCTTTTCTTTTGGATTATCCAGCTTGTTGGGGTGTAATTGTTTGTAGTACTTTTTATGAGCCTTTGCATATCTATGGTATCAGGGAACATCTCTCATTTCTGATGATGAGTCCTTCTTCTTTTTTGTTAGCTTGAGTCTGGCTGAGATTCTGTCAGGTTTGTTCTTTTCAAAGAACCAGCTCTTTGTTGATCTGTTGTTGTTACTATTGTTTTTTTTTTTTTTTTCTGTATCTTTCTGTTGTCTTTTTAGTCTGTACTTCACTTATTTCAGCTCTGATATGTTCCTTCCTTTCTTCTACTAACTTTGGACTTTATTTTTTATTTTTCTGTTTCCTTGAAGTATCAAGTTAGGTTGTTCATTTGAGATGTTTCTTGTTTCTTGAGTTAGGCCTGTATCACTATAAACTTCCTTTTTAGAACCACATTTTTTTTTTTAGTTAGTTCTAAGGGGTGCCTGTGTGGCCCAGTTTTTTAGGCATTGGCCTTTGGCTCAAGTCATGAATTTAGGGTCGTGGAATTGAGCCCTGCATCAGCTCCCTGGTCAGCATGGGGAGTCACTTTCTCCCTCTTCTACTGCCTATTGTTCCTTCCACTTTGCTCAGTCTCTCTCTCTCCCTCTCTCTGCCCCCCATGTCAAATAAATAAATGACATCTTTAAAAAAGTTAAGTCAGCTCTGCCCAGTGTGGGGTTGAAACTCAAAACCACAAGAACAGGAGTCACAGAGCTCTACTGACTAATCGACTAATCGCGTGCCCCATTTTAGAACCAGTTTTACTGCATTCCATAACTTTTGTTTCGTTGTATTTTTTATTTGCCTCTAAGTATTTCTGTGTTCCTATTTTGGTTTTCCCATGAACCCAATTGGTTGTTCAGTAGCATGTTGTTTAGTCTCTGTGTTTATGATTTCTAATTTTCTTCTTGTAATTGATTCCTAGTTCTATACTACTGTGGTTGGAAAAGATGGTCGATTTGATTTCAGTCATCGTTTGGGAAAATTCTAGGCTCCTGGAGTTTACTGACTTGTCTTGTGGCCTCACATATGACCTACGGTGGAGAATGTTCTAGGTGTACTTGAGAGGAGTGTATTCCATGTGCTGCTTTTGGATGGAGGGTTCTGTGTATATCTGTCAAGTCCATCTAAGTAACGGGTTGTCTGAGGCTGATGTTTCCTTTGTGATCTTCTGTCTGTATTGTGTATCATTGAGAAAAGTGTGAGGTATTAAAGTTACCTATGGTATTTGTGCTGATTGCTTCTCTTAGGTTTGCTCATCTATGCTCTACACATTGAGTTGCCCCACTGTTGGGTGGGTAAATATTTATGAATGTTGCATCATCTTACTGCATTGATTCCATCATCAGTTTCTAATGCCCTTCATTGGCTCTTGTTACAGTGTTTGGATTTTTCCTTTTTCTCCTCCATTGGACTGAAACTCAGAAGATCATATGTTAGCTCTGCATCCATGAACAAAGCACAGCCCTGCTCTAAGACTGGTTTTCTTTTTTTTTTCTCTATAAATAAACACAATAAATTCTTCTCTCAGTACCATATCCTGACTCCAATAAGAGATTGTGTATAAATGTGCTTTGTAAACTAGGAGATACTGCCCAATTATGAAAATAATTATGCAACCATCAAATGTACAGGATAAGATTTTTAAAGACATATTTATTTATTGTATAGACAGAAAGTGAGTGTATGCACAAGCATATGCTAGAGAGGGGAGGGTCAGAGGGGAAAAGGGAATCCTCCAGCAGCATCCCCACTGAGTGTGGAGCCTGGTGCAGGGCTCTCTCTCAGGAGCTTGGGATCTTGACTTGAGCCAAAATCAAGAGTAGGCTGCTTAAATGACTGTGCCACCCAGGTACCCCCAGAATAAGATTTTTTAAAACATTTTTTGAGGGCTTACTCTCATAGGTATTATTCTAAGTAACCTCTATTTCATTCAATTCTAAAAACTATTCCTAAATTAAAAATAGAAGCTATTCTAAAAGCAAATACTCATAATATCCTCAGAGGTGGAGAAACAGGCAGAAAAGAGGTTAAGTAGGTGCACCGGGGTGGTTCAGTCATTGAAGCTTCTGCCTTTGGCTCAGGACATAATCCCAGGTTCCTGGGATCAAACACCAAGTCAGGATCCCTGCTCAGTGGGGAGTCTTCTTCTCCCTCTCCCTCTGTCCCTCTGCCTGCTTATGTCACCCTCCTTCTCCTTCTCTCAAATAAATAGTTAAATTAAAAAGGTAAGTTTTGCTCAGTGTCATGATAAATATTAGAACTAGATACAGTTCTGAGTGTGTGACTCTGAAGAATGTGTTCTTTCATTTTTACATTTACCAAAAAATACCTACCCTCAAAATACCATAGATTAAATTAGTTTCCATTTCTCCATACATTGAGTATCAGAAGATGTGACAATTCCAGGACCCTGGCTGGCTGGGTCCATGGAGTGTGTGACTCTTGATCTCTGGATTATGAGCTTGAGCCATGTTGGGGGTACAGATTACTTAATTGAAAAAAAAATGCTATAGTTGGGCTTGTCCTCTTTTCTCCTTTTGACCCCTTCACCCATTTCTCCCACCTCCAACCCTAAACTTCTGCCACCCCCCCCAATCTGTTCTGTCTGTGAGCTCATATTTTTGTTTTTGTTTTGTTTTAAGGTTCTATGTGTAAGTGATTTCTAGTATTTGTCTTTCTGTCTGGCCTGTTTTACTTAGCATAATGCATTCAAGGGCCACTATGTTGTAAATAGAAAGATTTCATTCTTTATTATGGCTGAGTAGGATTCCACTGTGTTTATCGACCACAATTTCTTTATTCATTCATCCACTGATGGCATTTAGGTTGTTTCTTTAATTTCACTGTTGTAAGTAATCCTGCAGTGTACACAGGGGTTAGTGTTTTCATTTCCTTCAGATAAATACTCAGAAAGGGAATTGCTGGCTCCTTTGGTTGTTCTGTTTCTCATTTTTTTGAGGAACTTCTCTACTGTTTTCCATAATGGCCGCACCCATTTATACTCCAAGTAGTGGTGTACTAGAGTTTTCCTCTACTCCACATCTTTACCAAACTTGCTATTTCTTGTGTTTTTGATAATGGCCCTTCTGGCAGGTGTGAAGTGGTGCCTCATTCTGGTTTGATTTGCATTTCCCTGATGATTAATGATGTTGAGCATCTTTTCATCTGGTGTAGACCATCTGTATGTCTTCCTCAGGAAAATGTCTATTTGGATCTGCTCCCTTTACATTAGATTACTTGTGGAGTTTTTGTTGTTTTTGGTGCTTTTGAGTGTTTTGTTTTGCTGTTGAATTGCATGAATTCTTTATATTTTGAATATTAACCCCTTACTGGATATATAATTTACAAATGTTTTACCTTAGGTTACCGTTTTCTTTTGTTGATGGTTTCCTTTGTTGTTTGGACGCTTTATAGTTTGATGTAGGCCCACTCTTTGCTTCTTTGTTTGTTTTTACTTTGGTATCAGCTTAAAAGCACCACTACCAAGACCTACGTCAAGGACCTTTCCAAACCCTGTGTTTTCTGCTACAAGTTTTATAGTTCCAGGGCTTATATTCAAGCGTTTGACCCATTTTGAGTTAATTTTTGTGTATGGTTTAAGAGAATGGTGAAGTTTTGTTCTTTTTTTTTTTTTTTAAAGATTTTATTTATTTATTTGACAGAGAGAAATCACAAGTAGATGGAGAGGCAGGCAGAGAGAGAGAGGGAAGCAGGCTCTCCGCTGAGCAGAGAGCCCAATGCGGGACTCGATCCCAGGACTCTGAGATCATGACCTGAGCCGAAGGCAGTGGCTTAACCCACTGAGCCACCCAGGCGCCCCAAGTTTTGTTCTTTTGCATGTGACTCTCCGGTGTTCCCAGCACCAGTGATGAGAGAGACCGTTTTTTCCTCCTTGTTTATTCTTGGCTCTTTTGTCATAAGGTCCCGGACCATAGATGTGTGTGTTTACTTCTGGGCTCTCTCCTGTCTTCTGGTGATGTGTGTGTCTGTTTTTATGACAATGCTAGATTGTTTTGATTACTCTAGGTTTGTCATTAGTCTGAAATGAACAAGTGTGATGCCTTTAGTGTGGTTCTTCTTTCTCTAGATTGCTCTGGTATTCAGAGGTTTTTGTGGCATCATACAAATTTTTAGATCCTTTGTTCTCTTTCTGTGAAGAATGTCCTTAGAATTTTGACAGGAATTGAAATGTAGACGGTTTAGGGAAGTACGAACATTTTACCACTATTAATGCTTCTCACCCATGAATATGCGGTGTCTTTTGGTTTATGTGTGTTGCCTTCCGTTTCTTTCCTTACCGTCTTGTAGTTTTCATTATACAAGATACTACCTCTTGATGAAGTTTATTCCTGGGTATTTTATTCTTTTTGATGCAACTTCAGGTGGGATGATTTTCCTAATTTATTTTCTGATGATTCGTTATTAGCGTATAGAAACTCAGCAGGTTTTGGGGTAGTGATATTGTATACTGTCCCTTTATTGAATATAGTCATAGTTTTTTAGCAATTTTTCACTGGCTTCTTTGAGGTTTTCCTTATATTCTATATCATCTGCAAATAGTGACCGTTTGATTTCTTGCTTTCCAGTTTTGATGCCTCTGATTATCTTCTTGCATAATTATTCTGCCTTGGATTTTCAATATTATGTTCAGCAAAAGTGGTAAGGAAAGATCGGTAGTGCTCCTAACTTAGGCGATCTTAGAAATAGTAACAGCTAAAACTT
Source organism: Mustela lutreola (assembly GCF_030435805.1). Taxonomy (NCBI): domain Eukaryota; kingdom Metazoa; phylum Chordata; class Mammalia; order Carnivora; family Mustelidae; genus Mustela; species Mustela lutreola. Next base: position 167,236,077 of record NC_081294.1, read on the forward strand.
TACACTATGGGATGTGACATAATCTGTGTCATTGTCATATATGGCCTTTTAAAAAGATTTTATTTATTTATTTGAGAGAGAGAGAGATCACAAGTGGGCAGAGAGGCAGAGAGAAGGGGAAACAGACTCCCTGCTGAGCAGAGAGCCCAATTCGGGGCTCAATCCCAGGACCCTGGGATAATGACCTGAGCTTAAGGCAGAGACTTTATCCCACTGAGCCACCCAGGTGTCCCATATATGGCCTTTCTGGTGTTGAGGTATGTTCCTGATCTACGTACTCTGTTGAGAATTTTGATATTAAAGTTTGTCAAGTGTTTCCCTGCATCTCAAGATGATCACATCGTTTTTATTCTTTATTTTGTTAATGTGCTGTATCACTTTGATCGATGTGCACCTGTAAACCATCATTGCATTCCTGCAAGATCCCACTTGATCATAGTATATAATCCTCTCAGCATATTGGTGAACTTGGGTTTCTAGTATTTTGTTGAACATTTTTACATCTATGGTCATCAGGGATATTGGACTGTAAGATCCTTTCCTTGGGGTGTCCTCGTTTATTTCTGTATTAGAGTAATGTTGGCCTCAGCAAGTGATTTTAGAAGCTTTATCTTCTGTTTTTTTTGGAAAAGTGGGCAAAGGACTGGTATGAATCCTTCCCTGAATGGTAGAATTTAGCACAGAAGGCATCTGGTTCTGGAACTTGGTTTTTTGTGAGGTTTTAAATTGCTGATATGATGAGTACTGGTGTTTTATGTAAGTATTGAATCACTAAAGATGAAACTGTTTCCACATCTTGGTGGTAGAATGGATGAATGAGAATGAGAGTCATGGGGGCCCAACACTCAGAGGCTCCATCTGCCACTGCGGCTGTGCCATTCCTCTCGGATACTGGAAGAGGATGAAGGACATGGTGGAAACATGGCAGAGTGGTGATGGTGGGGTAGAGGGAATGTGGTGTCTGAGCAGGGTGATGAGACTGATGTGTGGCCCTCGTCTCCCACTCACAAGTTATCATATTGCCTACTGCCTGGCCAACAGCTACTTCAGCACGTTCACCACAGTGGAGATGGGTGTGATGGTGAGGCAATTCACGGCCACTGAGCTGGCCCCACAGTCAGTGTACATCTTCAGGCTGATGGCCAAGATGAAGCAGGACTGGGGGCACCCCTAGAGACCACCGTCGTCACCACTGAGAAGCGAGGTAAGGCCAGAGCCCCAGGTCCACTGTCCTGGTGACACGGGGAGGACAGCTGGGCCCAATTGGGAGCCACAAACTTGCTGTGTCCATGGCTTCCTGGGGCAGCACTTGCAGGGTAGTGTGTCTGCACAGCCCAATATTGACCAGACAGGCAGGAATGTCTCTGGAGAGGAGGTTGTGTAACTGGATCAGGGTGGCTCTGAATCACCATGCTGGAGGGAGTCTCCCTGCATACCATGAGAGGCTGAGTGAAATGCAATTCCTGGAGTGTAGATTGTGTTGGCTTCTCTATACATATGTCCCTAGGGGTTATTTGGCTGGTGGATAGGGAGTTGGGGAGCAGGTATTTGGGGCTGATGTGCCTTGCTTCAGAGGTGCCCCCTGAGATTGAGCAAGAAGGCGGGGCTGCAGTCCTGTCTGGCACCTGGATCCACATTGGTCACCACAGTGGCTGGGTTGAGGGGAGCACAGGGATGCCCAGCCAGAGTCTGTGGCTCCTCAACTGCCTGTTGACAGCCTGCACCCAGGCCTCGGGGCACTGGAGCAGAGCCAGAGTCACATGACCTTGGAAGATGCTCATAGGAAAGGACTGGAGTCAGGGAGGGAGGTAGGCAGGCCCAGGCAGCCGCATCAGCCAGCCAGATCACCAGGGGGCTGAAGTCCGGCTCTGTGCTGCATTGGAGGGTTGGTGTTTATCAGGGCAAAATGCACACAGCGGGAAGTCTGCCATCACCACAACCCTGAAGTAGATGGTGTGGTGTGGAGCGCACTCAGGCACCTGGGTGCGGTGGTTGTGTCTCCTCATCCAGTCTCCTTTTGAATGCCTAGGTCATCACCTGGGCATTGGATGGAGGGCATCTAGCAAGGGTGTGGGAGTTCTTTTTAAGGAGGCTTGCAGGTGGAATGCTGCCCCGTGGCTGGGGTGGGTGGTGGGTGTAGAGACCAAAAGAGCCAGCTAAGTGCTGAGGGTCAGGCTCTGTGCAAGGGGTATTCTTGGAAGCACCACAGAAGAAGAACCCCATCTGCATGTCTCTGCAGCTCTGCTCGCCCTGAACAAACCTTGGATGGGTGCAAGGAGGGAGAAAGGGTGGGAAGGAATATATTTGCTCCTTCCACCCCTATTGGGTTACCTTCTTCCAAAGAGATCCATCAAGGACATGGTACACAGAGGCTGAGTGGGCCTGGTGGAGATGGTGTGCTGTGCAACCAGGGGAGAAAGGGCTTGACCTGCCTGATGATGGTGGATGCAAAGAGGACACTGAACAGGTTTGTGGGTCTCGGGCTAGGCGGTGGGCTACAGGGCTTCGCCATCATCCAGGAAGCCTCCATGAACACTGTTGCAAATCCTTTACAACTCCTCTGGTTTCTCCTTGGGAGAAAATTCTAGAAGCAGAACCCTTAGCTCAGAAGACATGAGCATGTTTGGCTTGGAGATACAGAAACTCATGGACACGCCATCTGGCGACCAGGATGCAGGTCTTGTGGCCTCTCTGCTTCCATGTTGATGTCTTGCCTTTGGTGTTTGGTGAAAATATCTCATTAAGCGTGTGTCCACAGGCCTTTCATCCCAACACTGCCATTAAATGCCTGTGACTGTACATGGTGATGTGCCTTGTGGGGTCTTAGTGTCCGACTGTGAAAATCCTCAAACTCAACTGTGTACGGATTTGCAGAACTCACGTAAAAGCTGCATTCAAGCTGAACAAGAATTGATAAGGGAGAACTGAGTGAGTTGAGGAAGATCAGTCTACCTTTGGGACGCCTGGGTGGCTCAGCTGGTTAAGCAGCTGCCTTTGGCTCAGGTCATGATCCCAGCGTCCTGGGATTTAGTCCCACATCGGGCTCCTTGCTCGGCAGGGAGCCTGCTTCTCCCTCTGCCTCTGCCTGCCATTCTGCCTGCCTGTGCTCGCTCACTCTCCCTCTCTCTCTCTGATAAATAAATAAAAAATTTAAAAAAAAAAAGATCAGTCTACCTTTGTGACTGTTGTTTGAAACATTGCTGGTTCTTTAATTTTTCTTCTTCCAGATTGATGGAAACTGTATCTGAAAATATCCATGATCTATAGAAATGTAATGAAATATTTCTGTGTGAGCAAATGGGAGCATTTAGCTTCTCTCTCCCTGAACCCTCCATCATTCAGAAACTCTCAGGAAGAATTCTTTATTCCAAGGTACTTAGGATTATTGGAATCAGTTCAGCACAAGTGCCTTTTTCTTGTAGCAGGACACCGCTGGAAACATTGGTTATTTTACCAAGGGATTGAGTGAAATGTCCAATTTTAGAGTAATGTGTATAGACTCAGATAATGATCAGACAATTTTCAGGAAATAAGGGTGGCTTTATGGAGCCCCTTGGCAATAATAGCTTGACACCTCGATGACACAGCGCCCAGGAACCTTACCAGATGAGTAGGGAATGTTACTTGTTGGCAGGTATAGCAACCTCAGGATATTTGGGGGACCTTGAGAAGTGGAAACTACCCAATTCGACAGGTATTGCAGTCAAGTCTGATGGAAATATTGTGCTTGGCTTTGGCCTGGACACACTATTGAAAGTTCACTCTAGAGATTCCTCATGAAAAGTTCCAGCACAGCAGGGTTTCAAAATCCGTATGGAATTGTCTGTCACTATGCCTGCCAGGCTTAGTTAGAATAGATGCTAAGAAACCAAGTATGCTTGTGGCTGCCTTCTTGCATCTAATAAACCATCCCAAATCTGTTGAACTGAAATCCATCACCCATGTGAACTGGCACTCTCTGCCACCACTGCCAGGCTTTCTGTGCCTCACAATGGGTCCCGTGAAGCTCTGAAACTATTTAGTTCACAATCAGGTTTGGGCACCTCACTTTGGAGGCTGCCAGTGTTTTCTGATTAGGAAAATCCTATCATAACTATATCCCAAATCATACCAGAATCCTCTAGAAGCTGGTTGTTGGAGGGCTTGCCCTTTGGGTCAGTAGCATAGTCTCTGGTTAGGAGTGAAACAACTTCAGTCTCCAAGGTATAGGTTATATTTGTATTGGGTGGTGATTAGTTGTTGGTTTTTATTTCTTTTTTTGAGTTCCAGGGTCCATGAGAGGCATGTCTTAGAAAGGAAAGACCAGAGGCTCATTTCAGCCAAATAGAGTTGTGAAAAGAGAAAGGAAGCAAGACTAACAGAGTCATTCACATAGAGTAGAAAAAACATTGAGGAGGTGTAGTATATGCATATTTCCTATGGGAGTTCTGTGTCATTGAAGTGATGGGGTAGATGAATGAGAACCATGTCAAAGGAAAGATGAAAGATGATTCCAGGAGAAGTAAGCATCTCTAGGATGATCATGCAAAATGCAGTTGAAATAGGGTTTATGCAGATTTTCTGTTTTGGTTCTGGGAGCAGCAGGAATTTTATTTACACTCTTGTCACTAGTTGCAAGTGGTGATTGATCTCTGAACCATCTCCTGGCCCACATCCTCCTGCTTCAGTGTGGCATAGATATCATGGAACTCCTGGTAGCCAATTGACCATGCAAGTGTTATTTACAGGTCTGCCAAGCAGCAATGCTAAGTCTTTCACAAACTTCGGGATCCTGTGGTTTTAGCCTCTTTGAGCTTGTGCTCTGTGCTGGAAGGGAGGGGCATGCTTTCAGTTTTGTGTGACATGTGTCTTCCCGAGTGCAGGTCCTGAGACCTCAACTAAATGCTCTCCCTGTTTTTACAGGTGGTGCTTCAAGGCTTAGGTGACTTGGCCTTGTTGGCAGCATCTGATGCACCTGGCCTCTGTCTCTTCAGTGCAGATTCAAGTGCAACATGTACAGGACTGTGACCCCTGTCATCTCGCTGGTGGATGTACATCACAGTAGTAAGTTGTCTTGGTTCTGAACCTTCCACCTGGGTTGAGGTTCAGGCCTTGACTTGGGTGCCTTTTTTCCTGGCTTCTGTCTTTCTTCTGGAGGGAAAGATACCCTCCTCTTGTTGATTAAATTGGAGATGTACCCTTAACCAGAATATCTATAGTTTGCTGCATGGGGAAAATTACCAGTTTCACATGTGGAGAAGGTTCTGCAAGTCCGTGCCCCACGCAAAACTTCTGAGCTCCAGGTTGCTTCTGTTAGCAGAATCCTGAGTTACTGCAGGGTTACCTTATAAATAGACATTCTCTCCAAAATAGTGTTTTCTGCCAACACATTCTTTTTAGGGCCAGTAAACTAGAGTAAAGAATATCGGGCATCTGTACAAATGGATCTATGAGTGGATGTGCTTTTTTTTTTTTTTTTTTTTTTAAGGGGGAGGTGGGAGAGTGTGAGGGAGACACTGGGCAGGCTCCACACGCTTTGCAGAGCATGACACAGGGCTCGATCTCACAACCCTGGGATCATCACCTCAGCCAAAATCAAGAGGGTCCACAAGAAGGTCATTCACATAAGAGTAGAGAAGACATGAGGAGGTAGAGTGTATGCACATCTCCTGCAGGAATTCCATATCACTGAAGATTCAGGGTAGATGAATGAGAACACATTTCTAACATGAAGATTCTAGGAAAAGTATGCATTGCTAAGATGGCCATGTGAAATGCAGTTGTAATAGGGTTTCTGAAAGTCTTCTGTTTGGTTCTGGGAGCAGCAGGAAGTTTATTCAGTCTCTTGTCACTAGTTGCCAATGGTGATTGACGTCTGGGTCACCTTTTGTCTTACACGCTCTTCTTTTAGGCTGGCATAGACATCATGGAACTCCTGGTAGCCAAGTTTGGAAGGCGAGGTATGGAGGGAGAGAGAGACCCTTAAATAGGTTCCACATGATGTGCAGAGCATGACACATGTCAGGGGCTCGATCTGACAACCCTGAAATCAGGATTTGAGCCAAAATCAAGAGTTGGTCCCTTAACTAAAAGAGCCATACAGGCATTCCTGGATGTGCTTTGTGTTTATGTAAGGCAGCATACACACCCCCTCCTGTTCTATAATCTTCTAAATCGGGGACTATTTCCATATGGGCAGTGGACTTACACCTTCTCAGGCCAAGAGATAAGTAGCTATACTTGGTAGTGGAGAAAAGCAGTTGGCTACCAAATTCTCATGGGGGGGGCAGCCTCATTGCCTGACTCTGAACAGTACAGTTTTATCCCTGTTCTGATACACACAGTTCTTCCAAAGCAGCACCTTTTTAAAAGATGAAATTAATTTACAAGCCCCTGGGTGGCACAGTTGGTTAACCATCTGCCTTTCGCTGAGGTCAGGATCCCTGGATCCTGGGGGATCAAGTCCTACATTGGGTACCCTTCTCAGTGTGAAGCCAGCTTCCTATCCCTCTTCCCCCCAGCCTGGCTCCAACTGTTCTTGATCCCTCTCTAGCTCTAGTGCTCTCAAATAAGTAAAGGAATACAATTATTTCAAAGTAAGAAATTAATTTGTAAGTCGTTTCTAAATTATGAGGATAATATTAGTAGAATAAAGGGTACATGAGAGGTGGATCACAAACCATGTGTTTGTTGAATCTTGTTGCCATTCATCCTTATGGTCTACATACATGGATAGGTTAATGTTTTTGTAAGCATACATCAATCACATTGTGTTCTGAGACTCTGAGTTAATCCTCCAATTGATATTCTCATTGATCCCAGGAAGTGTTACTTCCTATGATCCAACTTCCTACCAAGAGACAAAATCTGTGTCAGTTGTGAGAGCGTGTAAAGGAAAAGTCTTACTTGGCACAGTGTACATGGTTGTGAGACCCTGCCTGTTCAGTGATCCTGACCTTTAAGCACGTACTGATGGATGGGAGCAGATTTGCTTTATTTCTAGCTATTGGTTACTGGAATAGTACATTCCACACCCCTCAGAACGGGACCCAGTTGTATGTGTTTACAGTGTCTGAGTTTATATCTCAATGTCACCCTAAGAAATCCTTGGGAAGTATCTGCCCAGCGATTTTCTGATGTGAGTGTCCGGGGAAGAATTTCCCCCCATTGCGTTGGGATCAGTAATTCCTCAGTGTGAGGGTGTCGCTGCTGGCTAAGGAAGAAGGGATACCTGAGCCCATTCCTTTCCTCATCACACCGGGAGGATTTTCTTGTATGCGAATCCTCCCATGTCCTTCCTGTGTTGGCTCTGTGAGGAATGGGATTCCCACATGGATTTCATTGGCTTTCAGCCACAGTGATGATGCAGGGGGTCCCAGGTGGTGCCTGCACCTTTGCTCCTGTGTGAGGGATGATGTGCACTCTGAGATGGTAGCAGGAACTCAGGCCTGAGCCCCATCTGAAGCTTCCCCCACCAGGATACAGCACTAGTGGTTCTCCTCGTGTGAGTTCTCGGGTGTTGGGAAAGGGCCCACTTCTGGAAGAAGGCTCTGCATCTGTGATGGGAGACACGGGGTTTGTACTATGTGATTTCTGTGGTGGTGATAAAGGTGGGTGCTATGGGTACAGGCGGGACCCCAGTGACGACAGACACAGGTTTCTCTGCTCTGAGTTGTCTGGTGTCTCCAAATGGGAGAGCTGTATCTAACAGCTCTTCCTCGTTGACCACATTTGTCAGGGTTCCCGCTGGTGTGGATCCTTGGATGCTGGCTAAGGGTGTGGCTGGACTAAATGCTTTCCCCTGAAGATGGCATTCAACCGGTTTCTGTCTGTGGGAATGTGCCCATGGCCTCGAAGGGATGCATGCTGCTGCGAGCTCTTGTGCACAATCCCAGCACATGGCTTTTACCCCTTGTGAGGTCCAGGGCATGAAGAAGAGCAGAGCTCTCTGAATGAAGGGTCTCCCACTTTCGTTCCATCCCTGAAGTGCCTCTCTGGTGGTCTTGCTGTGTACAGAGGTGAGCACTGCCCTGGAGTTGTTCCCCCCAGGCGTGTCTTGTCTACTTTCCTCGGAAGGATGAGTTGTCTCGTGTCTCCCGAGGTTAGAGCCCAAATTAAAGGCTCTCCCACACTGGGGAGATGGGTGTGCTGTGATCCAGAATGAACGAGCTCTGATGTCCCTGGCAACAGGGACACATGGCTGAAGGCTCTTCCACATTGTCAGCAAATACAAGGTTTGTCTTCCCAGGACACAGCACACATGGAGTGAGGTGAGGGACATGAGACATCTTCCTCCTGTGCCCCAGCATTGGCCGGGTTCCTGTGCAGTGTGAACCCTCTGCTAATGGCCAGAACAGGAGGGGCTGTGGAAGGATTGCTCACTCATGTTCCTCCCTTCCTGACTCAATGTACACGTTCCGGCCCCTTCCTTCAGGAATGGTCGCTGTGTCTACCCCTGCAAGCCACTTGTATTCAGGTGCCGTGTTCCTTTCCAGAATTCAAATAAATCTTTCACATGGTAGCCTCACACCCACGTCAACTGCTGATTAAATTTTCGATGTCTCCGATTCAAAGACTATATACCTGTGAGTCATGTTGAAGCCAGTGACTTTTCCAGACACTCAGGCGATGGCTTGACTTGAGGCTCATTTCAGCCAAGAAGTGAAACTCTTCAGATTTCTGGTGGGACAGCCTGTATGCTCAGGGTCTTGGAAGACAGGAGATTGTGGGGAATGCTTAGCATAGCCCATGTCCAGCTGTAGTGTGGAAGGCCAGGGTTCATGACCCTGAAGCTTCCCATTGACTTGCAGATTAGCAGACCTTTGAGATGCCCCCGTGTGGGCATCCCTTTATCCTTTATAATAGGGAACGTATTGCCGTGAGATCCTGGGTCTTGTACACACAGAATGAGTCACAGAACACTAGGTGAAAAAGTACTGAAGTGCTGTGTGGGGACGAACAGAACAAAATAAGGAAAGAGGAGGAGGGAAGAAGGAATACAAAGAACAAAAACATCATGCATGGAAAGAAGGAAGGGAGGGAAGGAAGGAGGGCTTGAAAAATGGAGAAGAGACACTGGTAGAGAGGGATTAGGGGAAAGATGAATTTTGAAAGTTGTGAGACTAACATCTGAGAGTTAAGATTTGAGCTTGATGACAAAGGAAATAAATGGAGTCCTCTACTCAGGAGCAGAAACCGGTTATAGGGTATTGGTGATGAGAACCTATGGACCATATAAACCTGCAAGACAAAGAAAGTGAGGATGGGATGGAGGGAGTTTCAGATGGGCAAAGTTAACCATGTCAAGGACTGAAAGATGTGCCATGTGAGGGTTTCAGTGCAAGAATCACAGAAGTGTCCTGTCCTCGGAGGACACAGAATGTGCAGTGGGTTAGGTGGATGGAGTTGGACGAGCTGACAGAAATGGGCCCATGTTGCAGGTTTGTTTACACAGGAGCCCAACAAGAGACAGGACTGATGTAGGAAGGAGGTTAGCATTCAAGGCCAATGGTCAAGAAAGAAGTCTTGAGACGGCTTTTCTGGCAGGAGGTGATTTTTATTAAAGCCCAGGGATATGACCCTTGGGTAGAAAGGGTTTCTTGCTGGGGTCGTGACGGGAGGCTGACTCTCTGGGATGGCATTGATGGAGGTCAGGCAAAAGGGAGGTTTTACAAGAAGGTTTCAGGAGGACAGAGGACACCCAGGATACAGGAGGCTTTGCTCTTGTGAAGGGAAGGTGGTTTTTCCTTCTAGGAAGGCATTAATTGAAAGATGGTGGGGAGCTTCCTGGAGGAAATGTTACTTTCCTCCTCTCCCAGGTCCTTCTCAAGGGACTGCAGGTTTGAAAAGAAAATATGTCTTAGGGACACTTCCTTCAGCCTCAGCTCCCTCAGTGTCATGGAGGGGAGGGAGATGTCAGGGCTTCAGGAAACGGAGATCTGGGCCTCTGGAAGGTCATTAGCCTCTCGTTAAGCCAGCCTCTTGCTGGAGAATCACGAGGACTTTTACAAACTGAGGGAGACTCTGGTCTTGCTGGGTTTTGATCTCCATCTGTGGAGCATCTTAGCTTTAGGGAAGTCAGAGTACCTGAGGAATGTCCCCTGTATCACAGGTTGGGGGGCGGTGTGGCATGCCACCTCCTGCTTGGTGCTCAGCTAGCCTTCTCCTCCCTCCTCGTGTACCCCTGACCAGTGAAGAGCCTTGTGTGGTTAAGGTTGTTGAAGGAGGACGGTCTCATCTTCTGTAACTTCTTCCTGCTGAACAGGGGTGTAGAGCTGTCCCTATCTGTGGGTCTTTCCTGGTCAGCTGGGGGAGGCCCAGCTGGGGGAGGCCTCTGTTGTCAGAGTTGTAAAAGGAAGAGGCCGCTGAGTGCAGGGGAGAAATTGTGACTGGATCTTCCTGAGTGGAAATGACCATCTTTCCTCTGGAAGTTACTGCAGTGAAGGGTTCCTGGCACCACCTGCAGAGACGGGGTAGGGGGTGGGAAACAACACATCAGGGTTAGAAGAAGAAAGAGAAGGAGAATCCCCATGAAGAGTCCTCTGATAGTGGGTAAGAAGCCTCCCCTAGTCCAAGAGTTGAGCCAGTACTTAAGGAGAGGGATCCTTGGAAGTGTGGATTTGAGCAGTAGTGTCTGTTAGGAACCTAGAAATCTCTATGTGATCGTGGGGAACATATGCACAGCATTGTGTCTTTCGATGGGCACAGGCTCCACTTTGTGCAGCAGTTACAACATCTGAAGCCTTTGTGTTTTGTACAACTGTTTTATGTGTTGGAATCACTCCCATATTTCATTGATAAATCCTGTTCAGGGTGACATGTAGGGCCTTGGCTGTGTACACAGTAAGGACTTCCCCATGCCCCACGACATCCTCCATTCCCCAAGAGGGGCAAAGATGGATGCTAGGTGGCCATGTCCATGGAACAGAGCACCCCTGCACTGTTGTTTGAAATGGGGAAGGTCAGCTGGGTCGGTGATGGTTTTCATAAGGCGCCCATGCATTTGGCCCAGTCCAAGTGTCTGGTGGCCTCTGGAGCTTGGGGAAGCCATGGGCCCTGGTTAGAGCTTCATGGCCATTGGGTCCCAGCTAGGGGCCCTTATCTAATCCTGAGTCCCCTTGAACTGCAGTCAGGCTTTCAAGGGCTCCTCCGGTTGGGAGGGCCATTCTTGGAGCATGCAACCATTTCAGGCCCATATTGGGTTGGCGGGTTATGGCTTGGGAAGAAGAGCCTTTTTTGTCAATTGCTTCATGGGCAAAGAGGACAAGGAAGTCCTGTCAGAGTCAGGATAAATACTTGTATGGTTTGTTGCCAATGAGACCCAACAGGTGGGCACTAGGATCTCTGCTTTGGGGGCAGACATGTTTGCTGACAGGCTTTGGCCTCAGCAATCCGAGTTTGACTGATGACAGCATACCTGGTTCTTATTACCCCATTTCCCTGAAACTGTTGCTGTTGCTAAAGCACCTGTCCTCTGCATTTTTGTAGGGGCTTCTTCAGTCTGGTGGACTTAAGAACCGTTTCAGAGTTAGGAGCCATGGGTGTAGAGTGGTCGGGTACAGGCCTAAGGGTCGCTGGGTTTCCAGTTGGGCTGGTTTCAGGTGTTAGTTCAGGCATATCTGGAAGCATAAGGTGACACTTGATAAATCAGCCTTCTGTCATGGTTTGGTGGCCTTTGTTCTCTGTGATGCTCTGGAGCTTATGCCAAGTCCTTAGAATCAGGAGCCATCCCTGTATGAATTGGGAGGTTCCTTTTCCCAGGAGGACAGTTGGATGCTTAGCTAAAGCCTTTGTTTGCCAGTGTACCTGAATAGGGGTGGCTTGTTGGATCAGTAGGACTGGGAGGGAAGAAACCATTCCAAGAAGCCCTTTTGATTGGAAGTCCTGCTGGAAGATCCTTGTTAGTAGGAGTCACTGGTAAGTGGGAGAAAACTCGTCCAGGAGACAAGGGCACCCCAAGTGCACCCTCCACTCCAGTTAGAGAGTGGGGTTCTTCATTGTCCCCATAAGTCCCCAGGGAACCCTGTGGAGTGATGTGTGTTCTCTGGCTTTGAAGGAAAGAGTTCCTCATCCCTCAGCCCCATCCAGTTGGTCAAAGTGCTTGTTGAGTTCCACAGTAGTGGGGGAATCAATCGTATGTTCCAGTTGCTGAATGAACCCTGAGCCCATGGGGTCCCGGTATTATGCCCAGAGAATAAGAAGCTAGGGGACTGCCTGTCCACGAGCTAATGTGGCAATGTTTATGAGGGTGACCTCAAGTTGTCTAGCTTAGTTAGGTAAGCAACACATATGGAAAGACCACCAGAGTTAGATGTGAACGTCTACAAAGGTGGGTTCTTGAAACCTACTTTTCCTCTTCAAAAGAACCCTCCTTTCCAGAGATAGCCAACTCAGGGCTCATGATCTTGGAAAGCAAGCCCCGCTTTAACCCACGTGGCCCACTTACCAACTTAAGCTCAGCAAGCATTGTGATCGATCCTGAGTGATCACTTAGAATCTGCATCACTGGGCCTTTTCCGAGGAGACTCTAACCGTTGTCTTCTCTAGGCCAGAAGCCAAGGGAAGGGCTTGCCATCGGACTTGCCCGCGATACCTGTGGATTTGGGCAGGTTCCTTTTCCTGAGGTGCCTGATAGATTCTGGGGTTCCCACTCCTGCCAGGAAGTGACACTCTTTCCGCTCCTGGTGAGGCAGTGGGTAGTCTGGAGGCAAGGGGTCAGGCCAGCATTCCCAAGGGGCTTGCTGTCTGCAGGCTCTCTGAAAGTTAGCCTCAGTCCCTTAAAGCCCTTTGGTCCCACCTGGGTCTGGGCCCAGCTGTCTCTGTAGGAGAGTCCCATCCAAGCCTTGGTCAGGTCACCCATGTTTCCAGTGATGCCCCGTTCCAAGGAGAAGAGATTTTCATGGAACATCAGAAGATGATGAGGGTTGCCATGGGAGATGAAATGTTTCCTGAGACCTTTTGACTTGGAGGGCTCAAGTAGAGTCAAACGTGCCATGCTTAAACGTGCTTCCAAAGGAATGTTGGATCCCATTTCTGTATATCCTAGATGTCTAGCATTGCCGTCCTTGAGGCCCAAGTTTTTCCCGAGGTGCAGCATGGTGCTTGGGGCCCCAGTTCGTCTGTCATCGTGTCTGGGTGCTCCAGAGTTGAAGCTCAGATGAGGGACAGGCTCTCCTCCCTACATCTCTTGCTGCTGCCAAACACACAGACTGAGCGGGGCCCGTTTTGTGGGGCTGCTGCCAGTGTTGAGCCCAGCATTGGTCATGGCCCTGTGCGTGGAAGTGACCAGGGCAGTTCAGGGGTGGCACCCTCGGGGAATCCAGCAGGAGTGGCTGCTGCCCCTCGAGTCAATCCCAGCGTGGTCAAGGGGCCCTGGGAGTCCCGCTTCATCCTGCATGTGTCATGCTCTGCAGGGTTGCTGGGGACTGGAGGGGACAGTGGGAGGAGGAGCAGCCCCTGCAGCAGACAGGGGAGACGATGGGAAGACTGCTGTCCCGCCCAGTCCCAGGTGGGCCCAGTCTCACTAGACAACAGACTGTTGTGGGCCCCAATGGTTGCCTCATGCTCCAAGTGTCAGGCATTGGCAGGGCCTGGGAAGCCAACTCTGGGTGTGGTGGCCGACTCAGAGGGTCCTCTCCTCTTGTCCTCGGGGTTCCTGTGCCGTCTTCAGGTGTGCTGCCTGAAATCTTCTCTTTGGCTTATGGAGGTCAGACGTAAGAGAGCCATTCCTGCAGGCGTGTTTCCTGGTGTGTTCACGCCGAATCCTCCTCTGCACCCAAGTCCGAGCCACAAGTGGGGCCCCAGTGTCCTCCTGGCTCCCTTTGTCGGAGCACCCTTGGAGCCTTTGGTGCCTTGGGGTCGTGGGCAGACTGTCCTGTGGCACAGCTGTGGAGACAACTGGTGGGGTGGTGTGATATAGCGAGTGGCATGTGCCCTGGGGCAGGTCTTACCAGAGGCCTGTGGGGTTTTGCGGGATGTGTCTTCTGAGGTGTTGAGGTAGAGGTTTCCCTGCAGGACCCATGTGTGACCTGAAGAAAAGGAAGCTTCCCATGGACCCCCTGGGATTGAATGAAGGTTTCACTGCCAGGGTCACTCAGGCCCCTTCCCTGACCGTCCTCCTCCATGACGGCGGGGTCCGCTTCCTTCTGGGCTCTCCCTTCCCCAGCCTCTCTGAGAGCCCTGGACATGCCCTTCTCTGTGGGAGGAGCCTTTGCCCACATGAGTGTTGCAGGTGGCGCGGCAGAGACGACGTGCTCCCGACTCCCACGGGAAGTGACTTTGCACAGTCCACAGGCTGTGGGCAGGTGATGGGTGAGATGGGAGCAGGCAGGGTGGCCTTTCCCTGGTGGGTCTTCCCTGCGGACTGAGGGATCGAGGATAGTGTCTAGAATATGAAACTCGCATAGCAAAATGGTGCCATGAGGGGACCCTCTACCTCCCATGAGGTGTCTTGGAGGCTCGGGGGACTGGAGGTGTTGGTCAGATCGTACGGGAGTGGCTGGCAGACTTGACTCAGCTGGAGACCGGGCCCAACTCCGTGCCCATGGGGACGCAGTGCTGGGAGGTGTGAGCTGTCCTGCTCCTGTGAGCCCGGGGGCCTGTCGTGTTTGCTCATTTCTCAGGGGCCTGAAGTGGGAGAAGAGGCCACCCCACCACTGTCTCCTCCCGACTAGTGTCATCCAGGAGCAAGCTGTCTGCTGAGTTTTGCAGGGTGGGAGGGCAAGGCTTGGGTCATGCAGAGGGAGGGGCTCAATGGGTCTTGCAGCCCTTTGCCAGAAGAGCATCATGCCTGGGCTGCCTGGAGTCCAGTCCCTCCAGGAAGCCAGCACCCTCCCTCCAAGTTCAGCAACTCCTGGGGGACAGTGCCCAACCACCACAGGGATTGCACGGATCAGGTGGGAGGTTCCCCATGGGATGTTCTCAGGGCTTCCTAGTGGCTGCAGGAACTGGGATCTTCCTCTCCTTTCCTCTTTGTGGTCAGAGGCTAGGGCAGCATCCGGGTTTTTTGCAGTTTCCCGAGGTGCCCACAACAAGGATGGGGCAATGAGGGAGAACATGTGTCCATGTTCACCTGCCCCTTTTCCTGCCAAACTCACCATGTTCCCAAGTCGTCCTCTTCTTCTGCTTCCTTTGTTTGTGTCAAGTCCACAGAAGGGAAGCTTCTTGAGAGCTGAGAGCAAGAGCAGTACTGGGCATGAGCACAGACTCCCTGGCAGCAGAGAATCAAGTGGGGCCACCCAGGCCTAGCCTCCCTTTCTGAGGCCCCTCCAGCAAGGTGAGCTGTGCCCTGCCGACTCCCAGCCCTCCTCCTTGCTCTGCTGTCTGGGGCTGCTTCCCAGAGTCAGCGGTGAGGGGTCAGGGTGACGCTAGGAAAGGGGTGAGGAGGGCTGCCCAGGGATTTTATGCAGCCGTTCCAATGCAAATCCTGAGTGCCTGCTGGAGACAAGGGCCTCCAGCATGGGCATCTTCAAAGCAGAGAAAGGGGAAGATCTGGGAGGAGGCACTTATGGCCAGATGAGAGAGGAAGCCCAAGAGATGGAGGTGGACATGAATTACAGGCACAGTGTGGCTCCTTCCTTTGGAATCTTCGTCTTCTGTGGAATCCTCCTCCCGGTCAGAGATCAGCGAGGATGCTGGGGTAGCCATGAGAGAGGACAACGGGGAGTTAGTGCAGCTGATGAACCATGGTCTGCTGCCTTGGGGATGCTGGGTTCTGCCCTCAGTGGGGTGGGTCCCTAGCTCTGAGTCATCCCTGGCCTTGGTTGCTTGATCTCCACAGGGTGCATGTGGGTCTCTAGTTGCCCAGAGACTACTCTTCCCACCTCTGATTCTCTCCCAGACTCGGAAGCCCGTCTGTGTGATCCTTTCCCCTCTGGAGGTCATTACTGTCCCTAAGACTACCTCTGTGGGACTTTGTCTTCTCTGTCCTTGTTCCTGTCCCTCCCTGATCCCCTTCCTCCTCCTCTTCCTCCCCTAGAGATGCTCCATGTCCTTCCCCCTGCCAAACTCCACCAGTCCTATTGTTGTCCAGGAGGTGGCAACAAAGGAAAGAGAGGACATATCCTGGGTCCCCCGGAATCAATCCCCTGATCCCTCTGTGCTGGGAGCAGCTGTAATGTGTCTGGGATTGCTGGGGAAATGCAGGGAGAGATGGGCCACCACCTCCCCACAGCCCACGTCTGCCCAGGGACTGAGATGACCTTCCCAGGGACTTGTTTCAGGGAACGCAATGCCCTCTATTTCCTTAGGTGCTACAGAGGTTGATAGGAGATGGGAGCAAAGTAAATTGTGCAGGTGCCCTCAGCTGTTCAGGGCATCCCTGGAAGATGTCCATCGGTGTGGTCACTGAAACACAGGATTCCTGCCAGTGCTCCTGCTGAGGCTTGCAGGGAATGGATGGGGTAGGGGTGTGTGTAGGGCCCTGGGCAGGCCTGAGGAATGTTTGCCATTTGGGCATGCCTAGGGAGTGGGGAGCATGGCCAGGGCTGTGTGCCAGCGAAGTGGGTTTGTGAGGGGAACTGTGACTCCCTGGCCCTGCTCCCAAGAGGCCCTACTCTATGCCTCGACGCCAGCTGGTGAGAGGTAGAGTGGACCCGGGGCAGTAAGTGTGCGAAGGAGGTCCATCAGCCTTTTCACACAGGCCTGGGGGACCATGGCCAGCAACAGGGTGTCTCCAGGGCAGCTGCATGGGGGCGTCCTTCCCTTGGGAACATGTCCACAGGTCAGACTCGGCTGGACTGTGAAGGCTGGCAGAAGCTACGATTTACGGGAGCCTGTGTAGTGAACCCAGGGAAGAACACTTTACCTTCTGCAGCTCTGGGCGTCCCCTTGAAGGTACAGCAGCTTGGAGAGAATCAGGACGGTTTGGTAGTGGAGGTTACAGAGGGAGAGGGTCTTCCCTCTGTCTTCCACCTTCTGGGTCACACAAGAACGTAGTGTCCTGGTTCTCCTGCCCAGGAGAGGATGGTTGGGGCCGCCAAGTCCTGAGCATAACCAGATCTGGGCCTGTGCCAAGAAAGATCCAGAATCACTTGTGCAGCATTCCCGAGAGACCATGAGCAAAGAGACCAAGATTTGACATGTGGCAGTGGCCAAGGGAGGCACGAGCAGGTTTGAGGGAAATATCCTTAAATTGGCCACACAAGAAGTCAAGTGGTGATGACAAACCCAGCCTACCCTAAAGGTCCATGGACACATTGTCTGTTCTTTTCATTCAGAAAACATGAAATGAACAAATCATGCCTGTGCCAGAGCATCCCTTTCCTTGGTGGTTTTTTCCCTACCTTCTTCATTCTCCAGAGCAGCAGGGGCAACTCCATGTTCCCGGGAGTCCTGTCCCACTGTTCCCTTCCCCGGTGCCATTCCCTATCTGAAGAGACTTCGTCCTCACTGTTGGAATCGTCGATGCTCTCTACACACATATCTGTAGGAACTGAAAGAGGAGCAATGCCTCACCCCTTCATCTCAGGTGCGTTGAGATGTCTCTGGGCCATGCAGCATCTTCCTGACCCTTTTGCTGTGCCATCAGAGGTTCCCAGGTCTGGTGGAGCCAGAGCCCTTGGAGGAGACAGGGATTGGAATTTCATCCCTTCTAATGAGACGAGGATGCTGCAGCAGTCAGCTCAGTGTCAGTTCTGCATGCCCATGACCGCTGTTCCCTCCCAGTGCAGCCATCTGAAACTCCAGTCGTTTTGGGACTCTTGATGTGTGGCTAGTGGGAGTGAGAAACTGGACGTTTTCGTTCCCTTGATGATTTCCGTATACTGCTTTGAGATAACAAATGACTGTGTACAATGGATACTAGACAGACTTTTTCTTGGATTGATAAGCACTAGAAACCAACCAGGAGTGAGAGACAAGGCCTGCTCTCCCATGTATTTCTCGGGCATCAGTGGCTGGCCTGACAGGGCCGTTGATAGGGAAGATGTTCCTGGGCTCACACACAGCCACCAGGCACTGCTGGAGGTCTTTGGACCCTAAGAGGTTAAGGTGAAGCCGCAGATCCTAGAATAAATGGGGAACAGATTCTCTGTTCTCGGAACAGAGAAGCTACTAGAATAGATAAGGGAACCACAAAGGAATATAATGAGCCACAATGTTTCTGAATATGAAGAAGTAGGTGGTGGGTCCCTAGAAGCTGACTATATAATACCTTGGATGACTCCCCTGAACCAACAGGATGGTGCTGGCAAACAAATAGGCAGGGGCACCTGGGAGCAGAAGAGAAATGCCCAAAGAAATGCCTTCATGTTGGCATCATGATGCTTGACAAGAGGACCACCTAGAAAAGGCATCCTCTTCTGAAACGGCAAACAGAGTGAAAAGGCAGCCGACAGATTGGAGACACCATTTGCAATCCTTATTTCAGAAAAGGTGTGTTCAGTGACAAAAAGGAAAAAAACAACAAAGAAAACCAACTGAACAAAAGAAGACCGGGATTTCTCCAAATGAAAAAATCGAGAAAAAGACTGGAATAGTCTGTGCTGCAAAGGGAATGAATGACTCGGCCAGTCAAACAGGCGTCATATGAAAAGATGCTCAACGTAAGGCCCCATGAGGGCAATGTGAATCCAAAGGATGCTGATCTGTGACATTGTCTGTTAGGGTAGCGAGGACCTAAACCAGGAATTCAGACCCAAAACCCATGTTGGAAGGATGCAGAAAATTGGAGACTTTGTATGCAATTCGTGGAATGCAGATTGGTGCAACTACCCTGGAAAAGCCTGGTGGTGAGTGTCCTCAGAGAGCAGAGAAAGGTACTCCCATGGATCGCGCACATGTGAGTGAGGAAAAGAGATGGCAGAAAATCAGATTCTGTTCCAATACATGTTCCTCACAAGAGAAAGTCTTGTTTGCTGCCAAAGAATCCTGAAACCCTGATTTGGCTCTGTTTCCATTCCTAGGCACTGAACTCCCTTGAGTTGTCTATTGGCCCAAACTTTCCGAATCTAACAAGGCCCTCTTGCATGGACAGATGGCCAGCGAAATGTGTGGCAATTGTCCTGTCACACCTGTTGAGGTTTGAGGTTCTCTTTTGCCACCTTGCAACACAAAGAGCAACCTTCATTCCTGCACGGAGGGGGCCCGGGTCCCCCCAGTGATGCTCAGTCCCTGAAGATGACCTCATTCCCCCTTGGATAGTACACCTTTTGGGCCCACCTCAGAAAGTCCCAGTGAGGACCAGTGGTGGGTGTGTGATTTCCCCTGGGAGAAGGCCAGTTGCATTGTTAGACACAGTATCTGCAGGGAAATGGTAGCTCTCCATGAAGAAACACAGTGAATTGGCCCCATCTGTTCCCTGACCACTGCCCCTTTGTGCGGGTCCTCCCCGAATGGGCTGTTGCACGAGGCTGCCCTGGAAGCCGCCTGCATAATGGAGGAGTGTGTCCCAGCACTCAGTGCTTCTGATGAGGCTGGGAAGACGCATCGTGGGGCCTCTGAGGCAGAGACGTGTGTGTGAGTACAGTGTCAAGGGGGAGGTGCTGTGACCATTCATGCCCGAGACTTACCTTGGTGGGAGAGACCCATGGACACTGACTCAGTAACAGGGATTGGAATAGACACACTTGTGTCTTTGGGGCAGAGTCTAGCCCTTCCTAGTTAGCAACAGGATATGTTTTCTAGGGGAATTGATGTGTATTTGCAAGGAAAGAACACCTATTTCAATTGTAGGTGTTGAAGAGTTTTCACATGAATGGACGTTCATGACTTGACGGTGATGGGAAACATCCCTAATTATGTGGATACCACTGATCGCCATGCTGAGGGGACCAGACACATTCGAGGAGATACCATTCACCCACCTGACACACACACCAACCCTGAGAATCACAGCGCATGGATTCCCATGGAAACACACCTTGTTCCCAGCACCCAATCCTACAGCACCTAAAAGCAGCACGATATCTTCCGGGGGCAGGGTCACGAGGCCTCAGGTCTCGGTCCGGAACATGACCCTTAGTCTCATTGCAACAGGATCTGGATTCTGGGTGGCTTTCAAGATGTAGCCTGCAAGGAAGCTCCACCTTGCCCATTGTCCAGATTGCTCCAAACCAATAAGTGACTCTAGAGGACAGCATACTTACCACTCTCCCTTTCCATCAGGGCCACCTGCGATTTCAGAAAAGAAAACATGATGAACATCAAGTCATGTCTCGTCCTGTGTGCACAGCTCTTTTGTTCTCTTGGTGATGGGCAGGGTCATGGGTAGTGATATGGAATCCACCTAGAGGTTGCATGCCCTGGGTCCATTGGGTGGCAAGGCGGTGTCAGTAGCACCCGTGAAAAAGCTCACAACCCTGTGGACTATAACCGAACCTGCTGTTTCCTGCAGGGTCTTTGGAATGGGGTCTCCATGGCTAACAGATGCTCCCTCAATAATCTCCCCACCAAGGACATTGTACGTGCTGAGGTGTTCAGATCTAATTGTGAGTATAAGAGAAACAAGGGATGCTGTACCTCACCTGGAGAAAGGCTAACTTACCACCTTGGTGAAAAATGGGGCCTCTCCTTCTGTGCTGTCCACATCAAGGCCATCATACAGGCTAGCCAGGGGATCTAGGTGGATACACACAGAGGGTGTCGGGACCCCGACGGGACTCTTTGGGAATCGCTCAGGGAGCTTTGCTTGGCGTGCACGTGTGGACAAGTGTGTGGAGGTGGGGAGCTCATCAGTATGAACTGAGCTGCAATGGACCGTTCCTGGATGGAGGATGAAAGGTCCTGGAGAGGATCGGGGATGTGAATAGAAACTCTGCCTCCTGTTGGAGCTACAGTGCCTGGAGTAACCGTGAAATAGTCCATCTCCAAGGCACACCTACTGCATACCCAAACATGCACCACCTAAGAGCAGCACAGTAGTTTCCGGGGACAGGGCCATGAGGCTTTCCCCCAGAAACTCCCTTTCCCCAGAAACTCCCTTTCTGTTACTCTGACCCTTCTTCTCAGTCCCGAAGAACCTGGAATCAGGGTGGTTCTCATTGTAGAGCCTGCGAGGAATTCCCACCTTTCCCCTTTTCCAGGTTGTTGCAAACAAGTGAGTGACTCTAGAGTACAGAATACTTACCGCTGTCCCCTTCCATCAGGGACACCTGTGATTTCAGAAAAGAAAACAGTATGAACATTAAATCAGGCTTTTTCCTGTTTGCATGGCTCTTTTGTTCCCTGGGGGATGGGAGGAAGCAGATGGGGAAGTGTGTTAGAGGCCTGTGAGCCCCAGAGTATGAAGAGAGCCAAATGAGTCCTCCACAAATGTGCCCAGTCTTCCTACAGGTCCCACGTTCTGGGTCCCACTGGACAAAATAGGTGGCAAGGAGGAATAGCTGCTACCCGTACCAAAGCTCCCAGCCCTCCAGATGGTAGGTGATCCTGCTGTGGTTGTCCCTACCCCCCTTCAATGCCTTTCGGGATTAGGTAGCATTTGGTAACAGATTGTCAAACTTCTCCCTACCCTGTCAATTGTGCATGCTGAGATTTTTTTTTTTTTATGTGACCTTATTAAAAAAGCCAGAAGACTTTTGTGTCTCCCACAAAGAAAGGCCAACGTACCACCCTGGTGAAAAATGGGGCATCTTCCTCTGTCATTCCTGTCGAACGTTCACCCTCCTGTCCATCCAGCCAAGCTAGGGAGAGATCCACAGAATGGTCAGTCCACTGGTGGGGCTCGGCAGGAAGAGCTCAGGGAGTTTAGCTTGGGATGGGCATGCACCGGAGTGTATGGTGACGTTGGGTTACGTGGGTATGGACTGAGCAAGCTGCTGCTGCATCAAGAGAGGTCAGGACAAGGAGCAGGAAGAGAGAGAGAAACATTGACTCTGAACTTGAGCTACAGGGAATGGAATCAGGGTGACCTCTTCAACCCGGAAGAGGGTGAACACTAAGATACATGCTCCGTTGAATTGACAGGCAAGTTCCTCCAACCAGCAACTGTGTCGTGGTCATTGTCAAGACCATTTCTTGGCCACTCCCACCTATCTCTCATCTCTTCTAGGAGATTATATTTCTGCAGAAGAACACTGTGTGGCAGGGTTGCATTCAATGCAAACACAAGTACCCTAGAGGTTTCTACTTGTTCCTGAGTCATGCAGGATCAGGAAAACCAAAGACGCAGGATTTCTATGTACTAACATCTGACCATTCCAACAGAGTCCCCATCCACAAAGTGCTGATTCTTCCCAGTCTTCTTTTCCTGTGGCATGTGGGTGTGTCCTTGGAGTCCGCGGGACCCAGTTTCCTAGGACCCCCGCCCCCCCAGTCAGGAACCGGCAAGTTCACAAGAGAGCAGAGGCCAGGCGGGAGAAGGGCACTGTCTAACCTGGCCATGTAGCAGATTGTCAGGAAGTGTGATCGGGCCCCAAGCTAATGATGAAGCTTTCCTGGCAGTTGTTATTTGCCAGTGAGCCTTCCCTCTGTGCATTCAAGATGGGAGCATTTTTGTAAGGCTGATGATGATGTTTTGGTCGGCTAAAGTAGCTTCTGATTCCTTTGTGTTTTGACCCTGTCTGAGAAACATCCCCAGCTAGGACCCCTTCCTTTCTCCCCATCCCTGTCTGAGGAAAGGGAATCCTGAGCAACCCTCCAGGTGGAGCTGTGGTCAGCGAGGAATGTGGTGTCCTGTGTGTGTGTGTGCAGCGGGGATGAAAGAGGTTTGGCTTTGAAACTTTGACCCATGTCCTCAACTCCATTATGTGGGAGGTGTCTTCTGATGAAACGCACACACTCAACACACCCACACGCCCAGTCC
The DNA here is from genome assembly GCF_030435805.1 of Mustela lutreola. Lineage (NCBI taxonomy): Eukaryota > Metazoa > Chordata > Mammalia > Carnivora > Mustelidae > Mustela > Mustela lutreola. Next base: position 167,258,797 of record NC_081294.1, read on the forward strand.
CGTCGCATTGACCCACGCAAAAACAAGCCCCAACCCTTAGACGCACCAAGCACACCACCCAAATGACCTACTGGTTTGCAGGGACTGTAGCACAGGTTCCTGGTTTTCTACAGGACCCTCCGTTTGTTCAGTCTGCCCCAGCCTCTGTTCCCAGGAGGAACTTAGAATGGGGGAAGCTCTCCAGACCAAAGGAGGAGAGAAAGCCTTACCTTGTTCTTCAGCTAGATCTGTCCCCCTAAAGTGAGTGATGGGAGAATAGCCACATGAGACATATCCGGTTGCCGCCTCCTGCGGTTGGAGAAAGGGAAACCCAGTGAGGATCCCAGCACCCTGTGCACACCATGTGCACACATCTCTGTGCCCTTGGTGGTGTCAGCAAGCTAGATGGGCTGCAGTCATTGAGTCTATGATCCAGAGAAGGAGAAAATGACCTCCAGAAAAGGCTCCAGCTTGGAATGTCAAAACTCCCACGTCCATTTTCTTCAGCAACTCATTCCAAAGCCATTTCCCATAGACAGAATGACCTGGTGGAAAATGATCATGACCATCCATTGTCTAAGCAATGGTGGTGATGTTTTCTCAGTGCCCATCTCAATATGGCATCTGTTAATGGTATAAACTCATGGCAGGCTCTCAGCACCAAGGACATTGTCTCTCCCCTCTGGCACGTCCGTGCTCAGATGTTCATGGAAAGAGAAATAAAACACTGGTTGTCCCTCAGAAGCACAAAATGACTTTACCAAGATGACCAAGCAGCTCAGACATTGAAGCTTCTGCCTTCAGCTCAGGATGTAATCCTAGGGTCCTGGGATGGATCCCCACATAGAGCACCCTGCTGAAAAGGGGAGCCTGCTTCTTCCCCTCCCTATGCTACTCCCCCTCCCTCTGCTACTCCCCCTGCTTGAACTCTCATGCACTCTCTGTCTGTCTGTCTCTTTCCCCTTCCCGTATCTCTGTCTTTCAAATAAATAAAATCTTGAGGAAAAATGAGCTTGCCTGAGGGAGAGTTGGAGTTTCTTCCTTGGCCCTCAAAATGAGTAGCTCTTCCATCAGGTCCTCAGGGGTAGCTAGAAGGATACAGAGGCACTGTGAGGACATTGGTGTGGCTGCTCAGGAAGTAGGCAGGGAGTTTGGATGGATGAGGACAGGAGGCGAGTGTGTACGTGCGGGTGCATTGGAGGTACGGGTTGCACAGGGCCCGCTGCTGGGCCTTCTCCTTGGTGCAGAGAGGAAGGAATCAGAGAGGAGCAGGGAGGAAAAGTGCAGAGGGTTTTTGTCTTTCTAGATAAAGCGAGCCTGATCAAAGCCAAATAGTCCAGTACATGTGAAGCCTAACCTGGCTTCTGTGTGAGGACTGAGTCCCATAACCTCCCCTGACTGATGTGCCACTAAGGTGTCCCACGCTGCTTCTTTGGAATTAGCTCTGGGCCCAAGATCCCCATATTCAGTGACTATATGCATCACGTCCCTGTATGATTTTGCATGGCATAAAAAGCAGCCTTGCTTGCCGAGCTGAATTCAACCCTCAGAAAAGAAGCCTAGTAGTTTGCTTCACTCATCCTTTGTCTCCAGAAAATCCCATGTGCAACGCTGGAGAGCACGGATATCATAGCTTCCATAAACAGCCTGCACCGTCGATGAGTTTGATGGATTCCTTCCACTATTCTTGAGCTGTCCCGTGTGTGTGTGTGCCTGTGTGTTTTCCATGAAGACAGTGGCTGTCTGAACACTCCCAGGTGTTCTGACCAGTGGGAAATTTCTTACACAGAGGAGTCTTGGAGTGTGTGCTGATACATTGTAGGCCCTTGTAGATTTGCCCCGGGGGTGTTGGAGCCAAAGCTTCCACCCAAACTTGACCTTGATTTCCTATTGGCCAGTGGTGTGTGAGTGTGTGCTTAGAGAATTTGAACCTTCCTGAGGCTTAGGGAAATCTTATCAAGTACAGTCAGTTCCCTCTGGGATGCTTTTCTGCCATTGGTCATATGTACAAACTGAGACCAGCTTGTTCTGTCCTCCACGGGTCCACACCCTTTCCAGCCATGTGGGCTTGAGCATGAGGATGTGGCTTTTCTCTGTGCACTTGACTCCAGGGATCAGGCTGTAATCTTTAACGTGGGCTTCTAACCTTGCCCTGGCTTCTGTGTCCTTGGGAGCCACTGTGTCATGTTGGGTCCTTTTGGGGACCATCATAGAATCTAGGTTTTTGGCAGTGTGCACAGATGCTGGTGGCCCTTTGCTAGCTAGCACCCATGGTACATCATGACACCCTGACTGAGGGACTAACACAGGTACTTAGGCCAGAGCAGCTTTCAGATTGAAACCTGAGCTCCAATCTTGGCTTTCCACATAGGAGGTCAAGGGTTTGGATCATTCATCTCTGCACCATGCCTGTCTCAGGAAAGCAAAGGGCAACATTCTCTGGGGACATCTGTGGTGAGCAGGGGAAGGAGTATGTCAAGTGTGCCAGGGTGATGAGAGTGTTTTGGAAGGGTGACACTGATTGTGATGGAAATGTGAGAAAGATCTCCCGAGAAAGGCACACAATCGTGTTCACAAGCATAACACATGGACACACACACATACACACACACACCCATGCACCCACACACACAGGGCCTTCATCCCATGTGCACACAAATCACCCCTTCCCTGTGTCCTAGTTCTTCCAGGCCCTGTTTGACGTGGTGACCGTGCCTTACTGGACAGTCTCGGCCAGTATCCCTCAACCCCCGTTCCTTGTTGGAACCCAGAATCCGGGGGCAGGCTTCTTTGTACTCTAGATTTCCTCCCAGAGCCCGATGCTCTCAGATACGTACAGCTGTCATTCCTCCCAGCGTCTACCTGTAATTAGGGAAAAGGAAACACAGTGAGGATCCCAGCATCCTGTTGGCTGTTGGGCCAGCTCTTTGGTTTGGGGAGGACTTCAGGCAGTTAACTGGATGAGGTCCCGTGGTCGAGTCCATATCCCACCACCCGAGTTAAAGAGGACAGTTGAATGATGCTGGAGCTGTTCGTGGCAGATATCTGAAGTCCATTCTGATCAACAGACAGAATGTTCTTTTTCAAGGAGAAACCTTTTCTGCTGAATAAGGTGTTTGATCCCATGGAGTTTGTAACTGAGGCTGTCCCGTGTCATCACCCTTTTTGGGTCCACTGTGCGTCAGAGGTCGGATCCAGCATTCCTCCATGAGGGGAGACTGCTGCCCCCTTCCCCTGGGAGGGAGAGTGCCAGATGTTCATCAAACTCCATTGATGGAAGAAATCAAGGAAGCACCATTTCTGTCTCTGAGAAAGAGAGGCGAGCTTACCACAGGGAGAGTTGGGGCACCTTCCTCTGTGCAGCCCCTAGGAAGGTCCTTGGACTGGCCCTCCACAGGGTCTAGGAGAGCAGAGAGGAGCTGTTAGGACATTGACTGTGCTACTCAGGAATGACTCGGGGAGTTAAGTCTGCTGGATGTGGGTGCAGGGCCAGAGGGAATGGATGTGAAGGGTGGCCAAGCAAGGCCTGATGTGCCGCTGGGCCAACATCCTTGGTGTACACAGAAACACAGAGGAGGGGAGCAGGATGGAAAAGGGAAACGGGGCCTTGGCTTTCCAACAGAGGGAAAGTGATCAGTGGGAACTCATCAGTGTCTGTCTGGGAAACCCTCAAGGCACCCTGGGTTTCAGGGCACAGTCCTCTGAGCCCTCCTGCCCACCGTGAAGCCAAGTCAGGTTGCCACTTCTTCAGCTGGTCATGGGGCCTGTTCAACTGTCTTCCCTGCACCTCTGCTGGGACCCTATAGGGCCACTATCACCTTGGAGTAGTGGGTTTTTTGGTGATGGAATCTAAGTACTGTGGATGGTTGTATTTGTTAGTACGTGTATGTTCGGTGACACTGTTCACATCCCTGATGCTTTGTAGACCGCGCTGCAATCTATGGGGAAAACGTTGCCATCCTATCTCATGGAACCTCTGTATCCGTGATGCCATGACCGGCCCTCCCACTTTCCTCCCTGCACCGTCCCTTCCACTTTCTGGGTCTACGAATGTCCCTACTCGAGTGTCCTCAAAGCCTGGGATCATGTAATGTACCTCTTTCTTGTGTGCTTGCTTTCAAAATGTGTGTTAGGTTTCCAGGGTCCTTCCATTTCCTAAAATTGGAAACCTTTGTTTGTTCTTATGCCTGAATTGCACTCTGTGATGTGTATGAATGCCACTGAATGGGTCCTTTCCTCCCATGATGGATTTGGAGGCTGCGCCTGTCTATGGCTATTGGGACCCCATCTGTGTGAGACATTAGTGCACAGATTTCTGTCTGTTTCCAGAATAAGAAGACGTCACTGAATGCATTGGCCCAATATGTAGAATGGCAACCACATGAAATGTACTGGGTACTTGAGTTCCCCAAATGTGGTGAGGTCGTTTTGTTCCTTTGAAGGTATGTAGCACACCCATGTAAGATGTGGCTAATGGACGGAAGTGGAGGGGGGAGATGGTGAAACCTCCTGTCGTATTCTGTTCCATTTTTCTGTTCAGCGTTCCTGGTGGCAAACCTCGTCTCTTCCTTCCTACACATCTAAGAACCATGTTTCCTGGAGAGACCTATAGGGACCTGGGTGTTCCAGAAAGACTTAAGATCCATCCCTTCAGCTAGTAGACACTTTTTTCCTGTGCCTCTTGGATTCAGTTTGAATGAGAATTTCATCGTGACTTGTGGACTTAAAAGAGGACGGATGGCATAGAGGGAAATGGTTACCAGTGAAATCAGAGGACAATGTGTCTCAGCAGTTTTAAAAGCTGCACTTATGTCTGTGCTACCGAATGAAGGAATGCATCTCCAATCAACGTAATGAGTCAATCTCCAAGGTACCTTCCTCGGTGTCCTCAGTGGAGTAGACCTGATTGTGGAGGGAGAACCGGACTCTCTTCTTGGGTGGTCGTAGAGGGGCCGGCGTGGTTGTGGGCGGCTCCACATCCTCAGGGAGAACTCCGCACAGATTGCCAGGAGATGCATAGAAATAGAGAGCAATCGACATTGCTCTTGAGTTCAGACACTGCATCTTGTTGTCAGAAGCCCATAGGGGGATTGGACATTCTTTGCTTCTAGTCCATCCATCTCCTGCCCCTACTCACCAGCTGTCCAGCAGGCATTCCTCCCTCTAGGTGGAACTTAGGAAGAGGTCGCCGGGTCCCGTGCTCTGAGTTCTGCCCCCTCCCACATGCACGGGTTCTGTGGGCAATGCCTTGTATTGAGCAGAGACATGACAGAAATGCAAAAGAGTGCCGTGAGCATGCCTGATGGCTTGGGTTCACATCCCATTGAGTAGCCACACCTACCTGAGAGTGTTCCCCAGAACCCTCTGTGCCCCGTTACCCTGCCCTCCGGCCTAGACGTTAGTGTGCCATCACAGTGCCCCAAGTGATTGAGTCCAAGGAGCGCCTGGGACCTAGGGGAGGATGGGATGCTTCCCAGCCACTTGGCAGGTGTTGAGGAACGGACTGCATACAGACTCAGCTAGACGGCTGGCTGTGGGTGAAGCCAGACATGGGACTTGGGATGGCTCCATGGCATGGGAGGATGGAAGCCCCCTCTTTATCCTTCCCATGAGAATGATGCTTGACATCCAACAGAGAATCCATGTGCCTTTCTCCTATCCTCTCCACAGAAGCACCGATGGGAGTGGCAATGGGCTGGAAGCCCCATTGGACAGTGGAGGGCCCTGAAATGTAGGGTGGTGAAGGGACCATCCAGAATTGCCACCCTGATGAGGGATGGATCTGGGACAGGAATGTCATCATTTCCTTGTGGCTGGAGATCCCCGAGCCCCTGACAACAACCCAGGGCCCCTGAGAAAATGTTCTGAAGCCCTGAACCAAGAGCTGCCCTCACAATCTCAAATCCCTCTGTGCCACTGTTTCTGTAGGGGAGAGCGAGTGCCATGGGACCAGACTCAGTCCTCACTCACCTCTGTTTTTGGGGCCCTGACGTGAAATGTGTGGCGGTTTCTGCCAAACGGGGCCCTAGTGAAAAACCCGGAACGTGTAGCATGGGCCACGTTCCCTCACCTCTATGCAAGGTCAGCACAGTCGCCCAAGGACATCCTGAAGGCCATTTGCACCCCACAGCTACTGGGGTTCTGCTTGATTCAAACTCGCCCAGCTGATTCAAACTCCCAACTGTCACATAGGACCCTGCCGAGACCTCGCTTGCCTTCCACTCTCAAAGGTCACACTTTGACCCTGCCAAGAACTCGCTTGCCTTGAGCTAGCTAATCCCGAGGAGCAGTTGATGGTACAAACGGACATGGAAGTGGCCATGTGGGCTGGGGGTGGTTGATTTCAAGAAGGAGATGGATGATACTGAATGGCCTGCTCTTGACGTGCAGACTGTTCTGAGGAGCCTGGATGGAAGTGAGGCTACCCTGGCTGGAGTGAGTCCCTCCCTACTCTCTCATTCTTCGCCAGCATCCCCTGTCTACTCTCAGGTCTCTTGATCCCCTCTGGAGACTGTAGGTTTAGGGGACAGTCTCCTGTCCCCCTCCCTAGGCCTGTCCTTGAGAACCCAGCCCAGCAGTATCTTTGAGACCAGCAGACAGTCCACTGTGCAGCTGCCATGTGTCCTGTCCACCTACCCGGTGGCACAGCCCGTTCCCGTCCACTCCCAGGCATCAAGCAGAAGGCCCTGGAAACCCTCCACATCAACCCATGAGAACACCCTGCTATCTTCCAGTGTCTCTCCTTCTAAAAACAGCTGGATTTTGACCACTTACTGTTCCTCTGCAATTTTGTCATCTCCATCAGGAAGAGGTGACCAGCAATTTGTTCCCCTCAAATGTGTTGCCTGGGTCACACCAAATTTTCCTGATCCAGGGACAACAGTGTGGTGTGTGACCTGTGTGTTGTCCCTGTATGACTGTGTCCAAAATTGGCATTTAGAAAGAGTATGGTTTTCTGAACGTAGAAGCGATTTAAGGAAGGCAGCTTCCTCAAGAAATCCCAATGAAATAACCCAGACAAACGAACAAATACAGGCATCAAACTGGGAGGAGAAATCAGAGGATGGAAAGGAAAAGCCGGGTGGCTTTTTCCAGGTGGAAAAGGAGAAGCCGGTCTCTGTAAAAGGGAAGCAGCCAGCTTGAGAGAAGAGAATTGAGAAAATCGTTAGGCACATACCCGTAGAACAGCAGTTGAGATTTCCCATCATGGGGATCTTTACAGCTGTTCACTGAACTGCAAGGGGCTCGGCTCACAGAGTGACAGGTGAAACGGAAGGTTGGATGTGTGTCATTGGGTCACCATGGCGATGGCTCATGACAGAACTCTCAGGGTGAAGGCATCCCTGCACACTGTGGGGTCATGGAGGGAAGTGGGTTGGGGAGGGGTCGATGAATGATGGCCATTGAAGAAGGCACTTGTTGTGATCAGCTCTGAGTGGTGGAGAGAAGTGATGAGTCCCTGAATTCTACTGCAGAATGCAATACTGTGCTGGAAGTTAACTAACTCCATTTTTTGACATTAAAAAAAGGATACTCCTGAGGGCACCTAGGAGACTGAAATGTTCATTTTACTAACTGCTACTCTGGAAAACTTCTATTTATATGAGATTGGTTCACAAAGTCTCTCCAGGAGTTCTTGGGTGGCTCAGTCAGTTAAGTATTGAACATCAGCTCAGGTCCTGATCTTGGAGTCCGGGATCAAACCTAGCATCAGGCTCCCTACTCCCTGCACAGGGGGAGTGCTTCTCCCTCTGCCCCTCACTCACATCATGCATGCTGTGTCGAATAAGAACCCTGCAATTGCACTACTGGGTATTTACCCCAAAGATACAGATGTAGTGAAAAGAAGGGCCATCTGTACCCCAGTGTTTATATCAGCAATGGCCATGGTCGCCAAACTGTGGAAAGAGCCAAGATGCCCTTCAATGGACGAATGGATAAGGAAGATGTGGTCCATATACACTATGGAGTATGATGCTTCCATCAGAAAGGATGAATACCCGACTTTTGTAGCAACATGGATGAGACTGGAAGAGATTATGCTGAGTGAAATAATTCAAGCAGAGAGAGTCAATTATCATAGGGTTTCACTTATTTGTGGAGCATAACAAATAACATGGAGGACATGGGGAGATGGGGAGGAGAAGGGAATTGAGGGAAATTGAAAAGGGAGGTGAACCATGAGAGACTATGGACTCTGAAAAACAACCTGAGGGTTTTGAAGGGGTGGGGATGGGAGGTTGGGGGAGCCAGGTGGTGGGTATTAAGGAGGGCACGTATTGTGTGGGGGCACTGGGTGTGGTACAAAAACAATGAATACTGTTATGCTGAAAAGATATTTAAAAAATGAATAAATAAAAATTTAAAAAAAGGAAAATATGTAAAGGGCTTCCTCTGGCGCTCCCCTCCCCAGGAAGACCCTGTGTTCCTTTCAGGAGCCCCATGGAGCCAAGGGTGACAGTTCCTAACATTGTCTGTGGGGCGGACCGCCTGAGCCACAAGCTAAGGATACAAACATATGTCTGTCATTTTTCAGTGAACTGCATTAATTTGGATCTCAAGGTGCCCTTTCTGCAGGGGACAGAGAGATACCCTTTGAGAATACCAGATTCTCTGTGCGTGTCTGATTTCAAAGGCCCTTAGTACACTTACTTCCCTCTTGCCTGCCCCCCATCCTCCAATTCCAGTCTGCAGGGAGGGTCGCCCATTATGGACAGTGGGTCATCTCCAGCACTGGATGGCACCTACAGGTCCTGCATACATGGTGTCCCTGCATGGACACAGAGGATGAGGCAGGTGACAGCTGGGTAGGACCCTATTGGCTGCCGAGGTCAGTCTGTGCACTCCGGAGTGTTTGGACCCAAAACCTCTCTGCTGGTTTCACCCCTTGTGCGTGCACTCCCGGGAGCTTGGCATGCAGGGGGCCATATCCATTGTAAGTCCCTGTGGGCCTGGCTACTGCCGTGTGGTCTCTTGGAAAGTGACCATTGAGAACTCCTTGGCAACAACCCAGAGGATGTATGCATTTACAGGCAGCAAATATATAGATAGATAGATAGATAGATAGATAGATAGATAGATAGATATAGATATAGATATAGATATGGCATGATTTCTTTAAAATATTTTCTGCCTGGGGCACCTGGGTTTCTCAGCTGCTTAAGCAGTTGCCGATGCCTCAGGTCCAGGTTCAGGTAATGCAATTATATCCCCCCCCCCTTTTTTTTTATCCTCTCAAGTTATTTACTTGAAAGACAGAAATCACTTTTTTTTTTATCCTCTCAAGTTATTTACTTGAGAGACAGAAATCACAAGTAAGCAGAGGCAGGCAGAGAGAGAGGAGGAAGCAGGGTTCCTGCAGAGCAGAGAGCCCAATGTGGGGCTTGATCCCAAGACCCTGGGATCATGATCTGAACCAAAGGCAGAGGCTTTAACCCACTGAGATACCCAGGCGCCCCCAAAACAGACATTTTATTTCTGACAGCCGGGGCTGGTTCTTTGGAAAGAAATTTTCCAAAAAGACTGAATTGGAAACCCATTGATTTCAGGAATCTGCATTTTAAGGTGAGGTGGAGTTTGGCATTTGAACGTTTCCTCTAATGTTTGCATCACCTGATGATGTATAAATAGCCGACCATGGCTCTTTGCATTGGTACACCTTTGTGTCAGTCAAGAAGTGGGTGCTGGAAAAGAAAAGAAAAAAAAAAGGGACACTTCTGTTTGGGGAATTGGGGACGGTCATCTGGGAGACACAGAGTGGAGAGAAATAAGGTGTGCTCCCGATTTTGGGGAGTACAGGTTCATGAGGTAAAAGCACAGGCAGGTGTTTTGCAAGGACGACAAGTGCTGGCAGCTAACAAGCGTTGCATTGTCTCTCTTTCAGTCCAGAGTAGAGGGTTGTGTACCAGGTGGTGGTGGATCTGCCACTGAGCAGGTCCATGGGCCAGATGTCAAAAGTTCACAGTGCTCGGACCTTTGAAACAGGAGATGTGCCTAAGGTTTCCTTCCTGATTGTCCTTCACACTCTAGTTTCAGAGTGGCTCTCTTAGCAAAGCTTCCATCGTCATGAATCTTCCTTGAGAATTCTTGTCCATCTCTTTCCTGCCATCCTTCTAACAGGAAAACAGCAACGATCCGAGTGTGATTTCCTACCATGCCTTCTCACTCTCTGGGTGGCTGGCAACCTGCTTTGGGTCCCTTCTGTCCCTGGAAGGTGGCAGTTTCCTAGTTCCTGGATTATCCAAGCTAGTTGAGTCTTCAGACTGCATCCCACTAAGAAGAAGACTTGAGGATGGCCTATCTCGATGGGACTTAGGGTCTCATTTCTGGGTAGTCCTGATGGCTGACTTGCATTCTTGCAAGAAAACTTATTTTGACATTTTCAGTAGTACTGCAAGGAGAAACGCAAGGTTGAAGCCACTGGACAATGACAATTTAAAATACTCAAGAGTCCAAACAGTGCAATTCTTGCTCCGATACTGGGGTCTTTCCCCATCTGTTCTCACAGAGAGATTCTGGAGGAATGACAAAACCCATGACGTTGTGTTCTGGTGCCTCTGTTCTTCCTCTGGAAGAGAGCCTGCTGTCCCCTTGACCCTGAGCAGAGAGGGGCTGGGTGGATCTGCTATTGTGCTGGGTGGATGAAAGTCCCCGGTCAGGGAAGGAGGAGGATGCCGCTCCACACAAACTCTCTGGGGATGCCTGGGACTTTGCCTGCAGAAGCTCAGTGCAGTTCCAAGAGAGGGAAGTGGTTCCCGACCCCCTGTTCCCTGTCTCTTTCCACCTGTATGTGTGAAGAGATACCGGCACTTTGGGGTCATCCTGACGGCCTCCAAGAGCATCGGCCTGAGCCCATCTAGTGCACCATGGAGGTGTTTTTGAGGGAGACCGGTATGCTCCGGGTGCCCCTGCCCTCTGGGAGTCCTGGCCTGCATCTCTCAGGGGCCTAGCAGCATGCCCCTGTTGAGGAGCATGGTTCCGGGGAATTGTGGGAAGGGGAGACTGTAGGTTCCAGGTCCCTACTGGGAACAAGGAGCTCTGTGGAGGGTTGGGCCAACCCAATGAACAGAGAGATGCTTCCAGTCTTGCCCTCAGAACTGAGGGATTATTTCACACCTGGAGGCATTCTCCTGCTTCCCAGGACATGCTGCCGGAGAGAGGCAGGGAATGCCTCCTGAGGAATCCAGGCATGTGCAGACCTTGGCCTCTGCTGAGAAGTCTGTGCTCAGTGGCCCATGGTGCCAGGTGGGCCTGTAGCAACCCGATATCCACATCAGCCTGACCTGCTGGTCACAGCCCCTTCTCAGTCTGAGAAAGCGCCATGGCTCATTGTTTATAGCCCTTTGTGATAAGATGAAGGCTCTGAGTTTGTTGTCCTAGCTGCCCCTTCTCTGGTGGCTCCCAGAGGGATGTCCTGTCTCGTGGAGCGCCATGTGGGCTCATCTCTGAGCCAAGGGCCCTGTCCCTTCTTCCCTCCTCTGCTGGGGCTCCTGCTCAGGTCAGCTGGGGCAGTCATAGTGTCACGCCTCTGGCTAGCAATGATGGGAATTCCCTCTGCAGGCAGAGTCCCAGGCTGGCAGGAGAAGTGGGCGTGGTTGCTGGGACAGCCCTCCAAAATGGGTCAGGTGACCTTTCAAAATCTGGGGAGGTGAAAGGTTCCTAACATCACAACAGCACGCAGGCCGTAACTTAGGTGGGTTTTTCTGGAACCATCAGATAACCTCTGCCAGACATGAGGATGAGTGAAATGAGCTGCCTGGAGTGGAGGTTGTGTTGGCGTCTGGGGCTTCTGTCCCCAGGGGATATTCAGGCCGGTGGGGTGGGGGCTAAGGGGCAGGTTATTTGGGGCCAATGTGCCTTGCTTCCGGGGCACCCCCTGTGTTTGAGCAGGAAGGCGGGGGCTGCAGTTCGATCTGGCACCTGGGCCCACGTTGGTCACCACAGTGGCTGGGTTGAGGGGAGCACAGGGCCGGCCAACTGGAGTCTGCGGCCCCTCAGCTGCCTTTTGATGGCCTGCACCCAGGGCCTGGGGCACCTGGGGCAGAGCCAGTGTCCCAGGTCCCAGGCAGATGCTAATAGGAAAGGACTGGAGCCAGAGAGGGAGGGAGGCAGTCAGGCCCAAGCAGCCACAGCAGCCAGCCAGGTCGCTGGGGTGCTGAAGCCTGGCTTTATGCTCTGTGCTTTATTGGAGGGTTGGCATTTACCAGGGCAAAATGCACACAGTGTGAAGTCTGCCATAGCCACGACCCTGAAGTGGAAGGGTGTTATGGAAGGGGAAGGTAGTTGTTGTCAGTTTTCACTTTTTGTTTTGTTTTGTTTTTTCTTGTTGAGTTCCAGGGTCCATGAGAGGCATGTCTTAGCAAGGAAAGACAAGAGGTCCATTTCAGCCTCATGGAACTCCTGGCAGCCAAATCGCCAAGCATGTATTAGGGGAAGGTCTTCCAGCAGCAATGCTAAGACTTGACAGATGGTGGGGCCCTGTGGTTTTGGCCTCCTTGAGCCTGCACTCCCTACTGGGAGGGAGAGGCCTGCTTTCCATTATGGGTGACTCTGTGTCTCCCCACGTGCAGGTCCTGAGACCTCGACTGATTGCTGTCCTTGTTCTTACAGGTGATGCCTCGAGGCTCAGGGGACGTCGCCTCCTGGGTCACATCCAAAGCATCTGGCCTCTGTCTCTTCAGTGCAGATGGAAGTGCAGAACGTCCAGGAGTGTGAGCCCTGTCATCTCCCTGGTGGATGTGCATCGCAGTGGTAAGTTGTCTTGGTTCTGAAGCTCCCGCCTGGGTTGAGGTTGGGTGTCTTTCTTGCCGGCTTCTGTCTTTCTTCCGGAGGGAAAGGTAGCCTCTTCTTGTCGATTAAAATGGAGATGTACCCTTAACCAGAATGTCTACAGTTTGCTGCTTGGGCAAAATGACTCAGTGGCACATATGGAGAAGGTTCTGCAAGTCCCTGCCCCACACAAAACTTCTGAACTCCAGGTTACCTCTGGTAGCAGAATCCAAGTTATTGCTGGCTGACCTTATAAATAGACATTCTCTCGATGATCAACTTTCTGTCTACCCTTGCTTTATTGGCCCATTCATCTAGAGCAAAGAATACTGGGAATCTGTACAAAGGCGAGTCTGACTGGACTTGCGCACATGTTCTCTCTCTCTTTCTCTCCCCCTCTCTCCTTTTTTTTTTTTTTTTTTTTTTTTTGAGGCTGGCGTGTAGGAGTTTCAGAGGATGAGAGAGACCCTTAAGTGGGCTCCACATGCCTTGCATAGCCTGACACAGGGCTCAGTCCCATAACCCTGACATCATAACCTGAGCCAAACCCAAAAGTTGGTCCCTTAACTGAAAGAACCACGCAGGCATTCTTGGACAGGCTTTGTCTTTATGGAAGGGAGCATAAGAACCCCCTCCTGTTCTAAAATCTTCCAAATCGGGGAGTATTTCCATGTATGCAGTGGTCTTACACCATCTCAGGCCCAGAGATACATAGCTGTTCTTGGTGGTGGAGAAAAGCCCTTGGCTCCCACGTTCTCATAGATGGGGAGGAAGCCCTCACTGCCTGATGCTGAACTGTAGAGGTTTTCCTGCCATGGTCCCAACAGGTCTTCCAGAAGAGCACCCTTGTATAATATGAAATTAATTTTCCAGCCCACAGGTGGTGCAGTTGGGTAAGCATCTGCCCTTGGCTGAAGTCAGATTCCCTGGATCCTGGGGGATCGAGGCCTGCATTGGACACCCTTCTCCCTCCTCCCCGCTGCCTGACCCCAACTGTTCTTGCTTCCTCTCTAGCTCTGTTGCTCTCAAATAAGTGAAGTAAATAAAAGTATTTCTAAGCATGTAATTAATTTGTAAATCCTTTGCAATTTGTGAGGACAATATTAGTAGAATTAAGGACACATGAGAAGTAGATCACAAACCATGTGTTTGTTGAATCTTGTGGCCATTAATCCTTGTGACCTTCATACATCGATGGGTTAATGTTTTCATGAACATACATCTATCATCTTGTGTTCTGAGATTCTTAGTTAACCCTCCAACTGATGCTCTAATGGGTCCCAGGCAGTGTTATTCCTATGATCCAACTTCCTACCAAGAGACAGTACCTGTGTAAGTTGTGAGAGCTCGTAAAGGTAAAGTCCCCGATTTTTACTTGGCACAGTGTACACCATTGTGAGACCATGCCTGTTCGGTGATTCTGGCCTTTAAGCACATACTGATGGATGGGAGCAGATTTCCTTTATTTCGCGGTATTGGTTACAGGAATGGCACATTCCACATGCCTCAGAATGGGACTCAGTTTTATGTGTTTGCAGTGTCTAAGTTTGTATTTCAGTGTCACTCTAAGAAATCATTGAGAGGTATTTGCCCAGTGATTTTAAGATGTGAGTGTCTGGGGCAGAATTTCCCCCCATTGCATTGGGATCAGTAATTCCTCAGTGTGAGGGTGTTGTTGCTGGCTAAGAAAGAAGGGATACCTGAGCCCATTCCTTTCCTCATCACACCAGGAGGATTTTCTTGTGTGTGAATCCTCCAAGTCCCTTTATGTTTTGGCTCTGTGAGGAAATGGATTCCCACATGGATATCATCAGCATTCAGCTGCAGTGATGATGCGGGGGTCCCAGGAGGTGCCTGCACCTTCACTACCATGTGAGGGATGATGTGCACTCTGAGAAGGTAGTGGGAGCTCAGGCCTGAGGCCCAGTTGAAGCTTCTCCCAACAGGATACAGCGCTGGTGGTTCTCCACCAGGTGAGTTCTCTGGTGTTGGGAAAGGGTCCACTTCTGGCTGAAGGCTATGCCTCAGTGATGGGAGACACGGGGTTTGTACTGTGTGATTTCTGTGGTGCTGAGAAAGATGGGTGCTCTGGGTAGAGGCAGGTCCCCTGTGATGACAGACACAGGTTTCTCTGCTCTGCATTGTCTGGTGTCTCCAGATGTGAGAGCTGTATCTAACGGCAAATTCCACGCATTTGCCAGGGTTCCCGCCGGTGTGAATCATCGGATGCTGGCTAAGGGTGTGGCTGGACTAAATGTTTTCCCCTGAAGTTGGCATTCAACCGGTTTCTGTGTGTGGGAACATGCCCATGGCCTGGAAGGGATGCATACTGCTGCAAGCTCTGGTACAGCAATCCCATCACATGGCTTCTACCCCTTATGAGGTCCTGGGCATGAATAAGAGCAGAGCGCTCTGAATGAAGGGTCTCCCACCTTTGTTCCATTCCTAAGGTGCCTCCCAGTGGTCTTGCTGTGTACAGATGTGAGCACTGCCCTGGGATCATTTCCCCCATGCGTGTCATGTCTACTTTCCTCAGAAGGGTGAGTTCTCTCATGTCTTCTGAGGTTAGAGCCCCGACCAAAGGCTCTCCAACACTGGGGTGATGTGTGTGCTGCAATCCAGGATGAACAAACTCTGATGTCACTGGCACCAGGGACACATGGCTGAAGGTTCTTCCACATTGTCAGTAAATACAAGGTTTTTCTTCCCAGGACACAACACACATGGAGTGAGGTGAGGGACGTGAGACATCTCCCTCCTGTGCTCCAGCATTGGCTGGGTTCCTGGGCAGTGTGAACCCTCTGCTAATGGCCAGAACAGGAGGGGCTGTGGAAGGATTTCTCACTGATGTTCCTCCCTTCCTGATTCAACATCCACATTACAGCCCCTTCCTTCAGGAATAGTCTCTGCAAGCCACTTGTAGTCAGGTGAGGGTTACTTTCTCGAATTCAGATAGATCTTTCTACATGGTAGCCTCAATCCCACGTCCACTGATGATTAAATTTTAGATGTTTCAGTTTCAAAGACTATACCAGTGAGTCGTGTTGAAGCCAGTGACTTTTACAGACACTCAGGCGGTGGCTTGACTAGAGGCCCATTTCAGCCATGAAATGAAACTCTTCAGATTTCTGGTGGGACAGCCCGTATGCTCAGGGTCTTGGAAGACAGGAGATTGTGGGGAATGCTTAGCATAGCCCATGTCCAGCTGTAGTGTGGAAGGCCAGGGTTCATGACCCTGAAGCTTCCCATTGACTTGCAGATTAGCAGAACTTTGAGATGCCCCTGTGTGGGTATCCATTCATCCTTTATAATAGGGAATGTATTGCCATGAGATCCTCTGTCTTCTACACACAGAATGAGTCACGGAACACTATGTCAAAAAGTACTGAAGTGCTGTATGAGGACTAACAGAACAGAACGAAAGGTGGAAAGAGGGAGAGGGGGGAAGGAATACAAAGAACAAAAACATCATGCAGAGAAGGAAAGAAGGGAGGGAGGGTGGGTGGGCTTGAAAAAGTGAGATGAGATACTTGTAGAGAGGCATTAGGGGAAAGAAAATTTTTGAAAGTTGTGAGGCAAACATCTGAGAGTTAAGATATAAGTTTGATGACAAAGGATAGAAATGGCGTCCTCTACTCAGGAGCCAAAACCTGTTATAGGGTATTGGTGATGTGATCCTATGGACCAGATAAACATGCAAGAGAGAGAAAGTGAACATGGCATGCTGGGGAGTTTCGGATGGGCAACCCCAACCACGCCGAGGACTGAAAGAGGTGCTATGTGCTGTTTTCAGTGCAAGAATCACAAAAGTGTCCTGTCCTCAGAGGACACAGAATGTGCAGTGGATTAGGTGGATGGATTTGGAAGAGTTGACAGAAATGGGCCCGTGTTGCAGGGTTGTTTCCACAGGAGGCCTACAAGAGACAGGACTGATGTAGGAAAGATGTTAGAGTTCAAGGACGGTGGTCAAGAAGGAAGTCTTGAGATGGCTTTGCCAGCAGAAGGTGCTTTTTATTAAAGCACGGGGACACGACCCATGAGTAGAAAGGGTTGCTTGCTGGTGTTGTGACGGGAGGCTGACTCTCTGGGATGGCATTGGGGGAGGTCAGGCAAAAGGGAGGTTTTTCAAGAAGGTTGCAGCAGGACAGAGGGCACCCAGGATACAGGAGGCTTTTATCTTGTCAAGTGAAGATGGTTTTTCCTTCTAGGAAGGCATTAATTGACAGATGATGGGGAGCTTCCTGGAGGAATGTTATCTTCCTCCTCTCCCAGGTCCTTCTCAAGGGACTGCAGGTTTGAAAAGAAACTCTGTCTTATGGACATTTCCTTTGGCCTCAGCCTTCCTCATTGTCATGGAGGGGAGGGAGATGTTAGGGTTTCAGGAAATGAAGTTTCGGGTCTCTCAAAGTTAGGTAGCCTATTGACAAGCTAGTATCTTCCTTGAAAATCACTAGGACATTTGTAAACTGAGGGAAACTCAGGTCTTGCAGTGTTTTGATTTCTCTTTGTGAAGAATTTGTTTATTTTCCCTTTCCTGGGCTTTAGTTAGGGCATCCAGAGTACATGAGGAATGTCACCCATAACACATGTTGTGGAGGGTGGTGTGGCATGCCACCTTCTCCTTTGTCCTCAGCTAGCCTTATCCTCCCTCCCCATGTCCTCCTGAACAGTTTAGACCCTTCAGTCATTAAATTTGTTGAAGTAGGACGGTCTTTTCTTTTGTATTTTTTTCCTGCTGAATAGGGGAGTAGAGCTGTCCCAGCCTCCAGGTCAGTACTGGTTATTTGTGCGCCTCTATGTGTAAGAGTTGTGAATTGCAGAGACCGCTGAGAGCAAGGGAGAACTTCTGTTTGAATTTTCCTGAGTAGACAGGACCATCTGTCCTCTGGAAGTTACTGTAGTGAAGAATTTCTGGCACCACCCAGGGAATTTGTCAAGTCCTGGCCTCTTGTTTATTGGGAGGTTTTTGATCACTGCTTCAATCTCATTACTATATATCAGTCTATTCAGGTTTCCAGTTTCTTCCTGGTTCAATTTTGGAAGTTTATAGTTTTCGAGGAATGCATCCATTTCATCTAGGTTGCTTAACTTATTGGCATATAACTGTTGATAATTTCTGATGATTGTTTCTATTTCTTTGGTGTTAGATGTGATCTCTCACCTTTCATTCATAATTTTATTAATTTGGGCCTTCTCTCTTTTCTTTTGGATTAGTTTGGCTGATAGTTTATTGATCTTATTGATTCTTTAAAGAAAAAAACAGCTTCTAGTTTCATTGATGAATTCTACTGTATCTCTAGTTTCTATCTCATTGATCTCTGCTCTAACCTTGATTATTTCCCGTCTTTTGTGTGAAGTTGATTTGATTTGTTGTTGATTCTCCAGTTCTTAAAGATGTAGAGACAGCTGGTGTATTCTGGACTTTTCCATTTTCTTGAGGGAGGTTTGGAATGCTATGTATTTACCCTTTAGGACTGCCTTTGATGTATCCCATAGGTTTTGGACCAAAGTGTCTTCATTCTTATTGGTTTCCATGAATTGTTGCAGTTCTTCTTTGATCTCCTGGTTGATCCAAGCATTCTTAAGCGAGGTGGTCTTCAGCTTCCAGATGTTTCAATTCCTTCCAAATTTTTCCTTGTGGTTGAGCTGCAGTTTCAAAGCAATGTGATCTGAGAATATTCAGGAAATAATCTCAATCTTTTAGTATCAGTTGAGCCCTGATTTGTGACAGATGTGATCTATTCTGGAGAAGGTTCCATGTGTACTTGAGAAGAATGAATATTCTGTTGTTTTAGGGTGAAATGTTCTGTATATATCTGTGAGGTCCATCTGGTCCAATGTGTCATTCAATGCTCTTGTTTCCTTATTGATTTTCTGCTTGGATGCTCTATTACTGAGAGAGGCATGTTAAGATCTCCTACTATTAATGCATTCATATCAATATGAGTCTTTATCTTGATTCACAGTTTTCTTATGTAATTGCCTGCTCCCATATTGGGGGCATAAATATTTACAATTGTTAGATATTCTTGGTGGATAGTCCCTTTAAGGATGATGTAGTGTCCTTCTGTATCTCTGACTATAGTCTTTAGTTTAAAATCTAATTTATCTGATATGAGAATCACTATCCCAGTCTTCTTTTGAGGCCCATTGGCATGAAAGATGCTTCTTCATCCCTTCACTTTCAGTCTGGTGTATCTTTAGTTTCAAAATGGGTCTCTTGTAGACAACATATGGATGGGTCCTGTCGTTTTAACCCATCTGCAACCCTGTATTGTTTTATGGGCACATTTAGGCCATTCACGTTGAGAGTGATTATTGAGAGATATGTTTTTATTGACATCGTGTTACCTGTGAAGTTTTTGTTTCTATAGATTGTCTCCATATATTTCTGTTTAATGCTATTATTGGGCTTTTTCCTCTTTTATAGGACCCCTGTTAATATTTCCTGCAGTGTCGGCTTGGTGGTTGCATAGTCTTTTAGGCCTTGTCGGTCTTGGAAACTCTTTATTTCTCCATCCATTTTGAATGTCAGTCTTGCTGGATAAAGTATTCGTGGCTGCATGTTCTTCTCATTCAGTCCTAAATATATCTTGCCAGCCCTTTATGGCTTTCCAGGTCTCTGTGGACAGGTCTGACATTATTCTGATGGGCTTTTCTCTGTATGTAAGGATCTTCTTTGTCTTAGCTGCTTTCAAGAGGTTCTGCCTACAATTATAATTCTTCATTCTTACTATTAGGTGTCTTGAGGACTTTCGAGAATCTGTAGTCTTGGGGGGATACTGTTCGGCCTCTAGTACATGAATGCTGGTTCCATTCATGAGATTCGGAAAATTTTCATGAAGAACTTGTTCCACTATATATTCTAGACTTCTTTCTTTCTCCTCCCCTTCAGGGATTCCAATAATTCTGATGTTGGAGCGTTTCATGGCATCATTTATTTCCCTGATTCTGTTTTTGTGGCTTCTAAGCTGTTTGTTCCAGGCTTCCTCCTGATCCTTTCTCTCTATCTGTTTGTCCTCCAGATCACTAGTTCTATCTTCTGTCTCAGTTACTCTAGCTTTGAGAGAATTTATTTTTTTTTTAAATGTTTTTTTTGTTTTTTTTTTTTTGTTTTTTGTTTTTTTTTTAATTTTTTATTTTTTATAAACATATATTTTTTATATACATATATTTTTATCCCCAGGTCTGTGAATCACCGGGTTTACACACTTCACAGCACACACCAAATCACATACCCTCCCCAATGTCCATAATCCCACCCCCTTCTCCCCAACCCCTTCCCCCCAGCAACCCTCAGTTTGTTTTGTGAGATTAAGAGTCACTTATGGTTTGTCTCCCTCCCAATCCCATCTTGTTTCATTTATTCTTCTACCCACTTAAGCCTCCATGTTGCATCACCACTTCCTCATATCAGGGAGATCATATGATAGTTGTCTTTCTCTGCTTGACTTATTTCGCTAAGCATGATACGCTCTAGTTCCATCCACGTTGTTGCAAATGGCAAGATTTCATTTCTTTTGATGGCTGCATAGTATTCCATTGTGTATATATACCACATCTTCTTGATCCATTCATCTGTTGATGGACATCTAGGTTCTTTCCATAGTTTGGCTATTGTGGACATTGCTGCTATAAACATTCGGGTGCATGTGTCCCTTTGGATCACTACATTTGTATCTTTAGGGTAAATACCCAATAGTGCAATTGCTGGGTCATAGGGCAGTTCTATTTTCAACATTTTGAGGAACCTCCATGCTGTTTTCCAGAGTGGCTGCACCAGCTTGCATTCCCACCAACAGTGTAGGAGGGTTCCCCTTTCTCCGCATCCTCGCCAGCATCTGTCATTTCCTGACTTGTTGATTTTAGCCATTCTGACTGGTGTGAGGTGATATCTCATTGTGGTTTTGATTTGTATTTCCCTGATGCCGAGTGATATGGAGCACTTTTTCATGTGTCTGTTCGCCATCTGGATGTCTTCTTTGCAGAAATGTCTGTTCATGTCTTCTGCCCATTTCTTGATTGGATTATTTGTTCTTTGGGTGTTGAGTTTGCTAAGTTCTTTATAGATTCTGGACACTAGTCCTTTATCTGATATGTCGTTTGCAAATATCTTCTCCCATTCTGTCAGTTGTCTTTTGATTTTGTTAACTGTTTCCTTTGCTGTGCAAAAGCTTTTGATCTTGATGAAATCCCAGTAGTTCATTTTTTCCCTTGCTTCCCTTGCCTTTTGCGTTGTTCCTAGGAAGATGTTGCTGCGGCAGAGGTCGAAGAGGTTGCTGCCCGTGTTCTCCTCAAGGATTTTGATGGATTCCTTTCGTACATTGAGGTCCTTCATCCATTTTGAGTCTATTTTTGTGTGTGGTGTAAGGAAATGGTCCAATTTCATTTTTCTGCATGTGGCTGTCCAATTTTCCCAGCACCATTTATTGAAAAGGCTGTCTTTTTTCCATTGGACATTCTTTCCTGCTTTGTCGAAGATTAGTTGACCATAGAGTTGAGGGTCTATTTCTGGGCTCTCTATTCTGTTCCATTGATCTATGTGTCTGTTTTTGTGCCAGTACCATGCTGTCTTGATGATGACAGCTTTGTAATAGAGCTTGAAGTCCGGAATTGTGATGCCACCAACGTTGGCTTTCTTTTTCAATATCCCTTTGGCTATTCGAGGTCTTTTCTGGTTCCATATAAATTTTAGAATTATTTGTTCCATTTCTTTGAAAAAGATGGATGGTACTTTGATAGGAATTGCATTAAATGTGTAGATTGCTTTAGGTAGCATAGACATTTTCACAATATTTATTCTTCCAATCCAGGAGCATGGAACATTTTTCCATTTCTTTGTGTCTTCCTCAATTTCTTTCATGAGTACTTTATAGTTTTCCGAGTATAGATTCTGTGTCTCTTTGGTTAGGTTTATTCCTAGGTATCTTATGGTTTTGGATGCAATTGTAAATGGGATTGACTCCTTAATATCTCTTTCTTCTGTCTTGCTGTTGGTGTAGAGAAATGCAACTGATTTCTGTGCATTGATTTTATATCCTGACACTTTACTGAATTCCTGTATAAGTTCTAGCAGTTTTGGAGTGGAGTCTTTTGGGTTTTCCACATATAGTATCATATCATCTGCGAAGAGTGATAATTTGACTTCTTCTTTGCCGATTTGGATGCCTTTAATTTCCTTTTGTTGTCTGATTGCTGAGGCTAGGACCTCTAGTACGATGTTGAATAGCAGTGGTGATAATGGACATCCCTGCCGTGTTCCTGACCTTAGCGGAAAAGCTTTCAGTTTTTCTCCATTGAGAATGATATTTGCGGTGGGTTTTTCATAGATGGCTTTGATGATATTGAGGTATGTGCCCTCTATCCCTACACTTTGAAGAGTTTTGATCAGGAAGGGATGTTGTACTTTGTCAAATGCTTTTTCAGCATCTATTGAGAGTATCATATGGTTCTTGTTCTTACTTTTATTGATGTGTTGTATCACATTGACTGATTTGCGGATGTTGAACCAACCTTGCAGCCCTGGAATAAATCCCACTTGGTCGTGGTGAATAATCTTTTTAATGTACTGTTGAATCCGATTGGCTAGTATTTTGTTGAGTATTTTCGCATCTGTGTTCATCAAGGATATCGGTCTATAGCTCTCTTTTTTGGTGGGATCCTTGTCTGGTTTTGGGATCAAGGTGATGCTGGCCTCATAAAATGAGTTTGGAAGTTTTCCTTCCATTTCTATTTTTTGGAACAGTTTCAGGAGAATAGGAATTAGTTCTTCTTTAAATGTTTGGTAGAATTCCCCCGGGAAGCCGTCTGGCCCTGGGCTTTTGTTTGTTTGGAGATTTTTAATGACTGTTTCAATCTCCTTACTGGTTATGGGTCTGTTCAGGCTTTCTATTTCTTCATGGTTCAGTTGTGGTAGTTTATATGTTTCTAGGAATGCATCCATTTCTTCCAGATTGTCAAATTTATTGCCGTAGAGTTGCTCATAGTATGTTCTTATAATAGTTTGTATTTCCTTGGTGTTAGTTGTGATCTCTCCTCTTTCATTCATGATTTTATTTATTTGGGTCCTTTCTCTTTTCTTTTTGATAAGTCGGGCCAGGGGTTTATCAATTTTATTAATTCTTTCAAAGAACCAGCTCCTAGTTTCGTTGATTTGTTCTATTGTTTTTTTGGTTTCTATTTCATTGATTTCTGCTCTGATCTTTATGATTTCTCTTCTCCTGCTGGGCTTAGGGTTTCTTTCTTGTTCTTTCTCCAGCTCCTTTAGGTGTAGGGTTAGGTTGTGTACCTGAGACCTTTCTTGTTTCTTGAGAAAGGCTTGTACCGCTATATATTTTCCTCTCAGGACTGCCTTTGTTGTGTCCCACAGATTTTGAACCGTTGTATTTTCATTATCATTTGTTTCCATGATTTTTTTCAATTCTTCTTTAATTTCCCGGTTGACCCATTCATTCTTTAGAAGGATACTGTTTAGTCTCCATGTATTTGGGTTCTTTCCAAACTTCCTTTTGTGGTTGAGTTCTAGCTTTAGAGCATTGTGGTCTGAAAATATGCAGGGAATGATCCCAATCTTTTGATACTGGTTGAGTCCTGATTTAGGACCGAGGATGTGATCTATTCTGGAGAATGTTCCATGTGCACTAGAGAAGAATGTGTATTCTGTTGCTTTGGGATGAAATATTCTGAATATATCTGTGATGTCCATCTGGTCCAATGTGTCATTTAAGGCCTTTATTTCCTTGCTGATCTTTTGCTTGGATGACCTGTCCATTTCAGTGAGGGGAGTGTTAAAGTCCCCTACTATTATTGTATTGTTGTTGATGTGTTTCTTTGATTTTGTTATTAATTGGTTTATATAGTTGGCTGCTCCCACGTTGGGGGCATAGATATTTAAAATTGTTAAATCTTCTTGTTGGACAGACCCTTTGAGTATGATATAGTGTCCTTCCTCATCTCTTATTACAGTCTTTGGCTTAAAATCTAATTGATCTGATATAAGGATTGCCACTCCTGCTTTCTTCTGATGTCCATTAGCATGGTAAATTCTTTTCCACCCCCTCACTTTAAATCTGGAGGTGTCTTCGGGCTTAAAATGTGTTTCTTGGAGGCAACATATAGATGGGTTTTGTTTTTTTATCCATTCTGATACCCTGTGTCTTTTGACAGGGGCATTTAGCCCATTCACATTCAGGGTAACTATTGAGAGATATGAATTTAGTGCCATTGTATTGCCTGTAAGGTGACTGTTACTGTATATGGTC
The DNA here is from genome assembly GCF_030435805.1 of Mustela lutreola. NCBI lineage: Eukaryota > Metazoa > Chordata > Mammalia > Carnivora > Mustelidae > Mustela > Mustela lutreola. The sequence goes on from NC_081294.1 coordinate 167,282,805, forward strand.
TCTGTTCCTTTCTGATCTACCACTTGTAGGCTCTCTCTTTGCTTAGAGGACCCCTTTCAATATTTCCTGTAGAGCTGGTTTGGTATTTGCAAATTCTTTCAGTTGTTGTTTGTCCTGGAAGCTTTTAATCTCTCCTTCTATTTTCAATGATAGCCTAGCTGGATATAGTATTCTTGGCTGCATGTTTTTCTCGTTTAGTGCTCTGAAAATATCATGCCAGCTCTTTCTGGCCTGCCAGGTCTCTGTGGATAAGTCAGCTGCCAATCTAATATTTTTACCATTGTATGTTACAGACTTCTTTTCCCGGGCTGCTTTCAGGATTTTCTCTTTGTCATTGAGACTTGTAAATTTTACTATTAGGTGACGGGGTGTGGGCCTATTCTTATTGATTTTGAGGGGCATTCTCTGAACCTCCTGAATTTTGATGCTCGTTCCCTTTGCCATATTGGGGAAATTCTCCCCAATAATTCTCTCCAGTATACCTTCTGCTCCCCTCTCACTTTCTTCTTCTTCTGGAATCCCAATTATTCTAATGTTGTTTCGTCTTATGGTGTCACTTATTTCTCGAATTCTCCCCTCGTGGTCCAGTAGCTGTTTGTCCCTCTTTTGATCAGCTTCTTTATTCTCTGTCATTTGGTCTTCTATATCACTAATTCTTTCTTCTGCCTCATTTATCCTAGCAGTGAGAGCCTCCATTTTTGATTGCACCTCATTAATAGCTTTTTTGATTTCAACTTGGTTAGATTTTAGTTCTTTTATTTCTCCAGAAAGGGCTTTTATATCTCTCGAGAGGGTTTCTCTAATATCTTCCATGCCTTTTTCGAGCCCGGCTAGAACCTTGAGAATTGTCATTCTGAACTCTAGATCTGACATATTACCGATGTCTGTATTGATTAGGTCCCTAGCCTTCGGTACTGCCTCTTGTTCTTTTTTTTGTGGTGAATTTTTACGTCTTGTCATTTTGTCCAGATAAGAGTAAATGAAGGGGCAAGTAAAATACTAAAAGGGTGGCAACAACCCCAGGAAAATATGCTTTAGCCAAATTAGAAGAGATCCAAAATCGTGAGTGGGGAGAAAGGGGATAAAAAGAGGTTCAAAAAGGAAGAAAGAAAAAAGAAAAAAAAAAAAGAAAAGAAAAGAAAAGAATTTTTTTTAAAAAAGAAAACACCTAAGAAAAATGTAAAAAAAAATATATATATATATATATATATTAGATAAACTATTAAAAAATCGTTAAAAAAGAAAAAGGTAACAGTTAAAAAAAAAAATTTTACCTGAAGGCGAGAAAAGAAAAAAAAAAATGAAAAAGAAAAAATTAAATTAACTGCAAGACTAAAAAAAATCACAGGAAAAAAGCCATGAGTTCCGTGCTTGGCTTTCTCCTCCTCTGGAATTCTGCTGCTCTCCTTGGTATTGAAACCGCACTCCTTGGTAGGTGAACTTGGTCTCGGCTGGATTTCTTGTTGATCTTCTGGGGGAGGGGCCTGGTGTAGTGATTCTCAAGTGTCTTTGCCCCAGGCGGAATTACACCGCCCTTACCCGGGGCCGGGGTGAGTAATCCGCTCGGGTTTGCTTTCAGGAGCTTTTGTTCCCTGAGCGCTTTCCGTAGAGTTCCAGAGGACGGGAATACAAATGGCGGCCTCCTGGTCTCCGGCCCGGAGGAGCCGAGAGCCCAGGGCCCCACTCCTCAGTGCGCCCTCAGAGAACAGCGCCCAGTTACTCCCGTCTGCCTGACCTCCGGCCGCGCTCCGAGCTCACCGAGCCTGCGACCGGTTCAAGGTAACACCGAGCTGCGAGCTTACTGTCGGCTCTGTCTCTGTAGCCGGCTTTCCCGTTCCAATACCCGCAAGCTCTGCGACACTCAGACACCCCCGATCCTTCTGTGACCCTGCGGGACCTGAGGCCACGCTGACCCCGCGTGGGCTTCGCCCCGGTTTAGCCTCTGGAGCGATGTCCCTCAGCGGAACAGACTTTTAAAAGTCCTGATTTTGTGCGCGGTTGCTCCGCCGCTTGCCGGGAGCCGGCCCCTCCCCCCGGGGTCTATCTTCCCGTCGCTTTGGATTCACTTCTCCGCCGGTCCTACCTTTCAGAAAGTGGTTGTTTTTCTGTTTCCAGAATTGCTGTTCTTCTTCTCTTCGATCTGCCGATGGATTTTCAGGTGTTTGCAATCTTTAGATAAGCTATCTAGCTGATCTCCGGCTAGCTGAAGCAGTCTCAGCTTGCTACTTCTCCGCCATCTTGACTCCTCCCCCCTAGCTTTGAGAGAATTTAGATTAGATTGGAACTCATTGAGAGCACAGTGAAGTTCATTCCTGGTAACTTTCAGCTCTTCCCTAACATTGGAAGCATGATCTCTGGTCGTTTTTAGTTCAGCCCTAATCAATTCCATTTGGTCACCCATGGCATTCTCAAACCTACCTATTGCTTGGATAATTGTTAGCCTGAATTAACTTTCCAACATATTGTCTATGTTGATAGCCATTAGCTCTGTTGCAGAACGTCCATCCTCTGTATTTTTCTTCTGTTGGGCAATCCTCCTCCTAGTCATTTTGGTGGGAGATGGGTGAACGGGTGTAGCTGGATGTATCGACCGTGGTGCAGTCAAGGTGCACCCTGGAATGCTTCTGAGCAATCAGGATTCCCCCACCCAAATGAGGAAAAAGAAAAGGAAAAGAAAAAAAAAGACAGGAGCGAAAGGTGAGATAAAAGAGAAGGTTCAGCCCAAATGGGCCCCAAGGTAAGATTTATGAAGTATACAAACAAAAACAGACAAACAAAAAGACTGATTTATATACTATCAGGACAAACACAAAAACACAGAAATACTGGTGGAAGAAAAAGATGGGAGAGTGGTTGTAAATTCACAGTGTGATTCTTCCTGGATGTATCTTGCTATCTTTGTTAAAGGACTCAACTTTCCTAAGATAAAGGAGAATTAGAAATTGGTTTACCTATAGGTGTGGCATTGATTGGGGAAAGGGGATTACCTTGAAGTTTAACTATATGAATATTAGAAAATAAAAATTAAAAAGGAATAAACTAGACTAAACTAAACTAAAATAAAAAAAAGAAATTAAAAAAAATAGAAATGCAAAAGGAAAACACAGGTGTATGTATCAAAAAGTTCAGGTTAGAAGGTTAGAAGGTTATTATGGAATTTGATGTACTGGACATCACACTGTGACAGTAAATAGGTTAAAAAATTATCTATATAATAATAAAAATTATCTATATAAAAAATGAGCCAGAATAGTGGGAAAGAATTCATAATAAAAATTGTCCTATGAAGTAGTGGTGGTTGTTCTCTTGTCGTCTTTTTGTTTTCTTCCTTTCCTGATTGATTTTCTGGGGGAGGGGCCTGCCACGTGGGTTTTCAGTCAATGATGTTCTCTGAGTTAAGTCCTCCCACTCCCCTCAAGGGGACAGGCTCTGAGGAAATTGGTTTTTTCAGGCTTTTGTTCTCTGGAGGTTTTTATATTTGTTCACTTTTGTTTTTCTCTCTTGCCTTGACAGGTTTTGACGGTTTTTGTAGGTTTAGAGGAAAGCAAACTGAACCCTGACATCCCTCTCAGAGAGAAGCCTCAGTCTGGTGGCAGAGCCCAAATAAATCCCCCCTTGGCCACTGTCAGAGCAGGTTCCCAGTCGCGGTCCCTGGGGACTCAGGATTTTTTGCTTGTACCCAAAATCGTGGCAGTGGTGGCTGTCTAGGCAGCTTCAGACTGCCAGAGAAGTTCCAAGCAGCGATCGCACACTGAGATTTTCAGGCTGGGAGTGCCTGGTCTTTCCAGGTCCGAGAGCACAGGGCTGGCGCCTATAATCCCCTCTCTCAGGGGAGGGCATGGGGCACGATTCAGACTCTGATGGCATGGCAGGGCACTCGCGTGGGAACTGCAATAAGGCTGTGCTTCTGTTGGCTGGCAAAGCTCCCAGCCCCTCACAGGAGCCTGGCCCCAGGCGCTCTCAGGTGCACTGATGGTTCAGGGACCAAGACCTGGTTTCTCTGCAGCACTGTCTCTGGCTCTGTGCCAGGGGTGGCTGTCCTGGGTCTGGGGACTTAAGCCTTTGACCCTAATACCCCAATTCCCGCAATTTCCCCCCAGTGATCCTTTGCTCTTTTTGAGTGCTTTCTACCAGACTCCCAAGTTAATGCTGGTCCCCAGATGCAGGGCACTCTCGTATTGGGATATTACTTTCTAATGGGTCGCCTCTGGTGGCTCCCTCCCCCTTTTTTTTATCTTCCGATATCAGTCCGACTTTTCCACTCTGCTTTACCTGCCCACTGTCGTCTTCTGCTCTGGTAGAGATCCAGACGTGTATAATTCTGATCTCAGGCTGATTTCGTGGGTGGTCAGAGTTCTTTGGAAGGTAATCATTTCACTTGAGGGTACAGGTTGAAAGGGCGCCTCCTCCAACTTCCCTGCCATCTTGTCTTCCACTACATAATTCTTAATGGGACTATCCACCAAGATGATGTAAAAATTATAAATATCTATGTCCCCAATATGGGAGCAGCCAATTACATAGAAAACTGTTAATCAAGATAATGATTCATATTGATATGAATACATTAATAGTAGGAAATCTTAACACACCTTCTCAGAAATAGATCATCAAAGCAGAAAATCAATAAAGAAATAAGAGTATGGAATGACACATTGGACTAGATGGACCTCATAGATGTATACAGAACATTCCACCCTAAAACAACAGAATACTCATTCTTCTCAAGTGCCCATGGAACCTTCTCCAGAATTGACCACATACTGGGTAACAAATCAGGACTCAACTGATACTAAAAGACTGAGATTATTTCCTGCACATTCTCAGATCACAATGCTTTGAAACTGGAGCTCAATCACAAGGAAAAATTTCGAAGGAACTCAAACACCTGGAACCTAAAGGTCACTTTGCTTAAGAATGCTTGGATCAACCAGGATCTTGGATCAACCATTTCTTCAAAGAAGAACAGAAACAATTCATGGAAACCAATGGGAATGAAGACACTTTGGTCCAACACCTATGGATACAGCAAAGGCGGTCCTAAGGGGGAAATACATAGCCTTCCAAGCCTCTCTCAAAAAAATTGAAAAATCCAATCACAGCAGTTGTCTCTACACCTTAAAGAACTGGAGAATCAATAACAAATCAAACCAACTCCACACATAAGAAAAGAAATCATCAATATTAGAGCAGAGATCAATGAGTTAGAAACCAGAGATGCAGTAGAATGTATCAATGAAACTAGAAGCTGTTTTTTTGAAAGACTCAATAAGATTGATAAACCATTGGCTACACTAATCCCAAAGAAAAGGGAGAAAGCCCAAATTCATAAAATTATGAATGAAAAGGGAGAGATCACAACTAATACCAAGGAAGTAGAAACAATCATCAGAAGTTATTATCAACAGTTATATGCCAATAAGCTAAGCAACCTAGATGAAATGGATGCATTCCTAAAAAAATATAAACTCCCAAAATTGAACCAGGAAGAAATTGACAACCTGAATAGACCAATATCTAGTAACAAGATTGAAGCAGTGATCAAAAACTTCCCAAAAAACAAGAGCCCAGGACCTGATGGATTCCCTGGGGAATTCTACCAAACATCCAACGAAGAAATAACACCTATTCTTCTGAAGCTGTTTCAAAAAATTGAAGTAGAAGGAAAACTTCCAGACTCTTTCTATGAAGCCAGCATTACCTTGATCCCCAAACCAGGCAAACACCCCCTGAAAAGGAGAATTTCAGACCAATATAACTGATGAATATGGATGCTAAGATTCTCAACAAGATCCTAGCAAACAGGATCCAACAGCACATTAAAAAGATTATCCACCATGACCAGGTGGGATTCATCCCTGGGCTACAAGGATGGTTCAACATTTGCAAATCAATCAATATGATAGAAGAAATTAATATGAGAAGAGAGAAGAACTACATGGTCCTTTCATTTGATGCAGAAAAAGCATTTGACAAAATCCAGCATCTGTTCCTGATTAAAATGCTTCAAAATATAAGGATAGAGGGAACATTCCTGAACTTCATCAAATCTGTCTATGAAAGACCCATGGCAAATATCATCCTCAATGGGAAAAAGCTTGAAGCCTTCCCTTTGAGATCAGTAACACGACAAGGATGCACACTCTCACCACTCTTGTTCAACATAGTATTAGAAGTCCTAGCAACAGCAATGAGACAACAAAGAGAAATAAAAGGTATCCAAATTGGCAATGAAGAAGTCAAACTCTCTCTCTTTGCAGATTACTTGATTCTTTGTATGGAAAACCCAAAAGACTCACCCCCAAACTACTAGAACTCATACAGCAATTCAGCAACGTGGCAGGATACAAAGTCAATGTACAGAAATCAGTGGATTTCTTATACAGTAACAATGAATAGATTCCATTTACTATAGCACCAAGAACCATAAGAAACCTGGGAATAAACCTAACCAAAGAGGTAAAAGAACTGTACTCGAGAAACTACAGAACATTCATGAAAGAAATTGAAGAAGACACAAAAAGATGGAAGAGCATTCTATGTTCTTGGATCGGAAGAATAAACATTGTTAAAATGTCTTTGCATCCTAGGGCAGTCTATACTTTTAATGCCATTCCGATCAAAATTCCACCATATTTTTTGAAGAGCTGGAGCAAATAATCCAAAAATTTGTATGAAATCAGAAGAGACCCTGAATTGCTAAGGAAATGTTGAAAAACAAAAATAATACTGGCGGCATCATGTTACCTGATTTCAAGCTTTACTACAAAGCTGTGATCACCAACACAGCATGGTACTGGCATAAAAACAGGCACATAGACCAGTGGAAGAGAATAGAGAACCCAGATATGGACCCTCAACTCTATGGTCATGTAATCTTCGAAAAAACAGGAAAAAATATACAGTGGAAAGAAGACAGTCTCTTCAATAAATGGTGCTGTGAAAACTGGGCAGCTATAGGTAGAAGAATGAAACTCCACAATTCTCTTACACCGTACACAATTATAAACTCAAAATGGATAAAAAACCTCAGTGTGAGACAGGAATCCATCAGAATCCTAGAGGAGAGCATAGGCAGTAATCTCTTCGATATCAGCCACAGCAACTTCTCTCAAGATATGTCTCCAAAGGCAAAGGAAACAAAAGCGAAGATGAACTTTTGGGACTTCATCAAAATCAAAAGCTTCTGCACAGCAAAGGAAACAGTCAAGAAAACAAAGAGGCAACCCATTGAATGGGAGAAGATATTTGCAAATGACTGTACAGTCAAAAGGTTGATATTCAGAATCTATAAAGAACTCCTCAAACTCAACACACACAAAACAGACAATCATATCAAAAAATGGGCAGAAGATATGAACAGACACTTCTCCAATGAAGACATAAAGCTATCAGACACATGAAAAAATGTTCATCATCACTAGCCTTCAGGGAGATTCAAATTAAAACCACATTGAGATATCACCTCACACCAGTTAGAATGACCAAAATTAGCAAGACAGGAAAGAACATGTGTTGGAGGGGATGTGGAGAAAGGGGAACCCTCTTCCACTGTTGGTGGGAATGCATATTGGTGCAGCCTCTTTGGAGAACAGTGTGGAAATTCCACAAGTAATTAAAAATAGAGCTTCCCTATGATCCTGCATTTGCACTCCTGGTTATTTACCCCAAATATACAGATGTAGTGAAAGGAAGGGCCATCTTTACCCCAATGTTTATAGCAGCAATGGCCATGGTCGCCAAACTGTGGAAAGAACCAAGATGCCCTTCAACAGATGAATGGATAAGGAAAATGTGGTCCATATGCACTATGGAGTATTATGCCTCCCTCAGAATGGATGAATACCAACTTTTGTAGCAACGTGGATGGGAGTATAATTGATTATGATGAATGAAGTAAGTCAAGCAGAGAGAGTCAATTATCATATGGTTTCACTTATTTGTGGAGCATAACAAATAGCATGGAGGACAAGGGGAGATTGAGAGGAGAAGGGAGTTGAGGGAAATTGGAAGGGGAGATGAACCACGAGAGACTATGGACTCTGAAAAAGAATTTGAGGGTTTTGAAGGGGCAGGGGTGGGAAATTGGGGGAACCAGGTGGTCGGTATTATAGAGGGCACAGATTTCATGGAGCTGGGTGTGTTGTGAAAACAATGAATACTGTTACGCTGAAAAGAAATAAAAAATTGAAAATAATCCTGTACAAAAAAGAACTCTGTGAACTATTAAATGATCATGGTTAAAACACAAAAGATTCTTAATCTCAAGAAACAAACTGAGGGTTGTTGGGGGGTTTGGGAGGGTGAATAGAGTGGCTGGGCTATGGACACTGGGGAGGGTATGTGTTATGGTGAGCGCTGTGACGTGTGTAAGACTTATGATTCACATACTTGTACCCTTGAAGCAAATAATATACTATGTTAATTTAAAAAAAAAAGTAAGATACAGCCGTGAGATAAAGTTAGTATATATAGTTGCTTCATTCTGAAAAACTTGCTTTGCAATATCCTTTTATCAATTAAAAGTAGTGATGGATGATATAGATAGTTTATTCTCTGTGTAACACACAAAATAAAATTTGTAGAGCTCTAAAATATAATAATACTTTAACAATGCAGTGTGGTGATAGATGATGACTACATTCATCATGGTAAGCATCAAGTAATGTACAAAATTGTCAAGTCACTGTATTGTCCATCTGAAACTAATATAACATAGTATGTTAATGATACTACAGTATTTTTCCTAAAAAAATTAAAAATCAAATAAAAAGTACAGTAGTAGTGCTATGGGTGATTGGAATGTGAAAGGGACATTTCTTAGTCTAACGAGTTTGTGTCTATAAACATAATGTGGAAATGTTTGGGATCTTGTGTTTTCTGGAGTGAGTTGAGCAGTAACTTACATTTGCTAGAATGGGGGAGTCTCCCCCTCCCACAGTCACTAGAGTTTTCATATATGAGGGCTAGGTATCATTGGGAAATTCAGATATGTGAAATTAACTGAAAACTGAGAAGAAACATTTTATCTGTGGTAAGCCCATTGACAGCTTCTAGGAAAGGCATTTATTTCAGTTGAATGTTAAGAAAGCTCCAACTGACAGGAGCCATGTGTTAAAATACCCTTATTAGATTTTCTTTTAAAAAATGCATTTTATTGGGCACCTTGGTGGCTCAGTTGATTAAGCATCCAACTCTTGGTTTTGGCTCAGGTCATGATCTCAGGGTTTTGAGATCAAGACTTATGTGGGGCTGCCTGCTCAGCATGGGGTCTGTTTAGATTTCTCTTCCTCTCCCTCTGCCTCTGACCCTCATCCAACTCATGCACATGCACATCTGTCCCTCCTTCTCTAAAATAAATAAAGGAAAATCTTCTAAAATGTGTTTTCTTCATTTTTGAGATTTTTTACATCTGGATTTTCCTATAAAATTGATCATTTTAAGTGTTGGAAAGTAGTTAACATTAAGTATGTTGAAGGCAAAGAAAGGTGTCTATGCAATGAGATCCAACACCTTATTTGCAATCTCTGGCCTGCACAAAGTGATGAAGAAGAAAAGAGTAAGAAATCTCATTACATACCAGCTAAGGCTGGTTAACAAAAATGTTTAGTTCAGCCAGTAAGCTTGGTCACAATTAGCAGTATGGGATTGGAGGAAAGGAAATAGTTGTCACCAATCTGGAGGTTTTGTTATGTGGGTTTTGCAGACAGTCAAGAGATGGAAAGAAAGCTGTATATGATCCTATTGTTGGCGAGATAACTTGGAGATGCACTTATTTCTCTTTTAAGGATAAGTTTATAAAAAGAATAAATTAACAGAGATACCATAATGAGACAAGTGAGGCCACTAGGATACAAAATTTAAGGGGCCAGTCACTTGCAGGGTCATGAAGATTCATGAATGAGGCTCGCACAAACCTAGGTGTGCATGCCTCCTGACAACCTGTGCTCTGGATGCTTCAATTGCCTCAGCTTAGTGCTGGTTCTGGTGTTTACACTACGTCTAAAACAATTATTTATTCTTTTCTCAGACAATATGGCTATTTTTCACTTTGGGGAATAACAAATCTTAGTGAAAAATAGTAATGAAAAAGTAGTAAAAAGAAAAAAAATCTAGACACTAATGGCCCATTTTGTGACAACAAATTTGCTACCATTTGCTCCAATGAATCAATTATTATTTCATATTTATAGATTTTCAATTATACTTCTAAACTGTGAAAGAATTTCTTTTTCTTGGTTTACGTATTTATTCATTCCAAGGTATTTATTGAGTTCCCAACTTATGTGTGATTGTGCTAGGCAATTGATTCTATATTGGTGAGTAAAACAGAAAAGGTGACTGCCCTTTTGGAGTTGATAAGTGATAGAGAAAAAGACACAATATGTACATAACTAAATTAATTACTACGTATCATTGCACTAAGGACAAAAAAGAAATAAACATGATGCAAGAATGTTTACTATTATTGTTTCATGTTCGAGAACACAGTCAAGGATCACCTCCATGACTTTTGGCGTGATACAGTGCGGTTGAGGAGAATTCCTGCCAGAAGTCCTAAGACATTTGAGAAAGTAAATTATATAACTTCTTTTCTTTCAATATTAAAGATATAAATGAAATAATTCATGCATAGTTTAAAAAATAGAAAGATATTTTTTCAAGCATGTAGAATAAATACAAAACACATTTGGTCATACCACAAAGATACGACTAATAAAGTTCTTTCTTTCTAGTTTTGTCTCATGCCACACTTTAGTAAATTCATATTACTCAGTGACTATTCTTTCTCTGATTTTAAAGCCTTTCTTCTTTCCCTTCCTTCTTCTACTCTTCCTTTTTATTCATATATATTTAGGATTGATCCTATTTTAATTTCTTCTCAATTAAATCTACTCTTTGTGGGGAGCCTGGGTGGCTCAGTTGTTGAGTTCCAGTTCAGGTTGATCTGAAACCAACCTGGGATCCTTCCCAGAGTTGGACTCTGTGCTCAACAGGAAGTCTGCTTCAAGTTTCTCTGCCTCTGCCCAACCACCTCACTCTCTCTTTCTCTAATAAAAATTATTTTAAAAGAGATGAAAAATATGAAAAATATGAAAAAATTTAAAAGCCTACAAAATAAAAATACAAAGAATGCTTAGTGTTTTCCCTAAGCTCTGAAGCTTTATTATCAGTAAACTTGAGAGGAGGGAGTCCTTTGTGATCCTCTTCAAGGGGAAGGACCTCTTGCTCTGATCCTCAAGTGTAAGTCAACTAGTGCAAAAGCAGCTCTCCTAAGCAGCAGAGACAGGCCTCTGTGTAAGCCGCTCTGGATTCCAGTATGTGGTGTTGTTTTACTCCCTGAGGGCTTGCAGCACCAATGGGTGAGATGAATATCACTGCACCCTGCTCTCTACTCAGGAGCTGAAAATTTGCACTCCAGATCTTCAGTGAACCCTCACAGAAAAAAACAATCCACCAGTCTTAACTCCTCAGTTTCTGTCAGAACTCTGTGTTCACCCTGCCAGTGAAAAGGCATTTTTTTCTCAGGCATGCAACTGAGTTCCAACTTCAATATTTTTTATTTTTTGTTTTAAAGATTCTATCATCAATCTATCATCTATCTATCTATCTATCTATCATCATCATCTCTCCTCCTCTATTTATTTATATTTTATTTTATTAATTCACTCCTTTATTTATTTATTTATTTATTTATTTATGAGAAGGTCAGAGGGAGAAGTCCACTCCCCATGGAGCTGGAAGCCCAATATGGGACTCGCTTCCAGGACCGTAGGATCATGAACTGAGCTGAAGGCAGTTGCTTAAACAACTGAGCCACCCAGGCACTACCTACTCCAATTTCTATGGATTCCTGTGACACAAAACCCCCACAATACCTGCAGGGTGTTGTGGGTCTTGCCATGCTTCTCTTTTTTGCTTGACCCTTCCCAGAAAAGTGAATTCCCAACCATGCTGTGATTCAGGGTATAGGGTTACACAGAGCAGAAAGCCAGGAACTAGCTTCGTGGTTTTCAACCATTTATCCCTAACCGATGTCTGGGGACTCTGATGTATTCGGTACCCACCTGTTCTTCTGAACCCTGGGATTCTGAGGTGATGTTGTCATGCCTGGGATTCCAACCTGCTTCACCACTTGAACACTTTTAAGCCACGAATGTCCCCCACAGTAGTAGACTCCTAAGTGTTTCAATCATGCACTTCATTGTCAATAAAAACTTTGCAGTAGGCACCTCCCATATGCTATATCCACAGCCATGTCACCTGCACAACTTATTCCCATCCACACCACTTGGGCTCTGAAGCTGCCACACAACACAGTTGGAGCTAGAGGAGCTCTAGAAATGGCTCAGGATCTTCTTTTGTGGCTGGTCCTGTTGGTCCAAGAAGAGAAAGTATCATCACCATGATTGACTTTTTATGCCCCTCCTAAATAAGGAAATTTTTCCCACCCTTCAATGTTCTCTGAGTCCATGAAGCAATCCCTGGAAGGTCTATCCTGATGGCAAGTCATGGACACAGGGATCTGAGAGAGTACTGATTACTCATGGCTTACCAGTTGATGGAGGCTTGCTCTGTGTGGCCTAAACTGTTCCCTCCACAGGTCTATATCAGCCAAACCCTGTCCTCCTCACCTCAGTGTCTCTCTGGTTTTCCTCCCTCTGCCTCTTCCCTCCTTCCTGTGCTCTTTTCCCTCTAATAAAGAAATAAATATCTAAATAAATAAATAAAATATTGAGCATAAAAGTGTACATTTAGTCCTTCAAGACCTGGCTGGAAATACCCTCCTTTGTGTATTTCTTTGTCATATTTCCTCTTGTGCTGATGGCATCAGAGGTGCATGACAACCCAGGGAGTGAGAAGGCCCATGGTGGAGGGAATCTGCATTCCTAAAAGAACACAAAGGATTTCAGTCTCCTAATTTGAAGAGCCACTCAGCACTGTCATGGGGAGAAATCTTTGGTGACATGCTACCAAAATTTGGCGAGTTATTTGGTAATTTAACATAATGTAATGTACCTACAACATGTTGAAATCATGTTAACTTCAATAGTTACCAGTCTAAATCCTTTAAAAATGACCAAAGAGTCACCTGGCTTCCTCAGACAGTAGGATACTTGATTTCAGGGTTATGAGTTTGAGCCCCACGTCAGGTATAGTTAGCTTAAAAAACAACAACAAAAAAGAAAACAAAAGGACTTACACATGAGCAAAATCAATGAGGCTCAAACAATGGAGCTGGCCAGTGTTAGGATGGATCCTGTCTTGTGTTCATTTGGTCACTGGGCACTGCACACTCAGATGGTACCAGTGCTTATCAGCCAACCAGGTTCTCCTTCTAAGAGCTCAGGGTCTTGAAGAGAAGATGTACAAACAAGAAACAAAATTGTGAATGAAAAGAGCAATTTCTCCATAGGAAAACAGCAAGGGACTACATCTAAGTCCTGAGCTCCACCAAGTGAGGGTATGACAAGGCTATTCTGAGAAGACATTGAGAATTCCTGTGGCAGGAAAAGAAGGAGACAGCCCTGCACAAATCTGAATGTATTCAGCCTGTCAGAGGTCTGGAGCAGAGAATCGGAGGCAGACTTTGATGTTCCCAGAGTGGAGGTTAGGAAGGAGGCCAGGGTGGCCAGAGGAAGCTGAGGAAGAGAGCAGAGAGGGAAGGTAGGAGGGCCAAGGCCTGCGGCATTTTGACAGTATCAGTGCCATTCTCCCAGTGCTGTGTGACCACATTTCCCCGTACTCAGTGGTTGAACCCACAAACATTGTCTCTCGGTCTCAGGGGATCAAGAATCCAACAGTGCTCACCTGTGGGCTCCTTTCAGAGTCTCTCTTTAGGTTGGGGCTGTTGTCAACACCAAGGGAGGACCTGCCTCACTGAGAACCCAAGCTCACTTAGAGGTGTTGGCTAGATATGGCCCATCTCAAAGACCTGAGTTCCTCTGTCTGTTGTTGACCAACAGTGCTAGGCCACGTGCATATGCCTGTGTCATGGTTCAACCTAAGGGCCTGTACTCCAGTATGAGGATATGATAGAGAACATGGGTCAGAATCAACATGGGGCTGAGCAATGGGCTTTTATAATTAAATCTCAGCGGGGCCTTTGGGTCATGTTACCATGTTCTGTGGAATAAAAGTGAATCACTAAATCCAGATCACACTCAGAGGAGGGGGTTACACAAGGATATTTACAGAGGATTTGGGGGGAACCAACGGTACCCCTGAGGGGAAAAGGTGATGATCCCTCAGGGTCCATGCATTACCAGGATCAGACTGGAAGGAAGGCTTACCGGGCATAAACCCAACTCTTTGAGTATACTCAAAGTTGGGGACCTTGATACACCTAGCCATTCACTGGTGGCTCAGGAAAAGGTTGTATAGAAGGAGCTGGCTATAGACATGGAAATGGCATCAAAATGAGGGTGATCATTGATATCCGAGATAGGAGACATTTCCCCATGTTCTTTTCTGAGGAGGACCCCAGGTCATGGAAACCCACTGAATGGACATCACACACTTTGGAAAAAAGGTAATGGCTTACATCACAGGACAGGCAATCTCTATGGGTCAGGTTGGATTCTGACCCTCAAGGGACAAGGATCCAATCACTTCTTTAGTGTTGCATTGAAAATTAGAAGCCTAATATCTTGGGAAGCTATTACCCAAGCTATTACCCTGTTCTTCTGGGACTCCAGAATGTGAGCACTGATGAACACATCTGTTTCACATAGGAGAGAGTGTGCATGTACACACAAAAACACACAAACCAGTAGGGACTGTGCAGTGGAATCTGACTAGTAGCAGATTCAAAGAAGTTGATAAGAGGAAAGAAATTTGGTTGGAGGTATTTTCTACACGTGACACCGCTCGTCTAGCATCACAGATATTATCCGACCTACGCCTATGGATATCTGGTAGAAGGACATGCTAGAATCATGTGTATTTTACAGAGAAGACCATCCCTGTCAGGTACAATGGTTTATCCAGGGTCAAAAAACAGGTAAGAATAGAGTTGTGTCTGAAACCAGGTGTGTTTCCAAGCTGGGGCCTTGGCTGCACCCAGATCTTCGTGGGGTCCTGTGGAGAGGAGTGTGTTGATGTCACTGTGTACAGATGTGGCCTTTCATGCAGAAAGGCAATAAGAGATGGCAGACCAGAGCACTGTTTGTGTAGGTGTCAAACCAGGAGTGGACTGTGGTAGGGGATCCTACCTAGGCAGTGATGTCAATTCCTTGACCACAGACCCCAACAGAACTTGGAACCCCAGCAACCAGACACCAAGTTTCTAGTGTAGTCCAGTATCAGGGTTACTTGGCTGGAGACATATGATATGGAAAGATGTTCTCTTGATGTTTGCCTACTTTCCAGGGCTCTGGCTTCCAGAAACCCCAGGGAAATTAATTTTTTACATGCTGCAGACATTAGCTCAAACATCTCCCTCAATGCCTCAGGGCATTTGGCAACATGTGCCATAAGGTACTTAATACTGAGAAGACTAGGTGATGCCCTCACCTTTGAACTATCCAAGGCAGCCCCATCCATTCCTTTTGAGTTTTAGGGAAAGAGGAATATGTGGGTGTTCCTGCCCTTGGACTGGAGGAGGTTGAGCACAGTGGATACCGTGGTGATCCCTTCTTCTTTTTCACACCAATGTCATTGTGGGCAGGGTGAAAAGAGGATTCCTGAGGTGACTCTTATCTGTGCCAGAGCACATCCATGGCCCTGATAAAGGAGGGCCTTCCCTCTCCACCAGGTAGTGAAGCACTGTAAATTAGAGGGGCTGCTGAATTTTCATCCACATATCTGTTATTCTTGCTTTAGGGTAACGTTCTAAGAGCTTCTTCTGGAAAATGGGAAGATGTGGATGGTGTGTGAACACTGTGGGAGAGCATAGAGGGATGGAGGACAGCTTCAACCCCTGAGAGGGTCATTCTCCATGCCTGCCCCCTCCCAGCCCTATCTCTACCTCAATTCTGGGACCCAGAACTGAGGATTTAGAAACAATCCCACAGAAGTCCATTGGAACCTGGACACCAGATGCTCAGAGGGTACTCAGGAGACCCAGCGAGAGCTCAGGGACTGGACATCCCACACATGTGGGAGATTAGTGTCAGTGGAAGGAGACCCACTCATGGCACCTAGTGAATAAGGCAGCACATGGGCACAGTAGGTATTGGGAGCTATTGGGAGGGTCCTGGGTAGGCCTGGCTAGAGACAGAGTTCCTTGGTTCCCATCTTGGTTGTATCTTCCCAGAGCAGTGGCATGTGCAATGAGGGTAATGAAGAGGCCAGGCACCACACCTCCCTGGACACATGCTATTGAATTTAAGTGGCAAGTGGGCAAGGAGACAGGCTGAGGAGTTTGTCCAGCTACCCTGAGGAGGACAGAAATGCTCACATCATTGATCAAGGACCCACAATCATAGTGAATTTCTGCTACCTTTCCATTTGCAACAAGGTCTGTGTCAGGCAGGACTGCGAGATCGCAGGTGAACAAGGAGTAGGACTGGTTTATCACAGGATATGGAAGCCCAGGACCCAGGTTCACACAGGGTTCCCTGAGATATTGGTTTGGGAAGGTGCCCTGTCCTGTGACTTCTCTGCCTACCTGTCTGTCCCTAGGACAATCTGTTCCATCTTGAGCACATTGCTGGAACAGTATCCCAGGGACTTTTTCCATCCCCCAGAATTTCCCAGCCTGAATGGCCTACAGGCATACCTGGATCTCAATATGCCAGACTCAGACCTGGAGTGCTGTTCCCAGCTTCAGCTCTCATAGTCGCAACACCTCTAGCCCACCCAGCCAGAGGCTGGGGTGAGGAGGACTGGGGCTGACTGATGAGGGCCTGAGGAAGAGACAGGGTGGGCCACACTGAGTAAGCCTCCATAGATTGTAGTTGGGCCAAGAGGAGTGAGTAGTCTCAGATCACTGTCCCCATGGGCTTCAGATGGGGAGGTATTCCAGGGATTGAGTCTTGAACACAGACCACATTGAGTGGTGGGAAAAGTTTATTTTATGTACGAGGCAAAAGGGAAGTCAATCGTGCTGATGATACTTTCTTTTCTTGGAGCTACAGCACCAGCCCCAGAGCAAGATCCTGATCCACCTCAGTAACTCGTCTCAGCACCCATTCTGGCACCTGCTGCAACTTTGGAGCCTGAGCTGGCCCACCCCATCCCTGCTGCTGTGGTTCACCTGTCAGGATGACCACTGACACCACCTGCCCTGGTAGTCAGGGCTCTAATTCACTCTCCTGAGATGCAAGAGCCATCAGCCCCTTTGCCTGACCTGGAGGTCCAGCAGGGTCCTGCCCTTGCTCCTGGGATGCCTGAATGGCCTGAACCACCAGCGGCCTCAGTGGAGAAACCAGCTTCAGCACCTGTGCAGCAGCTGGTGCAGGCTGCAGCCCCAAACAAAGCCTTCCCCTCCTCGTCATTGACTTCTTTGTAATATTTGTGTTTTGTATACACCTGCATAATGCCTTAATAGATTTTGTTTATTAAATAAGGTAGAAATTCAGTTTACATAAAATTTTACTCAGATCCTTTTCAATGGTCTATCGAGGTCTCATTAAGTACATTCAGAGTTTGGCACAACCATTTACTTCTACAACATTTCCATCTCAGAAACAACTGTGCTAGTAATCACTCATTCTTCATTCCCTCATCACAGTCCCTGCAACCACTGCTTTTCCCTCTGTCTCTGGTACTTTACCTCATCTTAGCTTTACATGTGCCCAGGCAAATAATAGCCTACAGAAAATAGTCTACAGGCAGAAAATAGTCTACATTTAAACTATTCTAATAGGCATATTATAAAATATTAAAATCATATCTTAAATATTCTCATTTATTGCTAGCAAGTTAGGTAATAAAGTAAATATTTCTTTAGGTTTTATCCAGACTATGTTTATGTAGTAAATAATGATTTAAATATGAAAAAAAGAAAGCAAATTCCTTCTGCCAAGAAATAATCGCCCATAACACACAGTGTCCTTCTTCCTTACCTTTCCCTCTAAGTGTAGTGTGTGTGTGTGTGTGTGTGTGTGTGTGTGTGTGTGTCAGAGTGGGTCCCTGAAGGTTCCAGGGCTGCATTTTTGTTCAACCTGATGTATCCACAGTAGACAGGCACTATCACTGCTGTCTCTTTGGGAATTCTCAGTGACAGTACTCAGCAGCACCATCTGATAAACAACTAAGACATTTCCATTTATTTGACTCTAATAATGTAAGTGATAAACATGTCTGTGCCATTAATCTCTGTTTCTCTACAAATGATTTCTATAAACACCAATACTAGAACACAATTTAACCACATTTTGGGGGAACTTGCTGCTGGTTCCTCTCTGCTTTCTTTATTAAGGAGAATCATTGTTTTGAAAGGAGGGATACGATTCTATAGATGAGACCTGAAATCATGAAAACAAGCCAGCAGTGATGTCATCAGGGTACTTGGAATGACCATAGAGCAAGGAAGAGTCTGCCCAAAACCCCCCTCATATTTCCTCTCCCACAAGCTTCCCTGCCTTGTGTCCTGGAACACACCTCACCTATGCCCTATATGGTGACATGCTCAAGCCACTTCAGCCCCTCGTGCTCCTTAACTCAGATTTTAACTAGAGCAACCAGGCCTTACTCCAGGCCAGCAGAGGGGTGCAGGCCAGGCCGCTCCTCTCAGCTTGCTCACTGTACTTCCTGGATAAACCCCATCCTCTCAGGGAGGAACCTCTAAGGACAGTGCAGGTCAGTGGGTTACAGACACGTGTTTATCCAGATGTAGTTTTAGTGGCAACAGAAAGAACCACTTGAACTTGTGTGAGCAAGACAGGCCTTTACAAAGCGCATTGGCTGCTCATGGAAACTGCAGGATGGACAGAGCCTCAACCAGGGTCTTTGGCACTGGACATTGCTCATCCACATCCCTCAGGATGCTCTAGCTGTGACCTTCTGACCCTGCCAGCCCCACCCTTGGTATACCTCAAGTTAAGCTTGTCTGAGAGAGGGAGTTGTGCTTCCTGATGAAATCTCTCTCCTCCCCCAAAGTCAGGTAAGAGGGAGTCCACTTGATCTGATGCTTTCATAGAGGTCAAGTCAGTAATTCTGGTCTTCTCTGTCATAAGACGGAGCTAAACAGGCAGAGAAGAAAGATCATCAGAGAGAGACATTTGGGGGCTCTCCCTTCAGGAAGAGAGAGAAAAAAACTGTGAGTGGGGCTCAGTGAGAAAGGAGAGCTCTGAGCACTAGGGGAAGGGCTCCCATGGGCTGGGCACTGCCATATTGGTCAGTGGCTCAGGCTTTGTGTTGGCTTGCAGGGAGTGGCCAAGTTTCCTCCTACCAATAGGTCCATCAAAAACCAAAATGACATCCATAAAATACTTTCAACTCCAACCACGGAAAGGCAGTTGGACCCAGGCAGCCAAGGAGGCCCAAGATTCTTTGTACCAAAGATTATACAGTGGGGAAAAAGTGGGACAGGCTAATGGAACTGTGGGCAGCTATTTCCCTGAATTTGGGAGAAAGAGACCTATAAAAAAGCACCTCCATATGTGTTCCAAAAAGACTGATGACAGTTTTGGGGGCTCCAGCCTTCCAGTCTCCACAGTGAGGATTGTCCATGTCCAGGACAGAAGCTCTGGGTGGCTTCCTGACCCAGGGATGGCCTGGGTCTGATGGTTGAGCCCCCGTGTTGTGGGATCCCATACTGGAGGGGATGAAGTCTTTCTGGAAATAAAACTGAGTCAGGGGAGCCTGGATTGGCAGGCTGAAGAGACACAGGCAGAGACCCAGAGCCCATGATAGCAATGTGCTCCCTGTGGGCTAATTTTATCAGGTAAAGCTAATGATTACTGAGTATCTTTTTAGAGCATGAATCACATCAGTCGATACCCCTAACAATTCCATGTGGAAGTTAGAAATGCTACTTCTGTTTGATGAAGAAGGAAACCAAGGATTTAAGAAACTGCACCTTTCCATGATCCACATTGAGTCACAGGCAGGATTTGAACCCAGGGCTTGCCAGGGTTGTGGGCCCAACCTAACAAGAAGGTTGCATCCAGATGCTTCAGAAGAGACTTCTCAACTATGAGGTTACATGAGCCTTTGAAACCAGGGAGAAACCTCCTCCTACACAGAAAAATTCTGGCTGGTACTGGGAGAGTCCTCAGTGCCAAGGCACAGCATCATCAGACAGCAGACACAGGACAAGCCCAAGTCAGAGGTGGCACCACTGCCCCTTGAATTCAGTGAGGTCCCCAGGCCTCAGGGTTGGATATGGATCTTTCTGCACCTCTGAGTTCCAGGAGTGAGCCATGTGGATGGAACACAGAGTCCAATGGCAGAGTGATAGCAGTTCTATCCCCTGCTCAGCCTCTTTATGGCTGGGTGACCCCAAGCAGGGCTCTGAAGCTACAGACCCTATCCCTAAACTGGAGAATGTAATGGGTACTGCTAAGTGAGACGTAGAGAGAAATGACTCCTACAGTTCCTGCCTGGTTTCTGGGAGCACGTGAGGAGTCCAGGGGAAAGGCATTCATGTCAGTGACTAATTTACCCATATACCTGTTCTTCCACTTGTTGATTCTGGTGTCATCCCTAAGAAACAGATGCCAAAGCTAAGGTCAGGGAAGACTTCTTGTTAGGCTTTCTTCTCTGAGGTTTATAGCTTTGGCTCTTTAGATCTGTGACCCATTTGAGGTTCATTTTCTGTCTCTCTGAAGGGAGGGTCCATGGACCTTCATTCAGTCATTTATAATTTTATGTATTGGTAGTTGTAAGAATGGATGCAATGGTTTACTCACTGTAGTACCTTAGGTTGTCACTTCTAGGGACTTGTAAATAGATCCGCAAGAATCTGTAGGATAATATGTATTCTCTCCTTGAAGAAATTTGCTGAGATTGTCAAGAAAAACCAAAAGGAGGTTAACTTGTATCTTCTGTGGAGGTGGAGCAGTGTCCATGTCCTTGTTAAGTGCACAAACACCCCTCTGGTGGCCACAGGAGACATTGCAGGGGTTCCCTTATCTCTACAAAACAAGCCACAGTCAATGTTGGGCATCTTGGAGGATTCACAGAGAGATCAAAACAGTTCCATAAAATTCAACATTCTGGAGTGTGTCTTCTAGGAAATCTGTGGAAAATGGGCTTTTTCCCAAATGCACTATTTTGAGAAATATTTTCTGAGTAGCTGAGTCAGGCCCTGGGTTTCAGGATAGAAAGTAGAGAGAATGGTGGATGCTTCCCCAGAGGCACATGGTGTACGGTGGGATAGTGCTGGTCCACACCAGCTCTGTATATCTGGTTGAAAGAGATCAGTAAAAGAAAAGAAGCCATATTTATGGATTCCTTTGCTTACACTAATTATAAAACATTTTAGACAATTTGAAAACTATTACTCACTGTATCTATATCCTCTTTTCCCAGTTAGAAAACATCAACTTATATTCCCAGCTTATTTTTTACTTATTAGGAAAAGATGGTGTCATATATTAAACTCTTAATGGCTCTACAAAGGTCCTTGTAGAACTAACAGATGGATTAAGTCCTAAACAAAAGGAAAGAGATTCTATATACAAAAATAATTTTATAAATTATTTATTTATTTATTATTTTTTAATTTTTAATTTTTTTCATTTATTTATTTTCAGCATAACAGTATCATTATTTTTTCACCACACCCAGTGCTCCATGCAATCCGTGCCCTCTATAATACCCACCACCGGGTACCCCAACCTCCCAACCCCTGCCACTTCAAACCCCTCAGATTGATTTTCAGAGTCCATAGTCCCTCATGATTCACCTCCCCTTCCAATTTACCCCAACCCCCTTCTCTCTAACTCCCCATGTCTTCCATGCTATTTGTTATGCTCCACAAATAAGTGAAACCATATGATAATTGACTCTCTCTGCTTGACTTATTTCACTCAGCATAATCTCTTCCAGTCCCATCCACGTTGCTACAAAAGTTGGGTATTCATCCTTTCTGATGGAGGCATAGTGTATATAGACCACATCTTCCTTATCCATTCGTCTGTTGAAGGGCATCTTGGTTCTTTCCACAGTTTGGTGACCGTGGCCATTGCTGCTATAAACATTGGGGTAGAGATGGCCCTTCTTTTCACTACATCTGTATCCTTGGGGTAAATACCCAGGAGTGCAATGGCAGGGTCATAGGGAAGCTCTATTTTTAATTACTTGTGGAATCTCCACACAGTTCTCCAAAGAGGCTGCACCAATATGCATTCCCACCAACAGTGGAAGAAGGTTCTCATTTCTCCACCTCCATGCTATTCCGATCAAAATTCTACCGGTATTCTTCAAAAAGCTGGAGCAAATAATCCTAAAATTTGTACGGAATCAGAAGAGACCCCAAATCACTAAGGAAATGTTGAAAAACAAAAATAAAGCTGGGGGCATCACGTTACCTGATTTCAAGCTTTACTACAAAGCTGTGATCACCAAGACAGCATGGTACTGGCAACAAACAGACACATAGACCAGTGGAACAGAATAGAGAGCCCAGATATGGAACCTCAACTCTATGGTCAAATAATCTTCGACAGAACAGGAAAAAATATACAGTGGAAAAAAGACAGTCTCTTCAATAAATGGTGCTGGGAAAACTGGGCAGCTATATGTAGAAGAATGAAACTCGACCCTTCTCTTACACCGTACACAAAGATAAACTCAAAATGGATGAAAGACCTCAATGTGAGACAGGAATCCATCAGAATCCTAGAGGAGAACATAGGCAGTAATCTCTTCGATATCAGCCACAGCAACTTCTTTCAAGATATGTCTCCAAAGGCAAAGGAAACAAAAGCGAAGATGAACTTTTGGGACTTCATCAAAATCAAAAGCTTCTGCAAGCAAAAGAAACAGTCAAGAAAACAAAGAGGCAACCTACGGAATGGGATAAGATATTTGCAAATGACAGTACAGACAAAAGTTTGATATCCAGGATCTATAATGAACTCCTCAAACTCAACACACACAAAACAGACAATCATATAAAAAATGGGCAGAAGATATGAACAGACACTTCTCCAATAAAAACATACAAATGACTATCAGACACATGAAAAAATGTTCATCATCACTAGCCATCAGGGAGATTCAAATTGAAGCTACATTGAAATATCACCTTACACCAGTTAGAATGGAGAGGATGTGTTGGAGAGGATGTGGAGAAAGGGGAACCCTCTTCCACTGTTGGTGGGAATGCAAGTTGGTGCAGCCTCTTTGGAGAACAGTGTGGAGATTCCTCAAGAAATTAAAAATAGAACTTCCCTATGACCCTGCCATTGCAGTCCTGGGTATTTACCCTAAAGATACAGATGATTATGTCCCTAGCCTTCGGTACTGCATCTTGTTCTTTTTTTGTGTGTGTGTGGTGAGTTTTTCCACCTTGTCACTTTGTTCAGATAAGAGTATATGAAGGAGCAAGTAAAATACTAAAAGGGTGGTAACAACCCCAGGAAAATATGCTTTAACCAAATCAGAAGAGATCCCAAATCGTGACGGGGGAGAAAGGGGATAAAAAGAGGTTCAGAAAGAAAAAAAAAGAAAAGAAAAGAAAAGAAAAGAAACAATTAAAAGAAAACAAAAAAGAAAAAGTATAAAAAAGAAAAATATATATATTAGATAAACTAATTAAAAATCGTTAAAAAAAGGAAAGGATAAAAGTTAAAAAAAATTTAGCAGAAGAAGAGAAAAAAAAGTTGAAAAAGAAAAAAAAATTAAATTAACTGCAAGACTAAAGAATCATGGGGAGAAAGCCATGAGTTCCGTGCTTTGCTTTCTCCTCCTCTGGAATTCTCCTGCACTCCTTGGCAGGTGAACTTGGTCTTAGCTGGATTTCTTGTTGATCTTCTGGGGGCGGGGCCTGTTGTATTGATTCTCAAGTGTCTTTGCTCCAGGTGGAATTGCACCGCCCTTACCAGGGGCCGGCTGAGTAATCTGCTAGGGTTCGCTTTCAGGAGCTTTTGTTCCCAGAGCGCTTTCTGTAGAGTTCCTGAGGATGGGAATAAAAATGGCGGCCTCCTGGTCTCCAGCTGGAGGAGCGCAGAGCCCGGGGCCCCACTCCTCAGTGCGCCCTCAGAGAACAGCGCCCAGTAACTCCCATCTGCCTGACCTCCAGCCGCGCTCCAAGCTCACTGAGCCTGCGACCAGTTCAAGGTAACCCCAATCTGTGAGCTCACTGTTGGCTCTGTCTCTGTAGCCGGCTTTCCCGTTCTTTTTTTTTTTTTTTTTTTTCGGCTTTCCCATTCTAATACCTGTAAGCTCTGAGACACTCAGACACCCCCGATCCTTCTGTGATCCTGCGGGACCTGAGGCCACACTGACCCCGCATGAGCTTCACCCCGGTTTAGCCTCTGGAGCACTGTCCTTCAGCAGAACAGACTTTTAAAAGTCCTGATTTTGTGCTGCATTGCTCCACCACTTGCCGGGAGCCGGCCCCTCCCCCTGGGGTCTATCTTCCCGTCACTTTGGATTTACTTCTCCGCCAGTCCTACCTTTCAGAAAGTGGTTGATTTTCTGTTTCTAGAATTTCTGTTCTTCTTCTCTTTGAACTGCCGATGGATTTTGTAGGTGTTTGCAATCTTTAGATAAGCTATCTAGCTGATCTCCTGTTAGCTGAAGTAGTCTCAGCCTCCTGCTTCTCCACCATCTTGACTCCTCTCCCTCTAATGGCATTTAAAAAAAATAAAACCAATAATCCTACAAAGTGAATAATACCACAAAAGGCCCTGAATATCCAAAGGCATCTTGAGAAGAAACAAACTAGGAAGCATCATGCTTTCTGAATTCAAAATGTATTACAAAGTTGTAGAAATGGAAATCCTATGGTATCGACCTACAGACATACACACAGATCAATGGAACAGAGCAGAAAACCCAGGAAAAAAACCCCAAATATGTAGTCAATTGATTTACAACAAAAGCTCCAAGAATGTAAAATCGGGATGCATCAGTCTCCATGATAAGTGCTTTGGAAACACTGGGAAACCTCAAGTAAAGCAATGCAGCTGGATGTTTATACCACCTGATCCACAACAACGAAGTCACAATGTGGCAAGGACTTCAACAAAACAGCTACCCCCATAAAATACCTAGCTGGAAATTAGACAGAATGTTATTAACACCCCTGCATTTTTATAATAAGCCCTATGACCAAAATTTGAACTCCAGATTCTGAGTTCTAGAATCAGATGCTGTGCTGACTGAGCAGGTCAAGAGCCTACTAAAACTGTGTGGCACAGAGGTGTCAGAATATATCTATTCATTCTTCCCCTTAACACAATTTTTTTTGGAAGAATGTTTCTTGAGATCCTTCCCGACACTCAGTTTTGGATTTGACATCAGAAGCAAAGGCTACAATGAACAATAAACAACTGGGACTGCATCAAACTAAAACCCTTCTGTTCAGCAAAGGAAATCTCCAGTCATCAACATATTGAACAGACAACATACTAAAAGGGGAAGATATTTGCAAACTACCTGACAAATGTCTCATACCCCAAATATTGAAGAACTCCTACAACTTAATAACACAAAAACAGATAGCAGTTACAAGATCAGCTGAGTTCAGACTAGATATTTTTCCAAAGAAAACACACAGAGGGCCGAAAAATACATGAAGAGATGTTCACCACCACTTATCAGGGAAATGCAAATCAAAGCCCAAAATGATGTCACGTGTCATCTGTCTGAATGACTAGTATCCAGAAGACCAAACAATAATTTTGGCCAAAATGTGGAGGAAAGGGAACTGTGCTCTTTTGGTGGAACTGTAAACAGGCTCTGTTGGTAGAACTGTAAGTGGGTGCAGTCACTATGGAAAACAGTATCAATTTTTCTAAAATAAAAAATTAAAATAGGGGCACCTTGCTGACACAGTTAAAAGAGTGAGAGACTCTTGATGTCAGGATATGAGGTTGAGCCTCACATTGGGGGTAGAGAGTACTTTAAAAATGGATATAGAACAACCATATCAGCCAGCAATTCCCTTATATATTAGAATGAATCCAAGTCTTCTCTCTTCTAAAATGAAGGTGTATATGGGTGCCTGGGTGGCTCAGTCATTAAGCATCTGCCCTCAGCTCAAGTCATAATACTAGGATCCTGGGATCGAGTTCAACATCGGGCTCCCTGCTCAGTGGAGAGTCTGCTTCTCCCTCTCCCACTCCCCCTGCTTGTGCTTTCTCTCCCTCTCTCTCTCTCTCTCTCTCTCGCTGTCCATATCCATATCTATATCTAGATATTCTTCAGGGATTGAATATATCTATATATCTATATCTAGATCTAGATCTAGATATTCTTCAGGGACTGAATATATCTATGTATCTTGATATAGATATATATTCTTCAGGGATTGAATATATATATATATATATATATATATATATATATATATATATAGTCTTCTGCTAATCACACAGAAACAATGGCTGGCCCAGGTGAAGAAGACAGATTACCCACAAGGGAACTGCATTTCCACTTTTGGCAGCATTATCTCAGGTGAAATGTTAGATCCCAATTGGAGAAATTTGGAGTGAATTTTCCTCAACTCCTTCCAGAGGTGAATGTGGGATGTGACTGCCCCAGGGCCTGACTGCTACAGCAAGGAGCACTGCTTCAGAACTCCAGACTTTGAAGACTATGGGAGGATTAATGCTGAAACTGCCTGTAATCAAAAGAGTTTGGGACTGAAGGAAGGAGATACAGTGAAGCATCAGTGTGGGAAATACTCACTGGATGCTAAAAGTACTTGAATGCTGAGC
Source organism: Mustela lutreola (assembly GCF_030435805.1). Lineage (NCBI taxonomy): Eukaryota > Metazoa > Chordata > Mammalia > Carnivora > Mustelidae > Mustela > Mustela lutreola. The sequence goes on from NC_081294.1 coordinate 167,309,588, forward strand.
AAGGACTGGGCCTGATGTCTTGCACCTGGCATGTGTCCCCACAGGAGGCTCTCTCATGCAAGGACTAAAGCCATAGTTGATGCCAAACTCAGAGTAGAAATTTACAGTCCCTTCCAGGCAGTGGAGATGTGAGAGAAAGTGCTTGGGCTTTGGAACCAAGGCACCAAAATTTCAGTGCCCAGTTTCTCATATGTTGGCTGTGTGCCTACATAGTCCTCCAGTCTCTGTTCCCTCACACAGCACACAAAGACCATAATGATACCTTTTATTTTCTCATGCTTGATCAAATGCCATGAAGGAAATTTAAAGTCTGCTCAAAGGTGAAATTTATTGTTAGATTAAGTTATTACTGACTCATTAACAGAGATTCTGAAATGTGGTTTTTTTCATTTACAACCCTGTGAACATGTTTTTTCAGTGGTGATGGCATTTATCCCCAGGTTTATTGAGGTGCTACTTGGCATACAATAAACTGAGACCCAAACATCACCAGGCTTCCCTCAAGAGAAGGCACAGGGTCCAAGAGGATGCTCATACTCAGAATTCTTGTCTTGACTTCTGGGCATTACCTGTAAGACTGGCCATTGTGGAGGTACAGTCAACATGAGTTAAAAATTTGCCATACTAGCATTTGTATGAACTTTCACATGATGACCCCATGCCAATGCTTAAGTGGTTCTTTAGATAAACACAAAACAGAAGGAAAATAAATAGAAAAAGAGATAAATAGAAAGGGAATGAAAACTTCCCATCTCTGTCTATGAAGCCAGCATTAACCTGGTCCTCAAATTAGGCAAAGATCCCATGAAAAAGAAGAATTTCAGACCAATATCCCAATCAATATGGACACCAAGATTCTCAACAAGATTCTAGGTAATAGGATCCAACAGTACATTAAAAGGATTATTTGTCATGACCAGGTGGGTTTGATCTCTGGGATGCAAGGGTGGTTGAATATTTGCAAATGATTCAATGTGATAGAGCAAATCAGTAAGAGAGGAGAGAACCACATGACCCAAGAGGATTGATGCAAGAAGCATTTGACAAAATACAGCATCTGTTCCTGATTAAAATGTTTCAAAGTATAGGGATAGAGGGAATATTCCTCAACTTTATCAAATCTATCTATGCAAAACCCACAGCAAATATCATCCTCAATGGGAAAAACCTGACAGCCTTCCCTTTAAGATCAGGAACACAACAAGGATGTCCATTCTCACCACTCCTGTTCTACATAGTACTAGAAGTCCTAGAAACAGAAGACAGCAAAAATTAAAAAAAATACTCAATTTGGGAAAGAAGTCAAACTCTCTCTCTCTGCAGATGACATAATACTTTATACCCAAAAAACTCCACCCCCAAACTACTAGAACTCACATAACAATTCAGCAATGTGGCAAGATACAAAATCAATGCACAGAAATAACTTGCTTTCTTATTTACTAACCATGAAAATACAGAAAGGGAAATTAGAGAATTGATTCCATTTACTATAGCACCAAGAACCACAAAACACTGAATAAACCTAACCAAAGAGGTAAAGCATTGAGGAACTAAAGAATACTTGAGGAACTAAAGAATACTCATGAAAGAAATTTTAAAAAGGCACAAAAATTTGGAAAAACATTCCATGCTCATGAAACGGAAGAACAAACATTGTTAAAATGTCTGTGCTGCACAGAGCTTTCAATTAGATCCCAGTTCTATGGAACTTTCAATGCCATCCCAGTTAAAATTCCACCAGCATTGTTCAAAGTGCTGGAACAAACAATCCCCAAATTTGTATGGAACCAGAAAAGACCCCAAATTGCTAAGGAAATGTTCAAAAAGGAAAACAAAATCAGGGGCATTATGTTGCATGATCTCAAGCTTTACTACAAAGCTGTGATCACCAAGACAACATGGTACTGGCACAAAAACAGACACATAGACCAGTGGAACAGAGGAGAGAGCCCAGACATGGGCAAAACTCTATCATTAAATAATCTTTGACAAAACATGAAAAAATATCTAGTGGAGAAAAGACAGTCTGTTCAATAAATGGTACTGGGGAAATTGGACAGCTATCTATAGAAGAATGAAGCTTGACCATCCTCTTACACCATACACAAAGATAAACTCAAAATGGATAAAAGACGTCAATGTGAGGCAGGAATCTATCAAAATCCTAGAGGAGAACATAGGCAGTAAACTCTTTGACATCATCCACAACAACTTCTTTCAAGATATGTCTCTAAAGGCAAAGGAAATGAAAGCAAAAATGAACTTTTGGGACTTCATAAAGATCAAAAGCTTCTGCACAGCAAAGGAAACAGTCAACAAAACAGAGGTTTTGTTCATCCCATGAAATGAGAGAAGATATTTGCAAAGGACAGTACAGATAAAGGGCTGTTGTCCAAGATATATAAAGAACTCCTCAAACTCAACACCAAAAAAGCAGATAATCTCGTCAAAAAATGAGCAGTAGACAGGAACAGACACTTCTCTAAAAAAGACATACAAATGGCTAACAGACACATGAAAAAATGTTCATCATCATTACCATCAGGGAGATGCAAATCAAAACCACTTTGAGATACCACCTTACACCAGTTAGAATGGCCAAATTAAACAGCACAGGAAACAACAAGTGTTGGAGAGGATATGGAGAAAGGGGAATTATTTTCCAGGGTCCTGTCCCTCGAGCTCTCCAACTGGGGAACCCTGAGTCACACCCCACAAGTCCACCTGCCACCCAGGCAGAAACAGTGCCTTTGGGAGCTGCAGAAAAGCCTCAGGGTGAGAGAAACCTTTGTGATGCAACAGGGCCATATCCAAACTCTGGTGCCACAGTGGGTCAAAAGTCGGAGGCTGATGCCCCACCACAAGCCCTCCCTCAACTCTGCTCCAGGAAAGCTCCCCTGTGCTGAAGCCCCAGGTGGGCCCCGTCCTCTCTGCACCTTTTCCAGATGGCTGAGACATGCCCCGAGCAAGAAAGCACTCTAGGTTACAGGGGACAGGGCGGTCTGAAGGGCTGCCCAACGCCGGCCAATCCTCACGAGTTTTCTGCCCAAATTGATATCAATTTGGTTAGAAACCTCCTGAGAATTGGCCAGAAAACCCCCGGCAAACTCGCTTCCTGTGATGCATGTCTGCCTGGCCCGGGATCCCGAGTTGTCCTGGCTGGAACCCTTCCAGAAAGCCATCTGTGAGTCAGGTGCTTCCTGCTCCTCAGCCTCCAGGGGTCCCCTCCCTGGCACTGGGAGATGGGGTCTGCCATGCCCCTAGGCCCAGGCCCAAACCATTGCCTGGTTTTTCAATCTTCTTTTTCCAGGGTCCTGTCCCTTGAGCCCTCCAATTGGGGAACCCTGAGTCCCATACCACGAGTACACCGCCACCGAGCCAGAAATGGTACCTTTCAAAGCTGTGGAAAACCCTCAGAGTGAGAGAAACCTTCATGCCCCCACTGAGGCCATCCCCAGTCTACAGTGCCAGAGTGGGCTGAAAAGCTGGAGGCTGACACCTAGCCAAAACCCCTCCAGCAACTCTGCTCCAGGAAAGCTCCATTGTTCCAGGGCTCCCAGGTGGGCCACATTGTCTATGTGTGTTTTCCCAATGGCCAAGACATGCACTGAGCGAGAAAGTACTCTAGGCCACGGAGGACAAGGCGGTCCAAAGGGCTGCCCAATGCTGGCCAATTCTCGTGAGCTTTCTTCCCAATTAACACCAGCTCTTTGGACTGCCCTGTCCCCCATTGATTTGGGCAGAAAGCTCATGAGAAGTGGCGGCTTTGGGCGGCCATTGGGACTGCACTGTCCCCTGTGGCCTAGAGCTATTTCTCAATCGGTGCATGTTGCAGCCATCCAGAAAACGTGCTGAGACGACCCTGCCCACCCAAGGGCCCCTGCCCTAGGGAGCTTTCTAGGAGCAGAGTTAAGGGAGAGTTTGGAGTCAAGCATCAGCCTCCCACTTTTTGTCCCAGTTTGGCATCAATGGTTGGGAATGGCCTCAGTGGGGGCATGAAGGTTTCTCTTACTCTGGAGGTTTTTGCACAGCTCCAAAAGACACTGTTTCCTCTTGGTGGCAGGTGGATTCATGGGGTGTGACTCAGGGTGTGACTCACACCTCCAGTTGAAGGTCTTGAGGAACAGGACCCTGGAGAAGGAAGACAGATAAACCAAGGGAGGGTGAGGGCCCTGGCCTAGGGGCATGGTAGGCCCCATCTACCAGCACCACCAAAGGTACCTCAGGAGGCTGAGTAGCAGGAGGCAGTGACCTCACCTGTGCCTGACACACTGTGGGCTTACTGGCAGGGTTCGAGCCAGGACAACTCAAGAGTTTGTGCCAGGCCCAGGGGGTGGCCCTGCAGACATGCAGCACATGAAGTGAATTCGCCATAGGTTTTCCAACCAATTCTCATGAGCTTTCTGCCCAAAATGATATCAATATCACGTTGGGCAGAAAGCTCATGAGAATTGGCCGGCGATGGGCAGCTATTCAAACCGCACTGTCTCTTATGGCCTAGAGCGCTTTCTCGCTTGGTGCATGTCAGGACCATCTGGAAAACACACTGAGAACACACTGCCCACCCAAGGGCCCTTGCGCAGGGGAGCTTTCTGGGGGCCCAGCTGAGGGAGAGAGTGTGGCTGGGCATCAGCCTCTGACTTTTTGGCCCAGTGTGGCGCCAATGGTTGAGGATGGCCTCAGTGGGGACATGAAAGTTTCTGAGGGTATCCCGCATCTCTGAAAGGAACAGTTTCCTCATGGTTGACATGTGGACCCATGGGGTGTGACTCGGGTTTCCTCAATTGGAGGGCTCGATGTACAGGACCCTAGAAAAGGAAGGCTAAAAATCTAAGTGAGGGTGAGGGCCCAGGCCCCATCTGCCTGCGCCAGGGAGGGTACCCCAGGAGGCTGAGAAGCAGGAGACTGTGGCCTCACCAGCTCCTGACTCACTGAGGGCTTTCTTGCAGCGTTGGAGCTGGTGGAACTTGGGAACCCTGGCCAGGCCCAGGGGGTGGCGCTGCAGAGTTGTGGCACAGGAAGCGTGTTTGCCAGGTTTTTTTCTGGCCAATTCACAGGAGCTTTCTGCCCAAATCCTTATCTCTTCACAGATGACATGATGAGAAGTAAGGTGTTTAATGATCCTGACTACGTAGAAAAATGAGACTGTTAATCCACCGTGGAGGAAATGGAGGTCATATCTGTTGTATCAGAGATTCCTTTGAACCAGCAAGCCCTGTACAAATGTCAGTGAAAAACGACAACTGCCCAATCCAGGCAGAGCTACTGGTAGTCCAGAAAACTCAGGAATGAGGGGTTGAGTCACTCCACCAGATAAAGAATCAAGACCAGATGAGGTGCTTGTTCACAGAAAATGTAATGTAGAATGAGCAGCCGAAGTAGCAGGTAGAATACCAGCTATGACTATGTGACCGGTTACAGAAATAAGGAGTCTAATTCTTTTTTTTTTTTTTCATAAGATTTTGTTCGTTTGTTTCTTTGTTCAGAGTGCAAGTGGTGGGTGGGACAGAGGCAGAGGGAGAGAGAATCTCCAGCGATTCCATGCTGAGCACAGAGTCCCATGTGGTGCTCAATCTCACGACACTGACATCATGACCAGGGCCAAAACCAAGAGTCGGATGCTTAACCAACTCAGCCACCCGGGCATTCCAGGACTCTAATTCTTAAGAGTATTTCTTCCTTATTTTGTTATGAGCATTTTTTTTTTTTTTTACTTAACCCAAAGTAATGTATCTTTAATGCCTTTACAACCATTGTGCCAAGGGGCAGGAGATATTTGGGGTGGCAACGGGAGATAAACCTTCCAGATGCAATGGAAATAAATACATAATAAGAATAATAACAAGTCATTCTAAAATTTATTGGGTAGTTATGAGCATTTTTGTGTTGATCCATCTGTTTTATTCCTTCTCTTGGTCCATTATCAGAGAACATACAATCCATGGAGTTTGAACCATGGTATTGAAGTTACAGTTTATCAGGGAGAAGAGGACTTTGTATCCTCGGCTAGGGAATGTATTAATGCACTTTAAGTTGTATGTAAGACAGTTGTGTCATGATAGACAAAATATAACCTTGTTATTGTCTTTATTTGGAGATTAAGCATGACTTGAAGAGACATTTATGGGTCCTAAATTGACAAGGGTTAATTGTGATGGTTAATTCTATGTGACAACTTGTGTAGGCCAGAGGAACCAGATAGTTGATCAAATACATGTCTGGATGTAACTGCAAAGGTATTTTTTTATGTGATTTTCACTTAAATTTTGAAAAAAGCAGATTATGCTCCATAACATGTGTGGGCCTCATCTAATCAGTTAAAGGTCTTAAAAGAAAAGATTGGGGTCCCCAAGTGTGAAGAAGTTCTGCCTCCAGGCAGGGATCAGACTCAAATTGCCACATCAGCTTGGTCTGCCACCAATCTGCAGAATTAAAACATGTCAGCTTTCACAGTCAGCAAATTCTTTAAAATAAATCTCTCTCTTTGTCTGTCTCTGTATCTCTCTTTTTCTCTCCCAGTAAACACACACAAACATTCTAGAATCCTACTACCAAAAGTACTTCACACTTGTAATTAAGAAAATGATGAATAAAGAATGGAAGATGGGTATCATATTTACTCAGAAATTATTGGCATGTGCCTTGGTTATTAATTATAAAAATTCTAACAGGAGTTTCTAGTAAATTATCAACAAGCACCTTCAAAGAAAGTATAGAAAAGGACTAGGCTATATACCAAAACCCAGAAAAAAACAAAACAAAACAAAACAAAAATACAGTAACTGCATGAAGTAGTAGGCAAAGTGATTGTAAGAATAAAATTAATCAAATAAGAAACACAACTGCAATTAAGAAGGGACAAATAACCAGATATCAACAAAACATGAGCATGGGATTTGCTTCTCCTGCAGGCAATGGAGCCAGGATGCTGGGTTTCTCCAAACTCTGAGCAGGTCAGTCTGGGTTTGATCCTCTGGCAGAGAGCTACCCACTGAAGAACTCAGCTGTGGTTTTCTTTGCTTCAGAGAATTGCTGATAAACCATCTGTCACACACTCAGCCTGAGCCTGAACACAAAGAATAGCAGCGTCAGCCACAATTGTGATTCTTAAGAATGAATGTCACCCCCAAGCTAGTGTAATATCCTCTCACAGAGAAGAGCCTGGTTAGGAAGCTCGGAAGCCAGGCGACTCACATTGGAATTCACAGCGGGCCAGGGCACATGGCTCTGGGGTCAGCTGTTCCTAGGACAGATTGGGAAATCTGACTAGCTCCCTAATCAGCATAAGAAGTGGGTCATATTGAGCAGGGTGAAGATACGTAACAACGAAATAAACATGGACACCCGTGGCTGGCTGATACTCAACCTGGATGGCTCAGTGGGTAAGGACCCGACTCCTGATTTCAGCTCAGATCAGGATCTCAGGGTTAGCTGGGCTAACCAGCACTTAGCAGGGAGTCAGCTGGAGATTCTCTCTCTCTCTCTCTCTCTGCTCCTCCCCCTCTGCTGTGCTTTCTATCACTCTCTCCCAAATAAATATATATATATATTTTAAAAAGAATGATAAGAAAGGCTGCAGAGTTAAGTAAAGTGAAAGGCTAGTGAGTCATCGTGACATCTCAGATTTCAAAATGATAATGAAGAAAGTGGAAAACAACCCATCCTCCAAAACATGCCAAACTCTGGGGGGAAAAATCTGTCAGCTTTAAAAAAATGTACCCTTGATAAGTATTTCCAAGGACATCTTCTGTTACCCACTAATTGGGTTTCTTCTGAATATTTATGGCACAGGTATGGAATGAATGCCGTTACATAGAGCATGAACATGAAAACAGGCAGGAGCCATGAATGCGGCATCAGAGAATGCATTGCTAAGGAAATTTCTGGTGCTTCAGGATTTCTTGACAATTTGGCTGTGACTGTGATGGTGTCTGTGGGGTGCTGTCTACTGATGGACACACCTCAGGGGCCAAGCCATGGACTACAGCTTATCTTCCTGGGTCTGTTTAGAGAGAAGCCAGAGCTCAGAATTGTTAAGTAAATTGCACATTTTTATTAAAGCAATAATCTTTGAAGAGTTTAAATACTATTTTGCACTTCGGATGTTATGTACTACCCAAAGGGACAGTCGTAACTTAGCATCATGAGAAACACGGGGGTGACCCCTGGGTTTATGCTGTTGAATAAAGCTGCAAGGACCTCTAGGAGCTTCAGAGAAGCACACATTTGCTCAAAATAATTTTTTAAGTGAAACTGTATTAGGAACTAGTTTCTGTCCCTTTCTGGCTCACATTGGCCATTTTTAAAAAGGGGTAGAGGAGAGGGGAGACAAGATGGTGGGGAAGTCAGAGGAGGCACCCTTTCAACCTGTACCCTAAAGTGAACTGATTACCTTCCAAAGAACTCTGACTACCCACGAAATCAGCCTGAGATCAGAATTATACACGTCTGTATCTCTACCAGAGCAGAAGACGACAGTGGGTAGGTAAAGCAGAGTGGGAAAGTTGGACTGATATCAGAAGATAAACAAAAGGGGGAGGGAGCCACCAGAGGTGACCCATGGGAAAGTAATATCCCAATACAAGAGTGCCCTGCATCTGGGGACCAGCATTAACTTGGGAGTCTGGTAGAAAGCACTCAAAAAGAGCAAAGGATCACTGGGGGGAGATTGCGGGAATCTGGGTGATAGGGTCAAGGGCTTCAGTCCCCAGACCCAGGACAGCTGCCCCTGGCACAGAGCCAGAGAGAGTGCGGCAGAGAAACCAGGTCTTGGTCCCTGAACCTCCAGTGCACCTGAGAGCGCATGGGGCCAGGCTCCTGTGAGGGGCTGGGAGCTTTGCCAGCCAACAGAAGCACAGCCTTATTGCAGTTCCCACGCGAGTGCCCTGCCATGCCATCAGAGTCTGAATCGTGCCCCATGCCCTCCCCTGAGAGAGGTGATTATAGGCGCCAGCCCTGTGCTCTCGGACCTGGAAAGACCAGGCACTCCCAGCCTGAAAATCTCAGTGTGCAATCGCTGCTTGGAACTTCTCTGGCAGTCTGAAGCTGCCTAGACAGCCACCACTGCCACGATTTTGGGTACAAGCAAAAAATCCTGAGTCCCCAGGGACCGCGACTGGGAACCTGCTCTGGCAGCAGCCAAGGGGGGATTTATCTGGGCTCTGCAGCCAGACTGAGGCTTCTCTCTGAGAGGGACGTCAGGGTTCAGTTTGCTTTCCTCTATACCTACAAAAACCATCAAAAGCTGTCAAGGCAAGAGAGAAAAACAAAAGTGAACAAATATAAAAACCTCCAGAGAACAAAAACCTGAAAAAACCAGTTTCCTCAGAGCCCGTCCCCTTGAGGGGAGTAGGAGGACTTAACTCAGAGAACATCATTGACTGAAAACCCACGTGGCAGGCCCCTTCCCCAGATTACCAACCGGGAAAGGGGGGGGGGGGAAGACGACAAGAGAACAACCACCACTACTTCATAGGACAATTTTTATTATGAATTCTTTCCCACTATTCTGGCTCATTTTTTTATATAGATAATTTTTTATTATTATATAGATAATTTTTTTAACCTATTTACTGTCACAGTGTGATGTCCAGTACATCAAATTCCATAACCTTCCAACCTGAACTTTTTGATACATACACTTGTGTTTTCCTTTTGCATTTCTATTTTTTAAATTTCTTTAAAAAAATTAGTTTAGTTTAGTCTAGTTTATTCCTTTTTTTAATTTTTATTTTCTAATATTCATATAGAGTTAAACTTCAAGGTAATCCCTTTTCCCCAATCAATGCCCCTATAGGTAAACCAATTCCTAATCCCCCTTTATCTTAGGAAAGTTGAGTCCTTTAACAAAGATGTCAAGATACATCCAGGAAGAATCAAAACAACCTTCCTTACCCACACTGAGAATTTACAACCACTCTTCCATCTTTTTCTTCCACCAGTATTTCTGTGTTTTTGTGTTTGTCCTGATAGTATATAAATCTTACACTCAGGGTTCTTTATGACAAGGTTCTTCCTTTATTTGCATATATATATATATATATATATATATATATATATATATGCAAATAGACATATATGTATTATTTTTTCTCTTGTCATTTACTTTTATCAGTCTTTTTGTTTGTCTGTTTTTGTTTGTATACTTCATAAATCTTACCTTGGGGCCCATTTGGGCTGAACCTTCTCTTTTATCTCACCTTTCATTCCTGTCTCTCTCTCTCTTTTTTTCTTTTCATTTTCTTTTTCCTCTCATTTGGGTGGGGAACCCTGATTGCTCAGAAGCATTCCAGGGTGCACCTTGACTGCACCATGGTCGATACATCCAGCTACACCCATTCAGCCATCTCTCACCAAAATCACTAGGAGGAGGAATGCCCAACAGAAGAAAAATACAGAGGATGGACCTTCTGCAACAGAGCTAACAGCTATCTACATAGACAATATGTCAGAAACAGAATTCAGGCTAACAATTATCCAAACAATAGCTAGGTTGGAGAAAGCCATGGGTGACCAAACGGAATTGATTAGGGCTGAACTGAAAACGACCAGAGATCATGTTTCCAATGTTAGGGAAGAGATAAAAGTTACCAGGAATGAGCTTCACAATGCTCTCAATGAGTTCCAATCTAATCTAAATTCTCTCAAAGCTAGAGTAACTGAGACAGAAGATAGAATTAGTGATCTGGAAGACAAACAGATAGAGAGAAAGGATAAGGAGGAAGCCTGGAACAAACAGCTTAGAAGCCATGAAAACTGAATCATGGAAATAAATGATGCCATGAAACGTTCCAACGTCAGAATTATTGGAATCCCTGAAGGGGAGGAGAAAGAAAGAAGTCTAGAATATATAGTGGAACAAGTTCTTCATGAAAATTTTCCGAATCTCGTGAATGGAACCAACGTTCATGTACTAGAGGCTGGAGGGTTTTTCCTCAAGACACCTGATAGTAAGAATGAAGAATTATAATTGTAGGCAGAACCTCTTGAAAGCAGCTAGGGCAAAGAAGATCCTTACGAACAGAGGAAAGCACATCAAAATAACATCAGACCTGTCCACAGAGACGTAGAAAGCCAGAAAGGGCTGGCAAGATATATTCAGGACACTGAATGAGAAGAACATGCAGCCAAGAATACTTTATCCAGCAAGACTGACATTCAAATTGGATGGAAAGATAAAGAGTTTCCAAGACCAGCAAAGCTTAAAAGACTATAAAACCACCAAGCCAATACTGCAGAAAATATAAAAGGTGGGTTCTATAAAAGAGGAAATGGCCAAAGAATAGCATTGAACAGAAATATAGAGACAATCTACAGCAATAAAGACTATAAAGGTAATGTCAATAAAAAAGGACAATGTCAATAAAAACGTATCTATCAATAATCACCCTCAATATGAATGGCCTAAATATGCCCATAAAAAAAGCACAGGGTTGCAGACTGGATAAAACGACAGGACCCACTCATATGTTGTCTACAAGAGACCCATTTTGAACCTAAAGATACACCCAGACTGAAAGTGAAGGGATGGAGAAGGATCTTTCATGCCAATGGGCCTCAAAAGAAGGCCAGGGTGGCTCTTCTCATATCAGACAAATTAGATTTGAAACTAAAGACTGTAGTCAGAGATACAGAAGGATACTACATCATTCTTAATGGGACTATCCAGCAAGATGATCTAACGATTGCAAATATCTATGCCCCCAATATGGGAGCAGCCAATTACATAAGAAAACTGTTAATCAAGATAAAGAGTCATATTGGTATAAATACAGTAATCGTTGGGGCTTTTAACACACCTCTCTCAGAAATAGATCATTGAAGCAGAAAATCAATAAAGAAACAAGAGCATTGAATGACACATTGGACCAGATGGACCTCATAGATATATACAGAACATTCCACCCTAAAACAACAGAATACTCATTCTTCTCAAGTGCACATGGAACCTTCTCCAGAATACTGGGTCACAAATCAGGACTCAACCGATACCAAAAGACTGAGATTATTCCCTGCATATTCTCAAATCACAATGCTTAGAAACTGGAGCTCAGTCACAAGGAAAAGTTCAGAAGGAACTCAAACACCTGGAAGCTAAAGGCCACATTGCTTAAAATGCTTGGATCAACCAGGAGATCAAAGAAGAACTGAAACAATTCATGGAAACCAATGAATATGAAGACACTTCGGTCCAAAACCTATGGGATTCAGCCACGGCGGTCTAAAGGGGGAAATACATAGCCATCCAAGCCTCCCTCAAAAAAAAAATTGAAAAATCCAGAACACAGCAGCTGTCTCTACACCTTAAAGAACTGGAGAATCAACAACAAATCAAACCAACTCCATACATAAGAAGAGAAATTGTCAAGATTAGAGCTGAGATCATTGAGGTAGAAACCAGAGATACAGTAGAATGTATCAATGAAACTAGAAGCTGGTTTTTTGAAAGAATCAATAAGATATATAAACCATTGACCACACTAATCCAAAAGAAAAGAGAGAAAGCTCAAATTCATAAAATTATGAATGAAAAGGGAGAGATCACAACGAACACCAAGGAAGTAGAAACAATCATCAGAAATTATTATCAATAGTTACATGCAAATAAGCTAAGCAACCTAGATGAAATGGATGCATTCCTGGAAAACTATCAACTCCCAAAATTGAACCAGAAAGAAATCGATAACCTGAATAGACCGATATCTAGTAATGAGAATGAAGCAGTGATCAAAATCTCCCAAAAAATGTTTGTCATCTCTAGCCGTCAGGGAGATTCAAATTAAAATTACATTGGGATATCACCTTACACCAGTTAGAATGGCCAAAAATAGCAAGACAGGAAATAACATGTGTTGGAAGGGATGTGGAGAAAGGGGAACCCTCTTCCACTCTTAGTGGGAATGCAAGTTGGTGCAGCCTCTTTGGAGAACAGTGTGGAGATTCCTTAAGAAATTAAAAATAGAGCTTCCTTATGACCCTGCCATTGCACTCCTGGGTATTTGCCCCAAAGATACAGATGTCGTGAAAAGTAGGGCCATCTGTACCCCAATGTTTATAGCAACAATGGCCACGGTCGCCAAACTGTGGAAAGAACCAAGATGCCCTTCAACGGACGAATGGATAAGGAAGATGTGGCCCAAAACTGTCAAAGAAGAAATAACACCTATTCTCCTGAAGCTTTATCAAAAAATTGAAGCAGAAAGAAAATTTCCAGACACTTTCTATGAAGCCAGCATTACCCTGATTCCCAAACCAGGCAAAGACCCTACCAAAAAGGAGAATTTCAGACCAATATCACTGATGAATATGGATGCTAAGATTCTCAACAAGATCCTAGCAAATAGGATAAAAAGATTCGTCCATCAACGGACGAATGGATAAGAAAGATGTGGTCCATATACACTAGGGAGTATTATGCCTCCATCAGAAAGGACGAATACCCTTTGCATGGTGGATAAAAAGATTATCCACCATGGCCAGATGGGATTCATCCCTGGGCTACAAGGATGGTTCAACATTTTCAAAAAAATCAATGTGATAGAACAAATTAATAAGAGAAGAGAGAACCACATGGTCCTCTCAATGGATGCAGAAAAAGATTTGACAAAATCCAGCATCCGTTCCTGATTTAAATGCTTCAAAGTATAGGGATAGAGGGAACATTCCTGAACCTCATCAAATCTCTATATGAAAGACCCACAGCAAATATCATCCCCAATGGGAAAAAGCTTGCAGCCTTCCCGTTCATATCTAGAACATGACAAGGATGCCCACTCTCACCACTCGTGTTCAAATAGTATTAGAATTCCTAGCAACAGCAATCAGACAACAAAGAGAAATAAAAGGTATCCAAATTGTTAATGAAGAAGTCACTCTCTCTCTATTTGCAGATGAAATGATTATTTAGATGGAAAACCCAAAAGACTCCACCCCCAAACTACTAGAACTCATACAGCAATTCAGCAACTGGCAGGATACAAAGTCAATGTACAGAAATCAGTGGATTTCTTATACACTAACAATGAAAATACAGAAAGGGAAATTAGAGAATCGATTCCAGTTACTATAGCACCAAGAACCATAAGATACCTGGGAATAAACCTAACCAAAGAGGTAAAGGATCTGTACTCAAGGAACTACAGAACACTCATGAAAGAAATTGAAGAAGACACAAAAAGATTGAAGACCATTCCAAGCTCTTGGTTTGGAAGAATAAGCATTGTTAAAATGTCTATACTGCCTAGAGCAATCTATACTTTTAATGCCATTCCGATCAATATTCCACCGGTATTTTTCAAAAAGCTGGAGCTAATAATCCAAGAATTTGTATGGAATCTGAAGAGACCCCGAATCTCTAAGAAAATGTTGAAAAACAAAAATAAAACTGGGGTCATCACATTACCTGATTTCAAACTTTACTACAAAGCTCTGATCACCAAGACAGCATGGTACTGGCATAAATACAGATACATAGTAGACCAGTGGAACAGAGTAGAGAGTCCAGATATGGAACCTCAAATCTGTGGTCAAATAATCTTTGACAAAACAAGAAAAAATATACAGTGGAAAAAAGACAGTCTCTTCAATAAATGGTGCTGGGAAAACTGGGCAGCTATATGTAGAAGAATGAAACTGGACCATTCTCTTACACCGTACACAAAGATAAACTCAAAATGAATGAAAGACCTCAATGTGAGATAGGAATCCATCAGAATCCTAGAGGAGAACATAGGCAGTAATCTCTTCGATATCAGCCACAGCAACTTCTTTCAAGATATGTCTCCAAATGCAAAGGAAACAAAAGTGAAAATAAACTTTTGGGACTTCATCCAAATTAAACGCTTCTGCACAGCCAAGGAAAGAGTCAAGAAAACCAAGAGGCAGCCCACGGAATGGGAGAAGAGTTTTGCAAATGACAGTAAAGACAAAAGGTTGATATCCAGGATCTATAATGAACTCCTCAAACTCAACACACACAAAACAGGCAATCATATCAAAAAATGGGCAGAAGATATGAACAGACACTTCTCCAATGAAGACATACAAATGGCTATCAGACACATGAAAAAATTTTCATCATCACTAGCCGTCAGGGAGATTCAAATTAAAACTACATTGAGGTATCAGCTTACACCAGTTAGAATGGCCAAAATTAACAAGACAGGAAACAACATGTGTTGGAGGGAATGTGGAGAAAGGGGAACCCTCTTCCACTGTTGGTGTGAATGCAAGTTGGTGCAGCCTCTTTGGAGAACAGTGTGGAGATTCCTCAAGAAATTAAAAATAGAACTTCCCTATGATCCTGCCATTGCACTCCTGGGTATTTACCCCAAAGATACAGATGTGAAAAGAAGGGCCATCTGTACCCCAATGCTTATAGCAGCAATGGCTACGGTTGCCAAACTGCGGAAAGAACCAAGATGCCCTTCAATGGATGAATGGATAAGGAAGATGTGGTCCATATGCACTATGGAGTATTATGCCTCCATCAGAAAGGACGAATACCCAACTTTTGTAGCAACATGGACGGGACTGGAAGAGATTATGCTGAGTGAAATAAGTCAAGCAGAAAGAGTCAATTATCATATGGTTTCACTTATTTATGGAGCATAACAAATAGCATGGAGGACATGGGGAGATAGAGAGGAGAAGGGATTATGGGGAAATTGGAAGGGAGTTTGACCATGATATAATATGGACTCTAAAAAACAATCTGAGGTTTTTGAAGGGGCGGGGGGTGGGTGGGAGGTCGGGGTACCAGGTGGTGGGTATTATAGAGGGCATGGATAGCATGGAGCACTGGGTGTGGTACAAAAATAATGAATACTGTTATGTTGAAAATAAAAAATAAATTAAATAAAACAAAGAACAAAAAACAAAACAAAAAACCCCTCTTTAAGGTGGTGAAGTTCATTTTTGGCTGCTATGTAATGAATCCACATGGCCACTAGGTGGAGGTGTTGTACAGCGCGTAGCACACTGCTATTCTGCAGAGACTTTTCATTATTCTTTTTAAAAGATTTTATTTTATTATTTTTTAGCATGGTTGTAGATGTTTTATTACACTTTGAGAATTTCTTTTTTATTAAAGTTTATTTATTTTTTTCAGCGTAACAGTATTCATTGTTTTTTGCACCACACCCAGTGCTCCATGCAATCTTTGCCCTCTCCAATACCCACCACCTGCTTCCCCCAAGCTCCCAACCCCCACCCCTTCAAAACCCTCAGATTGTTTTTCAGAGCCCAGAGTCTCTCATGGTTCACCTCCTCTTTCAATTTCCCTCAATTCCCTTCTTTTCTCCATCTCCCCTTGTCCACCATGCTATTTGTTATGCTCCACAAATAAGTGAACCCATATGATAATTGACTCTCTCTGCTTGACTTATTTCACTCAGCATAATCTCTTCCAGTCGCTTCCATGTTGCTACAAAAGTTGGGTATTCATTCTTTTTTTCCTTTTTTAAGTTTATTTTTAATTTATTTTCTGCATAACGGTATTCATTATTTTTGCACCACACCCAGTACTCCATGCAATCCATGCCCTCTATAATACCCATCACCTGGTACCCCAACCTCCTACCCCTCAAGCCACTTCAAACCCATCAGATTGTTTTTAAGAGTCCATATTCGGTCAGGTTCACCTCCCCTTGCAATTTCGCACAACTCCCTTTTCCTCTCTAACTTCCCATGTCCTCCATGCTATTTGTTATGCTCCACAAATAAGTGAAACCATATGATTATTGACTCTCTCTGCTTGACTTATTTCACTCAGCATAATCTCTTCCAGTCCCATCCATGTTGCTACAAAAGTTGGGTATTCATCCTTTCTGATGGAGGCATAATACTCCATAGTGTATATGGACCACATCTTTATCCATTCATCTCGTTTCTTTCCACAGTTTGGTGACCGTGGCCATTGCTGCTATGAACATTGGAGTACAGATGGCCCTTCTTTTACGACATCTGTATCTTTGGGGTGAATACCCAGGAGTGTAATTGCAGGGTCATAGGGAAGTTCTATTTTTAGTTTCTTGAAGAACCTCCACACTGTTTTCCAAAGTGGCTTCACCAACTTGCATTCCCACCAGCAGTGTAGGAGGGTTCCCCTTTCTCCACATTCCCTCCAACACATGTTGTTTCCTGTCTTGTTAATTTTGGCCATTCTAACTGGTGTAAGGTGGTATCTCAATGTGGTTTTCTTTTTTTTTTTTTTTAAAGATTTTATTTATTTATTTGTCAGAGAGAGAGTGATCGAGAGCGAGCATAGGCAGACAGAGTGGAAGGCAGAGTCAGAGGGAGAAGCAGGCTCCCTGCGGAGGGCAAGGAGCCAGATGTGGGACTCGATCCCAGGACGCTGGGATCATGACCTGAGCTGAAGGCAGCTGCTTAACCAACTGAGCCACCCAGGTGTCCCATCTCAATGTGGTTTTAATTTGAATCTCCCTGAGGGCTAGTGATGAACATTTTTTCATGTGTCTCTTAGCCATTTGTATGTCTTCATTGGAGAAGTGTCTGTTCATATCTTCTGCCCATTTTTTGATATGTTTGTCTGTTTTGTGTATTTGAGCTTGAGGAGTTCTTTATAGATCCTGGATATCAAACTTTTGTCTTTACTGTCATTTGCAAAAATCTTCTCCCATTCCGTGGGTTGCCTCTTTTTTTTTTTTTTTTTTGACTGTTTTCTTTGCTTGCAGAAGCTTTTGATATTGATGAAGTCCCAAAAGTTCATCTTTGCTTTTGTTTCCTTTGCCTTTGGAGACATATCTTGAAAGAAGTTGCTGTGGCTGATGTCGAAGAGATTACTGCCTATGATCTCCTCTAGGGTTCTGATGGATTCTTGTCTCACATTGACGTCTTTTATCCATTTCGAGTTTATCTTTGTGTATGGTGTAAAAAATTGTCGAGTTTCATTTTTCTACATATAGCTGTCCAGTTTTCCCAGCACCATTTATTGAAGAGACTGTCTTTTTTCCATTGTATATTTTTTCCTGTTTTGTCAAAGATTATTTGACCATAGAGCTGAGGGTCTATATCTGGGCTCTCTACTCGGTTTTTATGTCAGTACCATGCTGTATTGGTTATCACAGCTTTGTAGTAAAGCTTGAAATCAGGTAACATGATGCCCCCCCCCCGTTTTACTTTTGTTTTTCAACATTTTCTTAGCGATTTGTGGTCTCTTCT
This sequence comes from Mustela lutreola, assembly GCF_030435805.1. NCBI lineage: Eukaryota > Metazoa > Chordata > Mammalia > Carnivora > Mustelidae > Mustela > Mustela lutreola. Next base: position 167,327,771 of record NC_081294.1, read on the forward strand.
GCACACAATGTGGAGCTTGAACTCACAGCCTTGAGATCAAGAGTCACACACTCCTCCGAATCAGCCAGCTGTGCACCAGGGGACTTTTACTGGTTAGTACAAAAAATCAAATGGAAAAGTTCTGTGGAAGTCGACATTTTTGAATATACATCCATATTAAGGTTTCAAAGCACTAAATATGATCCAAACACTCAGAATAAAAATTGTGAAGATAAATTATCCTGGTAGTGTTATTCTTTATTTTCCTATTTTTTGAGGGTTTATTCATTTTTCTTTCACGTACTTTCAGTTTCAAATTCCATGTATAGTATATACAAGGAAAATGCATCACTATCTAAAAGAGCACAGAAGCATATGTCTAGACACATAAATACATAGTTCTTACTGTAGTATCTACAAGGGAAAAACAATGGCTTCTTTCGTCATTAAAGAACATTTGATCTTTCCATATATCTTTCTCTTTTCTTGGCAACTAGAAAAGTAGCAACAAAGTTTGAATTTCTTTTTTTTTATGTTTAGATAATGGCTGCTTATAAAATTGATAACTTAGACTGTCAGGAAATATAATATTGCACGTCAGAATGGCTTTCGAAGGTTCTGGTCTATTTATTTTGCTTTGCTGTGATACAGAATTCGAAAGGACTTTGCTCTGAATAGATTTTATTTGTCAGCATTTACTCATTACTTCTGTTTTAAGACAACCGCAGAAAATCAAACACATTTTTTTGTTGTGTTTATTGTTAAATAAATCATTGTTGTCTGTGATATGCCTGTGGGAATTCAATGTCATTGTTTTACTTATAATATATTGAAGTTGTCAGCTAGCATCAGGTTCTCAGGTGCTCCTTCTCTGAATAGGGAATGAACTTTGGGGACCACTAGCATCATTGCTTATGACACGTGTCTGGGGCCATTTCAGTTCATGCTGGGAAAAGTCATACCCTGGGGAGCTCCCAATGGGGTGTTCTGAGTGGTCCTGCAGACGTCAATGCCCCCAGGCTAGGAAGGAGTTAATTAGAGTGCTGGAGGGCTCAGTCCAACCTGGCAGCTCATTCATTCATTCATTCATCAGCACAGGAGTGCCTGTGTGTATCGTGTCTTCCATACACAGATGAGGAGAGCAGGCAAGGGTGAGGACAGAGAACAAGGAAAGGAGAATGCTGAGGCCTGAGTCTGGTAGGAAGCACCTGGTCAGGAGTTGGAGGGAGTTATGACATTCTGGGAGGCAGGAAGTAAACCAGGAGGGTTTGTGGCACAGAGAGAGCTTTACAGAGGTGTGAGCTGTCACAGTTGTCCCCTGGTGCTGAGAGTTGGTACAGTGGTGCCTGAGATCTTCTGGGAAAGACAATTACATGATGCGGGGGGATCATCAGGAGGGCTGTTTGATGGCATGAGGGGCCTGGAAGTCCAATAGGGTAAGTGGGAGATGGGGAAATGAAGAATCCATGCCCCTTGACCTTTGAGTGTCTGAGAGAGATGGGCAATGCCACGGGAGGGTAATGCAGGTTAGAGCAGGAAAGTACCTGAATCAGAGATGCCCACACTCTGGAGGAAAGCTTGCACTGCATATATCACCCAGAGCTAGCCTCCTCTTTTCCAAACCACATCCATTTCCAGGGAAGAGGGTTTTCATCTGGACTCAGGAGATAGAAACCAGCTCTCCAGCAGTCGTGGTTCCACTCCACAAACATGAACAGGTAGCTAAGACATACCAACACATGAAGAAAGCCAGAGAGGAGTCACTGCAGAAAACAGAAGAAAATGACACTAATCCAAAGAAGGCAAGGGTGGAGACAGACCTGATCCAAGCTATTGTGGGTGTACTGGATACAGCTGTACATGAAGACTGATCACGAGCATTTGGATTACAAAAGCCAAGATGCCTCTCTTGCAATAGAAGATCTGAATTGTACCCATCATCTATATACAAGATGGCCTTGACTGTGTTCCCTAATGTATCTACTCTTGGAAAATTCGGGGACATTTTTAGGGTGAGCGTATATCAATTGCAGGAAAAACAAACATTAACTGTGATGCCATTATTTCTGCTGGAAGTTCTTTGCAACACAAAGAAATGAGACAACTAGGCAAAAGAGTAAATTAAGTTTGTGACAGTGTCAGAGTCTTCAGTCTTTGCTTTATGCGCCATTTAATAAGTTCTTAGCGTCAATGATGACCTGTAGGTTCTCATAATCCTCTCCAAAGAAATTGGTCCACTGTGAGTCTGCTACCAAGTGTGTTATTATGTGGATTAATTCATTATCCCCTGTTTTGCTTTTCTTTAAAACTTCACCCATTAATAAACTGTTTACTGTTTCAGTCTGTATTGTTGCATTTTGTCTGTATGGCTCTTTGCATGCAAAAGCTGCCTTTCTCTCACTTCCATTTTTTTTTTTTTTTTTTTTTTTTTGTGCCTCAGATAATGCTGTAGGGCTGCTCGTAATGAGGAAAGTGGTCTGAGAACTGTCTTCCCTTGTCTCTGTGGACACAAAATGCCAGATCTTCTAAGGACTTTGTATCTGACGTCAACTCTGTGTTCCTGGTGTATTATATTTTCCATCATTAGCTCTGAGATTCGTCAACTCTGTGTTCCTGGTGTATTATATTTTCCATCATTAGCTCTGAGATTCCAAACCCCACAGGGATCAGGAGGGGAGCAGAAATCCCCTGGGGAACTACCATATGAAAAGGCATCTCCTTTCTCTTTCAGAGCAGTGCACATTCATTTATTTAACTTCCTGAAATGATGCTACCTTTCCCTTATGGGAATAACTATCTATGGCTCACTGTCCACTCATAAATCATCTGAGGGATGTAGGTTGTGAATTTGGATCTGGTGCTGAATTTCAAAAGATGAAGTTTCTATCTGGGATTTAAATTTTGTTCTTATGAAATCTTGCCATTTGCGACAACATGGATGGAACTAGAGCATATCATGCTTAGCGAAATAAGTCAAGCAGAGAAAGACAACTATCATATGATCTCCCTGATATGAGGAAGTGGTGATGCAACATCATAAGTGGGTAGGAGAAGAATAAATGAAATAAGATGAATAAATGAAACAAGATGGGATTGGGAGGGAGACAAACCATAAGTGACTCTTAATCTCACAAAACAAACTGAGGGTTGCTGGGGGGGAGGGGGTTTGGGAGAAGGGGGTGGGATTATGGACATTGGGGAGGGTATGTGCTTTGGTGAGTGCTGTGAAGTGTGTAAACCTGGTGATTCACAGACCTGTACCCCTGGGGATAAAAATATATGTTTATAAAATAAAAAATTAAAAAAAATAAATTTTGTTCTTTATTTTTTCACTAATTTTTGGAAGCCTGTTTGTGTAAAACCTTCACTGAATTAGGTCAAAGAGAAGACCAAGGTTGGAAATTAGAATGGTGAAGTTTTACATTAAAAACACAATGGAATACTATGCAGCCATCAAAAGAAATGAAATCTTGCCATTTGCGACAACATGGATGGAACTAGAGCATATCATGCTTAGCGAAATAAGTCAAGCAGAGAAAGACAACTATCATATGATCTCCCTGATATGAGGAAGTGGTGATGCAACATGGGGGCTTAAGTGGGTAGGAGAAGAATCAATGAAACAAGATGGGATTGGGAGGGAGACAAACCATAAGTGACTCTTAATCTCACAAAACAAACTGAGGGTTGCTGGGGGGAGGGGGTTTGGGAGAAGGGGGTGGGATTATGGACATTGGGGAGAGTATATGCTTTGGTGAGTGCTGTGAAGTGTGTAAACCTGGTAATTCACAGACCTGTACCCCTGGGGATAAAAATATATGTTTATAAAAAATAAAAAATAAAAAATAAAATAAAATAAAATAAAATACATATATTATTTCTATCTTCAAAAAAAAAAAAAAAAGAAACACACACACACACACAAAAAAAAAAAACCCAGGGGGCTGGGCTGGCTGAGAGCACAGTGAAGGGAGAGGGGCCATCCTGACCCAGCCATGCCCCCCCCCCACATCTGGCCCTTGCATCACCTATGGTTTTTACCCCAACCCAAGACACTTTATTTCATTTATTTAAATTCTCAAGTTCATAAAGAGGATGGGCTTTCTAGGTAACACAGGAAGGGCTCTGAGCCCCATACATATGATGTGATGGTGAATTTTCCTTCCTTCTGTCCGAGAGGAAAGAACTCCCCATATTATTTAGTTGGTGTTGTTACAGATGCCTCCCTGTCCCCCAGAAAAGGAGGGGCTGAATCTGATCTGGAGCTCTTCCAGAAGCTTCCACACCAGTAGAATAATCTGTCCGGATTAGGATTAAATTGCTCTGTGTAGATGTTTCTCACTGTAAAACAAAACAGCATGGAATGGGTCAGTAGCATGGTCAGAACTTGCCACCAAATGGCAAAGGAATCGAGAGAGCCCTCCATGTAGAAATGGTTTCTCCCCAACTTTCCGCTGCCCCTGTTTGACAGGGTGACTTCCCTAGCTGCACTATAAAGGTTTACACCCCAGCGAGGAGCAAACTGCTGTTTCAAACTACAGCACAGGCTGGTTACGGCTTGTTAAATAATGTGTTCCAAAGGACCAGAAGTTAGATCTTGAAGGACGCCAAGGCAAGATCAGGAGAGATTATAGAATCTTAGTGCTGAATTTTCCATGTGGTCCCTGTGTGCGAATGTCCCACTCTGCAGGATGCCCCCACCCGCATGCTCTTTCACGCACATGGAATGAACCCCATACAGTTTCCCCCATGGCTCCTTGATCCACATGGACAAGCCCCATGCAGCTGTCCCCAGATGTGCTCTCAGAATGGGAGGGTCAAGTGGTACCTTTGCCCTTTAGGAAGGGAGAAAGCCTGCATCTCCCTGAGCCTCACCTAATGGGCAAGCCCACAACACGCACAGGACAGCTCCTTTTGGTGGCTACCCACGGGACAGGTGGCCCCTAGCCCCAAGCCACACTGTAGCTACGGGCTTGGAACAGCAGTGAGCATGCAGGTATGGCGCGGGTGTGCTATCTGGGCTCAGGTCATGAAGATGACGAAGGAAACCTACTCCTCGCATCTGAAATCCAGGAACTGCTACTTCCAGCCTCCATGTGGGAAGCCAGGGGCCGCTCCGACTCTGTGGGGCCCTAACACTCTGCTTCTTTCTAGGGTTTACTTCCTCAGCTCACACCAGAGGGAAGCATGTATCAGGTTCTGCCTGGGAAAGCATCAGAAGAACAGCCCGAATGGCTCGGGTTAAAGACAGTTTTCATGGCACTTGAAGATTTGAAGGCAGGTGGGAGGTGGGCCGGGCTTTGTGTGGCTGAACTCACAGGGTCTTCTGCCTTTTCTTCATGTTTCCTTAAAAACAAAACAAAAACAACAAACCACACACACCCACACAAACCACACCCCCCCCCAAAAAAAAAAAACAATAAAGAAAGTGAGGACACTAAATCCAGGAGGTGGGGTTAGAAGCCTCATATGATGTCCTAGTGATTTTTATTTCATTTGCTCTTTGTCTCAGGCAAGGAAAAGTTAATCAGCTCTGAGCTGCTGTGCTCATCATCTTAGAACCTGGTCACCGGTGAACACCTGTCTAACTGTCCTAAACACTGCAAGTTCCCCAATGTGAGGCAGGCGGCAGAGTGGGAGGATCACTGTGTACAAGCAAAAGTCCAGCCCTTATATCTGGGTCCACCTCTTGGGGGGCCCCCTGTCCCTGAGGATTCCCGATATCTGAGTGCTACCACTGGCCACTCACATCCAGGCCTACGATCCTTGGTCAGCTGTAAAACAGGTTGACTTTGGGTCAGATGTGACTTCAAATCAAGTCAGAAGTCAGCATTCTCATAATTATTTACAAAAATGTCTTTAGTTTCTACAGATTCCTTCCACTTTGCCTCTATAGAAACCCGTCCTAGGCCCAGGATTTGCTTTTCTTTCTTCAAGCTCCTTATGCCCTCCTGCAGTATGCATAGGGAGAATATAAAAAATTCTAAACTGGCCTGCTTTGCACATTTATAATGCTGCCAACTTTCATAGCCAAACAAAGTTGCAGATTTTGAAATTAGGGATTAAAAATTCAGACACATTTTTAAATTTTAATTGAGATAGAAATGAAAACAAATTGTATGAAGTGTAATAAAAAGAATTTTGCCACCCTGTATAACTTTAAGCTTAAACATTTCCGTAGTGACCCTAATAATCAATTATGCATTTATATAGCTGGATTTTCTATTAGAAAAATTAGAAAAACATAGAAAAAGGAGAAGTTTGAGTCTTTGGGGGGAAATCTGTAGGAAATGGAAGCTTTCAGTGACATCAGAGGGGAATTACTGTAGCAGCCACTGGAGGTTGGTACAAACGACCTGGATATGGAGAGTGATTTGCCAAACAGAGGAGGCAGTCTTGTAAGCACCGCTGTGGGACACTGCCACTCCTTTGATTTGACAAATTGCCCTGTTCATCCAGGGGGGATTTCTCCAGACTCACGTCCTGTTTCAGGTTGCATTGTGTGTCTGCCATCAAATTCATGTGCTGGAGTCCTAACCCCCAGTAACTCAGAGGGTGACCTTATTTAGAGAGGGTCTTGACGCAGGGAACCAGTTGTTTTGAGAGCATTGGGCTGGGCTGTAATCCAGTACGACTGGTGTCCTTAGAGAGGGTGAGATTTGGACACAGACCCAAGGAGGGAAGACATATAAAGACACACAGAGAGAAGACAGCCGTCTATAGGCCAGAGACAAGACTGGAACGGATCCTTCCCTCATGGCCCCAGAAGGGATCAAATCTGTCTCACCTGGATTTTAGACTTATGGCCTCTATTAAAAACTCCTGGTTGGTGTTGCTTTGTTGCCATGGCCGGCTGGAGCAGACCCAGGCTGGTCCTATTATGATAGGGCAGTGGAACCAGGCTACAGACCTTGGAGGGAACTCGAGCTCTGTTTAGACCAGAACTATGCAAGAAGGGCACAGCTCTGGCCTCAGAGGTGGGCACTTCTGTAATTTAAAAATTTCCTAGTAATTGTATTAAAAAAAAAGGAAATGGGTAAAATTAATTTTAACAATATGTTTTATTTAATCCCATATAACCAAATATGTCAATGAGATGTGTTGAATGTAAAGGAGATATTTTACTTTCTCTTTGTGGTCCTAATCTTTACAATCTGGTGTGTGGGACACCTGGGTGGCTTAGTCAGTTAAGCTGCTGCCCTCAGCTCCGGTCATGATCCCAGAGTCCTGGGATCTAGTCCCACATTGGGCTCCTTGATCAATGGGGAGACTGTGTCTCTCTCTGCCTCTACCTTCCACTTTGGTGGCTTGTCCTCTCAAAAAAAAATCTGGTGTGTGTGATTTACATGGACAGAACATATAAATGCTCAATAGAAGGCAAGGTTGTTTTGACCAGTGAAAATTGTTCTGGAAGGTGCTTGAGGAAGACAGTTTCTACTTGCACTATCATGGCTCCTCTTGTGATTTCAGCATTTTGCTGTGGAATCATCTGGTCCTCTCTTGGCTCTGATAGAGGTTAAATATAATCCTTCCTGACAGAAATGTGAAACTGGTGGGACCCATCACTAGATGTTTGAAGCATTGGCTCCTAAGGACCCTTGGTGGTGAGGACACATTCCTTTCTCTTCATTACCATATTCAAACGAAGGCACAGATCTGTTGATGTTTCTGTCATGATTTTGCTCACCTTTGAGCAGAACTGTAGAGTGTTTGCTGAAGATCATACTAGAAAATTATAATTAATTTCTTTCTTCTGGGAATATTTACCTTTGGTTTTATTCCTTTCAAATTCCTGTGTTTTTAAGAGAAGTATGTTCTGGCCAAGCGAGTTTGGGTAATAAGTGAGTGGCTTGGAAATCACTCATTTCCAAGTGCTTGGAAAGCACTCATTTCCTCCCATGGGGGTGGGTCTGAATTCCCCTCTGTTTCCTTCAAAAAGAGATTTACTATGTGACAACTTTTGAAATTGCATTTTCTGTCATTAAGGAGGAACGTGGGAAGACCGATTGCCACGGTGTCACAACTGACACCCTTTGGATGGCTGGCTTTGAAAAGCTCTTACACCTTGCAATTAATGCCTGCTTTTGTCTTCAAGAGGAGAAGGAGAAGAAAACAGGATACATAATCTCACTTCCTGAGGATGCATTAGTAACTCTTTGGGAGAATTGTTCAGTTAGTCAACAAGTGTTTAGAGAAGAATCTGGGTCAGCCAGAATGGGCCTGTCGTGCAAGGTTCAGAGGTGGATAAAGCCACGTCTGGATGCCTCCAGATTTCTCTCCTCTGGTGGGTGGGCTTGACTCACAAGTGAAAACCCTCCAGATTGCCTTAAACTCTATGTGCCATTCTCAGGAAGCTGTGTTCCTCCTAGGCGTTTCATTCCACAAAATTCAAAATGAAAAACACAAACTTGTTGGGACAGCGGTGGTCCCACCAGTGACATGGCGGAATTAATGTGTGGGGATTAAAGACTCCCCACACATTTATTCTAGAGAAAGGAGCTGGGTGGGCTGAGTGGGTATTATACAAGTGATGTTGGACTTTATTGTCATTATTCTGTGGCTTTCTGCCTGCTTTCAGAGCTGCACGAGCTGCCCCTGGGAATACCACCTTATGGAAAGGGTTTTTAAAAAGCCTCTTCTTTAACACTCGTAGTGAGAGTCTTTGGTCAGGGATGTGTGGCTTGAAAGGGCACAGTGAAGAGATGAATATGTCTCTGGTCTGGAAGTGTTTTCATGGTTGCTTTTGCCCTTTCCCTTACATTGAAGGAGGTGAAGGCAAAATATCTTAGCCCTGAGGTATGCATCTGTCCCAGTCCCTTGGTGCTTAGAACTATGAGCAGGGTCAGGGAATGTTCCCTTGCGTTCACGCTCCAGTGGATCACCTTGAGCTGGCCCTCTGCTGATTATCTCCTGCAGGCAACAGGAACTCTCTGTCCCTCCTTTTAGGAAACAAATATGTCCTCATTTTACCTTTACAAGCCATATTAGTGCCCGGCTGCTGCTGTAACACATCACAAACTCAGGGACTTGCAACAACCACAGTTTCTTCTCTTATAGGCTAGAGGTCAGGACTTCCAAACTCCTTGGAGGGCTTCAGGCTAATCTGTTTCTTGGCCATTTGCAGCTCTTAGAGCCCGCCTGAACCGTGGTCCCCTTCTCTGTCTTCTGAGACAGCACCATAGCATCTTCAAGCCATTTCCTCTGTCCATCTGTCTGCCTGTGGTCAGCTCCCCCCATCTCCCTATTACAAGGACCCTGATGACTACACTGGGCCCATTGAACTACAGCAGGTTAACCTCCCCACAAGTTTCCTAACTGACTCACATCTTACAACGTCTTTTTGGCTCCCTAAGGCAGCAAATTCCCGGGTTCCATGGATGGGGACATCTTTGGGGTCAGTATTCAGCCATACAAAGTCCCAGAGCCTCTGCACTCTGACAGACTTGAGTCTCACCATGGCCTAATATGGTCATTTCCCCAACCTCCCTTCTCCCAACAGGAACAGTACTATGGGCTGTGTGGACATGTGTGAGGACAGGCCCTTTGCTGTCTGTCTGTCTCCTTGGCTTCTACCGAGAGGGAAAACATGGGTATGGGGGCTTCATGTTTTGGGCTGAAACTTAATAGCAAGCTGTTAATAAAAAAATTAGTTTAAAATGTTTTAATTGTCTTGTTGGTATAGTAATGGAAAACTCTGTGAGCCTCTGTAGAGAACAGGATGCAGGTGAAGTAAACAGTCTGCACCAGACACAGAGGGTCCCGCTTCATGGAGTTTGCCTCTTTGAAACATAAGCAGTCACTTCCAAGCATATCAAAATGAAGATTGCGGTGAATGGGTAACACTTGCTCATGCTGGATTTCTGTGTCTTGTAATGTGTTCAACTCTCTCAGAGGAAGATGACAGCTGGACAATAGGTTGTCCAAAAGAGGGGGCCAAAGTCTTTCAAAAATGCCAGGAGCCCCATACTGATTCCAGGCCAGAACAGAGAGAGGCCTGCATTGGCGAATCAAGCATGTGGCTCCCTAGTTCTCCTGGGTGCATGCAGTTGTCATGATTGGCACTCAGTTTGGCTCCACGTGCCTCCCTGGAAACCAACCACGCAAGACCTGTGGGGCCTGGGACTTCACACCTCCCCATGAAAGGACCCCAGACCCACCAGGAAAGACTAAATAATGAATACCCTCTTTGTTTTCTGCTTTGTTTTCAGTTTTGGTTAATTGTTAAAGGAATCCCATTCACTTGGAAAATCCACCACAGAAGTTGGTAGTGTCCAAAGCTAAAAGTCCCCTTCTCTCCCCACAGACATAAACGCTAGTACTGGTTTGCTTCATAGACTTCTAAACATGACTGTCTTTGCTCCTTGCTTGCATGGCACCATTCTGTGCTAGTTTGGAATGCACGTTGGGTGCCGATGAGGGCTTTGGCTGTGCATATGTGGAATACTGGGAAGGAGACATGAGTCCAGACACCGAGGAGAAAGAGAAGACAAGAAATGAACCCCAGTTGGGTAGAGGGTTGGGAAAACCCTCTGTCCTTATTCAAGGTCACACTTGATCTCATGTTGACTCTCTAGCACTAAGGAGGGCTATCACCGGTGATATCAGGCAACAGTGACCCTGTTGGCGAGTTGCATGTGCAGCTGTCTCTGAGGGGCTTGGGTTGGAAAACCAACAAACTACCACCACAGCTCATGCACCTGTTAGAGGCTGTGTTGTGTCCCCTTCCCCAGAGTTCATACATTCAGTTCCATCCCCTGGTATGTATCATGCATTTGATGTGGGGATGGAGTTAAAATAAGGTCATAGAAGTGGCCCTAATCCCATATGACCAGTGTCTGTATAAGAGGAAGAGATCAGGACACAGAAGCACACAGAGAGGACCCCATGAGGGCCCAAGGAAAATGCGGCTGCCTACATGCCGAGGAGAGAGGCCTTGGGATACCAGCTGTATTGACACCTTGATCTTGGAGTTCCAGCCTCTGGACTGCAAGGAAACAACTGTCCGGTGCTGAAGTTGTAGGGTTTGTGGGTTTTTGTACTGGCTGCCCTAGCTGACCAGAAAGGCACCTGTATCCAGGATCCCAGTCCCTTCCCTGAAGGACGTGTCTGTGTAACTGTGTGCAGAGCCTGCACACCCCAACCAAGGATGATAGTGACTTCTCTGGAAGGTGAGCCCCTGAAGGCTCCAGATCTCCCTTGCTCTGGGAGGTTGGCATGGAGGGTGGTGTTGGGACACCCCAGGCCCTGGTCTAGTATTTCTGCCTCCAACTCAAGGGCAGAGAAGGGTCTGGCTTCTGGATCCCAAGGCATGGGGTGCCAGGTGTGTTGGGGTCACTTCTCCCAGCCAAAGAGCACAAGGACCTTGCATCTTTGACCCAAGAAACACAGGGCACCTCTTGGTTTCTGTGGGAGTTAATCACCTCCTGTCATATGTCACATGTCTCATGTCAGAAGGCAGAGATTCCTGGAAGATGGAGCATGTCTGCTGCAGTCAGAACCACGGTGGGTGCATCTCAGCCTCCCCTTTCGTCCCTCTGCAGATTCCAGCAGGTGGGGCTCCCACAGCTCCATGCGTGGCCCAGCAGAGCCTCAACCCCTGGCCAAGGAGGGAGCCACAGTGTGTGGACAGGGCTTCCAGCAGACAGATGCAGAGAAGTCTATCCTGGCTTCATCTCCTGCCAACTCTGCCCACCAGCCAGGCATTGTTTGGTCCTGAGTGTCAGGCTATGCTCTGAGCTCTGTCCATATTCAGCATGGTGGCCGTAACCGAGGAGTTTGTATCTGAGAAGCTTGACAGGCAGGCAGGGTTTCTTCTGGGGCCCCAGCATGGGGAGGAGAGGGAGCCTCAGGGACAGAGGAGCTCTGCCGAGGTCCCTCCCCTTCTGCCCCCCGGGAGTCAGCTTCCATGTAAACAAAGGTCTGTTGTTAACGTGTTATGCTTCTCATCAGATTGCAGTTTGCTCCCCTGGTACTCCTTTGCTTTTAGGTTAATATAAACAACACATTTTGAGTCGTTTTAATTAAAAAATGGGTACTGACTCAGTGTCCATCATGAAACCACCATGAGAGTGTTCTGTTCTGGAAACTGCTTGTAGCACCTCAGACCAGCATTGGACACTATTCTTTGCACATTGCATTGGGTCCTTTTCAGTAACCCTGTCCTTCTGACAAACTCCTTCTCATGCTTTGAGTCTCTGCACAAATGCCACCTCCCCCGGGAAGCCCTCCCTGCTTCCACCCAGGTTTGACTTGATGGCACGTCCTTGACATCATTTCTGTAATACTTACCCCTCTTTTCTGCAAGATTTTCTTCACAATATTCCTAAACTTTAAGGGTTGGCCAATTCATTTAGAAATAAACACACAGCTCAGCTATCTTGAAATTTGGCGTCCACACTCAGGTATTTGTCTAAGACATGCAAACACTTGTCTTCACAGAGCTTTGTGCACGATGCTCATAGCAGCTTTAATCATCCTTGTCAAACCAAGAAGCAGGGCAGCTGTCCATCAGCCAGTGAATGGGTGCAGAGAATGGTCTGTCCACACAGTGCAAGGCCACCCAGCAACAGAATTGACAAACCAATGTGTGCAGAAGCACGGGGATTTCTCAGACACGTTTGATGAGCCAAAGAAGCCAGACACAAGCGTGTATACTGTGATTCTGTTTACAGGAAATTTTAGAAAATATCAATCTAAGTTACAGCCCAGAAAACAGAGCAGTGGTTGACTAGGGCTGCAGGGCAGGTGAGGGTAGCTGCTGGGAGGAGGTGGGGGTCAGTGATGGGATGTCCTGGCCTCAGAAGTGGTTCCTAAAAGGGCAATCTTGTGTCCAAATCAATGTCCATGGGGAGTGGGCAGGACGGGATGTGGGTTGGTTTTGCAATATAAGGGGTTGCTTTGCAGGAAATAGGACCTTCTGAGCAGTGGATAGACAGCTCCTCAGCTGGAAAATGGGAAGGGGCAGGGCCAGGGCTGGGCAGGTCTCAGGGCAGACCCTGAGATGGTGGCTGGGGTTAAAAGCAGAGGGGTGAAAGTGGGCTAGTTAGTTACTGGGACAGAAGCCAAGTGAATCTGTGAGGGTGAAGGGAATTGATTCCTCAAATAGAAGTTGTAGAGAGACAGGGATCCTAAACATGAGCCTTCTCCTACAGCTGAAATCAGAGCGGCCCCAGTGGAAGGCAGAAAAAGGTGGGGGGGCAGCAAAAGTCCAGATGGGGGCTCAACCTGGGAGTCAGTTCATAATATGGAAAGACACTGTGCTTCTGACCCACGTTGCCAGTCCGTGCCTTTCCCCTGCTGGAGACAAGGTGCTGTGAGACTTAACAGTGGAATCTCTATTACATGCAGCCTTGACATTAGGGTAAAGTGGGAGGGGCCAAGATGGCTTAGCCACATGCTCCTCCCACTTTGTCTCCCAGGCAGGGTCCCCTGGCCCAGCAGGTCTGCTGATCCCAGGCCCGGGTGCGCCCTGCCTCCCTCCCTGGTCAGTGTATGTGACTGAGAAATTGCTGTGAGTCTCCTCTGTCCTGTGTTGGGAGCTGTGGGTTGGGCCCTCCCTGGAGGCCAGGTGGGACTCCTGCCTTCATCAAGATGCACGGGGGGCCTTTGAAGAGTCCTACATGACCTATATGTGGAGCCATTTTCCCAAGGGCCACCTGCACGTGGCCTGGGTCTCTGTGTTACCACCAAGCCCATTGTGGTGCAGCCACGAGCAGGGGGCACACGTGATAGTTGTCCAAGGAGCAGATGCGTGAGACTTCTTACAGTAGTAGCTGCCCTTCTCACTCCCAGAACCAGCATGCCCAAAATGGAGCCCTCCCACACCCCTGTGATAACTGGTCACATCAATATTTGGCAGCTTGAGTTAAACTTGCTTGTCAACCTTGTTCAAATATTATTTTGAAAAGATCAAAAACAGCTTGTGCCTCTACAGAACATGTGTCCCAGGGCCCTGGTACCTTGTGATGCTCCCATGGAAAGGAGTACCAGTGAATCACCGAGGAATGGCAGTTTTTCTGTCTTTGCCTCTGCCCTTGTCCTACCTAAAATCAAGCTCCTTTTCTCCCCTGAAATATGTTAGATTTCATGTCCTCTGTTTACATGTCATCTCTTCTCATTGTGGGATTCACTACCCCACTCTCACTACCCCACCAATGTCACTCTCCAAGGGCTTAGAAAGGATGGACTGACAAGATGTTAGGATTCTCCACCACTCTCCCCACATCTCAAATGGACCAACAAATACATTGACACCTCCAGTGTGTTAGTCTGATTTACCTCCTAAGAGGTTTCAAAAAGTAATTTTCATGTGGCTTTATTTTCTTCTCACCTTTAAGTAACAGAGACTGGTTTTCCTCTTCCTCTCCCTCTCCAGCTCCGGTGAGGCTGTGCATTTCCCAGAGGTTAGCAAGGTGGCCTCCTGGCTTGGGGGGGGGGGCATGCATGGTGAAGATAACAATGTGTGGCACACACCAGAGTGGGGATATGTACTTCTGGGAAGGCTCCGTGCTCAGGGCTAGAATCAGTGTGGAAAGTCAGCATGTAAGAACAGTGTCTAAGGAACCTGATGTGGCTGAAAGGTTGGGACAGTTTGCTGTAGGCATGGAATTACATGAGAAAAATCCTTCTTCCATGTGTGGTCCAGACTGGCTTTGAAGAAGGGCAGAGCATGGAAAGAGCTCAGGTCACCTGGCCATCTGAGATGAAAAGACTCAAGTGTTTGGATTCCTCTGAACACTTGTTGTTATGGAAGTTCCTAGAGCTTGTGACCTTATCCCTCCACAGGTTTAGATGGGCAGGTGCTGTGGACTGAAAGTTAGGTCCTCCAGCCCCTCAGTTCATATGCAGAAGCTGATGATATTAAGTCTTTGGGAGATGAACACTCTCCAGGGACTTAACCAGACTATCCCTACAATTCAACACCCCTTTTCAAAAATCAGTGAGCAATGCCTCTCTACTTAAAATGTAAGGTGTAATATTTGGTGGTCTTGTGAACAGCGAGCTTTTCTTTTTCTGCATAGTGTCCACATGGCTGTGTTGACAAGAGGAGGGAAGACACCTGCCCTGGGACAGGTTACCTAAGGTCACTCAATCCTCAGGGAACCTGCCCCAGGGCAGGTGTCTATCCCTCCTCTTGGAAGGTTATGTTTCTACTTAAAAACAGCTCTACCAACCTCCACAAATCCAGCCGTGAAGGGTACCAGAGAAAAGGAGCACAAAACAAAAGTTAAAACTCAATGAGATGCATCTCATGGTACCACATCAGGGCTGAGGCTGATTTTCCAATTAACTAGTGAATGAATGCCACTGGCCACATGTGGGATGGGCTCTCCTAATACTTCTCCATTGGTACCTTTAAGGACAGCAACCTCAGAGTCACTTAAGACAACTTGAAGGGGGGGAGGAGTCAAGATGGTGGAGAAGTAGCAAGCTGAGACTGCTTCAGCTAGCCGGAGATCAGCTAGATAGCTTATCTAAAGATTGCAAACACCTGAAAATCCATCGGCAGATCGAAGAGAAGAAGAACAGCAATTCTGGAAACAGAAAAACAACCACTTTCTGAAAGCATATTTTCCTGGGGTTGTTGCCACCCTTTTAGTATTTTACTTGCCCCTTCATTTACTCTTATCTGGACAAAATGACAAGACGTAAAAATTCACCACAAAAAAAAGAACAAGAGGCAGTACCGAAGGCTAGGGACCTAATCAATACAGACATCGGTAATATGTCAGATCTAGAGTTCAGAATGACAATTCTCAAGGTTCTAGCCGGGCTCGAAAAAGGCATGGAAGATATTAGAGAAACCCTCTCGAGAGATATAAAAGCCCTTTCTGGAGAAATAAAAGAACTAAAATCTAACCAAGTTGAAATCAAAAAAGCTATTAATGAGGTGCAATCAAAAATGGAGGCTCTCACTGCTAGGATAAATGAGGCAGAAGAAAGAATTAGTGATATAGAAGACCAAATGACAGAGAATAAAGAAGCTGATCAAAAGAGGGACAAACAGCTACTGGACCACGAGGGGAGAATTCGAGAAATAAGTGACACCATAAGACGAAACAACATTAGAATAATTGGGATTCCAAAGAAGAAGAAAGTGAGAGGGGAGCAGAAGGTATACTGGAGAGAATTATTGGGGAGAATTTCCCCAATATGGCAAAGGGAACAAGCATCAAAATTCAGGAGGTTCAGAGAATGCCCCTCAAAATAAATAAGAATAGGCCCACACCCCGTCACATAATAGTAAAATTTACAAGTCTCAATGACAAAGAGAAAATCCTGAAAGCAGCCCGGGAAAAGAAGTCTGTAACATACAATGGTAAAAATATTAGATTGGCAGCTGACTTATCCACAGAGACCTGGCAGGCCAGAAAGAGCTGGCATGATATTTTCAGAGCACTAAACGAGAAAAACATGCAGCCAAGAATACTATATCCAGCTAGGCTATCATTGAAAATAGAAGGAGAGATTAAAAGCTTCCAGGACAAACAACAACTGAAAGAATTTGCAAATACCAAACCAGCTCTACAGGAAATATTGAAAGGGGTCCTCTAAGCAAAGAGAGAGCCTACAAGTGGTAGATCAGAAAGGAACAGAGACCATATACAGTAACAGTCACCTTACAGGCAATACAATGGCACTAAATTCATATCTCTCAATAGTTACCCTGAATGTGAATGGGCTAAATGCCCCTGTCAAAAGACACAGGGTATCAGAATGGATAAAAAAACAAAACCCATCTATATGTTGCCTCCAAGAAACACATTTTAAGCCCGAAGACACCTCCAGATTTAAAGTGAGGGGGTGGAAAAGAATTTACCATGCTAATGGACATCAGAAGAAAGCAGGAGTGGCAATCCTTATATCAGATCAATTAGATTTTAAGCCAAAGACTGTAATAAGAGATGAGGAAGGACACTATATCATACTCAAAGGGTCTGTCCAACAAGAAGATTTAACAATTTTAAATATCTATGCCCCCAACGTGGGAGCAGCCAACTATATAAACCAATTAATAACAAAATCAAAGAAACACATAAACAACAATACAATAATAGTAGGGGACTTTAATATTCCCCTCACTGAAATGGACAGGTCATCCAAGCAAAAGATCAGCAAGGAAATAAAGGCCTTAAATGACACACTGGACCAGATGGACATCACAGATATATTCAGAATATTTCATCCCAAAGCAACAGAATACACATTCTTCTCTAGTGCACATGGTACATTCTCCAGAATAGATCACATCCTCGGTCCTAAATCAGGACTCAACCGGTATCAAAAGATTGGGATCATTCCCTGCATATTTTCAGACCACAATGCTCTAAAGCTAGAACTCAACCACAAAAGGAAGTTTGGAAAGAACCCAAATACATGGAGACTAAAGAGTATCCTTCTAAAGAATGAATGGGTCAACCGGGAAATTAAAGAAGAATTGAAAAAAATCATGGAAACAAATGATAATGAAAATACAACGGTTCAAAATCTGTGGGACACAACAAAGGCAGTCCTGAGAGGAAAATATATAGCGGTACAAGCCTTTCTCAAGAAACAAGAAAGGTCTCAGGTACACAACCTAACCCTACACCTAAAGGAGCTGGAGAAGGAACAAGAAAGAAACCCTAAGCCCAGCAGGAGAAGAGAAATCATAAAGATCAGAGCAGAAATCAATGAAATAGAAACCAAAAAAACAATAGAACAAATCAACGAAACTAGGAGCTGGTTCTTTGAAAGAATTAATAAAATTGATAAACCCCTGGCCCGACTTATCAAAAAGAAAAGAGAAAGGACCCAAATAAATAAAATCATGAATGAAAGAGGAGAGATCACAACTAACACCAAGGAAATACAAACTATTATAAGAACATACTATGAGCAACTCTACGGCAATAAATTTGACAATCTGGAAGAAATGGATGCATTCCTAGAAACATATAAACTACCACAACTGAACCATGAAGAAATAGAAAGCCTGAACAGACCCATAACCAGTAAGGAGATTGAAACAGTCATTAAAAATCTCCAAACAAACAAAAGCCCAGGGCCAGACGGCTTCCCGGGGGAATTCTACCAAACATTTAAAGAAGAACTAATTCCTATTCTCCTGAAACTGTTCCAAAAAATAGAAATGGAAGGAAAACTTCCAAACTCATTTTATGAGGCCAGCATCACCTTGATCCCAAAACCAGACAAGGATCCCACCAAAAAAGAGAGCTATAGACCGATATCCTTGATGAACACAGATGCGAAAATACTCAACAAAATACTAGCCAATCGGATTCAACAGTACATTAAAAAGATTATTCACCACGACCAAGTGGGATTTATTCCAGGGCTGCAAGGTTGGTTCAACATCCGCAAATCAGTCAATGTGATACAACACATCAATAAAAGTAAGAACAAGAACCATATGATACTCTCAATAGATGCTGAAAAAGCATTTGACAAAGTACAACATCCCTTCCTGATCAAAACTCTTCAAAGTGTAGGGATAGAGGGCACATACCTCAATATCATCAAAGCCATCTATGAAAAACCCACCGCAAATATCATTCTCAATGGAGAAAAACTGAAAGCTTTTCCGCTAAGGTCAGGAACACGGCAGGGATGTCCATTATCACCACTGCTATTCAACATCGTACTAGAGGTCCTAGCCTCAGCAATCAGACAACAAAAGGAAATTAAAGGCATCCAAATCGGCAAAGAAGAAGTCAAATTATCACTCTTCGCAGATGATATGATACTATATGTGGAAAACCCAAAAGACTCCACTCCAAAACTGCTAGAACTTATACAGGAATTCAGTAAAGTGTCAGGATATAAAATCAATGCACAGAAATCAGTTGCATTTCTCTACACCAACAGCAAGACAGAAGAAAGAGATATTAAGGAGTCAATCCCATTTACAATTGCATCCAAAACCATAAGATACCTAGGAATAAACCTAACCAAAGAGACACAGAATCTATACTCAGAAAACTATAAAGTACTCATGAAAGAAATTGAGGAAGACACAAAGAAATGGAAAAATGTTCCATGCTCCTGGATTGGAAGAATAAATATTGTGAAAATGTCTATGCTACCTAAAGCAATCTACACATTTAATGCAATTCCTATCAAAGTACCATCCATCTTTTTCAAAGAAATGGAACAAATAATTCTAAAATTTATATGGAACCAGAAAAGACTTCGAATAGCCAAAGGGATATTGAAAAAGAAAGCCAACGTTGGTGGCATCACAATTCCGGACTTCAAGCTCTATTACAAAGCTGTCATCATCAAGACAGCATGGTACTGGCACAAAAACAGACACATAGATCAATGGAACAGAATAGAGAGCCCAGAAATAGACCCTCAACTCTATGGTCAACTAATCTTTGACAAAGCAGGAAAGAATGTCCAATGGAAAAAAGACAGCCTTTTCAATAAATGGTGCTGGGAAAATTGGACAGCCACATGCAGAAAAATGAAATTGGACCATTTCCTTACACCACACACAAAAATAGACTCAAAATGGATGAAGGACCTCAATGTACGAAAGGAATCCATCAAAATCCTTGAGGAGAACACGGGCAGCAACCTCT
Source organism: Mustela lutreola (assembly GCF_030435805.1). NCBI lineage: Eukaryota > Metazoa > Chordata > Mammalia > Carnivora > Mustelidae > Mustela > Mustela lutreola. Next base: position 167,347,336 of record NC_081294.1, read on the forward strand.
TCGACCTCTGCCGCAGCAACATCTTCCTAGGAACAACGCAAAAGGCAAGGGAAGCAAGGGAAAAAATGAACTACTGGGATTTCATCAAGATCAAAAGCTTTTGCACAGCAAAGGAAACAGTTAACAAAATCAAAAGACAACTGACAGAATGGGAGAAGATATTTGCAAACGACATATCAGATAAAGGACTAGTGTCCAGAATCTATAAAGAACTTAGCAAACTCAACACCCAAAGAACAAATAATCCAATCAAGAAATGGGCAGAAGACATGAACAGACATTTCTGCAAAGAAGACATCCAGATGGCCAACAGACACATGAAAAAGTGCTCCATATCACTTGGCATCAGGGAAATACAAATCAAAACCACAATGAGATATCACCTCACACCAGTCAGAATGGCTAAAATCAACAAGTCAGGAAATGACAGATGCTGGCGAGGATGCGGAGAAAGGGGAACCCTCCTACACTGTTGGTGGGAATGCAAGCTGGTGCAGCCACTCTGGAAAACAGCATGGAGGTTCCTCAAAATGTTGAAAATAGAACTGCCCTATGACCCAGCAATTGCACTATTGGGTATTTACCCTAAAGATACAAATGTAGTGATCCAAAGGGACACATGCACCCGAATGTTTATAGCAGCAATGTCCACAATAGCCAAACTATGGAAAGAACCTAGATGTCCATCAACAGATGAATGGATCAAGAAGATGTGGTATATATACACAATGGAATACTATGCAGCCATCAAAAGAAATGAAATCTTGCCATTTGCAACAACATGGATGGAACTAGAGCGTATCATGCTTAGCGAAATAAGTCAAGCAGAGAAAGACAACTATCATATGATCTCCCTGATATGAGGAAGTGGTGATGCAACATGGAGGCTTAAGTGGGTAGAAGAATAAATGAAACAAGATGGGATTGGGAGGGAGACAAACCATAAGTGACTCTTAATCTCACAAAACAAACTGAGGGTTGCCGGGGGGAGGGGGTTGGGGAGAAGGGGGTGGGATTATGGACATTGGGGAGGGTATGTGATTTGGTGAGTGCTGTGAAGTGTGTAAACCTGGTGATTCACAGACCTGGGGATAAAAATATATGTATATAAAAAATATATGTTTATAAAAAATAAAAAATAAAAAAAAAAAAAATAAAAAGCCACAGTCAAAGAAAAAAAAAAAAAAAAGACAACTTGAAGGGAACAACTTCTGTTATGACAACAAGCCTTCATTGTTATAACTCTTTCCAAATTCCACGCTGAACCTCATGGTGTGATCAAAGACAGACATGTGTTTAAGGGTCCATCAACCAACATTTGGTGAACACAAAGGAATTGTGGGAGGGCACGATACCCAGTCCCTGGAGTCATAAAGGTTTATGATTTCTGGGAAGTTCATCACATGACAGTGAATCATACCTTCTTCCCCCTCACACAGGTTTCTTTCTTTCTTTTTTTATTAATTTATTTATTTTCAGCAAAACAGTATTCATTTTTTTTTTCACCACACCCAGTGCTCCATGCAATCCGTGCCCTCTATAATACCCACCACCGGGTACCCCAACAACCCACTCCACCGCCACTTCAAACCCCTCAGATTGTTTTTCAGAGTCCATGGTCTCTCATGATTCACCTCCCCTTCCAATTTCCCCCAACTCCCTTCTCCCCTCTAACACCCCTTGTCCTCCATGCTATTTGTTATGCTCCACAAATAAGTGAAACCATATGATAATTGACTCTTTCTTTTCTTTTTTTTTTTAAATTTTTTTATTTTTATAAACATATATTTTTATCCCCAGGGGTACAGGTCTGTGAATCACCAGGTTTACACACTTCACAGCACTCACCAAATCACATGCTCTCCCCAATGTCCATAATCCCAACCCCTTCTCCCAAACCCCCTCCCCCCGGCAACCCTCAGTTTGTTTTGTGAGATTAAGAGTCACTTATGGTTTGTCTCCCTCCCAATCCCATCTTGTTTCATTTATTCTTCTTCTACCCACTTAAGCCTCCATGTTGCATCACCACTTCCTCATATCAGGGAGATCATATGATAGTTGTCTTTCTCTGCTTGACTTATTTCGCTAAGCATGATACGCTCTAGTTCCATCCATGTTGTTGCAAATGGCAAGATTTCATTTCTTTTGATGGCTGCATAGTATTCCATTGTGTATATATACCACATCTTCTTGATCCATTCATCTGTTGATGGACATCTAGGTTCTTTCCATAGTTTGGCTATTGTGGACTCTTTCTGCTTGACGTATTTCTCTCTGCATAATCTCTTCCAGTCCAGTCCATGTTGCTACAAAAGTTGGGTATTCATCCTTTCTGATGGAGGCATAATACTCCATAGTGTATATGGACCACATCTTCCTTATTCATTCGTCCATTGAAGGGCATCTTGGTTCTTTCCATAGTTTGGCGACCGTGGCCATTGCTGCTATAAACACTGGGGTACAGATGGCCCTTCATTTCACTACATCTGTATCTTTGGGGTAAATAACAAGGAGTGCAATTGCAGGGTCATAGGGAAGTTCTATTTTTAATTTCTTGAGGAATATCCACACTGTTCTCCAAAGAGGCTGCACCAACTTGCATTCCCACCAACAGTTGAAGAGGGTTCCCCTTTCTCCACATCCCTCTAACACATGGTGCTTCCTGTCTTGTAAATTTTGGTCATTCTAAATGGTGTAAGGTGATATCTCAATGTGGTTTTAATTTGAATCTCCCTGAGGGCTAGTGTTGATGAACATTTTTTCATGTGTCTGATAGCCATTTGTATGTCTTGATTGGAGAAGTGTCTATTCATATGTTCTGCCCATTTTTTGATATGACTGCCTGTTTTGTGTGTGTTGAATTTGAGGAGTTCATTATAGATCCTAGATATCAACGTTTTGTCTGTACTGTCATTTGCAAATATTTTCTCCCATACCGTGGGTTGGCTCTTTGTTTTCTTGACTGTTTCCTTTGCTGTGCAGAAGCTTTTGATTTTGATGAATTCCCAAAAGTTTATTTTCGCTTTTGCTTCCTTTGCCTTTGGAGACATATCATGAAAGAAGTTGCTGTGGCTGATATCGAAGGGATTACTGCCTATGTTCTCCTCTAGGATTCTGATGGATTCCTGTCTCACATTGAGGTCTTTATCCACTTTCAGTTTTTCTTCGTGTATGGTGTAAGAGAATGGTTGAGTTTCATTCTTCTCCTTATAGCCCCCCAGTTTTCCCAGCACCATTTATTGAAGAGACTGTCATTTTTCCACTGTATATTTTTTCCTGTTTTGTCGAAGATTAATTGACTATAGAGTTGAGGGTCCATATCTTGTCTCTCTACTCTGTTCCACTGGTGTAAGTGTCTGTTTTTATGGCAGTACCATTCTGTCTTGGTGATCACAGCTTTGGAGTAAAGGTTGAAATCAGGTAACGTGATGCCCCAAGTTTTACTTTTGTTTTTCAACATTTCCTTAGCGATTCAGGGTCTCTTCTGATTCCATACAAATTTTATAATTATTTGCTCCAGCTCTTTGAAAAATACTGGTGGAATTTTGATCAGAATGGCATTAAAAGTATAGATTGCTCTAGGCAGTATACACTTTTTATCAATGTTTATTCTTCCAATCCAAGAGCATGGAATGGGTTTCCATCTTTTTGTGTCTTCTTCAATTTCTTTCATGAGTGTTCTGTAGTTCCTCGAGTATAGTCCCTTTACCTCTTTGGTTAGGTTTATTCCCAGGTATCTTATGGTTCTTGGTGCTATAGTAAATGGAATTGATTTTCAAATTTCCCTTTCTGTATTTTCACTGTTAGTGTATAAGAAATACACTGATATCTGTATATTGACTTTGTATTCTGCCATGTGACTGAATTGCTGTATGAGTTCTAGTAGTTTGGGGGTGGAATCTTTTGGGTTTTCCATATAAAGAATCATGTCATCTGCAGAAAGAGTTTGACTTCTTCTTTGCCAATTGGGATACATTTTATTTCTCTTTGTTTCCTGATTCCTGCTGCTAGGACTTCTAATACTATGTTGAACAAGAATGGTGAGAGTGGGCATCCTTGTCGAGTTCCTGATCTCAGCGGGAAGGCTGCACGCTTTTTCCCATTGAGGATGATATTTGCTGTGGGTCTTTCATAGATAGATTTTATGAAGAGCAGGAATGTTTCCTCTATCCCTATACTTTGAAGCGTTTTAATAAGGAACGGATGCTGGATTTTGTCAAATGCTTTTTCTGCATCCATTGAGAGGAACATGTGGTTCTTCTCTCTTATATTAATTTGTTGTATCACATTGATTGATTTGCTAGTGTTGAACCATCCTTGAAGCCAAGGGATGAATCCCACCTTGTCACGGTGTATAATCTTTTTAATGTGCTGTTGGAGCCTGTTTCTTAGGATCTTGTTGAGAATCTTAGCATCCATATTCATCAGTGATATTGGTCTGAAATTCTCCTTTTTGGTAGGTCTTTGCCTGGTTTGGGGATCAGGGTAATGCTGGCTTCATTGAAAGAATCTGGAAGTTTTCCTTCTGCTTCAATTTTTTGAAACAGCTTCAGGAGAATAGGTGTTATTTCTTCTTTGAAGGTTTGGTAGAATTCCCAGGGAATTCGTCAGGTCCTGGGCTCTTCTTGTTTTTTGGGAGGTTTTTGATCACTGCTTAAATCTCGTTACTAGATATCGGTCTATTCAGCTTGTCAATTTCTTACTGGTTCAATTTTGGGAGTTTATTGCTTTCCCGGGATGCATCCATTTCATCTAGGCTGCTTAGCTTATTGGCATATAACTGTTGTTAATAACTTCTGATGGTTTTTTCTACTTCCTTGGTGTTCATTGTGATCTCTCCCTTTTAATTTATAATTTTATGAATTTGGGCTTTCTCTCTTTTCTTTTCAATTAGTGTGGCAAATGGTTTATCAATCTTATTGATTCTTTCAAAAAACCAGTTTCTAGAATCATTGATACATTCTCCTGTATCTCTGGTTTCTACTTCATTGATCTCAGCTCGAATCTTGATGATTTCCCTTCTTATATGTGGAGTTGGCTTGACTTTTTGTTGATTCTCCAGTTCTTTAAGGTGTAGAGACAGCTGGTATATTCTGGATTTTTCAATTTTTTTGAGGGAGCCTTGGATGGCTATGTATTTTCCCCTTAGGACTGTCTTTGCTGTATCCCAGAGGTTTGGGACCGAAATGTCTTCATTGTCATTGGTTTCCATGAATTGTTTCAGTTCTTCTTTGATCTCCTGGTTGATCCAAACATTCTTTTTTTTTTTTTTTTTTTTTTTTTTTTTTTTTTTTTTTTTTTTAAGTTTTTTCCAGCTTTATTGAAAAATATCAACATATTATAATTTGTGAATTTAAGAAATGATTTCTTATAACATTGCAAACTTTTAACATTGTGTAAATTTTGTACAATTTGATAAATTGGTATACATCTTTATTGCAATATAATCTACATAAAAATGTTAATACATCTACTATCTCGTATAGTTGCCACTGTTTTTTATGCATGTATCGTAAGGAATTTTAAGATCTACTCTCTTAGCAACTTTTATGTATATAGTATAGTAGAGATAAACTTCAGAGGTCTTGTGGGTTTTGTTCCAACTGCCTCAATAAAGTGATTATCTCAATAAACTAAATCAAATTATTATTTTTTTTTGGTTTCCCAGTGCATATAAAAAATTGATCCAAACATTCTTAAGCAAGGTGGCCTTTAGCTTCCAGGTGTTTCAATTCTTTCCAAACTTTTCCTTGTGATTGAGCTCCAGTTTCAAAGCATTGTGATCTGAGAATATGCAGGGAATCATCTCAGTATTTTGGTATCAGTTGAGTCCTGATTTGTGACCCTGTATGTGGTCTGTTGTGGAGAGGTTTCCATGTGTACTTGAGAAGAATGAGTATTCTGTTGTTTTAGGGTGGAATGTTTTGTATATATCTATGAGGTCCATCTGGTTCAATGTGTCATTCAATGCTCTTGTTTCTTTATTGATTTTCTGCTTCGATGATCTGTCTATTTCTGAGAGAGACGTGTTAAGATCTCCAACGATTAGCGTATTCATATCAATATGACTCTTTATCTTGATTAACAGTTTTTTTTTTTTAATGTAATTGGCTGCTACCATACTGGGGGCATAGATATTTACAATTGTTAGATCATCTTGGTGGATAGTCCTTTTAAGAATGATATAGTGTCCTTCTGTATCTCTTACTACAGTCTTTAGTTTGAAGTCTAATTTGTCTGATATGAGAATGGCTACACTGGCCTTCTTTTGAGGCCCATTGGCATGAAAAATGCTTCTCCATCCCTTCACTTTCAGTCTGGGTGTATCTTGAGGTTCAAAATTGTTCTCTCATAGACAACATATGGATGGGTCCTGTCATTTTATCCAATCTGCAACCCTGTCTCGTTTTATGGGCACATTTAGGCCATTCACATTGAGAGTGATTATTGATCGATCCATTTTTATTGACATTGTGTTACCTTTGAAGTCTTTATTTCTGTAGATTCTCTCTATATTTCCAGTCAATGTTATTCTTAAGATTTTTCCTTTATATACCTAGTACCCCCCTCAATATTTCCTGCAGTGTCAGCCTGGTGGTTGCATAGTCTGTTAAGCCTTGCCAGTCTTGGAAACTCTTTATCTCTCCATCCGTTTTGGATGTCAGTCTTGCTGGATAAATTATTCTTGGCTGCATGTTCTTCTCATTTGGTGCCCTGAGTATATCTTGCCGGCCCTTTCTTCCTTGTCAGGTCTCCATGGTCAGGTCTGACGTTATTCTGATGGGCTTTCCTCTGTAAGTAAGGAGCCCCTTTGTCCTAGCTGCTTTCAAGAGAGTATATATACAATTATGATTCCTCAGTTTGACTATCAGGTGCCTTGATGTTTTTTCTGGAATATATAATCTTGGGTAGAGACCGTTTGGCCTCTAGTACATGAACGCTGGTTCCATTCGTGAGATTGGTAAAATTTTCACGAAGAACTTGTTCCACTATATCTTCTAGACTTCTTTCTTTCTCCTCCCCTTCAGGGATTCCAATAATTCTGATGTTGGAACGTTTCATGGTATCATTTATTTCCCTGATTCTGTTTTTGTGGCTTCTAAGCTGTTTTTTCCAGGCTTCTTCCTGATCCTTTCTCTCTATCTGTTTGTCCTCCAGATCACTAATTCTAACTTCTGTCTCAGTTACCCTAGCTTTGAGAGAATTTAGACTAGATTTGAACTCATTGAGAGCTTTTTGAACCTCTTCCCTTGTAGCTTTCAGCTCAGCCCTAACATTGTGAACGTCTTCTCTGGTCACTTTCATTTTGGCCCTAATCAATTCCTTTTGGTCATCCATGGCTTTCTCCAACCTAGCTATTGCCTGGATAATTGTCACCCTGAATTCTCTTTCCAACATATTGTCTATGTTTATAGCCATTTGCTCTGTTTCAGAAGGTCCATCCTCTCTATTTTTCTTCTGTTGGGCATTCCTCCTCCTAGTCATTTTGATGGGAGATGACTGAACAGATGTAGCTGGATGTATCAACTGTGGTGCAGTCATGGTGCACCCTGGTATGATTCTGAGCAATCAGGGTTCACCACCCAAATGAGAGGAAAAAGAAAAGGAAAAGAAATAAAAAGAGAGAGGGAGAGAGACAGGAAAGAAAGGTGAGATAAAAGAGAAGGTTTAGCCCAAATGGGCCCCAAGGTAAGATTTATGAAGTATACAAACAAAAACACTGATAAAAGTATATGACAAGAAAAAAATATATATGCAAATAAAAGGAGAACCTCGTCAAAAAGAACCCCATGTATAAGTTTTATATACTATCAGGAGAAACACAAAAACACAGAAACACTGGTGGAAGAAAAGATAGGAGAGTCGTTATAAATTCTCCGCGTGGGCAAGGAACGTTGTTTTGATTCTTCCTGGATGTATCTTGATATCTTTGTTAAAGGACTCAACTTTACTAAGATAAAGGGGATTAAAAATTGGTTTACCTATAGGTGTAGCATTGATTGGGGAAAGGGGATTATCTTGAAGTTTAACTCTCTATGAATACTAGAAAATAAAAATATAAAAAGAATAAACTAGACTAAATTAAACTAAATTTAAAAAAATAAAAAATAGAAATGCCAAAGAAAAAGACAGGTGTATGAATCAAAAAGTTTAGGTTAGAAGGTTATTATGGAATTTGATATACTGGACATCTAACTGTGATTGTAAATAGGTTAAAAATTATGTATATAAAAAAATAAATGAACCAGAATAGTGGGAATGAGTTAAAAATAAAAGTTGTCCTATGAAGTAGTGGTTTTTGTTCTCTTGTCTTTTTTTTTTTTTTTTCTTTCCTGGTTGGTATTCTCGGGGAGGGTCCTGCCATGTGCGTTTTTAGTCAATGATGTTCCCTGAATTAAGTCCTTCTGCCCCCAGGGGCTGGGCTCTGAGGAAACCTGTTTTTCAGACTTTTGTTCTCTGGAGATTTTTATGTTTGTTCACTTTTTTTTTTTCCTTGTCTTGACCGCTTTTCATGATTTTTGTAGGTTTAGAGGAAAGCAAACTGCACTCTGACCTCCCTCTGAGAGAGAAGCCTCATTCTGGCTGCAGAGCCCAAATAAATTCCCCCTTGGCTGCTGTCAGAGCAGGTTCCACGTCGCGGTCCCTGGGGACGCAGGATCTTCTGTTTGTACCCCAAACCTCGGCAGTGGCGGCTGTCTGGCCAGCTCCAGACCGCCAGAGAGGTTCCAAGCAGTGATCACATGCTGAGATTTTCCCACTGGCCCTGGCTGGGAGTGCCTGGTCTTTCTGGGTCTAAGATCTCTGGGCTTGCATGCACCTCTCTCAGGGGAGTGTGTGTGGCAGGAGCGCACATCTCAGGGTCTGGTAGAATGGTGCGGGTCTAAGAGCGCCAGGGAGGCGGGGGCGCGTGTCTCAGGCTCTGTTGTACCTGCCTTCTGGTTCTGGAGCCTCTGCCTTCTGGCAAGGCTCCCAGCCCCTCACAGGAGCTGGACCCCACGCGATCTCGGGCATGCTGGCGGCTCAGGACCGAGACCTGGTTTCTCTGTTGCACTCTCTCTGGCTCATCGCCAGGGGTGGCTGTCCTGGGTTCAGGGACTTAAGCCCCTATACCTAGCTGCCCCAATTCCCACAATTTCCCCCCACAATCATTTGCTCTCTTTGAGTGTTTTCAACCAGACTCTAAGTTAATGCTGGTCCGCAGACGCAGGACACTCTCGGATTGGGGTATTACTTTCCAATTGTTTGCCTCTGGTGGCTCCCTCCCCCTTTTCTTTATCTTCCGATATCAGTCCTATGTTCCCACTCTGTTTTACCTGTCCACTGGCATCTTCTGCCCCTGTATAGATCCAGACGTGTATAATTCTGATCTCAGGCTGTTTTCACGGGTGATAGGAATTCTTTGGTAGGTAATCAGCTCACTTTAGAGTACAGGTTGAAACGGCACGTCCTCCTACTTCCCTGCCATCTTGTCTCCTCCCAGCATGTTTCTTTTTACAATGTTTTGTTTTGAAATAATTAGAGATCACCAGAAAGTTGCCAAAGTAGAGCAAATAGGTTCGATGTAATCTTCATTCAGTTTTCCCAACTGGTTACATCTTACTAACAATAGAACACTGTCAGAACCAGGAGACTGACATTTGTACAACACACGAGTGATGTGTGTAGACTTCACACAAATCTGGATACATCACCACAAAATCTTCCCTCTGCCTCCCTTTCTGAGTCACACACACCTCCTCCTCAGCCTGTCCCATCCACCAGCCCTACAAACTGGCAATCACTTACTTGTCTTCTTTTTTTTTTTTTTTTTGCCATTTTTTCATTTCAAGAATGCTACATAAATGTACTCATACACTACATGCCCTTCAAAAGCCAACTCTAAGATGAGTTTTCTTCATTCAGCATTGTGTCTTAGAGATTTGTCAGAGTACCTGCACGCAGCAAGTCTCCATGCATTTGACTGTGGAATAGTGGTCCACAGTATCAATATGCTATGCTTTGCTTAACCATTCGCTTATTCTAAAAAGTTTCTAAAAAAATTTGGTTGATTCCAGGGCGCCTGGGTGGCTCAGTGTGTTAAAGCTTCTGCCTTTGGCATAGGTTATGATCCCAGGGATCAAGCCCCACATTAGGCTCTCTTCTCAGCAGGGAGCCTGCTTCCTCCTCTCTCATTCCCTCTCTCTCTCTGCCTGCCTCTCTTCCTACTTGTGATCTCTTTCTGTCAAATAAATAAATAAAATCTTTAAAAACATTTTTTTGATTCCAGTTTACAGCTATTACAAATGAAGCTGCCTTAAACCATGATGTGCCAATGGGTGCAGGGATTTAAGCTGTAATTTCACTTGGACAGATGCCTAGAAATGCAATCACCGTCACAAAACCCACTTGGACGCCATGTACAATTCTTTTGCTATCTTGTCAAATTTTACTTGCTAAGGTTTTGTTAAGGATGTGTACATCTATGTTTATGAGTGCTATGGATCTACAGTTTTCCTTGTTTGTACAGTCTGGCTTTTTAAATCGTATTTAAACTTCATTTAGTTAACATGCAGTTTTTTTTTTAAATATTTTATTTATTTTATTTGACAGACAGAGATCACAAGTAGGCAGAGAGGCAGGCAGAGAGAGAGAGAGAGAGAGAGAGAGAGAGGAGGAAGCAGGCTCCCCCTGAGCAGAGAGCCCGATGCGGGACTCGATCCCAGGACCCTGAGATCATGACCTGAGCCGAAGGCAGCGGCTTAACCCACTGAGCCACCCAGGTGCCCCTAACATGCAGTTTTATATCAGTTTCAGGTGTACAGTGCTGTGATTCAACATTCCCATACCACACCTGTTGCTCATCACAAGAGCACAACTTCATCCCCACCCCTGCTTCCCCCACAAGCCCCAACCTCTCCCCTCTGGTGACCATCCATGTGTTCCCCAGAGTGAAGAGTCTGGGGAACACATCAAGGTAATACGAGCTTTATAAAATGAATTGGGAACTATTTCCTTTTCAACTTTCTGGAAGGAATTTTGTAGATTTTTGCTAATTCTTCTATAAATATAAATATCTATAAATTCTCCAGTGAAAACATATAGGCCAGGAGATTTTGGTTATGGAAGTTTTTTCAATTATGGATTAAATATCTTTAATAGATTTTGAGATATGCAAATAATGGCTCCTATATTGGATGAGTTGTGCAATTTTCTCACTTATGTTGGGGGTTTATGGAGAATTGGTCTATTTTCCCTAAATTATTAAGTGTATGTGGGTGGAATCATTCACATAATTTTCTTACTACCATTTTCATGTTTTCAGGGTCTGTAATGCTGCCCCAAATTCCAGATATGGATAATTTGAGAGTTCTTTCTCTCTTTTTCTCTCTGTCTTTTCACAAGTTACTAGACGTTTGTCAATTTTACTGATCTTTTCAAAGAATCAGCTTATTTCCTTTGCTTTTCTTTATTTTTCTTTTTTCTATATTACTCATTTCTGCTTTTATTATTCCCTTCCTTCTGCTTGCTTTGGTTTTATTTCGTGACTACTCCTATGGTTATTCCCCCTCTTCTTTTTTTTTACATATTTTATTTATTTATTTGACAGACAGTGATCACAAGTAGGCAGAGAGACAGGCAGAGAGAGAGGAGAAAGCAGGCTCACTGCTGAGCAGAGAGCCCAATGTGGGGCTCGATCCCAGGACCCTGGTATCATGATCTAAGCCGAAGGCAGAGGCTTTAACCCACTGAGCCATCCAGGTTCCCCTATTCCCTCACTTCTGGGAAGCATATTTGGAATCAACATAATTTAGAAGCTAGCATAATCCTTACCTTTGTCCCCTGATCTGGGGAGTGACTTTATGGCTGCAGGAAAGGCCAAGTGGGAGCCATTAGAGCCACTGCATATAGTAGAAAAGCAAGAGGACCATTACATTCCTGGAGGGACTGGGGAGATCTGTGCACCCATCAATGACATTATATATGGCTTGTAGAATGGGTTATTGTGTCTTTAACCAGACAGTGATTCCATAAGGCAGCTGTCATGGCAGATGTGCCTTCATTGCTTTAGTGATTTCCCTCATCCTCTGGTACCCAGAAGGAAACCATTGATCCATCTGATATCTCTATCTCCATACCTGTTAATCAGGCCCACACCAAGGGCAGCTTTCTCAGCTGGCAAGGCCAATGATGCATCTTTACTGTCCTACCTCAGGGTGTATCAACTCTCCAACCACATTTAGTTCTCAGGGGTCTTGATGGCCTCTACCTTCTACGGGACTTCTCACTAGCCCATTATGCTGATGACATTACGTTTACTGAACCTAGTGAGAAACAAGTAGTAACTTACTACTCTAGATTCACGTGAGACCTTTGTGTGTCAGAAGCAGGAAATAAATGGGACAGAATGCAGAGGTCTTTTACCTCAGTGAGATTTCTAGAGGTCCAGTGGTGTGGGGCATTATGAGAGATCCCTTCTCAGATGAAGGAAAGTTGTAATTATATCTGACTCCCCTGACAACCATGAAAGAGGTGTGATACCTGGTGTCCTTCTTTGGATTTTGGAGGTTACATGTTCCTCATTTGAGTATGTGACTCATCCTTTGTTGATGAGTTGCTAGTTTGGAGTGAGATCCAGAAGAAGAGAAGGGTTTGCAGGAGGTCCAAGCTGATTTCTGAGCTGGTCAGCTGCTCAGGCCTGTGATGCTCCATTTGGGCCATATGATGCTTGAAGAGCCAGGGGCAGGGAGGGTTGTTGTTAAGAGACTTTTGAAGGCCCTTCTAGGTGCATCAAAGAACAGGCCTTGAAGATTTTGGAGGAAGGCCCTCCTATCAACCACTAGATAACTACTCTTCTTCTGAGAAACAGCTCTTTGCCAGCTTCTGGGCCAAGAGACTAAACACTTGACCATGACCACTAAGTTACCAGGTGACCTCAGCTGTCCCCCATGAACTGAGTGCTACCTTACTCATGAAGCCAGAAAATGGGGCTTGCTCAACAGCACCCCATCATCCAATAGAAATATATATATATATATATATATATATATATATATATATATATACATATATGTATATATATATATATATATATATATATATAATATTATATTATATATATAATCACTACAGAGCAGGTCCTGGAGGCACACATAAGTGAAATGGAAACATGATTCAAATACCCATGGTCCCCACTCCTGCTACACAGCTTTCTCTCTCTGTGTGCACATACAGCCTCTTGAGGAGTTCCCTATGATTCCTTGACAACAGAAGGGAATACACAGTCCTGGTTTACAGGTGGTTCTGCTTACTCAACATACCGAGCAGTAGGCTGCCACAGCACAACAAACCCTCTCTGGGACATCCTGTGGGACTGTGGTGAAGAGAATCCTCTCCATGGACAGAACTTCAGGCAGTTCACCTCGTTGAAAGATAAACTCCTAGAAGGAGACATGTGGTTTTATAGTGGATTGAGGGCTGTGGCCAATGATTTGGCTGGATGGTCAGGGACCAGAAGGTGCAGGATTGAAAAATCGGTTGTAAGGAAATATGGGGAAGAGGAATACAGACAGGCTTCTCTGAATGTGTCAGAAATGTGACGGTATTTTTGTTCATGTGAATTCTCAGCAAAGGGTAACCTCCACAATGAGGATTTTGGTACTCAAGTATCTGAGATGATCCATTCTGTGGATATGAGTCAGCCTGTCTCCCCAGCCACCCTTGTCATTGCCCAAGGAGCTTATCAACAGAGTGCCCACGGTGGCACGATGGAGGTTATGCCTGTGCTCAACAATGTGAACTTCCATTCACCAAGACCAATCTGGCCATGCTCACCATGGAATGCTCAATCTTCCAGCAGTGGAGTCCAGAATGTCTCCAATATGGCCCATTCCCCTGGGTGATAAGCCGGCTGGTCAGTAGCAGACATAACACTGGATAGCTTCCATATGGAGGGGCAGCATTGTGTGCTTACTGAAATAGACACCTGCTCAGGATACAGACTTGTCTTCCCCACATGAACATGTCTGCCAAAACTGTTATCTCTGGATTTACAGAATGCCTTATCCATTGGCATGGTATTCCACACAGCACTGCTCCTGATCAAGAAACCCATATCACAGTACACCAAGAATGGCAATGGGCCCACAGTGGTGGAAGTCATGATTTTCCCATGTTCCCCACCATCCTGAAGCAGTTGGATTAGTAGAACAACAGAATTTGAAAACTCATTTACAGTGCTTCCTGGGTGGCTATAACTTGCAGGCAAAGCTCGTCCTGGGCCAGGGATCTCCAGGGCACCATATTTGCCCTGATATGTGGTGCTGCTTCCTCCACAGCCAAGGCTAATAGGTGTAGGAATCACGGGGTCAAACTTAAAGTAGAACCATTGTGACCCCCATGAGAATTTAGTGTTCCCATAACTTATGCTCTGCTGGCCTTAGCTCCAAAGAGATGAATGCTTTCACCGGGAGACAACAATTCCATTTAAATGTGAGTTAACCCTGCCATTTGGCCAATGTGGGCTCCTCATGCCTCTGAATCAACAGTCATGGAGGTCAGTTTTATTGGCTATGACCATCAAGGGAACTATTTGGAGACTACATGTTCCAGAGTAAAGGTGAGAAGTTGTGGTCCCTTAAGGCAGCACTTGCAAAGCCTAATGATCTGGGATTGGGTTCAATAGAAAACTTATAACAACCCAATCCAGGCGGGACTATCATTGATCCAGACCATTCAGGAATGAAGCCGTGGTGCCTGGCTGAGGTGCCTGCTTAAGGTGAAGGGAATACAGAAAGTGTAGGGGAAGAAGGCACCAATACCAGCTACAATCGTGTGACCAGGTACAGAAATGAGGACTACAAGTGTCTGGGGTATTTATTTTTTTATTTATTGTTGTTATGAATGTGTGTGTCTGTGTTTGGGTTACTCTCTTATTATTACATAACATTAAGATGTATTAATTTTATGTCCTAGTACATAAGCATTATTAATTTTACATTAAGTTATATTACTCAAGGACCTTACCTCCTCTTCTGAGAATGGGGTTAGTGCACTTTCTGTTGAGTGTCAGATTGTTATATCATGTTAGGATCAGGTAGAAATATGACCTTCTTATTGTCCTTATTGGAGGTTAAGTATGGTTTAAGGAAATTCATGTGTCATGTTGACCTGAGGTTTGTTATTTTTGATGGCTAATTTTATGTGCCCATCTGATTAGCCACACAGTGCCCAGATTAAACATTATTTCTGGATGTATCTGTGAGTGTGTTCCAGATGAAATTAGTATTAAAATTTATGGACTCAGGAAAATAGATTGCTCTCCCCAGTGTGGGTGGGCCTCACCTAATCTGTTGAGGGCATGAATAGAATAAGAGGCAGAGGAAGGAAGAATTTGCCTTTGCTTTTCACCATTGAGCCGGGACACCTCATTTCATCTCCTGATCTTGGACTAGAGTCTACATAACTGGTTTCCTGGTCCCCAAGTCCTGGGTGTGGGACTGAGTCACCCCAGTTTTCTTGGGTCTCTAGCTTGCAGGCAGCAGATTGTGGGACTCCTCAGCTTCTACTGTGGTGTAAGTCAATTCCCTGTTACACACATGCACATGCACATGCACACACACACCTGTGGTGTGAGTCAATCCCCCATTACACACATGCACATGCACACACGCGCATGCGCACGCACACACACACACATACAGACACACACAACTTGCAAGTTCTTCTTCTTTGGAGAACCCTGACTTATACAACATGTAACCACCATCATAATCATACAGAATAGTTTCTGCTCCCAAATCCCCTATGTTCTACCCGCTCATCCCCCTCTCCTCCCAAACCTCAGACAGCCACTGATCTTTTTACTGTATCTCTAGTGTTGTCTTCCAATGTGTCACAGAGTTGGAATCACACAGTATGTAGCCCTTTTATATTGTCTTCTTTCACTTGGGAATATGCGTTTAAGGTTCTTGCATGTCTTTTCATGGCTGGACGGGTCATTTTTTTTTAAATCACTAAATAATATTCCTTATAGGAGTATTAGCATGGTTCCTTTGCCCACCCACTTAGGAAGGACATGTTCCAGTTTGTGGGAAATTATGAATAAAAGTTCTCACACATCACGCATGCATGTGTAGGCATTTGTGTGTGTATGGGTTTTTGATCACTGGAGTATATACCATGAAGTTTGATCAACAGATTGCATGTTAAAAATCTATTTAGTTTTCTTGAGAAACTGCCAAACTGTTTTCTGAAGTGGCTATACCATTTTGTGTTCCCTCCAGCAGTAACTAGAATTCCTGGGGTTCCCTATTCTCACCAACATTTGATGTCATCTCCGTTCCAGATTTGGGGCGTTTTAACAGGTGCATTGTGGTATTTTATTGTTGTTTGAAGTTATAATTCCCTAACCATGTATGACATTGAGCATCTTTGCATAGGCTTACCCAACATACTTGTATCTTCATTGTTGGTGTGTCTACTAAGCTTTTTTGCCCATTTTAAAATCAGGGTTTTTTTTTTTTTTTTTAGCATTGAACCTTAAGAGTTCCTTGCATATTTTTATATGAGTCTTTTATAAGATGTGTGCTTTACACATATTTTCTCCCTCTCTTTGGTCTGTGTTTACATTCTCTTGGTATTCATTTCTTTTCTAAGTCTGTAAAATTTTTATTTGTGAGTATTTTTGGGAAAAGATCCTTGCTTTTTGTTCAAGTTCACTAATTTTCTTCTGCAATATTTAGTATGCAGTTAATCTCATCCTGTGTACTTTTTACCTGAACATTTTTCATTTTAATCTCTAAAAAATTGATTTTCATCTTTTATATAACTTCCCTGCCTCTACTTCACAGGTTCTTTCCTGTAGTTTCTCAAAAACATGGACTATAGTTATAATGCCTGTTTTAATGTCCTTGTTTAAAAATGCTTTAATCTCTCTATTTCTGGATCAGTGTTAATGGGTAGTTATTTTTCCTTCTCGTTGTAGTTCAATTGCCCTGCTTCTTAGCATGCCTAATAATGTCTAATGGACACCAGTCATAATTTTTACTTTTTGGAGCTGAATATTTTAGTATTTCTTTAAATATTGTTTAATTTGGTTCTGGGATGTAGTTAAATTACTTGAAAATAATTTTATCCTTTTGGGTCTTGATTTCAAAGTTTTTTTAGGTGGAGGTCCAGCAATGTGTAGTTTATTATTCTGTGTTCCCCACTTTTCAGGACTGAGAACTGTTCTGAGTACTCATGTATTGAAGTTTTCCCATGCTGGCGGGAAAAAGAAATGAAATCTTGCCATTTGCAACAACATGGATGGAACTAGAGCGTATCATGCTTAGTGAAATAAGTCAAGCAGAGAAAGACAACTATCATATGATCTCCCTGATATGAGGAAGTGGTGATGCAACATGGAGGCTTAAGTGGGTAGAAGAAGAATAAATGAAACAAGATGGGATTGGGAGGGAGACAAACCATAAGTGACTCTTAATCTTACAAAACAAACTGAGGGTTGCCGAGGGGAGGGGGTTTGGGAGAAGGGGTTGGGATTATGGACATTGGGGAGGGCATGTGATTTGGTGAGTGCTGTGAAGTGTGTAAACCTGGTGATTCACAGACCTGTACCCCTGGGGATAAAAATATATGTTTATAAAAAATAAAAAAATTATAAAAAAAAAAACAAACAGACAACCATTCCAACTACAACTGCATCAATAAAATAAACAGAATATCACCCATAGGTGAATGGATACAGAAAAATTGGTATATTAAAAAGGATAATTACATACCCATAAAAAAGAATGAGATCTTGATATCTACAACAATATGGAGAAACCTAGAAGGTAAAATGCTTAACGAAATAAGTTAGAGAAAGGCAAATATATGATTTCACTTATATATGGAATTTAAGGGACAAAAGAAGGAAGAAGAAAGAAGGAAAGGAAGGAAGGGAAGAAGGAAGGGTGAAAGGGAAGGGAAGGGAAAGGAAGGGAATGGCAACATTTAAGAAAAAAGAAAGAAAGAAAGAGAGAAAGAAAAAGAAAGAAAAGGAAAGAAAGAAGAGACAGAATAAGGGGAGGGAAGAGGAGAAGAGGAAAGAAAGGGAAAAAATTAAAAAAAATACTTTAAGCCCATATTTTTTCACTAGTGAATTCTACTAAACATTTAAGGAAGACATAATACTAATTCCACACAAGCTCTTGCAGAAGACGAAGAAGAAGGTATACCTTCTAACTCATTTTGTCAGTACACCTTAGTACCAAACCAATAAAAATAAAACACAGCTACAAGACTAAAGAAGAAACTCCCATTGATATAAACACAATGATACTCAAAAAATATTAGTGATGCAATTATACCAATATATGAAAAGGATGAGATATCACAACTAAGTGAGATTCACTCCCAGAATGCAAATTTCTTTGAACATCAGGCCAATCAATCATTGTAATTCATAGGATCACTTGATGCACTAAGGGAAATCCTGTGAAAATCTCAACAGATACAGAAAAACAATTCAGTGATACTTATCATTCATTTACTATAAAAAAAATCATTTGTCAAACTAGGAGTAGAACTTTGTTAACCTAATGAACACCATTCATACTAATAAACAGAAAGCACTAACAAGTATTACCATTCTTAATTATGAAAGACTAAATTATTTCCCTTAACATCAAAAAGAATACAAGCTTATCCACCCTCAGAACTCTACAATATAAGCTACTTGAGTCCTAGCCAGTGCAATAAGATAAGAATTTTTAAAAAGGTATACTTACTGGAAAGGTAAAAATAGAACTGCTTCTGTTCACAGGAGACAATTTTTAACACTGAAAAGTCCTAACAAATCCACAAAATGCTCCTAAGTTACTGAGTGAGTGGAAATGTGACAAAATGCACCAAAGAATTTCTGTATTCCAGCAATGAAAAATTGCTGGAATTTTTTCTTTACAAGTTTGATATTTGTAAAGAAAAAACAAAATACAACAGCCTACAAAATTAAATTCTTAGGAAAGAAAGCAAAATATAAGCAGGAGGTACACAATGAAAATGACAAAATACTGATGAAAAAAACAAAAGGATATTCAAATAAAAGGAAATACAAATTATATTCAAAGTTGAAAGTATCAATAATGTGATGATGTATTTTTTCCAATTTCATCTATATATTCTAAGCCACAACCAAGTTCCTAGTAAGCTTTGTTGATAGATATAGACAAGATAAATCGGAAATTACCCAGGGGATGCTTGGGTGGCTCAGTTGTTTAAGCATCCAACTCTGAGTTTTGGCTCAGGTTAGGGTCTTGGGGTCCTAGGATCAAGCCCTGTGTTCAGCTCAGCACTTAGAAGGGAGTCTACTTGAGGTTTGCTCTACCTCTACCTCTGCTTCCTCCACCACGTGCACTTTAGCTCTCTAAAATAAATAAATAAATATTTAAGTATTTTTAAAATAAAATAAAATTGTATAAGAAAGGGAAAGGAAAAAATAGGCAAAATAATTATGGGGAAAATGGAATAATATTTAAAAGTTCACACCCTATTCTAATCCTTTTCTAAGACTTACAAGAAAATTTTGTAATTGGGACATTCTGCTATAGAGGAAAGGATAGATTTAAACAAACAATGGGACAGAATAGAAATGATGAAAATTGACCTACAAATGATCAATTTTTGACAACTTGCTATAGCAATTAAATGGAGAAAAAAATTGTTTTTAAGAATGTTGCAGGAAGGGACACCTAGGTTGTTCAGTTGGTTACTCCTCTGTCTTTTGCTGGGGTCATGATCCCAAATCCTGGGATCAAGTCCTGCATCGGGACCCTTGCTCAGTGGGGAGCCTGCTTCTCTCTCTCTCTCTAATGCTCTGCCTGCTTGTGCTCTCTCTCTGTCTTTGACAAATAAATAAATGAAACCTTTTAAAAAACATGCAGATACTAATAAGGCCAGGAGTGGTGGTGGGGAGGAAGTAATTAAACTATCTTTTCCCTGGAGAGAAGGCTGTGATGACAAATTTTTCTGATCCCAATTAATTTACCTGTGCATGCCTCCTAATAATTGTGGACTCTTCATGGAACTCTTTTCCTATACATTACTTCTTTTATATGAATGTTGAATTCCCCTAGGGCTTTGTATACCCAAAAGATCCTTTGGCAAGTAAGTTAATCCCCATTTTGAAGGTAAAGGGAAATACGTTTGAGTAATTTTCTGGAGCTAAGGCAACTAGAAATTAGCACAAACACTCTCTGCTCACTCTCAGGCAGATACCCCTGTTTCACATAGTATCCCCACACAGAGTTCAAACAGAAAACTCGAGTCTTAAAGTTCTGTTTCCGAGTGCTTGATTCATGACTTTCACTTCACTCTTACCCCCAGAGCTACTCATATAGAACGTTCTTCATCTTTTAAATGGCACCTCTCTTCACGCAGTTGCTCAGGACACTAGCACACGACCCCTCTATCATCCCTCTGATATCTCCCTCCAGCTTATCAACTAACCTGGTAGGTCTATTTTCAAAATACATTCTGAATCCATTCTCCTCTCAAACCCTCTGTGTCTTTCTCTCTTGCCCAGTCCACTGCCATTTCTCACAAGAATAACTCAATAAGCACCTTCAGGTACTGCAGGTCTACCCCACTGGCCACCATGATCATCCATCTGCCAAACTCCTTCTAAAGCATAAATTCGGTCATGCCCTTCCTTCAGTGTTTTCCATCATAGAATGAATTCTGAATCAAGTACCATGCCCTCCAGTGTCCTACATCACCTGGTACCTGATTACTTCTAAGTCTTCCTTTCCTACCTCTCTGTCATTGTCCACACTACTGCACCCCAGGGAATCACAAGCTAGTGATGAATACAGAAAGCTCTTTGCACTTTTCATGGTCTTGGCATTTGCTGAGTGTCCCCTTTATTTGGAACACTCTTCCTACATATATGCAACATTCTGTGTGTCTGCTCAACTGTCAGGTCTTCGGAGAGGTCTTTCCTGACCACCAGTTTGAAATATCCTCCATTTCCACCTCCATTTCTCTTTTTTTCTCCACAGCACCCAGTACCCCTGGACACTATATCACCCTGTATTCCTTCTCATGAAATGTGGGCACAAACTTGATCCTTTTGTTCTCTGCTAGTTCTGATGAAGAAGTCCTAGATCTTCACTTGCCATGACCATTCAACTAATGTTGAATAAATAAATGCAAATGTAAATGAGGGAAGAGACTGGTACATGAGCAAAAGCCCTTGGCCAGGGGCGCCTGTGTGGCTCAGTGGGTTAAAGCCTCTGCCTTCAGCTCAGGTCATGGTCCTAGGGTCCTGTTATCAATCCCTGCATCAGACTTTCTGCTCAATAGGGAGCCTGCTTCCTCCTCTCTCTCTGCCTGCTTCTCTGTCTACCTGTGATCTTTGTCAAATAAATAAATAAAATCTTTTAAAAAAGCCCTTGGCCATGAGTACCTCACCCTTGGTAAACCTGTCCCTTGGAAAACTATTTATTCTTCATTATGTAGAGCTTGCAACACTTCTTCTTCCCTTTTCTCAGATTAGCATACCATTCTTTTCTCTTCTTTCCTTTTCTTTTCCTTCTTTTCTTTCTTTCTTTTTTTTGTCTCAATTTATAAATTCCTATCATTCTGGCAGATGCATCAAAACTGTGCAGCATTTAAGCTGAGGTCAAGGAATTGGGCATGCTGTGATCCAGATAGGTACCTACATATGTGGAAAGGGGCAACTGGGGTTTTAGTTTGGACATTGCAAGAAAAATCCAAGGAAGATGAAGTATTAAAAATAGATTCTGGAGACCAATTCAGCTTTCCCCATTACCTAGCTCTGTGAATTTTGAAAAATGACTCAACAAGCAAGGCTGCGTTTGAAAAATTGAATGACAAAGGCATGACACTTCTCCTTGTCACAAGAGTCATCTGAGGGGTTTGAAGTGGTGGGGGGGTGGGAGATTGGGGTACCAGGTGATGGGTATTATAGAGGGCACCGATTGCATTGAGCACTGTGTGTGGTGAAAAATAATGAATACTGTTATGCTGAAAATAAATAAATTAATTTAAAAATAAATAAATAAAATGAAAAAAGAAGAATCAAATAGGATAGCATTAGATTGGCCCACAATTAGTTATTTTATTATTATTTTTTACATTTTTATTTCTTTTCAACATAACAGTATTCACTGTTTTTGCACCACTCCCAGTGCTCCATGCAATCCCTGCCCTCCCTAATACCCACCACCTTGTTCCCCCAACTTCCCACCCCTGCCTCTTCGAAATCCTCAGGTTCTTTATCAGAGTCCATAGTCTCTCATGGTTCACCTCCCCTTCCAATTTCCCTCAACTCCCTTCTCCTCTCCATCTGTCCTTGTCTTCCATGCTATTTGTTATGCTCCACAAATAAGTGAAACCATATGATAATTGACTCTCTCTACTAGACTTATACCACTCAGCATAATCTCTTCCAGTCCCGTCCATGTTGCTACAAAAGTTGGGTATTCATCCTTTCTGATGGAGGCATAATACTCCATAGTGTATATGGACCACTTCTTCCTTATCCATTCGTCTGTTGAAGGGCATCTTGGTTCTTTCCACAATTTGGCGACCGTGGCCATTGCTGCTATAAACATTGGGTACAGATGGCCCTTCTTTTCACGACATCTGTATCTTTGGGGTAAATACCCAGGAATGCAATTGCAAGGTCATCGGAAGGCTCTATTTTTAATTTCTTGAGGAATCTCCACAATGTTCTCCAAAGAGGCTGCACCAACTTGCATTCCCACCAACAGTGTAAGAGGGTTCCCCTTTCTCCACATCCTCTCCAACGCATGTTGTTTCCTGTCTTGTTAATTTTGGCCATACTAATGGTGTAAGGTGGTATCTCAATGTGGTTTTAATTTGAATCTCCCTGAAGGCTAGTGATGATGAGCATTTTTTCATGTGTCTGATAGCCATTTGTATGTCTTCATTGGAGAAGTCTCTGTTCATTCTTCTGCCCATTTTTTATATGATTGTCTGTTTTGTGTGTGTTGAGTTTGAGGAGTTCTTTATAGATCTTAGATTTCAACATTTTGTCTGTACTGTCATTTGCAAATATTTTATCCCATTCTTTGGGTTTCCTCTTTGTTTGTTTTGACTATTTCCTTTGCTATGCAGAAGATTTTGATCTTGATGCAGTCCCCAAAGTTCATTTTTACTTTTGTTTCCTTTGCCTTTGGAGACGTATCTTGAAGGAAGTTGCTGTGGCTGATATTGAAGAGGTTACTGCCTATGTTCTCCTCTAGGATTCTGATGGATTCCTGTCTCACGTTGAGGTCATTTATGCATTTCGAGTTTATCTTTGTGTATGGTGTAAGAGAATGGTCGAGTTTTATTCTTCTACAGATAGCTGTCCAGTTTTCCCAGAACCATTTATTGAAGATTGTACTTCACAATTAGTTATTAATAACAGTTTTCTGTCAGTTATGGAGGAGATATGACATCCTTGCAAAGATCACTACATTTTACCTCCCCTTTTCTTGATGATGACTCCCATGAAGTGATTTCATTTGTCACTTGCTACATTGACTTTGGGGTGTTGCAATAGTAAAGAAAGGCACAGGTGCCCTGGGAGGTGGACTTTTCACATCATTTATTTCAGTGATATCTTCCTTCAGAGAACCAATATATTATCCCAGAGCCCCTGAACTGGACAGAAGTTAGGACAGAAACTGTTTTCCACTTACTTAGTCGGTAAGAAGTCTACAAGATGCCTTCAGACAGGGGCACCAGGGAGCAGTGTAAGGCATTTCCCTCTCTCACTACCACCAACTTTCTGGTGTTTCAGGTTCCACCCACAAATTCAGGTCATGAAATTGTGTTCAAGTGAAGGTCACATGGCAATAAAATGTTAAGGCACAGTGAGAGGATAGTAAAGGCTGCCAAATGACAAAGGCTCACCTCAAGTGTCTAGAATGGTGGCCTATCATCACAACACCTCCTGTAAGAGCTTCAGAAGTCCCATAAGACAGAGATCATCTAGGTGTTGAAGGCTGACCAGATAAGGATCTAAAGTCACTCACAATCATTGATTGGTTGAACTCACAGTTCCCAGTTTACAGACACCTCACAACTCTATTTACTCCCCTCAGACCTTATTAGTTCTCTCCCTTTTAGCAGTCCCCTCCTTTCATACATTGCACTCCTGGGAGAATCTGTTAGGCCTTTTTTGAATGCCAGCCAGGCACATGATGACTCTTATTCACCCTGGGTCAAAGCTATAAAACAAAATCACTAAAGCTTATTCCCCTACTTCTACCTTTTAATAGGGAAAGATTCATTGTCCTGTCTCATTTGGAAATTAAGGAACTGTAAATTTTAACCCGCAGATGATATTTGATATTATCTACACAACTCTCATCACAAATGTCTTCTCAAAGAGGTTCATGCAAAGCCCTTTGGATTTGTCTTTTGTTGTCTTAATGAAAAACCACTGAATTGGAAGGTAAAAATTCAGATAGAGTGAAAAGGCCATGAATTCCGGGGGAAGAGAGTGATGTGTTAGTCCCAGTGTGGCCACATCTAGTTGATGAGATAGAAAATAAGAAAGAATTCCTCAGTGTCTACATGCTTTATAAAGACAGATGTTTTCTTTTGGCAAGAAGACAAAAAAAAAACCTGTAACCTGAGAGTGTAAATTCTGCACTGAGAAAACATATTAAATCTAGGCAACAAGAGAGAGGAAGATGGCAGTGTTATTGGAGGATCCTAGGTTTATATTATCCTGAGAATGCAAGTAGATAACTGTCTAATTATCCCAAGTACCCCAGAAATCAACTGGAAATCACACAGAAGAAAATCCACAACTAAAAGGAGAGAAGAGGCCACATGGAAAGGTGAGAAGTGCAGAAAAGTGTTTTAGGGAAGGAATGGGTTACTATTGCCACTAGTGCCAGCATGCCCTGGACTTGGAGAAGGACAGAGAGAGAAGAACACACGAGGAAAGCCCAAGAAGAAAGCTTCCCCAAAGCCACTGGCTTGGGACATAAGAGAGACTGATTTTCATGAATTTTTGCAGCCAGTAGATCTTACCGCCTGGAGTTTTAAGGGTTAGGAGCCATGACTGTGACAGAGGCCTGAGGCCTGAGGACATGGTGCTGCTCTTGGAGGGAAGGCAGGCCCACAACCAAGGGATAGAAACCATTGAAATAGTGATCTGAAGAGCATCTGGGAAACAAGGGATGGGGTGAAATATTCACTCTTCTCAGAGCACAAATCATAGAACCAGTATCAGGCAAATGCCTTTCATTTTTTTTTTTTTTTACTATTTTATTTATTTATTTGACAGACAGAGATCACAAGTAGGCAGAGAGGCAGGCAGAGAGAGATAGAGAGGAGGAAGCAGGCTCCCCGCTGAGCAGAGAGCCCGATGCGGGACTCGATCCCAGGACCCTGAGATCATGACCTGAGCCGAAGGCAGCGGCTTAACCCCCTGAGCCACCCAGGCACCCAGCAAATGCCTTTCTGGGAAAGGTTATTGCTAATGCTATGTCCCCCTCCTGCTCCTCAGAATAAATATAGCATCACCTACAAGAAGCAGCACAGCACCAACACTACCTGTTAAACTTCCTTGCACCAAGCCTCAACCCACTGTGCTCTAGCAGGACTATCCTTCTTAGGCAACCTTACCTCAGTTCTAGCATGGCAGGCAAAATATACTGATAAAGGAAAAAAAAACCTTAAAAACAGCAAAATAAAAGAAGCCCTTAATGTACAATGCAAGACCCATAAAGCTATCTTCATATTTCACAAAAGAAACTAGCCAAACTAGATAACAGCGGCATGATATATTCAAAGTACTGAATGGTAAAAATGATAGATAGATGAAGATAGAGAGATAAATGATAGATAGATAGATAGGGCCAGGATTGCTCTATCCAGCAAAGTAATCATTCAGAGTAAGAGAGAGTTTCCATGACAAACAAAAAGTAAGGAGTTTCTGACCCCTTAACTAGTCCTGAAAGAAATATTAAAAGGGTCTCTTGGAGCGGAAATGAAAGACCAAAAGTTACAAAGCAAGAAAGATTAGAGAAAAATGTCCAGAAACAACACCAAAATAAGAACTAAAATGGCAATAAATACATATCTATGAATAATTACTTTGAATGTAAATACACTAAAAGCTCCACTCAAAATAACATAGTGTGTCAGAATGGATAAAAAAAAAACAAAAAACAAAAACAAACAAACAAACAAACAAACAAAAAAAAAAACAAAAAAACTAGACCCATATATATGCAGGCTGAAAGAGACATATTTTAGACCTAAAACCAATGCATATTAAAAGGGAGGTGATAGAGAAACACTTACATGTAAATGGATGTTAAAAAAAAAAAGCCAGGATATCAAAACTTATATTGGACAAACTAGACTTCAAAACAAAGACTGTAACAAGAGATGAAGAACATTATATCATAATAGAGGAGAAAATCCAAAAAGAAGATAAAATAATTGTAAATATTTATACACCCAAATTGGTAACACCCAAATATGTATATGTATATGTATATGTATATGTATATGTATATGTATATGCATACATGTGCATGTAATTGAATATATTCATTCAATTCTTTCTCTCTCTACATATATAAGTTCCTAGGAGGCTGAGTTGACAGCGTTCTCATTCTGTCGGGTCACAATGCTGCTTGGTGTCCAGGAAGACCTTAGAATGTGGCAGTTGCTCAGGGGTAATGCAGGATTCTCCTACCCTGAAGGTAGGACCCAGCTCCCAAGAGCAAGGTTTCCTTCTGGGGACAGGAGGGGTTCTGTTGTGTGGCTCAGGGAGCACATGTTGGAACCTAAGTTGTTATTCAGAACAGGCCTCTGTGGACAGACGCCTGAAAACCTAAACTAGGGTTCTGATGTACACATATTCACATATATGTGTATATACATATACATATACAAATATATATATATATATATATATATATATATATATATATACACACATATATATATATGTATATATATATATACATTGTAATACATATATATTGTGACCCACAGCCTGAGCCCCCTTTCAAACACGCTCCTTCAAGAGCTGGAACAGGAGCCCTCAGAGTGGGCTTACCTTAGGCCCAATTCTTAAAACTCAGTGGGGTTCTCTAGGCTCCTGGGCCCAGAGCCATCATTGGAATCCCTGTTTGGGCTGGACCCCTGAGACAGAAAACACCACTCTTCCCTTTTCCCAGAGAAGACACTATACTCTTAGGAGCCGGGCAGAATCCTCAGAGAGGAAGACTCTCCCGTTGCCCCATGAGGCCACCTACATTCTGTGGCCACCCTAGACACACAATTCAGGCCACCTACATTCTGTGGCCACCCTAGACACACAATTCAGACAGAAAAGCCTGTGCTACCTCCTACCAGCCACCTGAATTTCAAATCCCGAGGAGCTTCCTTCAGGGTGTGCAGATAGGGCCAGCCATTTCCTTGCCCCTAACCCTAACCCAAGTTTGTGTCTGCAGACTTCTGTCCCCAGAGACCTGGCCCACATGCCCTCCAGATTTGGGCCTCCAGAGCCACACCACAGGACTGGGCCTGCTCTCCCAAAGGAAACTCTGCCCGTCACAGTTGCCCAAACCTTCCGGATTGGGAGAAACCTGCAAGCCCCTGAGCCCAACCCAATTTCGTTGGCCACTCTGGACAAAAATGCATAGTCTGACACACCCTAGGCACCTACCTCCAGGCACACACAGGTCAATGGCCCTGAGTCAGACAATTGAACCTGACATGGCCCTAGGACCACATTGGAACCCTAGCATAGGTTTACAGGCATCTGTACCCAGATGTTTGTTCTGGAATACCAACATAGGGTCCAACATGTGGTCCCTGAGCCACACAACAGAACCCCTCCTGTCCCCAGAAGGAAAATTTCTCTAGGGAGCTTGGTCCAACCCTCAGCGTAGGTGAATCCAGCATGGCCCCTGAGCCACCACCACTTTCTAAGGTCTCCTGGACACCAAGCAGCATTGTGACCCATCAGCCTGAGAACCCCTGTCAAGTCAGCCCCCTGGAACTTCTCCCCAGAGCCAGTGGATCGATTCTGCCCTCTACCTTGGCTGCAATGGTAACGTGAGGTAGGCTTTCCAGGCATCCATTCAGAGAGCTCTGCTATCCAATCGTTCCATATGGGGTATGCTGTAGCCATTCAACAGGACTCCCCCTATCCTGCAGAAGGACATTTTGCTGTTTGGAACAGCTCACAAGCCCCAGAGTGGAAAAACCTCCATGGCCTCTTGAGGCCACCCCTCCATTTGTCAGTCACCATGGACACAAACTCCAGCGTGAGTGGACATCTGACACTCGCCCTTACTCAAGTGCTGGAAATCTCGAATCAGCCGCTACACGTTGGTACTGCCATGTGCTTGGCACTGAACTGGACCATAGCTTGTGTTTTCAGACTTCTGTCCTCACACTCCTGGCCCACAAGCCCTCCAGATTGTTAATTCTAAAGTCATAATGCAGACATCTGCCTGCATGGCTCTCAACAACACCCCAAGATCATAAGCCACCCTGTGCAATAATGCTCTGTCCGACACAGCCAGAGAACTGACCTCCTGTCAACCACCCAGATAGAAGGTCCCATATCCTGCAGGTAGGACCTGCCGTGGACCAACACCATCATCTCTACACAGCCTGGGTATTCAGGCAACTCTACCCAGACCATAGCTCAAATCCCTGCCTATGGGGGTACCTGAAGCACAAAAGAGCACTCCATCTTCCCCATGGCAGGAAACCTGGCTGTTGGGGTGGGTGTCCAACCCTCAGAGTGGGAGCGAGCTGCATAGCCCATGAGACCATGCCCACCCAGGAGGGCTGTGCTGGGCTCAAACAGGCATTGTGACCCTCAGCCTGAGCCCACTTTCAAACAATCTCCCTCGGGAGCTGGACCAGGAGCCCGCAGAGCTGGCTTGAAATACCCCTAAGCCCATTTCCTAACCCTCGGTGGAGTTCTCCAGGCACCCGGCCCAGAGCCAGTCTCTGGAATCCCTGTTTTGGCGGGATCCCTGAGACGGAAAACAGCACTCTTCCCTTCCCCAAGAAAGATGCCAAACTTTTGGGAGCTGGGAGAATCCCCAGAGAGGAAGAATCTCCCATGGCCCCATGAGGCCACACCTACATTCTGTGGCCATCCAAGACATACTTCAGACAAATGCCTGCACTACCTCCTCCCAGCCAACCAAATTTCAAATCCCAGGGAGCTGCCGTCAGGGTGTACAGATAGGTCCTGCCATCACCTCGTCCCTAACCCTAACCCGAGTTTCTATCAGCAGACTTCTGTCCCCAAAGCCCTGGCACACATGCCCTCCAGGATGGGGCCTCTGGAGCCACACTACAGGACTGGCCCTGCCCTCATTAAGGAAACTCTGCCCATCACAGTTGCCCAAACCCTCCAGATTAGGAGAAACCTGGAAGGCCCCTGAGCCCACTCCAATTTCGTAGGCCACTCTGGACAAAAATGTGTAGTTTGACAAAATCCTAGGCACTTACCTCCAGCAGACACACAGACGTAGCCTGACTCATGGCCCTGAGTCAGACGATTAAAACTCACCTGGCCCGAGGACATCATCAGAACCCTAGCTTAGGTTTTCAGGCGTCTGTCCACAGAGGCCTGTTCTGAATAACAACTTAGATTCCAACATGTGCTCCCTGAGCCACACAACAGAACTCCTCTGGTCCTCAGAAAGAAACCTTGCTCTTGGGAGCTGGGTCCTACCTTCAGGGTAGGAGAATCCTGCATTACCCCTGAGCAACTGCCACATTCTAAGGTTTCCCTGGACACCAAGCAGCATTGTGACCCGACAGACTGAGAACGCTGGCAACCAGCCTCCTAGGAACTTTGCCCCAGGACCAGCGGATCTAACCTGCCCTGTTCCTCGGCTGCAATGATAATGCATGGTGGGCTTTCCAGGCATCCATGCAGAGAGCTCTGCTATCCAATATTTCCATATGAGGGATGCTGTAGCTATTCAACAGGACTCCCCTGTCCCATAGAAGGACACCTTACCGTTTGGAGGAGCTCACAAGGTCCAGCGTTGGGAAACCTCCAAGGCCTCTTGAGGACATCCCTCCACTCATTGCCCATCATGGACACAAACTCCAGTGTAAGCAGACATCTGACACTTGCCCTTATACGGGGTTTAGAGATCTGGAATCAGCCGCTGCACATTGGAACTGCCATGTGCTCAGCACTGAACTGAACAGAAGCCTTTGTTTTCAGACTTCCATCCTCAGTCCTGGCCCACAAATCCTCCACACTGGGAATTTTGAAGCCACAACGCAGCCTTCTGCCTGCCCACTTGAATGCAGAATTGCCCTATGGGTCTGCCCAGAAACCCCACATGAGGATCCAGCTGCACAGACCTGGAAGGCACCACAAGATCATAGGTCGCCCTGTGCATTAATGCTGTGTCAGCTCTCATGCTCTGTGCACTAATGCTCTGGCCCACAAGCCAGAGGCCAGACCTCCTGTCAGCCACCCAGATAGTGGGCCCCATATCCTGTAGGTGGGTCCTGCCATGGCCCGAGGCCATCAACTCTACCCAACCTGTGTATTCAGGCATCTCTCCCACACTTTAGCTCAAATCCTTGCCTATGCAGGAACCTGAAGCACAAAGAGCACTCCACCTTCCCCATGGCAATAATCCTGGCTGTTGGGATGGGTGTCCAACCATCAGAGTGGGAGCCAGTTGCATGGCCCATGAGACCACATCCACACAGTAGGGCCGCCCTGAGCACAAGCAAGCATTGTGACCCTCAGCCTGAGCCCGCTTTCAAACAAGCCCCCTTGGGAGCTGGACCAGGAGCCCGCAGATGCGCTTGCCATACCATTAGGCCCAATTCATATCCCTCGGTGGGGTTCTCCAGGTGCCTGGACCCAGAACATATCTCTGGAATCCCTGTTTGGACTGGACCCCTGAGACAGAAAGCAGCACTCTTCCCTTCCCTCAGAGAAGACACTAAACTCTTGGGAGCCGGGCAGAATCCCCAGAGAGGAAGAAACTCCCATGTCCCTATAAGGCCACCCCTACATTCTGTGGCCATTCTAGACATAATATTCAGACATAAAAGCCTGACCTACCTACTTGAAGTCGTAGGATTTCAAATCCTGAGGAGCTTGTCTCAGGGTGCGCAGATAGGGCAGGCCATCCATTCGCCCCTAACCCTATCTGGAGTTTGTTTCTGCAGACTTCTGTCCCCAAGACCTGGCCCACATGCCCTCCAGGAAGGGGCCTCCAGAGCCACACCACAGCACTGGGCCTGCCCTCATGAAGGAAACTTTTCCCATCACAGTTGTGCAAACCCTTCAGATTAGGAGAAACATGCAAGGACCCATAACCCACCCCAATTTCGTAGACCATTCTGGACAAAAATTCGTAGACTGACACACCCGAGGCACCTACCTCCAGGCACACACACAATGTCTCTGAGTCAGACGATTGAACCTGACCTGGCCTTAGGACCACATCAAAACCCTAGCTTATGTTTTCAGGCATCTGTTCCCAGAGGCCTGTTCTGGAATACCAACACATGGTCTAACATGAGATCCCTGAGCCACACAACAGAACCCCTCCTGTCCCTAGAATGAAACCTTGCTCTTGGGAGCTGGGTCCAAACCTCAGAGTAGGAGAATTCTGCATGGCCCCTGAGCCCCAGCCACATTGTAGAATATGGTGGTCTCCCTGGACACCAAGCAGCATTTTGACATGTCAGCCTGAGAACCCCTGTCAACTCAGCCCCCTAGGAACTTCGCCCCAGTGCCAGCGGATTGAACCTTCCCTGTTCCTCGGCTGTAATGATAATGTGAGGTGGGCTTTCCAGGCATCCATACGGAGAGCTCTGCTATTCAATCTTTCCATATTGGGGACCTTGGAGCCATTCAACCAGACTCCCCCTGTCCTGCAGAAGAACACTTTGTTGTTTAGAATAGTTCACATGTCCCAGCATGGGAAAACCTCCATGGCCTCTCAAGGCGACCCATCCATTCGTCAGCCATTATGGAAGCAAACTCCAGCGTGAGTGGACATCTGACACTCGCCCTCCTCAGGTGCTGTAGATCTCGAATCAGCCGCTACACATTGGAACTGCCATGTGCTCAGTACTGAACTGAACCAAAGCTTGTATTTTCAGACTTCCGTCCTCACACTCCTGGCCTGCAAGCCCTCCAGAATGTTAATTCTTACGTCATAATGCAGCCTTCTCCCTGCTCACCTGAAAGCAGAAGTGCCCTATGGATCTGCCCAGAAACCCCACATGAGGATCCAGCTGCATGGCCCTCAACAGCACCCCAAGATCATAAGCCACCTTGTGCAATAAAGCTCTGTCGGACACAGACAGAGCCCCGACCTACTGTCAACCACCCAGATAGCAGGCCTTGTATCCCACAGGTGGGACCTGCCATGGCATGAGGCCGTCATCTCTACCCAACCTGGGTATTCAGGCATTTCTCCCCAGACCTTAGCTCAAATCCATGCCTATGGGGGAATCTGAAGCACAAAAGAGCACTCTGCCTTCCCCATGGCAGGAAACCTGGCTGTTGGGATGGTTGTCCAGCCCTCAGAGTGGGAGCCAACTACATGGTCCGTGAAACCACGCCCACATAAGAGGGCATCCCTGGGCACAAAAAGGCATTGTGACCCCCAGCCTTAGTCCACTTTCAAACAAGCCCCATTGGTTGCTGGACCAGGAGTCTGCAGAGTGTGCTTGCCATACCCCTAAGCCCGATTCCTAACCCTCGGTGGGATTCCCCAGGTGCCTGGACCCAGAACCATCTCTGGAATCCTTGTTTGGGTGGGACCCTGAGACAGAAAACAGCAATCTTCCCTTCTGCCAGAGAAGACACCAAACTCTTGGGAGCCAGGTAGAATCCCCAGAGAGGAAGAATCTCCCATGGACCCATGAGGCCACACCTACACTCTGTGGCCACCCTACACACACAATTCAGACAGAAAAGCCTGCACTACCGCCTCCCAGCTGCCTGAATTTCAAATCCTGAGGAGCTTCCCTCAGGGTGTGCAGATAAGGCCTGCCATCACCTCGACCCTGACCCTAACGTGAATTTGTCTGCAGACGTCTGTCCCTAGAGCCCTGTCCCACATACCCTCCAGGATGGGGCCTCTGGAGACACACCTCAGGACTGGGCCTGCACTCGTGAAGGAAACTCTGCCCATCACAGTTGCTCAAGCCCTCCAGATTAGGAGAAACCTGCAAGGACCCTGAGCTCACCCCAATATTGTAGGCCACTCTGGATCCAAATGCATAGTCTGACAATACCCTAGGCACCTTCCTCCAGGGAGACACCAGGTCAATGGCCCTGAGTTAGACGATTGAACCTGACCAGGACCTGGTATCTCATTGGAACCCTAGCTGAGTTTTTCAGGCCTCTATCCCCAGAGGCCTGTTCTGGAATACCAACCTACTGTCCAACATGTGGTCCCTGAGCCACACAACAAAACCTGTCCTATCCCCAGGAGGAACCCTTGCTCTTGGGAGCTGGGTCCAACCCTCAGGGTAGGAGAATCCTGCATGGCCCCTGGGCTACCACCACATTCCAAGGTCTCCATGGACAACAACCAGAATTGTGACCTGTCATCCTGAGAGCCCCTGTCAACTCAGCCCCCTGGAACTTCACCCCAGATCCAGCGGGTTGAACCTGCCCTGTTCCCCCACTGCAATGGTAACACGAGGTGGACTTTCCAGACATCCATTCAGAGTGCTCTTCTATCCAATCTTTCCATATGGGGGATGCTGTAGCCATTCAACCGGACTCCCCCTGTCTCACAGGAAGACACCCTTGTTGTTTGGAGCAGCTCACAAGCTCCAGCGTGGGAAAGCCTCCATGGCCTATCAAAGTGACCCCGCCATTAGTCAGCCTTCGTGGACACAAACTCCAGCATGAGCTGACATCTGACATTCGCCCTTACTCAGGTGCTGGAGATCTCGAATCAGCACTACACATTGGAACTGCCATGCGCTCGGCACTGAACTGAACCATAGCTTGTGTTTTAGGACTTCCGTCCTCACACTCCTGGCCTGAAAACCCTCCAGATTGGGAATTCTGAAGCCACAACGCAGCCTTCTGCCTGCCCACCTAAAAGCAGAAGTGCCCTATGGGTCTGCCCAGAAACCCCACATGAGGATCCAGCTGCACGGCCCTGGAAGGAACCCCAAGGCCACCCTTTGCTCTAATGCTCTGTTGGACACAGCCAGAGCCCTGACCTCCTGTCAGCCACCCATATAGCGTGACCTGTATCCTGCAGGTGGGACCTGCCAGGGCCCAAGGCCATCAACTCTACCCAACCTAGGTATTCAGGCATCTCTCCCCACACCTTAACTCAAATCCCTGCCTATGGGGGAACCTGAAGCACAAAGAGCACTCTGCCTTCCCCATGGCAGTAAACTTGGCTGTTGGTATGGGCTCTCTGCTCAGCGGGAAGCCTGCTCTCCCCCCCTCCTCCAGCCTCTCTGCCTACTTGTGATCTCTCTCTCTGTCAAATAAATAAATAAATAATATCTTAAAAAAAAAAAAAAAAGAAGATGAATTGGATTTTTTTCCTTGAGAGGAAAGAGAAATAAATTCTTGACAATTTCTGCCCATGCAACAAAGTGCCTGATTTTATAAAACAGTTAAAATACAATGAGGAGTGTTTTCTCATGGTTTAAATAGAATTGGATCAAATATACTTGTTTAACTTTGTACTTCTTGCTTGTAGTGCAAATAGTATTTTTTATTTTAATACTAAGACTCTGTATATTTTCCCCCAAATACCTTGTTTTTAACCTAAAAAGCATGTTATATAAAGAAAGATTTATTTTTTAAAGTAATGATATTATGTAATTTTTGCCTCTAGGCAATGCAGTAAAAAATCTAGTCGTCATAGTAGAAACTTTGGCTTTTTATGGGAACACTTCTGGTTCAACATAGAAAAGAACTCAAAAATAAAATTATGAACTTGGATAATTTCTAGGTGGTCAAACATAATGCTTAGTTCCTATTCCTTTTCCTTAACTAGATTCCAGAGTTTCATTATTTTCAGGATAAAATGCATCTTAAACTCCCATAACTTTCTCAATGTTATAATGAGTTGAGCATTAAATAGTGTTCTTGGGAAGGAGGGACAAGATAGCAGAGAAGTGGGAGACCCTATTTCAACGAGTCCCCTACATTGAGCTACATATCTACCAGAACATTCTGAACATCTAGAAAATCAGTCTGAGATGCAAGATTATACACTTCTGGTCTCCATGAGAGCAGAAGACACCATTTGAGAGGTAAATCAGAGTGGGGATGCTCATACTGATATCAGAACATAAACAGACAGGGGAGGGAGCCACTAGCAGCAACCCCATTGGAAAGTAATACCCCAATACGAAAGTATACTGTGGTAGGGGACTAGCATTATCTTGGAATCTGGTTAAAAGAACTCAAAAAGAGTAAAAGATCTTAAGGGACAACTGATAAAATCAGGCAGTCACAAACATGACCTAATCCCACAGACCATAAAACCGTCTGTTTCTTCAAGTTTACATTCTCTTGTGGTTCATCTCTCCCTCCCTCTTGTGGTTCATTCCCCCACCTTCCTTTTTCCCTTTATCTCCTAATGTGCTCCATGTTATTCCTTATTTTCCATCTTATGGTTGCAAGTCTCCCACTTTGAAAATTCCCTTGAACTTCATTTTGACCCCCAGAGGAAACTTCCTCACAGTTCCCATCCATGTATGCCCAGGTGCTATGAGCATACTGTCATTAATGACCTCAGCCCAGGAGCCACAGATCTAGGCACTTTCCCTAGAATCTCAGTTGGAGTCAAATGTAAACACCAGATCACTGGTATTTGCATCACACCTACACTCCCACTCCATATCCCTGCAGCTAAAATCGACCATAGCCCAGGAGGGTCCATCGAGGAATCTCAGCTCCCAACTCATTCTGACTCCAGTGTTCAATTTATCAGAAGGTCAGTACTGACTTCTGGAAGTGGCCCCATTATTCATAACCATATAGACCCTAGAGTCTCCAATGTACACCTGTTCCCACCTCTCTCCCACTGCGCCTTATTCTGTGCATACACCCATGCACCTAAAAGACCCAATGTGAATGCCATATTTCTCCCCAATTTCTGCAGTGCTTCTTTGGTCAGAATGGAGCCTGCATCCTGGCCTGTCATACCATTCTACCTCCTGCTCTGACCCCAAATCTACTGACCCAGAGACAGGGAATCATACCCTGCCTCTGAAGTCGTTCTACCCTTCTTGCATTGTCTTGTCACATTTGTTCTTCCAAGGACTGCATCACAGACAAATCTGTTCTGGGTAAACAGCTGTTTTCCTGGCCACAGTCTGAAGCCATAAAATCAGGGGTCAAGCTCAAATTTATCAAAAATCCTGAAAAATTGGTCTCTGCCAATGCTTTATGTAGAAATACCTGTGAACAGACACATGGATTGTCTATTCCTTCCAATCAGAATGGTGCAGAACTTTGGTCCTCCGTTTTGGTTCTAGAGGTTAGTAAGTCTGAACAAGTTGATGAGGACAGGCAGGTTATGCTCAATGTCAACTCTGCATGCTTAACCAACATATTCTCAGAGCCATGGAGAACCCAACATCAGGAGAGTGTAATCGATGATAACTGAGAGTTCCTTTACTTGTTGCCAAGTCCAGGTTCTCATGGTAAGCCTGCTGTCTAAGTGTCTGCTTGACCTAATAGAGAGCTGTGTTGTTGGTGTTGAGTTCCAAGGGCTGTATTGTTGGTCTACAGGTCCAAGGGTGCTTCCTTATCTCATTGCCAAGGAGAGTGTTTAACCTAGCAGACAGCTCAGTTTCTGGTCTCCAGTTCCACGGGCACATGGTGAGCCTGCTTTCAACGTGTGTCCTTGGCCAAGCTACAAAAATAGTTGTTTGTCTTGATGCCAAAAGGCACACTTTGAGCCTCCTCTCTGGGTGTCTACTTGACCTAGTTCAGACCTGATATTGTGGCTTCCATGTCCATGGGCCCATAGTGAGCCAAGGAGACATAGTGAAGCTGTCTTCTTGGCTTGTCACAGAGGTGCAATGTTGGTCTTCAGGCCCAAGGGCACCCAGTAAACTGACTGTCAACATGCCAGTGTAGCCCATTACACAACTCAGTTGTCATTCTCCATGTCCAAGGACCCATGGGAAGCCTGTTTCCAAGGTGTCCACTTGGCCAAGCAAAGAGCTGAGTTGTGTCTCCAGGTCCAGGTGTACATGACGAGCCTCTTATCTAGGTGTCTGCTTGTCCTTCCCAGATCTCCTTTCTTGGGCTCAATGTCCAAGGTCACAGGTTTAGCCCACTATCAAGGTGCCTGCTTAACCCACCAGACAGCTGAATTATAGTCTCCTTGTCCATGGACCCATGGTGAGTCTGGTGTCCAGGTACCTCTTTGGCCTAGTGGAAAGCTGAGTATTTGTCCACTGGGTACAAAGGCCCATGGTAAAGCTTCTGTTGAGATGAATCATTTTACTGATATAAGCTGAGATGCAGGACCCATGGTTTGTTGGCATTTGGCAAGCATGTTCTCTGGGAATCCTTGCCTTGTGCTGCACAGGGCTGGCCAGAATTAGGCATGGAGGTTCCATTTCCACCCAGTTTCTATGTGACTCATCTGTCCAGTGTCAAATGGAATCAGGAGCCTCTCCCAGTCTTTGTGTTCCTGGGAGGTGCTCTGTCCTGAGTTCTGAATGTCTCTTTGTTAGGCTGTATTTGAGGATTAATAGTCTGTGGGCTCTGGGTTAGCCAGGTTTCTGGGGAATTGTTTTGTCCACTGCTGAGTTATTTCAGACAGTCCATGGATTGAGGGCCAGTGTTCCAAGGACTAACACTTCATACAGAGATGTGGTAATTCCTTTTCCCAGGACTTACTTGTTTTGTAAAATTCCCCCTCTGCCTGATGTCTCCATATATTCCACACATTGTGCACATCTGGGTTGGCTGGATTTTCAAAGCACTCATGTGCCCTGTGCTGAGCCAGGTTTGAGGGCTTCATAGTAGTACTGTGCCCAATGTTCCCTCAGGATGTGGACTCAGCTTTCCTGTACTGAAGACTGCACCCCTGGGGTCATCCTGTACTGATGACCCCAGGGGTGTGGGGCCCATCTGGCTGAGAATCCATGGTATTCTGATAACCAAT
The DNA here is from genome assembly GCF_030435805.1 of Mustela lutreola. Taxonomy (NCBI): domain Eukaryota; kingdom Metazoa; phylum Chordata; class Mammalia; order Carnivora; family Mustelidae; genus Mustela; species Mustela lutreola. The sequence goes on from NC_081294.1 coordinate 167,385,495, forward strand.
TGTCCCACACCCACGTGCCAAATGAGCATGTCTTCCTGAGGTCCTGAGCCAGCATCATAGTGTGGAATGGGTCTCGGTTTTGCCGTGTATGGGTGCAAGAACTCTCTGGACCACAGAGGGAGAAAAATGTAAATGCTAACATGATGGTGGTGGTAAGAGCCTGGTTAGCCAAAGGAACTTACTTGTAAATCCCGGATATAGGGGCGAGCCAGGCTGGATGGAGACATCCAATCAATGGGGTGTGCATATATTTACTGTGCTGAGTTGAAATCCCATTGGCCACCTGTGTGTTGGCTGGGCTCAACCAACTTTATAAAGGTTAGTCTGTGAGGCTGGACTGGGGGAGTCGTAGGAGGAGTTAGAGTAGCCATTAGAGTAGTAGGAGGAGTTAGAATAGCAGTTAGAATAGCTGTTAGGATAGTCATTAGAATATTGTTGGGATAGCCCTTAGAGTAGCAGTTAGAATAAATGTTAGGATAGCCATTAGAATAGCTCTTGGGATAGCCGTTAGGGTAGCAGTTAGAATAGCTGTTAGGATAGCAGTTAGAATAGCCATTGAGATAGCCATTAGTCTTTGGGAGAGTTGGAGCGTTGTGATCATCATGATCATCTGGAGCATCGTGGTTGTCCTGGTCATCATAGTCATAGGCAGTGGCTCCATGGAAAACAGCCTCACTGCCTGCAGCCTCACCACAGTGAGCAGCTTCACCACCACTGAGCCATGGCCCCATCGTAAGCAGCCTCACCACCCCTAGCCATGGCGCCACCACGAGCGGCCTCACCAGAGTGGCATCATTCTGGGGAGTGGCTTCATTGGAGCAGCCTCATTCGGGGAGCAGCCCTTGTCCGGGGAGCAGCCCTGTCCGGGGAGTTGCCTCCTCAGCAGCAGCCTCATCTGAAGTGACCTCATCTTGGGAACGGCCTCGTCTAGAGCGGCCTTGTCAGGAGCAGCATCATGGGGAGCAGAGTCTGCATCATCAGGGCTGTCCTCATTGTCATTGTCTCTTCATCGTCTGGAGCAGCCTCATCCAGGGAGCGGTCTTGTCTTGGGAGCGGCCTCATCCGGGGAGTGGCGTCATTGGGGAAAGGCCTCGTGCAGAGTGGCCTTGTCTAGGGCAGCCTTCTTGGGAGCAGCCTTATCAGGGTCATCATCGTCTTCTCTTCATAAGAGATGGCCCCTACCAGTCGGTTTGATTTTCGATGCTTGGTGCGAAATAAAGCTTTGCTTGACTTTCGCTTTGCATCAGTTTAGTTCCTTTGATCATGGACCTTAACAGTGGGGGCTCATCTGGGATCAAATAACGAGAACTGGTCATCCTGGACATCGTAGTCATAGGCAGTGGCACCACTGTGAACGGCCTCGCCGCCAGAAGCCTCACCACCAGCAACCTCACACAGTGAGCGGCCTCACCACCACCAAGCTGCGGTCCTGCCACAAGCGGCCTTGCCTCCCTGGGCCTCGGCCCCACCAAGAGCGGCCTTGCTGCCCTGGGCCATGGCCCTGCCATGAGCAGCCTCGTCGCCCCATGCTGCGGTGCTGAGCGACCTTGTCAGCAGCAGCCTTGTCCTGGGAGTGGCCTTGTCCAGAGTGGCCTCTTCTTGGGAGAGGCCCTGTCTGGAGAGCAGCCTCGCCAGAGCAGCCTCATTCTGGGGAGCAACCTCATCAGCAGTGGCCTTGTCCTGGGAGTGGCCTTGTCCAGGGTGGCCTCTTCTTGGGAGCGGCCCTGTCCAGGGAGTGGCCTCACTGGAGCAGCCCCTGTCTGGGGAGCAGACCTGTCTGGGGATTGACTTCGTCAGCAGTGGCCTCATCCTGGGAGTGGCCTCTTCTTGGGAGCGGCTCCGACTGGGGAGTGGCCTCGTCCTGATAACAGCCTCATCCAGAGTGGCCTCGTCTGCAGAGCAGCCTCGTCCAGAGCAGCCTCATCAGGAATGGCATACTTGGGAGTGACCTTGTTGGCATCATTGTTGTCATCTCTTTGTAAGAGATGGCCCCTACCAGTCAGTTTGATTTCCGATGCTTGGCATGAAATAAAGCTTTGTTTGATTTTTGCTTTGTGTCAGTCTCGTTCTTTTGATCATGGACCCTAACATTGGTGGCTCATCCAGGATCAAATGAAAAGAACTGAGCCAGCAACAGAATTTTTGGGAAAAGCCTCTGGAGGTATTGGGATCTTGGGTATTGGAATCTTGTCTATCTGTCTGGTTGGAGCTCCAGGGTATGGCCCACCGGGGAGAAGCTGGACACAGTCATGCTTTCCAGGGCTGAATTGGATGCGGGGATGCCCCATCCCACTGCTGGTAGATCGACGGGCAGTTTGAGTCCCCCTGGGCGGTCTGGGGGGGGTTTGAGTCCCCTAGGCAGTCAGGGGATTGCTGGGGGACTTTGAGTTCCCCTGGGGGGTCAGGGGCCTGCCAGAGAGTTCAAGTCCCCCCGGGTGGTGGCCGGGGTGTTTGAGTCCCTCTGGGCAGCCGGGGGGTTCGAGTCCCCCTAGGCGGTCACCAGGGACTGAGAAAATCCCCACCAGTGGCAGGACAGCTGGGTCTGTGGTTGTCTTTGTTTTGTCTTTTTGTTGTCTGTTGTGTTGCTTGCTACGATTGAAGGAATGGAGCAAGCAGAGAGTAAGGAGATGCTGAGTTTCGTCTCTCCGTTCCTCATGATAGTTGTGGGGCTTCTCCCTCACTCATTTCCTGTGTTAAGGGCTACAACTGGAGCCAACTGGGGTTAGGCTAATGACAGGTTAAGGTGCCCAGTGCTGATGCTCATTGGAGCCAGGTGTGGAATATGATTGCCTAATGGGCCACTTTTGGTAATTAGAACTGGCACTGTGGGATATACGGACCTTGAGACAGAGACTTTAAGGAATATTCCCAAGCAGCTGCCAAAACTCCCTTCATTTTGGGGAATTCCTTGCCTTCTCTGGCATGATGTGGACTGCCAAGCACCTCCCCCTTGTTGGCAGGGAAAGTATGGCATCTGAAGTGGAATGGGCCTAGATGGAACATGAGATCTGTTGGTGGAGGGATGGCTGGGCTGATGGTTAATTGTCTGTCTCAGGGTTTTAGTGGATAATTGTTAAAGTAGCTTTCGGAGTCTTTGGTAACCTCAATCTTTGAAGTTTTGCTTGGATGACAAATGGGATGAAGTGCTAGGGCGCTGGTTGCTGGAACTAGGTTTGTGCTTTTGAAATCTGTTGGTAAACATGTTTTGTGCATAACTGCTGTTGCATCAGTTCACAATTGGTTAATATTTAGTCTTCACTAGAGATTGAGATGTTTCTAAGAAAATGTAAATGGTTTTCTTTGCCCACCCAGAATTGTAAATGAGATCTCTTTGACTCATAAGGCTTTTCCCTGATATGCAAAGTTACTCAGGAAGTACTGCTAAATCAATGATAAATCTTGGGTTACATTTGGGTAAATGCTATAACTACTCCAGAGGGTCTATACATTTCCTAAAATTTTAATGTTTTGGTAAGGGTCATCTTTTGATATTTAATCATATCTATTCTGAGTTTTATTGTCATTTGTAATTGTTTTAATTCTCTTGTAAGATGAATTCAGCCTTAAAGAAAATTCATATGGGAGACTTTCAGAACAAATACAGGACTTTGATATGTTGAAATCCTGGAACTGAATTTCCAGAAGTAAAAGTTGCACTGGGACTAAAGCAGAATTAGTACGGTGACTCAAGGTAAGAATGAGTTTCCAGGAGCTTTCCTAGAAAGGCTAAATGAAGGCTATAAAATGTATAGCCTGTTTGACCCTGAGGCACCCAAAAATAAGAGGGCAATGAATCTTGCATTTGTCAGTCAGTCAGCCCCAGATATAAGGAGGAAACTTCAGAAAATTGAAGGATTTGAAGGTAAGAATCTGACTGAGTTACTGGGAATAGCAGACAAGGTGTTTAACGACAGGGATGCACAAGAGGATGAAAAACAGACACACACACAAAAAAACTGGTTAAGATTTTGGCATTACATGAGGGGGGAGGAGACAGGTAGGGGATAGTAAATGGAAGGAAAAGCCTAAGCACAGAGAAGGCAAGCGGGAAGACTTAGATTTGGATCAGTGCACTTACTGTAAGGAATAAGGACATTGGACCAGGGAGTGCCCCAAAAAGGAACACAGCAATGCTGGCCACCAGAGTAAAAATTAAAGTCAAAGGAAAATAAGTTGATTTTTTGGTGGACACGGGAGCCCAATTTTCATCATTACTTAAACCTGTGGGAAAAGTACTTGGAGAGGAAATCTGGGTACAAAGAGCAAATGGCACAGAGACATAAATGGGCAACAGAAAGGACTTTAGATTTGGCCTCAGGAATACTTAAACATCAATTTTTGGTCCTCCCTAATGCCCCATATAACTTGATGGGAAGAGATCTCCTTCACAAGTTAAGAGCTGGCATTCAGTTCTCAGAAGGCAACATGACTGTAACCTTGAGACAACCCACCGTACAGATGCTTATGGCAGCAGTAGATGAATACCTCCTTTACGAGCCAGTCTCAAAACCAGAGAAGACAAAGCGAGTGAGCCTTCTCCAAACTTTACAGGTCGAGTTTCCCGAGGTCTGGGCAGAAGAGAAGCCCCCTGGCTTGGCCAAAGAACAACCTCCAGTGGTGGTACAATTAAAGGCAATGGCTACGGCGGTTCACGTTTGGCAGTACCCCCTTCCCTGGGAAGCAAAGGAAGGGATCAGAAAACACATTAACCGTCACCGAGGAGACGGGATCCTAGTTCCTTGCAAATCTCCATGGAACACACCTTTGCTGCCCGTCAAAAAGACTGAGATTGGAGAGTACTGATCTGTTCAGGACATGTGGGAAGTTAATAAACGGGTTGAAGATATCCACCCAATGGTGCCTAACCCCTATAACCTACTCTCCCTCCTGGGCCCCAAAAGAGCTGTGTATACCATCTTAGATTTCAAGGATGCATTTTTCTGCATATCTTTAGCAAGGGAATCTCAACCCCATTTTGCTTTTGAGTGGTCTGACCCAAATTAAAGGTTCCAAGGCCAGCTCACCTGGACAAGGGTTCAAGAATTCAACCACAATTTTTGACGAGGCCCTACACAAGGATTTGCATGAGTACAGAATCTCCAACCCTGGAGTCACTCTGTTACAGTATGTTGATGACTTGCTAGTAGCCGCTGAGGACTATGAGTCATGTTGCAGGGGGATGAGACCTCTCTACAGACTCTGCAGGAAAAAAGGCATAGGGTGTAAGCAAAGAAAGCACAGCTCTGTCAGAGCCATGCCACTTATCTAGGCTTTGATCTCCACAAGGGAGTGCATTCACTGTCTGTGGCCAGGTAACAGGTGATCACCAGATCCCCCTGCCCCACCACATCCCAACAAGAGAGGGAGTTTCTTGGGATGGTGGGCTATTCTTGACTGTGGATACTGTGGTTTGCAGAGATTGCCCAACCTTTCTACAAACTGGCAAAGGGGGCCTCACTATGATAGAGTGGACAGCTGAGTCAGAAGGAGCATCTCGGGAATTACAAACAGCCATACTGAGTGCCCCAGCATTGGCCATCCCATATGTTACCAATCTCTTCCATTCATATGTGGATGTAAAAGCAGGGATGGCCAAAAGAGTTGTTTTTTCTTTTTTAAAGATTTTATTTATTTATTTGACAGACAGAGATCACAAGTAAGAAGAGAGGCAGGCAGAGAGAGAGGAAGGGAAGCAGGATCCATGCTGAGCAGAGACCCCCCCCCCCCCGATGTGGGGCTTGATCTTAGGACCCTGGGATCATGACCTGAGCTGAAGGCAGAGGCCTTAACCCACTGAGCCACCCAGGCATCTCGCCAAAGGAGTTTTGACTCAGACTCTGGGGCCTTGGCAAAGGCCAAAAGCCTATCTTAGCAAGAAACTAGATCCAGTAGCAGCTGGGTTCCCCCCTTGCCTCTGCATAATTGCTGCCAAGGCCCTCCTGGTCAAGGATGCAAGTAAATTGAATTTGGGTCAAAATATCTTCATGACCACCACCCATGCTATCAAGGGCCTTCTCTGGACTCCACCAGACCGATTGATGGCGAATGCCTGAGTGAAGAGGTATCAGGCCCTCCTCCTCAATGAACCAAAAGTGAGCTTCCAGCCCCTGGCAGTGCTAAATCTAGCTGCATTGATGCCAGCGGAGCTGGCTAACCATCCACACGACTGTGGGGGAGGTCCTAACTGAAGCCGGAGGAATAAGGCCAGATCAGAGACATTCCCCTCCCAGATGCCGAGATGATTCTGTTCACAGATGGGAGTAGCTACATTGTCAGTGGAAAGAGGTATGCGGGGGCTGCGGTGGTTTCTTCTGAGCAGACACCCTGGACAGCAGCCCTGCCACATGGAACCTTGGCGCAGAAAGTGGAACTGATTGCACTCACCAAGGCACTGCAGATGGCCAAAGTTAAAACCGCCAACATCTATATGGACAGCAGGTATGCCTTTGCTACTCTCCATATACATGGGACTATTTATAAAGAAAGGGGCCTATTAACAGCAGAAGGAAAAGGAATTAAAACAGAGGAGAAATATTGGCTCTCCTCCAGGCTATTGGGGACCCAAAAGAGGTGGCTGTTATGCATTTCCCAGGACACCAGAAGGGGACTGATCTGATTTCAGACACAATTAGTAGATCAAGCCACAAAGCAAGCAGCCCAAGAAACAGTACAAGAACTGGTTACACTCCTGGCTCCAGCCCTACCAGAAGGACTGAACTATTCAGAAGAAGATTTCAAGTATTTACAAAAATGGGTTAAATTGGACTGTGAAGGGGACTGGGCTAAGAGTAAAACAGGAAAAATAATTCTTCCTTGAAAACTAACTAAGAAGTTAGTAGATCAGATACATCAGGGTTCTCATTTGGGGACACACAAACTCAAGGAGCTTTATAGGCAAGCAGTTGCAGTTTTCTAAATTAGGGTGTATGGTTCAGGATGTAGTTGATAGATGTGCTCAATGCCAGACAGTTAATGTGGGAGGAAATAGAAATGGGAAGAGGGAAAAGAGGAAGAGATAAGGAACCATGAATTTATTGGGAAAAAGATTTTACAGAAATGAAACCCGGAAAATATGGGTACAAGTATATGTTAGTTTTTGTAGATACCTTTTCAGGCTGGGTAGAGGGTTTTTTTCCACCAAACATGAGACAGCAGGAATGGTAGCCAAAAAGCTACTAGAAGAAATAATTTCTATGTCTGGGCTGCCTCTCGCAATAGGATCAGACAATGGCCCTGCATTTGTGAGTTCAGTCTCACAGGCATTGGCCAAGGCCGTGGGCACTAATTGGCAACTATATTGTGCCTACAGGCCCTAGAGTTTCAGGAAAGTAAGAGAATTAACCAGACTCTTAAAGAGACCTTGAGAAAACTAATTCTGGAGACTGGCAGTGGATGGGTGGATCTCCTTCCTTTGGCCCTCCTCAGGTCATGATGTACACCCTATTTAAAGAAGATGACCCAATTTGAAATAATTTTTGGGAGACCTCGTTGCTATCAAGTGGGAAACTTGGAGCCTTGCTGGAAGGGACCATTTACTGTTATCCTGACCACCCCCACAGCAGTAAAAGTAAGAGGTATTAGGACCTGGGTTCATGTGGTCACTTCAAACGAGCCAAGAATATGGGCACCCCCCAGAGATGGAAGCTGCAGCTGACAGACCCCACTGACTATGGACTAAAGCTAAGACTAAAAAAACTGTGAGTTTATTATTGCTCTTATTGTTTCCTGTTTATGTAAAGTATAAGCAGGAAATTAGATGAGTGGAATTAGGAAAATGGAAAAGGTTATACAAAGTGTTGAATGGCTAACTCATCAGCCAACTGTGCACTACTGCTATTTTTTGGCCCCTGTATTATAAACACCCTAATGTCATTTGTACCAAAGAAAATTAGAGCGATAAAAATGTTAGACTTACATGCTCAATATGACCTCCTTACAACAGGAGAACATAGAACTGGCTGAAAAGTCAAGGATTTAGCTAATTTCTAAAGAAAAGAGGGGAATGTAAGGGCCTGGTTAGCCAGAGGAACTTACTTGTAAACCCCGGATATAGGGGCGGGCCAGGCCAGATGGAGACATCCAATCAGTGGCGTGTGCATATATTTATGGTGGTGAGTTGAAATCCCATTGGCCACCTGTGTGTGGGCCGGGCTCAACCACCTCTATAAAGGTTAGTCTGTGAGTCTGGGCGGGAGGAGTAGTAGGAGGAGTTAGAGTAGCCATTAGAGTAGTAGTAGGAGTTAGAATAGCCATTAGGGTAGTAGGAGGAGTTAGAATAGCAGTTAGAATAGGTGTTAGCATAGCCGTTAGAATATTGTTGGGATAGCCATTAGAGTAGCAGTTAGAATAGCTGTTAGGATAGCCATTAGAATAGCTGTTGGAATAGCCATTAGAGTAGAAGTTAGAATAGTAGTTAGAATAGCTGTTAGAATAGCCATGAGAATAGCCATTTGGATAGCCATTAGGGTAGTCTTCAGGAGTGTCGGAGCATTGTGGTCATCATGGTAGTTGGGAGCATCATGGTCGTCCTGGTCATCATAGTCATAGGCAGCAGCACCATGGCAAATGGCCTCATTGCCAGCAGCCTCGCCACAGCATGCAGCGTCACCACCACAGAGCCGTGCCCCCATCCTGAGCAGCCTTGCTGCCCCAAGCCACGGTGCCACCATGAGCAGCCTTGCCAGAGCGGCATCATTCTGGGGAGCAGCCCAATCCAGGGAGCGGCCTCTCTGGAGCAGCCTCTTTCTGGGGAGTGGCCCTCATCCAGGGAGCGGCCTTGTCCAGGGAGTGGTCTTGTCTGGAGCAGCCTTCTTGGGAGCAGCCTTGTCAGGGTCATTATCATCTTCTCTTCATAATAGACAGCCCCTACCAGTTGGTTTGATTTTCAATGCTTGGTGCGAAATAAAGCTTTGCTTGACTTTCGCTTTGTATCAGTTTCGTTCCTTTGATCACAGACCCTAACAGTGGTGTGTAGAATATTGGAGAGAGGGCCAAGGCAGGAGGAGTGGGCAGGGTGCTTGCCATGGGTAGGGGCCGGGAACAGGGCAGAAAAGTTGAGGAAGAGAAGGAAGAGCTGTGACTGAACTGCCATCTCTATCTTCACTGGAGCCTGGGCTGTTGCCAAGTTTTTATAACCTCCCTGGGACACCACAATGACTTTTTCATGTGATGTCACGACCATGGGATGTCACCACTATGCCCTGGCCAATCACCAGGGATTTCTCAGATTGGCATCATTCTGGGGACCAACCACAAGACAGGTCAGCTGGCCAATTACTGATGGATTTCTCAGTGACACTCCTGACTGATATCATCACCTGGAAACCACGTTTTAAAGGAAAAGAGGTAAACTGTGCTTCAAGAGGAAAAATGAATATTTGTGTTGTATTTACAGTGATGGTCATAAATACTGCAAATTAAATGTGCTACACAGACATACCATTAATTAAAACACTGACATGGATATTAATGAAGACATGGGCCATTAGAAATTATGAAAGGTCACAGTTGTGCATAAGTCAGACAACAGGGCAATAGAGAAATCATTACTCTCAGCTCATCCATCAAAGCTTAAATATAAATGAAGAATATGGTAGACATTATGTTTAGGATATATTCCCACAGTAAACCTAAGCTTGGAGGGGTTGAATCTGTGTCACCAGTAAGGATCAGCTTATCAATATCATAGTCGCATTCAGCTCTCATAGAAGGGGAACAACAAAATCCATCCTTTCACCAGATTCACAGTGTCAGCATCCAATCAAAGAATTCTTAAATGTTTCTCCTCCCTCAAAGACAACTACATACTTATTAAATCATTCTGAACACTCAAGAAATCAAAGGTGTGATCATGTAATTTTTTAAGGCTACAAGTAGAAAAGTGACCACCATTTGGAAGGCAGGAGGATGGAGACTTGAATCCAGTGTGGTGTAGCTGAGGATATGGTGGAGGGGAGCGGGTCTTCTTCAAAAAGATGCCACAAAGTATTATAAACAGTTAGGTGCAAAAGCAGAACATTTTAAAGTCAGGATAAAGAAGATGTGGTTCATAAATGCAATGGAATATTACTCAGCCACCAAAATCTGACATCTTGTCCTTTGTAAGGATGAGGATAGAATCAGATAGTGCTAAGGGAATTAGTCAATCACAGAAAGTCAAATGACATATGATTCCTATCATAAGCATAATATGAGAAACAAGACTAATGAGCATAGGGGAAAGGAAAAAGAAAGTAAAACAAGTTGCAAATAAGGAGGGAGGCAAACCATAAGACACTCAACACTAGGGAAAAAATTGAGGGTTGCTGGAGAAGAGGTAGCTGTGACATGGGGAAACTGGGTGATGGGCATTATGGAGGGCATTTGATGGAATGACCTCTAAGTACTATACGGAACTGATGCATCAATAAATTGTATTCCTGAAACTTAAAAAAATATATGTTTTCATGAGAATTACATAGTTCTTCCCCACCAGCACATAGGAAGGTCCCATAAATTATTTGTTGAAAGAACGAGCTGCCAGATGGATCCCTCTCACCCTTGTGCCCAACCACAAGCTCTTGAGCTCAGGGGATAGATGAAGAATAGCAGAGAGTTACCCTTGGAAAGTGGGAGTAGATGGGCATCTCTGTGTCGACCATGAAGAGAAGAAGAACATGTGGCCTGGGACTGAACACGAACCAAAGAGGCACACTGGAAAAAGCTGGCAACAGAATCTGAAACAGAAATCTGCAAAGAAGTGAACTAGAAGTAAATCACCACAGAAGTGAATAGTGGGTTCTCCCCAGGAGACCAGTTACCTTTCGCCCCTAGACTGGAAGAGTGAGGATAATTCCAGCTGGATTGCCTTTGGGTTTCTGTTGCTCTCAGAGAAACCTATTCCTGTTATATTGTATACTTTATGACTTATTATTATTTTTTGTAGCATGGTTTACCCACAATAATTTGTTAATGTCATGTGAGCATTATAATGTTTGGACAAGTTTTTACCTTATAATACGAGAAGTATAGCTACCATCAGTCACCAGAGATACTGTTCCAATAAAATTATTAATATTCCCTATGCTATGCCTTTCATCCCTGTAACTTACTCAGCCCACAATGGGAAGACTGTGTCTCCTTCACTCCTTCACCTATTGCTTCCATGTCCCCCTCACCTCCCTTCTGAGAACCATCTCTTTCTTATCTATATTGACATTCTGATTCTGCATTGTGTTTGCTTGCTTACTCATTTGTTTTGCTTTTCAGAATCTAGACAGGAGTGAAATCCTATAGTGTTTTTCCTTCCTGTCTTACCTATTTCACTTTAGTGTATGCCCTCTGGGACCATCCATAATCCAAAGGACACAAATCCTATCCTTTTCTAAGGCTGAGTAATTTTCCATTACCTCTAGGTTGCTTAACTTATTGGCATAGAGTGGTGATCATAATTTCTGATGATTGTTCCTATTTCCGTGATGTTAGTCAAGATATCGCTCCTTTTACCCATATTTTTATTAATTTGGGACCACTCTCTCTTCTTTTGGAATAGTTTGGACAGTTGTTTATCAATCTTCTTGATTCTTTCAAAGAACAGGATTATAGTTTCATTGATGTGTTCTACTGTATCTGTAGGTTCTAACTCATTGATCTCTGTTTTAATCTTGATTCTTTCCCTGCCTTTGCGTTGGTTTGGCTTAATTTGTTGATTTTCCAGTTCTTTAAAGTGTAAAAGGAGTTGGTGTATTCTGGATTTTTCAATTATTTTTGAAGGAGTATTGGATGGCTACGTATTTCCCTCTTAGGACTAAGGAATGCCTTTGCCATATTCCATAGGATTTAGACTGATGTGACTTCATTCTCATTGGATTTCATTAACCGTTTAAATTCTTCTTTGATTTCCTGGTTGATCCAGACATTCTTGAGAATAGTCCTTAGTTTCCAATTGTTTGAATTCCTTCCAAACATTTTGTTGTGGGTGAGCTCCAGTTTCAAAGCATTGTGGTCTGAGAATATGCAGGAAATGATCTCAAACTTTAGGTATCAGTTGAGCCCTGTCTGTGCCCTGGTGTGTGGTCTATTTTGGAGAAATCCCCAGGTGTGCTCAAGAAGTATATTCTCTTGTTTGAGAGTGGACAGTTCTGTATATATCTACGAGGTCAATTTGGTCTAATGTGTCACTTAAAGCTCTTGTTTGTCTATTGGTTTTCTGCTTAGATGATTTGTCTATTGCTGAGAGTGGTGTGTTATGATCCCCTACAATTAACATATAAATATCAATATGACTCTTCATTTGGTAAGAGTTGCCTTATTATGTAGTTGGTAGCTCCCATGTCAGGATCATAGATATTTACAATTGTAGGTCCTCTTGGAGGATAGATCTTCTAAGAATGTTATAGTATCCTTCTATACCTCTGATTACAGCCTTTGCCTTAAGATATAATTTATCTGATATAAGAATCACAACGCCAGCTTTCTTTTGAGGTCCGTTGGCATGGAAGATAGCTCTCTTCCCATTCACTTGCAGTCTGGATGTATCTTTATGTTCCAAAGATGTCCCTTGTAGACAGGGACCCGATGGTCCTGGTGGGCCCTATGTACAGTTCCTATTGTTTTATCCAGTCTGTATCCTGTGCAGTTTTATGGGAACCTTTAGGTCATTCACATTGAGAGTAATTATTAAAAGATAAGTTTTTATTGACATTCTGTTGCCTGTGAAGTCCTTGTTTCTATGGATTGTCTCTGCAAATTTCTGTTCTATGTCACTCTTCGTTATTTCATCTTACAAAAAAAAAAAAAACTTGAATATTTCCTATAGCACCAGTTTGGTTGTCATATAATATTTTAAACCTTACCTGTCTTGAAAGCTTTTTATCTCTCTTTTTATTTATATCTTTTATCTCTTGATCCATTCTGAATGTCAGCCTTGCTGGGTAAAGTATTCTTGGCTGCATGTTCTTCTCATTGAGTGCCCTGAATATGCCTTTCTAGGCCTTTCTGGCTTGCCAGGCTTCTGTGGACAAGTCTGACATTATTCTGATGGTCCATCCTCTGTTAGAAAGGAATATATTCAACCTAGCTGCCCTTAAGGCCTTCTGTCTATAATTATGATTAATGCATTTCACAATTAAGTGTCTGAAGGACTTTCTAGACTGGATGATTTTGGGGGTGTTTCTGCCTCTAGGGCATGAACACTTGTTCCATTCTCCAGATTGGGGCACCTTCTTGTCCTTCAAGCTGGTAAGACAGAGGATCTCGCCGTTCAATGCTTGCCCCATAACTCCATAAATTCAATGCCCAGCAGCCAGGCTGGAATATGCATAGCCTTGTCTGACTGCCTTTGTTGGTCCTCAGACCCAGGGAACTATCTTCCAAACACACCACTCTCCTGTATGTACACTCTTCCACCAAGGAGAGAACCAGGAACATCACATTCTTCTTCCAATCCACTGGCAGAGGTAAGATGCACTTTACAATCCTCTTTTCACCCTGCCCACCATGAGACTGGACAGGGTGAAAAGAGGATTGAATATAAAGTAATCACCAGGATTTCCACTGTCTTGCATCCTCCTCCAGCCCAGTGGCAGGAACCATCAAATATCCCTCTTTGCAAGAAAATCAAGAAGAAGGGACAAAGATGCCCTGGGATAGCTCAGAGGAGTGACTTGGTCTGGCCTAAGTTCCTTTGTATTAACTTATGGAAACTCTTGCCAAAAGCCCTGAGACATTGGAGGCGAAGTTTGGGCCAATGTCTGCAGCATTTGAAACTGCCATTCCCCTGGGGTTTCTGGAAGCCAGAGCCCCTGGAAGTAGGGAAGCAGCAAGAGAACACCATTTCTTATCAGATTTCTCCAGCCAAGTAACTCTGGTACTGAACTCCACCAGAATGTGGGTGCTGGCTGTGGGGTTCCAAATTCTGTTGGGGTCTGTGGTCAAGGAAGTGACTTCACTGGCTGAGATCACCTACCCAAGTTCATGCTGGATTATCACCTACACAAACAGTGCTCAAGGCTGCCGTCTCTTCATCACCTTTCTGCATGCACATCCATATATGTACACAGTGATACCAATACACCTCTATCCACAGGCCCCCAAAGAAGAGCTTATTGCAGCCAGGACCCACCTGGCTTCAGACACAACTCTCCCCTCTTACATCTTTGTGACCCTGGATAAGGCATTATCCCTGTCAGGGGGGTCTGCATCTGCTACTGGACAAATATCACCCTATAGTCCCGTGTGTGTGTGTGTGATTTGCATGCAGAATGGCTCCTGTGTGTACACATCTGTTCATCAGTGCTCATATTCTGGAGTCCCAGAAGGTGACAGTCCCATCTAGAGGGGGGTGGGCCATAGTTTCCCAAGAACTTTGGTTTTCTAATTTTCAAAGGGAACCCTAAAGAAAGGATTGAAGACTTGGTCCTTGATGGTCAGAATCCACCATGACTACTATAGACTGCATATTCTGTGCTCAGAGCTCTTACCTCCTTTCCAATGGGTGTCATGTGGATAGGGGTACATTCAGTGGGTTGGCATGACCTGGACTCCTCCTCGTACAAGATCTTGCTGGAATGCCTCCTGTCTATGATATCAATACTCACCCTCACCCTGAAACCATCTCCCTATCTGTCGCCCCTGTCTTCAACACAACTTTTTCCAGAGCCTCTGTTAATGGATAGGTTCATCCAGGGCCCCAACTTTAAGGACACTCAAAAAGAGCTGAATTCATGCCTGGTTCAGCCTTCCTACCTGTCTGTGATTCTGGGAAAGTCACTAACCCTGCAGGGGTCTTCACCTTCTCCTCTCAGTGATTCCCTGAAATCCTATATCCAATTTACACATTATTGTGTAACATTGTGCCCAGGAGTGTGGCATGATCTTAATAATTCCTTCCATTTCACAGAACATGGCAAAATATCCTAAAAGCCCCATCTGAGATTTAGTTATAAAAGCTCATTGCACATCTCCATGCTGCCTGTGACCTGTGTTCTCACTTAGGTCCTCCCACTGAAGTACAAACGCCTATGTTGAAACATGGACCAGACATGTGCACGTGACCTAGCCATGGGGGCCAACAATAGATAGAAGATCTTGGACCTTTTGAGATGCACTGAAGCCTGCCAAAACCCCTAAGTATGCTCAAGTTCTCAGTGAAGCAGGTTCTGCCTGTTGTCAACAGCCCCAAAGTACTAAGGGATTCTGGAAGGGGCTCCTAGTTTAGCACTGCTGTATTGCTCTACTTAAAGGCTCCTCTGAGGCTGTGAGACATTGTTGCTTGGTTAAGTCACTGAAGGTGGGGTAATATGGTCACAGAGCGCTAGGAGCATTGTACTGGTACCGTCAATCTGCCCCATGCTTTGGCCCTCCTCCTCTTTTTCTATGGTCCCCTCCTCAGCTTCCTTCAATCACCCTGGCCTCCTTTCTAACCCCTACTCTGGGATCATGTTCTGCTTCCAATCCTCTGCCTCGGGGTTCCCTAT
The DNA here is from genome assembly GCF_030435805.1 of Mustela lutreola. NCBI lineage: Eukaryota > Metazoa > Chordata > Mammalia > Carnivora > Mustelidae > Mustela > Mustela lutreola. Next base: position 167,400,950 of record NC_081294.1, read on the forward strand.
GCTGGGCTAAATATCCTCAAATTTGTGCGGGACTGTCTCCTTTTCCTGCCACAGGAATTATCAATGTCATCACAGCAGGGCCTTGTCAGACCCATCACCTGCTGGAGTTCAGGACCCAGCTGTAGTCCCCTGCTCTTTTCTTACGGAGAAAATGCTCTTTTCATTCACCTTTTCAGTACCAATTTGTCCATCTGCCCCTCTAGACCCTGAGTTCCAAAGGGGAGGAACTGGTTGCCTGATAAGCACTGGAACCACCTGAGTGGTCAGGGCCCAGTTGCTCCATGAACAGGTGAGAGGATCCAGCCCACCACGGACCAACTCTATTGTCCATGCCCAATTGACTTTGGTCATGTGTAAGTCCTGTTGTTTTCTTTTGTTTCCTACATCAACTCTGTGTTAAATGTTGGGCTCAAATTCATGACCCCGAGGTCAAATACCATATGCCCTATGGACTGAGGAAGCTGCATGCTTCTCTTGTCCTTTTTTCTAGGTTCTGGCGTCATAACTATTGAAGTTTCTTTATTTATACATGTTGTAGGTATATTATGCTATGCTGAATTACCAAATAACTCCCCAAATTATGGTAGCATGTTACCATAGTTTTCTTCAGGTGGATCTTCAGATTAGAGACTGAGCTACTTCATGTGGACTTATAGGAATCCAGAGTCCCTCCACCATGGGCCTTCTCACTCCCTGGGTTGTCATGCATGTCTGACGTTATAAGCCCATGGGAAACTTCCCTGACTTAAAGGTGTTCAAGTGGTAAAGTGGGGCAGAATTCCAGACGTGTTACTATGATCTCAAGATCCCAGGGACCGCAAGAAGAACAGTGGGGACCTGAATGCTTCAGTCCTCAGATTATCAGTTGGGGAAATCTGGCTGAACACCACGAGGCTAGGTGCTGGCTTTCTGTTCTAGGTGACCCTAAGCTTCGAATCCTAGCACAGTTGGGTGATAGTATTCATGGGAGGAGTCCAGCAAAACAGAAGTGTGGGAAGACCTCCAACACCCGGGAGGTACAGCGTGACTCTGTGCCACAGGAATCTACAGAATGTGGATTTGGAACTCAGTTGCACACCTGAGAAAAAAAATGCTTTGTCACTGGCAGTGTCAACACAGAGCTCTGACAGAAACTGATGAGATTAGACTGATGGATCGCTTTCCTGTGAGGGCTCACTGAAGTGCTGGGGTGCATATTTTCAGCTCCTGGGTAGAGAGTAACGTGCAGGCATACTGACCCAGCCTATTCATACTGCAAGCCTTCAGGGAGTAAAATAGAACCACATCCTGGAATCTAGGGTTGATTACATCGAGGTCTGACTCTGCTTAGGAGAGCTGCATTTGAACTAGCTGAAGTACCTTTGAGAATCAATGCAACAGGTGTTGGGGTCCTTGTGCCTAGAATGGGTTAACCCAATAGAGCAACAGTTCTTCAGAGCCTCTTCAATCGAGGACCTTCACAGGTGGTGAGCTAGAGTGCTACCGTGTCTCCCTGGTGATTGTTATGAGAACATTGTGAGGTTTGGCTTGTTGCCATTGCAGCTGCTGTCTCAAGACTAAGTTAATAAGTCTCCTGTGTTTTGTGAATATTGAGTTATGGCCTAGGTGTCCAAACCACGAAGGTCAAGGTTGTCTGATATCTCTGCATGGCCAGCTACTCTCAGGCCAAAATAGAAACTAGCACCAGATGTACAGGAGGTGATTCCCTTACTGTGTGGTATAAATCAGAACTCTGCAAAATAAACTTTGGCACTTGCTTGACACGTTCGCCTGTGTCCCCGCTGTTCCCCACATTCCCTTTCTTCATTCTCCTATCCTTCAACCCTGCTCCCTCTTGTCACACCGGCCACAACAAACAGGCCCTTCCCTCAGAAGACCATCACAAACAACTCACTCCTGTCAAGTTTACTGATCATAGAGGGCTGCAAAGGTTTAATTTTTAAGGAAAAGAGTAAGTAGCATTCTCTTTATTTTTCTTTTTTAGACTTGTATATATATTTTTTCAGTTCTTTTTTCTTTTTTTTTTCATTAAGTGTACATTTCTTTTTATCAAATTGATTTATTTATTTTCAGAAAAACAGTATTCATTATTTTTTCACCACACCCAGTGCTCCATGCAATCCGTGCCCTCTAGAATACCCACCACCTGGTACCCCAACTTCCCACCCCCCGCCACTTCAAACCCCTCAGATTGTTTTTCAGAGTCCATAGTCTCTCATGATTCACCTCCCCCTCCAATTTACCCCAAATCCCTTCTCCTCTCTAACAAACCTTGTCCTCCATGATATTTGTTATGCTCCACAAATAAGTTCTTTTTTCTTATTTTCACCTCTTTTTGAATAATTTTCATTCTTTTATATATATGTATATACATATACTCACACAGACACACACACACACACACACACACACATTTATCCTTCCTTTCTATCATGGAATTATTAAGATAATTAGAAATACCAGAAATACCAAATAACTAAACTGGATGCTTACTTTACAACTCTAAAATGTTGAGACCAAACTAGATTCTTATATTGTGTAAATGATGAGATTTTATTCTGCAAGTCAAATATTTAAAAAAAAATCTTCTTAATAGCCATTATAGTTTAGCATGAAACAACAGGTTTTTTTTAATTTTTAAATTTTTTAATAAACATATAATATATTTTTATCCCCAGGGGTACAGGTCTGTGAATCTCCAGGTTTACACACTTCACAACACTCACTATAGCAAATATCCTCCCCAATATCCATAACCCCACCCCTGTCTCCCAATCCCTCTTCCCCCAGGCAACCCTCAGTTTGTTTTGTGAGATTAAGAGTCACTTATGGTTTGTCTCCCTCCCAATCCCATCTTGTTTCATTTGGGACAATGTGGGTGGAACTAGAGGGTATCATGCTTAGCGAAATAAGTCAATTGGAGAAAGACAACTATCATATGATCTCCCTGATATGAGGAAGTGGAGATGCAACATGTGGGGGTTAAGGGGGTACGAGAAGAATAAATGAAACAACAGTTTTTAATTAGCTTTTGTATTAGGTCCACATAAGAATAATAATCTCAATTTGACCGTTCAGTCTTTAGGGTCACAATTTGTACTATATCACTAAATACAATGTTTAGTACATCTTACTTAAAAAAAAAGGAAAATATTTCAGTGAAGTAAGAAATTTGGAGATTAACAACATTCTGGCACCAGCACCTAAATCCAGATGGTGATTCCAGAATGCTTACTTGCCTTTGCAGTTGTACCACTAGAGCATACTCTTACACAGAACTTGAACTCCAAACTGAATATTTTTATATGCTTTATGTCCAGGTGTTTGTGTGTGTGTGTGTGTGTGTGCATGTGTATGTGTGTGTGAGTGTGTGTTTTGTTTGTTTTTGTTTTGTTTTGTTTTGTTTTGTTTATTTTTGTTTTCTTGTTTTTTGGCACTGAAGCTAAAAAACGTTGATGTGCAAATTGCACAGATCCTGAAGGATTGCTGTGCTAGGAATATCTCTGTATTTATTAAACTGAAGTTAAAAAGATTTTGCTAACTATTTTATTACTTGGTCTTCCCTATCATTGGTTTGTTTTTGCAGTTGATGCCTGGTGTCACATAAGTGTGGTACTTGCATGAGCTTTTTGCCCACAGTTTTCCAAGCTAATACCTCTGAAATGGTGTTATGCTAAGAACTTAGTGGATAATTATACATAGTCTTCTAGAATTAGCTCATAATGCTACTGCAATCAGCTCCCAAAGCATGAATGTTCATATAGAAAATATTAAATGTTTACTTACATCTTTTTAATTCAATACCTCTCCTTTATTTAAGAAAAGATTTATCTTTTTTTGACAAAAGTATTTAGTGAAGATTACTTGAATAATGATAATTAAGTTAGGGTTAAATATAAATAATAGAGATTTGTATTTCCTAACTTAACTAATAATGTTGAACTGTAAATTATATTCAAGGCTTTATTAAAAATGAAAATGACAGGGATGCCTTGGTGGCTCAATGGGTTAAAGCCTCTGCCTTCGGCTCAGGTAATGATCCCAGGGTCCTGGGATTGAGCCCTGTGTCTGCCTCTCTGCTCAGCAGGGAGCATGCTTTCCTTCCTCTCTCACCACCTGCCTCTCTGCCTACTTGTGATCTCTGTCTGTCAAATAAATAAAATATTTATTAAAAATGAAAAAAAAATTTCCTAATATAAATAAGTCTTTAAATAAGTTCACATGTTCATCCAAATGTGGTTTACAGTTGTCAAACAAAGTAATCTTATAGTATAATATGGTCTTACTGAGTGTGACAAGTACACAGATACTGCTGTATTACTCACTGTGCCAGTTCAGAAACACTAAAACTGTTCCAAAACACAAGTGCATTAATCATGAAGTTGGGTGTCATGTTAACGTCAAATCATTATAAAATCTTCTGAATACTTTTTTTTCACCTGCATTTATATTGTCACAGCCTGCAAGAAATGGTTCATGGACTGGTAGCATTGTGAGTATCACTGCTATGCATGCACTTATGGCTCCTGAAGTGATGAGCTTAAATTCTAGACAACCTCTGTGAGGTGTGGTGTGTATGAATATCAGGGAAGCAAGAGTTAATATGAGGGAGAGAAACTCTAGAAGGTAGAGAGCCTATAAATATTAACAGAGGAATCTGATCTCATAGCCGCAGGTACTTGGGAACCAGCACAGCTTCTTGAGCAAGGGAAAAGCATGAGGGTCGTCACATTTTAGCAGCCAGAGCTCTGCAGGAGGTTGGAACATTATTGTTATCTTGTGCAACCTACTCATTTTAAAGATAAGAAAACCATTATGTAAATAATTCACCAATAGAAAGAAAGCTAGCACCCCAAAACTAACACCGCAAAATATATGTGTTTATAAAGAAGGTTTTGAGCAAAAAAACTGAATAAAACATGCACAGGAAATAGCTTGTATGCCTTGCCATATTTAAAGTTACTTGTCACTCACGCTCAACATAGTATTAGATGTCCTAGCAACAGCTATCAGACAACAAAGAGAAATAAAAGGTATTCAAATTGGCAATGAAGAAGTCAAACTCTCTCTCTTTGCAGATGACATGATATACTGTGATAGAAAAGCATGAAAAAATAAACAAAATATTAATATATTAATTTCAAAATCTATTTAAGAAAACCAGCCCATTTTGTGATAGAAAATGATGGGGAAAGCATAGTAGACCATTCAGCAGGATGATCACAGAGGGCCTAAAATATATATATTTCACTAGGAACTGAATGAAGAGGAGGCAGATGAAAGATAACCAGAGGAGTTGCCATCCTCTTGGGTGGCGTTTACAATTTCAAAGCCTCAAAAGTGAAAGGGCCAGGGTCTGATTTGTTAGCATGCTGTAGAAATCGTGGGACCTGAAAATATGGAGTATATGTTAAGTGTGAAGTTAATAAATGATGATATCTTGTTTACATTTTGAAAGAATAAATGAGGGAGACTTTTTATTTTTTCTTTTCTGCAGAGGGCCACGTATACATTTGAGGAAGCTGGAAGTCATAGATGAATCTTGTGCTTCCTTGAGTTTTGTTATACTTTGTATTTCCATAACATACTGTTTATTCATTTGATCTATCAATGTGTTCTCAAGCCTACAAGCAGTATTGTCTTACTGATTTCCATTAAATATTACAATTAATAGCTAAGATTATAATAACCAATGTTAAAATGTTTTATTTCAACTTTGAAAGGACACAAAGGTGGTGAAGCTTTGACATAAGAAATTGGAAACATATGGAACTAAACATTTATGTAGGAAACAAACAAACAAACAAACTTGGGAACAATCTGTTACATAGACTAAGAGCAATATTTATTTATTTATTTATTTGTTTGTTTGTTTGTTTGTTTGTTTAGGTTTTTTAAGATTTTATTTTATTTTTAAAGATTTTATTTATTTATTTGACAGATATATCCCAAGCAGGCTGAGAGGCAGGCAGAGAGAGAGGGGGAAGTAGGCTCCCTGCTGAGCAGAGAGCCCGATGCGGGACTCGATCCCAGGACCCTTGCATCATGACCCGAGCCGAAGGCAGCGGCTAACCCACTGAGCCACCCAGGCACCCCTAAGATTTTAGTTTTAAGCAATTTCTATACTCAAGGTGGCGCTTGAATTCATAACTCCAAGATCAAGAGTTGCATGTTCTTCCCACCAAGCCAGCCAGGCACCACTCACATCAGCTTTATTAGGCTAGAGAAGCCCACTTAAGAGTTCAGTGACAGATATTTTTTTTTTTCACTTTTAAAAATTATATTCAGTTAGCCACTGTATAGTAGTACATCATTAGTTTTTGATGTAGTGTCCAGTGATTCACCAGTTGCGTGTAACACCAGATGTGTGTTCATCACAAAATGTGCCCTCCTTAGTGCCTGTCACCCAGTGACCTTATCCCCCCACCCAACTCCCCTCTGAAACCTTCAGTCTGTTTTCCAGAGTCCATAGTCTCTCATGGTTCATCTCTTTCTCCAATTTCTCCCCCTTCAGTTTTTCATCCCTTCCCCTATGGTTCTTTGCACTATTCCTTATATTCCACATATGAGTGAAACCTTATAATTGTTTCTCTTCTTGACTGGACTTAGCATAATCCCTTCCAGTTCCAACTATGTTGATTTAAATGGTAGATATCCATTCTTTCTGATAGCTGAGTAATATTCCATTGTATGCATGAATCACATATTTTTTTTTATCCATTCATCTGTTGAAGGGCCTCTCAGCTTCTTCCGCAGTTTGGCTATTGTGGACATTGCTGCTATGAACACACTGTTATGAACACTGTATTTGCCCCTTCTTCTCACTACACCTGTATCTTTGGGGTAAATACTTAGTGCTCTAATTGCTAGGTCATAAGGTAGTTCTCTTTTTAATGTCTTGAGGAACCACCATCTTGTTTTCCAGAGTGGCTGTACCAGCTTGCATTCCCACCAACAGTGTAAGAGGGTTCCCCTTTCTCCACATCCTTGCCAACACTTGTTTCCTGTCTCGTTAATTTTTGCCATTTTAACTGATGTAAGGTGATATCTCATTGTGGTTTTGATTTGTTGAAAGGATATTGCCATATTTTTGAAAGGATAGCCTCTGCAGTATCCCATAGGTTCTGGACTGATGTGTTTTCATTCTCATTAGTTTCCATGACTTGTTTAAATTCTTCCTTAATTTTATGGGTGACCAGTCATTCTTTAGTAGGATGTTCTTTAACTTCCACATGTTTTAATTCCTTCCAAATTTTTTCTTGAGTTCCAGTTTCAAGGCACTGTGGTCTGATAACATGCAGGGAATAATCTCAATCTTTTGGTATTGGTTGAAACCTGATTTGTGACCAATATTTTATCTATTCTGGAGGAAGTCCCATGTGCATTCAAGAATGAGTATTATGTTATTTTAGGGTGGAATGAGTATTATGTTATTTTAGGGTGGGATGTTCTGTATGTATCTACAAAGTCCATCTAGTGCACTGTGCCATTCAAAGCTCTTGTTTCTTTGTTAATCTCCTGCTTAGATGACCTGTTTATTGCTAAGAGGTCTACTACTATTAATGTATTATTATCGGTATGATTATTTTGGTTAACAGTTGGCTGCTCTCATCTTGGGGACAGAAATACTTATAATTGTTTGGTTTTTCTGTGGGATAGACCCTTTAGGTATGATAATAGTGTTCCTTTATATCTATATAAAGGATCATATATATATATGATCTTTGGTTTAAAACTCCAATTTGTCTTATATGAGAGTTGCTACCTAGCTTTCTTTTGAGGTCCATTTGCATGAGAAATGGTTCTCCATCCCCTTACTTTCAATCTGGAGGTGTCTTTAGGTTCATGATGAATCTCTTGTAGGCAGCATATGGATGAGTCCCATCTTTTTATCCAATCTGAAACCCTGTGCCATTTCATTTTTCAGGCTGTTTGAGAGTAACTATTGAAAGGTATGAATTGAGTACAATCATATGGCATTGAAGTCCCTGTTTCGGTAGGTATCTCTGTTACTTTCTGGTCTATATTACTCTTGGGGTCTTTTTTCTATTATAGAACACCCCCCCCCACCCTGGCTGCCTTGGTGGTCACACATCCTTTCACTTTCTGCCTCTCCTGGACGCTCTTTGTCTCTCCATCCATTCTGAACGACAGCCTTGCTTGATGAAGTATTCTTGATTGCGTGTTCATCTCATTTAGTACCCTGAATATGTCTTGTCAGGTCTCTGTGGACAGGTCTAATGTTATTCCGATGTTCCTCCCTCCACAGGTAAGATATCTCTTCCCCCTAGCTGCCTTGGCTCTAAGATTAGCAAGTTTTACTAGTCTATAGAGGGGCATTAGTCTATTTGTATTGATCTTGGGAGGGGTCCTCTCTGCCTCTCAGACACAGATCCTTCTTTTCTTCCCCAGATTAGGTAACTTTTCAGCTATGGTTTGCTCAAGTATACATCCTTGTCCTCTCTCTCTCTCTCCACCCCCTCAGGGATCCCAGTAATTCTGACTATGGAATGTTTCATAGTGTCACTGGTCTCTCTTCTTCTGATATCATGAGCTTGTAGTTATTTATCTCCATCATTCTTGACTTCTTTCATTTCTAACAGGGATCTTTTAGATCAGTAATTCAGTCTTTTTTTCTTACTTACCCTGGCATTCAGAGCGTCCAGTTGAGATGGCATCTTCTTCATAGCATTTTTAATGTCAGCAACAAGAGCTCTACATTCTGCCATTATAGATTCTAAACCATTGCTAACAATTTTCTCAAGAATAAATAGTGACTTTATAAATGTTACTTTGAAGTCTTTTTCTGACATCTTCCTTAGATCCGTATTTATTAAGTCTGTGGCAGAGGCCATTGCCTCTGGTTCTTTCCTTTGTTGGGAGTTCCTCCTCCTAGCCATTCTCTTGAGGGATGGTTGAGGGAATGTAGAGAGTCCAAAATATCAACTACATCTAAGGCAAGATGAATCGGAGGAAAATCTGTAGTGTCAGAAGCTGCCACTTCAGACTCTGCCTGCAGACCCACGACGCCGCCCCTCCTACCACACCCACGTGGTTTCTCCTGCGTGTAGAGATACAGACACATCCCTACATCTCACGCTGACTTTGGGGGTGTTCCAGACAGCCTGGAGAGCTCCAGCTCAACTCGCTATCCCACAGTGGCCGCAAGGGTCCCTGCTCCACCACCATCTTGCCTCTGAGCAATATTTATTTAAATGCATGTGATGAATATTTTTACCACCTGGGTTTTTGTTAGAACAAATTTATAATATTCCTAAAGAACTATGGGATGTGTTTAACTTGGAAAGTAAGTAAAACAAGGTAACCTTGTATTTCTGGAAAGGATGCAGGTGCTTTCCTCCTTGCAGACTGGTAGATACAGAGAATTGCAAATTTCCAGAGCACAAACTTCCACAGAAACCAGTCGTGGGGTTGGGAAACCTGGGCTGTAATTTGTGGATTGCTTGACGGTTTTGTGTGAATATGACTCTGATAAGAACTCAAATGGGGGGAAAGCCCTGCAAAACAAAAACAAACTCCAAGGGGATCCAGCCATATGGTGGCTCTATATATTTGTGAGTTTTACCTCCAGGGGCTCTACCTGGTCCTCCTAGCTAACTGTGGAGAAAAATTTCCTCATGCCACTATCAGGAGAAAGGGAAACATAACAATTTTGAGAACACCATTTATCTATATAAGAACAACTCAAATCACTGACGGAAAGTATCAATGAACAAGAGAATTGGAGAGACTCCTTATTCATGCATAAAGGATTCAATATGGTCAAGATGGAGTTCTTCACAAATTGGTGTGTGGATTCAAGACAATCCCAGTCAAGATCTCATGAAGTTGATTTATGAATATCAGCAAATTGATTCTAAATTTACTTGAAAGGGTTGAAGATCAAGAATAGCCAACATCATATTAAAGGAGAAGAACAAAGTCCGAACACAGATAATACTCTTTGTATGAAAGGAAGGGCATTCAGGAACCTGTGGTTGGGAAGCTGAAATTGCCTGGAAATGCCATCTTTTCTCTTTCAAAGATAAGTTTATAGAAATAATAAATATTAGATAAATTATCAGAGATATCAGAATGAGACACAATTAGGCCCCTAGGGTGCAAAATTTAAGGAGTCACTCACTTGCAGAGTCATGAAGGTTCCTGGTTAAGGTTTTCACAAAGCTAGGCATGAATATCTCCTGACATCATGTGCCCTGAAGGCATCAACTGGTTGTGCTGGTCCCAGTACTTACAATATGTCAAAAACAATTATTTATTCTCTACTCAGATGATATGGCTATTTTTCAGTTTGGGGAATAGCAAATCTTAGTGAAAAATAGTAACAAAGGAGTATACAAAGAAAAAAAAAAAGAAATCTGGATATTAATGGCCAATTTTGTCATGACAAATTTGCCACCATTTGTCCAGCAAATCAATTTTTATTTTGTATTTATAGATTTCAGTCATACTTCCAAATCTGTTACAATTTCACTTTCTGCATTTACATTATTTATTCACTTAAATATGTTTATTGAGTTCCTACCTAATGTGTCATGTGTTAAGCAATTGATTATATATTGGTGAAGTAAACAGAAAAGCTGATTGCCCTTTTGGAGTTACGATAATTGAGAGAGCAAGAGACATTTAATATGTACAAAAGTAAGTTAATAAGGACTTATCATTATGGTAAGGACAATAAAAGGAACAAACACGATGCAGGCATGTCTATTATTATTGCTTCATGTTAGAGAAAACAATGATAATCTCAAAGACCTAAGATATGTTGGCGGATAAACCATATAGCAAAAATTTGGGGGTGAAATGTGGTTGAGAATTCCTGCCTGAAGTCCCAAAATGTTTCTTTGAATATTAAATATTAAAGTGAAAAATGAAATAAAAATAGGAAGATATTTTTTCAAGCATGTAGAATAAAAACAAAACACATTTGGTCATACCACAAAGATAGTACTAATAAAGTGCTTTCTTTCCTCCTAGTTTTGTCCCATGCCAGCTTTAGTAAAATTCATATTACTCCTTGACTACTCTTCTTCTGCTTTTTCTTCTTTCTCCTACTTTTCCTTTTTATTCTTATATATTGAGGATTGATCTAATTTTAATTTCTACTCATTTAAAGCTAATCTTTGAGGGGCATATGGGTGGCTCAGAGTTGAATTTCAGCTCATGTCATGATATTTTAATTCCTGGGATCAAGCCCAGAAGTGCATTCTATGCTCAGCAGGGAGTCCACTTGAAGACTCTCTGCCTCTGACCAACCCCCCCCCACACACATCCTTTCTTTCTCTCTAAAATAAACAAATCATTTAAAAAATAAAGCTACTCTTGGATATTTTAGGTTTTTGTTGCTGTTGTGAATGAGATCAGGTCTCTATATTTCCAATTCATTATTTTCATAATCTACATAGTCTTAATGCTTCACTGTAGAGAAATTTTAAACATAGAGAAAATTTTAAGTAGTAAATAAAAATTGCCCACAATATGTTATCTGGTTAATATTTGCAACATATTTCAGGTTTATGTTTATATTTATAATATCAAGCATTTTTGATGGTCATATTTAAAGATTACATTTTATAAGTATCGCTTACTTATGTAAATGAAATTATTGAATTTTTCTATATGTAGCTTGCATATGCCATTACCCATTGTATCTAATTATTAACACTTTTAATCAAATGCTCTATCTTCATCTATTAAAGTAATTTGTTATTTTCATATGTCAAAAATTGATGAATAAGAGTAGATTTACATATATTTTTGGAACAGGAATATCCTTGTGTTCCTGGGATAGAATTTTTCTATTCATGGTATAATACTTCCAATTATTTTGTGTAAATTTACATACATACAATACAAAATTTACTATAACAGTTCATTCCATATGCCTTATATATCAAAATTCTTCCTCTAGTTATGAGAAAATCCTCTGGTAGAAAATAATAATTCTTCTATTTTCATCACTTTCTTTCAAGGATTGTTATTTCTTTGACCTATCCATATCTTATTCTGAAGTCCACTTATGTGACATTAAAAACGTAATTTTATACTTTTAGCCATTTTAATATTGGAATTGTATAGAATTCACTATTATGAAGAGTAGTGTGGTAGAAAATGCTTATGTCTTGACTCTTCAGAGCAAGAAAAACAACAACAAAAAGAAGCCATAATTTATAACATTTGTTTGTTTCCATGGCGCAAATACTCCTACCATGGTTTCTTCAGGCTACCAATGTGACATCAGAACACATATTTGAGACTTTCAATAAGCTGTAGAGTCCAGCTCTAGCATACTAATAAAACTGATGGTGCAGAAATTAGTCATTGAGTTGGCTGAATATAATAAAAGACTTGCCGTCTTATTTATTTTTATTTTTATTTTTTAAATATTTTATTTTTATTTATTTGACAGACAGAGAGCACTAGTAGGCAGAGAGGCAGGCATAGAGAGAGAGAGGAGGAAGCAGGCTCCCCGCAGAACATAGAGCCCAATGCGGGGCTCAATCCCAGTACCCTGGGATCATGAACTAAGCCGAAGGCAGTGGCTTTAACTCGCTGAGCAACCCAGGTGCCCCCAAAACATTTTATAGTCTTAAAACCTATAAATGAAAATGGCCTTATGCAAAAAGATAGGATTGTCCATATTTACAGCTAACCCTGATGAACAGTTCTGGGGGAAGTTGAAGCCCAATAACATCAGATTACTGAGCAAGCCACGTGGTGTACAAGAATGACTTTTTCAGCAGGGTCTTTCTTACTCATTTGTTTTTAATTGCTTTGAGTCTTGGAGTACATAGCCTCAAATTTCACTCCAAACATTGGGAATAATCTTATTTATCATAATCAATATAATCTGTGTGCTGCTTTATGTTTTCTCAAAAGCTCTAAATGCAAATTCAGAGACACTAACCTGCATATCAATTATCTTTCTAAGACTGGAACATCAGAAAAACCAAAACAAAACAGAAGAAGAAGAAGAAGAAGAAGAAGAAGAAGAAGAAGAAGAAGAAGAAGAAGAAGGAGGAGGAGGAGGAGGAGGAGGAGGAGGAGGAGGAGGAGGAGGAGGAGGAGGAGAAGAAGAAGAAGAAGAAGAAGAAGAAGAAGAAGAAGAAGAAGAAGAAGAAGAAGAAGAAGAAGAAAAAGAGGAGGAGGAGGAGGAGTAGAAAGAAGAAGAGGAGGAGGAGAAGGAGGAGAATGACCCGCTCAAAAATCACAAGATTGCAGTGGTGACCTGTGAACATCATAAGGGTTAATCAGAAAGGTCAAGAACTCTGAATACTAAGCTGAGGGACAACAAGTACTGTGATAACTTTGGAGCAGTTGCTGAGAGGGTTGTTAATGCCTTCAATTTAGAACCCATATCTCAGTAAGGCTGAGAGTCTGATCGAAAGGTGGGGCTGTTGAAAAGGAAAACCACAGGCTCCAAATGCACTCACATCGCTTAAGACCCTAAGATGGTTAGCCAAGACTTGATACTAACCCAACTGCAGTTTCAACATCCAGAACTATATAACCTTTAGCCAGCCCAGGTGCGAATTTCCTGGTCAGCACTAGGAAGTCTACTTATTGGCCCCCTCTGTTTCCTTAGAAGGGTGATCTTGCCTAAAACAATGGATTCTTAGCTTATTATGTTTTATTTTCTCCATTGATATCTTATTTTTAAGATTTATTTATTGGTGGAGGGGTAAGAGATAGAGGGAGAGCAAAACACAATCAGGCTCTGTGCTGAGCACAGATCCCTGTGCAGGGCTGGATCCCAAGACCCTGAGATCAGGACCTGAGCCAAAGCCAAGAGTGTGACACTTAACTGACTGCACCACCCATGCACTCCATCTAACAGGCTATCTTGGAAGTCTTTTCTTTCTTGTGGCCATTTGGAGCAGCCCTCTATCTACTGGATAATATACTATCCAAGTCATAAGTATATCAATTAATACTTAAGATCAATTAATAATAGTAGATCAATTAATAATTAAGCCCATTAGGTCTTAAAACTTATGGGGCTGCATTTGTCTTATTTCACAGATACTTATTTGTGCCTATATCTTTGCTTACCTTTTTTTTAATAATTTTTAATTTTTTATAAACATATATTTTTATCCCCAGGGGTACAGGTCTGTGAATCACCAGGTTTACACACTTCACAGCACTCACCAAAGCACATACCCTCCCCAATGTCCATAATCCCACCCCCTTCTCCCAAACCCCCTCCCCCCAGCAACCCTCAGTTTGTTTTGTGAGATTAAGAGTCACTTATGGTTTGTCTCCCTCCCAATCCCATTTTCTTTCATTTATTCTTCTCGTACCCACTTAAGCCCCCATGTTGCATCACCACTTCCTCATATCAGGGAGATCATATGATAGTTGTCTTTCTCTGCTTGACTTATTTCGCTAAGCATGATACGCTCTAGTTCCATCCATGTTGTCACAAATGGCAAGATTTCATTTCTTTTGATGGCTGCATAGTATTCCATTGTGTATATATACCACATCTTCTTGATCCATTCATCTGTTGATGGACATCTAGGTTCTTTCCATAGTTTGGCTATTGTGGACATTGCTGCTATAAACATTCGGGTACACGTCCCCCTTTGGATCACTACGTTTGTATCTTTAGGGTAAATACCCAATAGTGCAATTGCTGGGTCATAGGGCAGTTCTATTTTCAACATTTTGAGGAACCTCCATGCTGTTTTCCAGAGAGGTTGCACCAGCTTGCATTCCCACCAACAGTGTAGGAGGGTTCCCCTTTCTCCGCATCCTCGCCAGCATCTGTCATTTCCTGACTTGTTGATTTTAGCCATTCTGACTGGTGTGAGGTGATATCTCATTGTGGTTTTGATTTGTATTTCCCTGATGCCGAGTGATATGGAGCACTTTTTCATGTGTCTGTTGGCCATCTGGATGTCTTCTTTGCAGGAATGTCTGTTCATGTCCTCTGCCCATTTCTTGATTGGATTATTTGTTCTTTGGGTGTTGAGTTTGCTAAGTTCTTTATAGATTCTGGACACTAGTCCTTTATCTGATATGTCGTTTGCAAATATCTTCTCCCATTCTGTCAGTTGTCTTTTGATTTTGTTAACTGTTTCCTTTGCTGTGCAAAAGCTTTTGATCTTGATGAAATCCCAATAGTTCATTTTTGCCCTTGCTTCCCTTGCCTTTGGCGTTGTTTCTAGGAAGATGTTGCTGCGGCTGAGGTCGAAGAGGTTGCTGCCTGTGTTCTCCTCAAGGATTTTGATGGATTCCTTTCTCACATTGAGGTCCTTCATCCATTTTGAGTCTATTTTTGTGTGTGGTGTAAGGAAATGGTCCAATTTCATTTTTCTGCATGTGGCTGTCCAATTTTCCCAGCACCATTTATTGAAGAGGCTGTCTTTTTTCCATTGGACATTCTTTCCTGCTTTGTCGAAGATTAGTTTACCATAGAGTTGAGGGTCTATTTCTGGGCTCTCTATTCTGTTCCATTGATCTATGTGTCTGTTTTTGTGCCAGTACCATGCTGTCTTGATGATGACAGCTTTGCTTACCTTTTATATGCCATAAACATTTACCTTTGCTTTCACCTGGACTGTGACGAAGATCCTATGAAATTATGTCAGTGAAAATGTTTGCTGTGGAAAATATAAAGAGGGTGAATTTATTCATATACTTATATTAATGTACATCTTATCCTAAAAGTAACACAAGTATGATCACAGAGTCAGCCCCAAGGTTTCAGTTCTACTGCTTACAGAGAGCAAAGCATAAATTTAATATAACCACTGGATTACATGTGCTGTTAAGTTTTGATTTTTCTGGTGATCAGAGAAAAAATAAAATGGAGGGTTAAGTTCTCCAGTGGGCATTATGGTAAGGGAGAAGTTCTTGTTTATGATGTATTTCACTTGACACTTATTTCTCAATATGTATCTCCCAAGGTCTTCTCATACAACAAAGCTAATAAAGGCATTTCTGTTCATGCAAGTCTACAGTGTACATCTAGTGCTGGTCCTTGGGATATTTTTTTTCTTTTAGTTTTTGAGAAAAATTTGTTCATATGTATGTACACTATACCTGAAAGCCCAGAACAGTGAGTGCTTCTGAAGAGAAATAAAACTCATCTTTTCCATGATTTTGATCAGCCTTGGTTGAGAAAAAGCACCTAGACAGATATACACACTTTATTATGCAAATTGTTACTTTAATGTCTGTATGTCAATCAATGTATGATATTTATCTTTTTTACTGTTTTTATTTTAATTCCAGTTAGTTAACCTGATATTATACTATTCTCAGGTGTACAATATGATGAATAAAGTTACTGTATGGAAAAGGAGACATTGAAAGCACTTTAAATTTAGCTTTTTAGGCTATTTTAACACAATATAATTATGCTAACAGTTTCCTTCTTGGGATTTACCCCTGTGCTTATACCTCCAACCCACTTCCAGAACACACCTGCCACCAGCCCCTATACAGAAATTATCTTAGGGCCTCCCCACTGATGACGTCCAGGGTGCCCCAGTGACGTGGGAGCAGCCAGGCAGTCCCTGGGCAGCAGTAGTGTGGTAAGGAGGGCCTGCAGAGGGAATGCGACAGTTGCGGGGTGGGAAGCAGCAGTGGTGAGGGGTGGCAGAAACCAGAGTGGTTCCAGTGAGGTAACAGGGGGACAGGGCAGGGCAGCAGGGAACCAATGTCACCGGGTTGCAGTCACAGCAGCATTGGGGAGGTGCAGGGGGCTGGCAGTGACATTGGCAGGGCACAGTGGGTCAGCAGCAGAGTGGCAGGGGGTGAAGCAGGATGTACTGAAGTGGGGATTAATGGTGAGGGTTGGGCAAGACCAGTGGGGCAGAGGTATCATGGTAGTGGGGCAAGACAGTGGCAGGGCAATCAAGGAAGGGAGGGTGGCCTTGGAAACACTTGCAGCAGCACCAGGCCAGCAGGTTGTGGGGTGGGGAGGGGGACGGGGGCAGGGTGGCAAGAAAGGTCAATGTGGAGAGTATCATGGGGAGGGCTGCAGTGGTGCTGGGGGGATGTGCAGCGGGACAGCAGGTCCCTGCAGTGCGGTAGCTGTGGGGGGCATGGTTACATTATTACATACAGTAGTTAACATTAAGTATGTTGGAGGCAAAGAAAGGTGTCTATGCACTGAGACCCAACACCACATTTGTAATCTCTGGCCTGCAGAAAGTCATAAGAAGAAAAGACTGACAAGTGTCATTATAGACCAGTGAAGGCTGGATAACAAAAATGTTTAGTGCAGCCAGTCAGCTTGGTCACAATTAGCAGTATGGGATTGGAAGAAAGGAAGTAGATAGTAGTCACCAACCTGAAAGTTTTGTTATGTGGGCCTGGCAGGCAGTCAAGAGATGGAAAGAAATCTGCGTATGAAAAGGACATTCATGAACCTATTGTTCACAAGCTCTGATAGCCTGGAGATGCACTAATTTCTCTTTCAAGGATAAGTTTATAGAAAGAATAAATAATAGATAAATTATCAGAGATACCAGAATGAGACAAATGAGGCCACTAGGGTACAAAATTGAAGGAGCCACTCACTTGCAGGGTCACAAAGGCTCATGGGTGAGGCTTGTGCAAACCTAGGTGTGGAAGTCTCTTGACATCTTGTGCTCTGGATGCATCAATTTCCTCACCTTAGTGATGGTTCTGGTGTTTACACTACGTCAAAAACAATTAATTATTATTTTCTCAGATGATATGGCTATTTTTCAGTTTCAGGAAGAACAAATCTTAGTGAAAAATAGTAATGAAAGAGTAGTAAAAAGAAAAAAATCTGGACACTAATGGCCCATTTTGTGATGACAAATTTGCAACAGTTTGCTCTAATGAATCAATCTTGATTTCACATTTATAGATTTTCAGTTATACTTCTAAACTCTGATACAATTTCACTTTCTTGGTTTACATATTTATTCATTCCAAGGTATTTATTGAGTTTCTACCTATGGTGTCATTGTGTTAGGCAATTGTTTATACATTGGTGAATAAAACAGAATAAGTGACTGCCCTTTTGGAGTCGATAAGTGGGAGAGAAAAACACACTTAATATGTACACAACCAAATTAGTAAGTACTTATCATTGTGGTAAGGACAATTAAAGAAACAAACATGCAGAAATGACTGCTGTTATTGGTTCATGTTCCAGAACACAGTTGCAGATTACCTCCAAGACCTTTGGTGATGCAATGTGGTTGAGGAGAATTACTGCCAGAAGTCCTAAGACATTTGACAAAGTAAATTAGATAACATCTTTTCTTCCAATATTAAAGATAAAATTGAAATAATTCATGTATGCCTTAAAAATAGAAAGATTTTTTTCAAATATGTAGAAAAAAACAGTTAGTCATACTGCAAAGATACTACTAATAGTTATTTCTTTCTTTCTAGTTTGTCTCATGTCACACTTTAGCAAAATTCATATTACTTCTTGACTACTCTTCCTCTGCTATTGTCGTTCTTGTTCCTCTTCCTTCTCCTCCTCTTCCTTTTTATTCTTATGTATTTAGGATTGATATAATTTTAATTTCTTCTCATTTGAAGCTACCCTTGAAGGGGAACCTAGGTGGATTAGTTGTTGAGTTTCAGCTCAGTTTTTTTTTTAAGATTTTATTTATTTATTTGACAGAGATCACAAGTAGGCAGAGAGGCAGGCAGAGAAAGAGGAGGAAGCAGGCTCCCTGCTGAGCAGAGAGCCCGATGTGGGACTCGATCCCAGGACCCTGAGATCATGACATGAGCCAAAAGCAGTGGCTTAATCTACTGAGCCACCCAGGTGCCCCTCAGGTACTTTTCTTTGGGACCCTGAGATCCTGCCCAGAGTTGGACTTTATGCTCAGTATGGAGTCTGCTTGAAGATTCTTTGCCTCTGCCAAACATCCCCCCCCACACTCTCTCCCTCTAATAAAAATTATATAAAAGAAATGAAAAATAAGAAAAACCTGAAAAAGTAAATAAAAGACTACAAAATTAAAATACAAAGAATGTTACTTAGTGTTTTCCCTAAGCTCTGAATCTTTCCAGCCCTCTATTATCAGTAAATTTGAGAGGAGTGTGTTGTTTGTGATGGTCTTCTAGGGAAGAGATCTCTTGCCCTGATCCTCAAGTGGACTCCAACTGGTGCAAATGCTGCTGTCCTAAGCAGCAGAGAGAGGTCTCTGGGTAAGCAGCTCTGGATTCCAGTATGTGGCGCTGTTTCACTCCCTGAAGTCTTGCAGTGCCAATGGGCGATATGAATATTGCTGCACCCTGCTTTCTACCTAGGAGCTGAAAATTTGCACCCAAGCTCTACAGTGAGCCATCACAGGAAAAAAAAAAAATCCACCAGTCTTAACTCCTCAGTTTCTGTCAGAACTCTGTGTTCATGCTGCAAGTGACAAGGCATTTTTTCTCAGGAACATGACTGAATTCTAATTCCAATATTTTTAAGATTTTATTTTTTATTTGAGAGAGAGTCTGAGAGAGAGAATGAGAAGGTAGAAGATCAGAGAGAGCAGCAGACTCCCCATGGAGCTGGGCACCTGATGGTGGACTTGATCCTGGGACTCTGGGATCATGACCTGAGCCAAAGGCAATTACTTAAACAATTGAGCCACCCGGCTGGCCCCGAATCCAATTTATATGGATTCCTATGGCACAGACCCACACCATACCTCTTGGGTGTTGGAGGTCTCGCCATGCTTCTGTTTTTTGCTGGACCCCTCTCAGGAAAGTGGACGCCCAATCATGCTGTGATTCGGAGTATAGGGCTACACAGAGCAGAAAGCCAGGACCTAGCTTCGTGGTTTTCAGCCATTTTTCTCTAAGTGATTTCTGGGGATTATGAAGCATTCTGGCCCCACCTGTTCATCTTCTGACCACTGGGATCATGAGATCATGCTGTTACATCTGGGATTCCAACCCACTTCACCACTGGAACAGTTTTTTTTTTTTTTAATTTCTTTATTTTCAGCATAACAGTATCATTATTTTTTCACCACACCCAGTGCTCAATGCAATCCGGGCCCTCTATAATACCCACCACCTGGTACCCCAACCTCCCACCCACCTGCCACTTCAAACCCCTCAGGTTGTTTTTCAGAGTCCATAGTCTCTCTTGATTCACCTCCCCTTCCAATTTACTCCAACCCCCTTCTCTCTAACTCCCCATGTCCTCCATGTTTTTGTTATGCTCCACAAATAAGTGAAATCATATGATAATTGACTCTCTCTGCTTGACTTATTTCACTCAGCATAATCTCTTCCAGTCCCTTCCATGTTGCTACAAAAGTTGGGTATTCGTCCTTTCTGATGGAGGACGAATACCTATAATACTCCATAGTGTATATGGACCACATCTTCCTTATCCATTCTTCCGTTGAAGGGCATCTTGGTTCTTTCCACAGTTTGGCGACCGTGGCCATTGCTGCTATAAACATTGGGGTACAGATGGCCCATCTTTTCATGACATCTGTATCTTTGGGGTAAATACCCAGGAGTGAAATTGCAGGGTCATAGGGAAGTTCTATTATTAATTTCTTGATGAATCTCCACACTGTTCTCCAAAGAGGCTGCACCAACTTGCATTCCCACCAACAGTGTAAAGGGTTCCCCTTTCTCCACATCCCCGCCAACACATGTTGTTTCCTGTCTTGTTAATTTTGGCCATTCTAACTTGTGTAAGGTGATATCTCAATGTGGTTTTAATTTGAATCTCCCTGATGGCTATAGAGTTTTCATATATGAGGGCTAGGTATCATTGGAAAATTCGGATGTCTGCAATTAAATGAAAACTGAGAAGAAATATTTTATCTGTATAAGCTCAGTGGCAGCTTCTAAGAAAGGCATTTATTTCAGCTGAATGTTAAGGAAAGCTCCAGCTGCCTGGAGGCATGTGTTAAAAGACACTTGTCAGATTTTCTCTTTCTTTCTTTCTTTCTTTTTTTTTTTTTTAATGTGTTTTATGGGGCCCTTGGGTGGTTTAGTTGATTAAGCATCCAACTTGTTTTGGCTCAGGTCAAGATCTCAGTGTTGTGAGATCAAGCCTTCTGTGGGGCTCCGTGCTCAGCATGGGGTCTATTTATGTTTCTGTTCCTCAACTTCTGCCTCTGCCCCTCCTCCAACTTATTCACATGCACATCCTCACACTGTTTCTCTAAAATAAATGAAAGAAATTCTTTTTAAAATGTGGGGTTTTTTTTCATTTTTGAGATTTTGAACATCTGGATTTTCGTGTAAAATTGACAATTTTAAGTGTTGGGAAGTAGTTAACATTAAGTATGTTGAAGTCAAAGGAAGGTGTCTATGCACTGAGATCCAGCACCTCATTTGTAAACTTTGGCCTACACAAAGTGATAAAGAATAAAAGAATAATGTCTCATTACAGACCAGCTAACGCTGAATAGCAAAAATGTTTAGTGCAGCCAGTCAGCTTCGTCACAATTAGCAGTATGGGATTGGCGGAAAGGAAATAGATGTCAACAACCTCAAAGTTTTGTTATGTGGGTCTGGCAGGCAGTCAAGAGATGGAAAAAAATCTGTATGTGAAAAGAAGGACATTCATGAACTTATTGTTGGTAAGCTGAGATTTCTCTTTCAAGGATAAGTTTATAGAAAGAATAAATAATAGATAAATTAACAGAGATACCAAAAGGAGACAAGTGAGGACCCTGGGGTAGGGGCCACTCACTGCAGGGTCATGAAGTTTCATGGGTGAGGCTTGTGCAAATGTAGGCATACATGTCTCCTGTCACCCTGTGCTCTGGATGCATCATTTGCCTCAACTTAGTGATGCTTCTGGTGTTGACTCTAGTTCTAAAACAATTATTTATTTTTTTCTCAGATGATATAGCTATTTTTCACTTTGAGGAATAGCAAATCTTAGTGAAAAATAGTAATGAAAGAGTTGTAAAAAGAAAAAAAAAACTGGACACTAATGGCCCATTTTGTGTTGAAAGTTTGCAACAGTTTGCTCTAATGAATCAATCTTGATTTCACATTTATAGATTTTTAATTGTACTTCTAAACTCTGATATAATTTCACTTTCTTGGTTTACATATTTATTCATTCCAAGGTATTTATTGAGTTCCTACCTAATGTGTCATTGTGCTAGGCAATTGACTATACATTGGTGAACAAAACAGAATAGGTGACTGCACTTTTGGCGTTGATAAGTGGGAGAGAAAAACACAATTAATATGTACATAACTAAATTTGTAAGTACTTATCATTGCGGTAAGGACAATAAAAGAAACAAGCATGATGCAGGAATGACTACTATTATTGGTTCATGTTCGAGAACACAGTCGAGGATTACCTCCAAGACCTTTGGTGATGCAGTGTGGTTGAGGAGAATTCCCTGCCAGAAGTCCTAAGACATTTGACAAGGTAAATTAGATAACATCTTTTCTTTCAATATAAAAGATAAAATTGAAATAATCCATGCATAGTTTAAAAAATGGGAAGACATTTTTTGAAGCATGTAGAATAAATAAAAAAACACATTTGGTCATACCGCAAAGATACTACTAATAAAGTTCTTTCCTTCTTTCTAGTTTTGTCTCATGCCACAGTTTAGTAAAATTCATATTACTCCTTCACTATTTTCCTCTGCTTTTGCCTTTTTTTCTTTCCCTTCCTACTCCTAGTCCTCCTTTTTATTCATGCATACTTAAGGTTAATCCTATTTTAATTTCTTCTCAATTAAAGCTACTCTTGAAGGGGAGCCTGGGTGGCTCAGTTGTTGAGTTTGAGCTCAGATTGATCTCAAATCAACCTGGGACCCTGCCCAGAGTTGGACTTTGTGCTCAGCAGGCAGTCTGCTTCAAGATTCTCTGCCTCTGCACAACCGCTCCCCACACTCTCTCTCTCTAATAAAAATTATTTAAAAAGAGGTGAAAAACCTGAAAAACTTTTTAAGAGCCTACAAAATAAAAATACAAAGAATGCTATTAAGTGTTTTCCCTAAGCTCTGAAGCTTTGCAGCCCTCTATTATCAGTAAACTTGAGAGGAGTGAGTCATTCGTGATAGTCTTCAGGGGAGAAACCTCTTGCTCTGATCCTCAAGTGTACTTCAACTAGTGCAAAAGCAGCTCTCCTAAGCAGCAGACAGGCCCCTATGTAAGCAGCTCTGGATTCCAGTATGTGGTGTTTTACACCCTGAAGACTTGCAGCACCAGTGTGTGAGATGAATATTGCTGCACCCTGCTTTCTACCCAGGAGCTGAAAATTTGCACCCCAGCTCTTCAGTGAACCCTCACAGAAAAACAAAACAAAACAAACAAAAAAAAACCCACTAGTGTTAACTCCTCAGTTTCTGTCAGAACTCGTGTTCACCCTGCCAGTGAAAAGGCATTTTTATCTCAGACATGCAACTGAGTTCCAACTCCAATATTTTTCTTTTGTTTTTAAATATTTTATTTATTTATTTGAGAGACAGAGAGAGAGAGAGAGAGAATGAAAGGGGAGAAGGTCAGAGGGAGAAGCACACTCCCCATGGAGCTGGGAGCCCGATATGAGACTAGCTCCCGGGACTCTGGGATCATGACATGAGCTGAAGGCAGTTGCTTAATGAACTGAGCCATCCAGGCGACACCAACTCCATTTTCTATGGATTCTTGTGGCACAAACCCACACTATTTTGGGGGGGATTTGGAATCTCGCCATGCTTCTGTTTTTTGCTGGACCCCTCCCAGAAAAGTAAATGCCCAACCAATCTGTGATTCGGGGTATAGGGCTACACAGAGCAGAAAGCCAGGACCTAGCTTTGTGGTTTTCAGCCATTTTCTCCTAACTTATGTCTGGGAACTCCGAAGCATTCAGGCCCAACCTGTTTTTCTTCTGACCCTGGGATTCTAAGATCATGCTGTCACACCTGGGATTCCAACCTGCTTCACCACTTGAACACTTTTTTTTAAAGGTTATATTTACTTATTTATTTATTTGAGAGAGAGAGAATGAGAGAGAGAGCATGAGAGGGGGGAGGGTCAGAGGGAGAAGGAGACTTCCTGCCGAGCAGGGAGCCTGATGTGGGACTCAATCCCAGGACTCCAGGATCATGACCAGAGTCAAGGGCAGTTGCTTAACCAACTGAGCCACCCAGGTGCCCCAACTTGAACACTTTTAAGCCAGAAATGTCCTCCACAGTAGTAGACTCCTAAGTGTTTCAATCATGCACTTCATTTTCAATAAAAATTTTGCAGCCATATCACCTACACAGCTTATTCCCACCCACACCACTTGAGCTCTGAAGCTGCCACATGCACCACAGTGGGAGCTAGAGGTGCTCTTGAAGTGGTTCAGATTCTTCTTCTGTGGCTGGTGCTCTTGGTCCGAGAAGAGAAAGTATCATCACCATGATTGACTTTCATGTCCCTCCTAAGTAAGAACAAATTTCTCACCATTTAATGTTCTCTGAGTCCATGAATTAATCCGTGGAAGGTCTCCCTTGATGGCAGGTCATGAGCACAGGGATCTGAGAGAGTACTGATTACTCACGGCTTACTAGTTGATGAAGACCTGCTCTGTGTGGTCTAAGATGTTCCCTCCACAGGTCTATATCAGCCAAACCCTGTCCTCCTCACCTCAGTTTCTCTCTGGTGCTTCTCCCTCTGCCCCTCCCCTCCTTCTTGTGCTCTTTTCCCTCTAATAAAGAAATAAAACCTGAAAAAATAAATAAAATACTGAGCATAAAAGTATACATTTAGGCCTTCAAGACCTGGCGGGAAACACCCTCCTTTGTGTATTTCTTTGTCATCTTTCCGCTTGTGCTGATGGTGTCAGAGGTGTACGACAACCCAGGGAGTGAGAAGGCCCATGGTGGATGGAATCTGCTTTCCTAAAAGACAACATAAAGGATTTCAGTCTCCTAATTTGAAGAGCCACTCAGCACTGTCATGGAGGGAAATCTGCAGTGACATGCTACCAAAATTTGGGGAATTACTTGGTAATTTAGCATAATGTAATATACCTACAACATGTTGAAATCACCAAGTTAACTTCAATAGTTATCAGCCTAAATACTTTAAAAATGACCAAAGAGGCACCTGGCTTCCTCAGACGGAAGGATACTTGATCTCAGGGTTATGAGTTTGAGCCCCATGTCAGGCATAGTTAGTTTAAAAAACAAAACAAAAGAAAACAAAAGGACTTACACATGAGCAAAATCAATGAGGCTCAAACAATGGAGCTGGTTAGTATCGGGATGGATCCTGGCTCCTGTTAATTCAACCACTGGGCACTGCACACTTAGATAGTACCAGTGCTTGTCAGCCAACCGGGTTCTTCCTCTAAGAGCTCAGGGTCTAGAAGTAAAGATGGACAAACAAGAAACAAAATCATGAATGAAATGAGAAATTGCTCCAGAGGAAAAGAGCAAGGGACTATTACTAAATCCTGAGCTCCACCAAGTGAGGGGTATGACAAAGCTATTCTGAGATGACATTGAGAATTCCCGTGGCAGGAAAAGGACATGTCCCTACACAAATCTCAGTGTACAAAGCCTGTCAGAGGGCACCATGGAACAGAGGATCAGAAGCAGACTTTGATGTTCTCATAGTGGAGGTTAGAAAGGAGGCCAGGGTGTCCAGAGGAAGCTGAGGAAGAGAGAAGAGAGGGAGGGTATGAGGACAAGGGCCCAGGGCAGTTCGACAGTTTCAGTGCCCTTCTCCCAGTGCTGTGTGACCACATTCCCCCATACTAAGTGGCTGAGCCCACAAACACTGTCTTTCAGTCTGAGGGGATCAGGAATCCATCAGTGCTCACCTAGGGGCTCCTTCCAGAGTCTCTCTTTAGGTTGGGGCTGTTGGCAACACCAAGGAAGGACCTGCCTCACTTAGAACCTGAGCTCAATTAGGGGCATTGGCTAGATATGGCCCATCTCAAATACCTGAGCTCTCTCTATTGTTGACTAACAGTGCTAAGCCACGTGCATATGCCTGTGTCGTGGTTCAGCCTAAGGGCTTGTACTCCAGTCTGAGGATCTGAAAGAGAACAAGGATCATAGACAACATGGGGGTGAACAATGAGCTTTTATAACTAAATCTCAACAGGGCCTTTTGGTCATGTTGCCATGTTCTGTGGAATGAAAGTGAATGACTAAATCCAGATCACACTCAGCAGAGGGAGTTATGCAAGGATGTTTACAGAGGATCTGGGGAACTAACGTTAACTCTGAGGGGAGAAAGTGATGATCCCCGCAGGGTCCATGCCTTGCCCAGGATCAGACTGGTAGGAAGGCTTACCGGGCATGAACCCAGCTCTTTCAGTGTCCTCAAAGGTGGGGACCTGGGTATATCTAGCCATTCACTGGTGGCTCAGGAAAAGGTTGTCTAGAAGGAAGTGGCTATAGACATGGAAATGGTAATGGAATGAGAATGATCATTGATATTTTACATAGGAGACATCTCCCCATATTCTTGTTTGAGGAGGACCCTAGGTCATGGCAATCCACTGAATTGACATCACACCCTTTGGAAAGAAGGTAAGGGCTTACATCACAGGACAGGCAGTCTTTATGGGTAAGGGTGGATTCTGACAATCAAGGGGCAAGGATCCAATCACTTGTTTAGGGTTTGCATTGAAAATTAGAAGCTTGGGGCACCTGCGTGACTCAGTGGGATAAGCCTCTGCCTTCTGATCAAGTCATGATCTCAGGGTCCTGGGTTCGGGCCCCACATTGGGCTCTCTGCTAAGTGGGGAGTGTGCTTTTCCCTCTCTCTCTGCGTACTTCTCTGCCTACTTGTGACTTCTCTCTCTGTCAAATAAATAAATAAAATCTTAAAAAAAGAAAGAAAGAAAATTAGAAGCCTAAAATCTTGCGAAGATATTACCCAAGCTTTTGCCCTGTTATTTCAGGACTCCAGATTGTGAGCACTGATTAACACATGTGTGCACACAGGAGCGAGTGTGCATGTACAAACAAAAACATACAAACCAGTAGGGACTGTGCTCTGGGATATGACTAGTAGCAGATTCAATGAAGTTGATAAGAGGAATGAAATTTGTTTGGAGGTATTTTATACATGTGACACTGCTCCTCTAACATCATAGATATTATCCAACCTATTTCTATCGATATATGATAGAAGGACATGCTAGAATCATCTGTATTTTCCAGAGAAGACCATCCCTGTTAGGCACAATGGTTTATCTAGGGTCAAAACCAGCTAAGAATAGAGAGTTGTGTCTGAAACTAGGGATGTTTCCAAGCTGAGGCCAGGGCTGCACCCAGATCTTCCCTGGGGGCCTGTGCAGAGGGGCTTCTTGGTGTCACTGTGTACAGATGTGACCTTTCATGAAAAAGAAGATAAAGAACTTAGCAAACTCAACACCCAAAGAACAAATAATCCAATCAAGAAATGGGCAGAGGACATGAATAGACATTTCTGCAAAGAAGACATCCAGGTGGCGAACAGACACATGAAAAAGTGCTCCATATCACTCGGCATCAGGGAAATACAAATCAAAACCACAATGAGATATCACCTCACACCAGTCAGAATGGCTAAAATCAACAAGTCAGGAAATGACAGATGCTGGCGAGGATGCGGAGAAAGGGGAACCCTCCTACACTGTTGGTGGGAATGCAAGCTGGTGCAGCCACTCTGGAAAACAGCATGGAGGTTCCTCAAAATGTTGAAAATAGAACTGCCCTATGACCCAGCAATTGCACTATTGGGTATTTACCCTAAAGATACAAATGTAGTGATCCAAAGGGGCACGTGCACCCGAATGTTTATAGCAGCAATGTCCACAATAGCCAAACTATGGAAAGAACCTAGATGTCCATCAACAGATGAATGGATCAAGAAGATGTGGTATATATACACAATGGAATACTATGCAGCCATCAAAAGAAATGAAATCTTGCCATTTGCTACAACATGGATGGAACTAGAGCGTATCATGCTTAGCGAAATAAGTCAAGCAGAGAAAGACAACTATCATATGATCTCCCTGATATGAGGAAGTGGTGATACAACATGGAGGCTTAAGTGGGTAGAAGAAGAATAAATGAAACAAGATGGGATTGGGAGGGAGACAAACCATAAGTGACTCTTAATCTCACAAAACAAACTGAGGGTTGCCGGGGGGAGTGGGTTTGGGAGAAGGGGGTGGGATTATGGACATTGGGGATGGTATGTGATTTGGTGAGTGCTGTGAAGTGTGTAAACCTGGTGATTCACAGACCTGTACCCCTGGGGATAAAAATATATGTTTATGAAAAATAAAAAAAAATAAAAAAAAATAAAAAAAAAGAGGATAAGGAGATGGCATGCCAGAGCACTCTTTGTCTAGGTATCAAACCAGGAATGGACTGTGGTAGGGGATCCCAGGCAGTGATGTCACTTCCTTGACCACAGACCACAACAGAACTTGGAACCCCTGCAACCAGGCATCCATATTCTAGTGTAGTCCAGTATCAGGGTTACTTGGCTGGAGACATCTGATATGGAAAGATGTTCTCTTACTGCTTGCCTATTTCCTGGGGCTCTGTCTTCCAGAACACCAGGGGAATGGCTTTTTCACATGCTGCAGACATTGGCTCAAACCTGGCCCCCAACTCCTCAGGGCATTTGGCAAGAGATGCCATAAGGTACTTAATACTAAGCAGACTAAGTGATACCCATCCCTATGATCTATCCAAGGGCAACCCCATCACTTCCTCTTGAGTTATAGGGAAAGAGGAATATGCGGGTGTTCCTGCCCATGGGCTGGAGGAGGTTGAGCACAGTGGATACCCTGGTGATCCCTTCTTGTTCACACCAATGTCATTGTGGGCAGGGTGAAAAGAGGATTACTGAGGTTCCTCTTATCTGTGCTAGAGCACATCCACGGATCTGATAAAGGAGGGCCTTCCCCCCTCCACCAGAGTGAGGTGGTACTGTAAATTAGAGGGGCTTCTGGACTTTAATCCACATATCTGTTATCCCTGCTTTAGGGTAAAGGTCTAAGAGCATCTTCTGGAAAATGGGAAGATGTCCTGGAGAGATGTGGTTGGTGTGTGAGTACTGTGGGAGAGCATAGGGGGATGGAGGACAGCTTCAACCCTAAGAGGGTCATTCTCCATGCCTGCCCCCTCCCAGCCCTATCTCTACCTAAATACTGGGACCCTGAACTGAGGATTTAGAAACAATCACACAAAAGTCTGTTGGAGCCTGGATACTGGATGCTCAGAGGGTGCTCAGGAGTCCCAGTGGGAGCTCAGGGGCCAGACATCCCATACATGTGAGAGATTAGTGTCAGTGGAAGGAGACTCTCTCATGGCACCTAGTGAATAAGGCAACATAGGGGCACAGGAGGTAACTTTTGAGCAATTGGGAGGGTCCTGGGCAGTGCTGGCAAGAGACAGAGTCCCTTGGTTCCCATCTTGGTTGTATCTTCCTAAAGCAATGGCATGTGCAGTGAGGGTAATTAAGAGGCCAGACACCACACCTTCCTGGGCACATGCCATTGAATTCAAGTGGCAAATGGGCAAAGAGACAGGGAGGCGAGTGTGTCCAGTTTTACCTGGAGAGGACAGAAATGCTCACACCATTGATCAAGGATCCACATTCATAGTGAATTTCAGCTACTCTTCCATCTGCGACAAGGTCTTTCTCAGGCAGGACTGCCAGATCGCAGGTGAATAAGGAATAGGACTGGTCTCTGACAGGAGCTGGAAACCCAGGACCCAGGTTCACACAGGGCTCCCTGGGATATTTGTTTGGGAGAGTGCCCTGTCCTCTGATTTCTCTGCCTACCTGTCTGTCCCTAGGACCATCTATTCCATCTTGAGCATATTGCTGGAACAATATCCCAGGGATTTTTTTCCATCCCCCAGAATTTACCAGCCTCAATAGGCTGCTGGCATACCTGGGTCTCAATGTGCCAGGCTCAGACCTGGAGTGCTGTTCCCAGGTTCTGCTCTCATAGCTGCAACACCTTGAACCCATGGAGCCAGAGGCTGGGGGTGAGGAGGACTGGGAGTGACTGATGTGAGCCTGAGGAAGTAAACCTCCATAGGCCAAGAGGAATGAGTAGTCTCAGATCTCTATCCCCATGGGCTTCAGATGGGGAGGCCTTCCAGAGATTGGGTATGGAATGCAGACCACATTGAGTGGTGGGAAGTTTCTTTTATGTATGAGGCAAAAGGGAAGTCAGTCATGCTGATGATACCTTCTCTTTTTGGAGCTACAGCACCAGCTCCAGAGCAAGATTCTGATCCATCTCAGGAATTCGTCCCCACACCCATTCTGGATACTGCTGCATCTTTAGAGCCTGAGCTGGCCCACCCCATCCCTGCTGCTGTGACTCACCTGTCAGTATGACCAGGGACACCACCTGCTCTGTTGATCCTAGGGCTGGTTGTAGTCAGGGTTCCAATTCACTCTCCTGAGATGGAAGAGCCATCAGCCCCTGAGCCTGACCTGGAGGTCCAGCGGGGTCTTGCCCCTGCTCCTCAGATGTCTGAATGGCCTGAACTACCAGCTGCCTCAGTGGAGCAACCAGCCTCAGACACTGTACAGCAGCTGGTGCAGGCTGCAGCCCCCCAAAATTTCTTCCCCTTCCCTGTCATTGACTTCTTTGTAATATTTGTGTTTTATATACACCTGTATAATGCCTTTATAGATTTTGTTTATTAAATAAAGTAGAATTTCAGTTTACATAAAATTTTACTCAGATCCTTTTCAATGGCATATTGAGGTCTCATTAGGTACATTCAGAGTTTGGCAAAGCCATTTACTTCTACAACATTTCCATCTCAGAGACATCTTTGCTACTAATCACTAATTCTTCATTCCCTCATCCCAGTCCCTGCAACCACTGCTTTTCTCTCTGTCTCTGGCACTTTACCTCGTCTTGGATTTTCATGGTTCTGGAATCCTAAGTTATGAACTTCTGTGTCTGTCTGCAGAACATAAGAGTGATTCATATTTTTAATTGTTTTATACAAATAACGTTTTTTTTTTTTTTTTACAAAGGTATGTTCCTGAA
Organism: Mustela lutreola; assembly: GCF_030435805.1. NCBI lineage: Eukaryota > Metazoa > Chordata > Mammalia > Carnivora > Mustelidae > Mustela > Mustela lutreola. The sequence continues at coordinate 167,431,920 of NC_081294.1, forward strand.
AGAACAAAGATCATAGGAAGCTCCAAAATGTACTATTTCCATCATCTGTGATAGGATTTCCTTTTATAAGGATGCCTTGAAAAGCAGAAACCACAAGAAAAATGTCTGGTTCCATGAGACACCTTTAATTTTTCATTTTCCTGGGTAGTCTACATTTAAACTATTCTAATATGCATATTATAAAATATTAAAATCATATCTTAAATATTCTCATTTATTGCTAACAAGTCAGGTAATAAAGTAAATATTTCTTTAGGTTTTAACCAGACTATGTTTATGTAGTAAATTATTATTTAAATATGAAAAAAAAAAGATAGCAGATTCCCTCTACTGAGAAATAATCTCCCATAACACATGGTGTCCTTCTCCCCTGCCTTTCCCTCTAAGTGTACTGTGTGTGTGTATGTGTGTGTGTGTGCGTGTGTGTGTGTGTGTGTGTGTGTGTGTGTGACAGCGTGGGGCCCTGAAGATTCCAGGGCTGCACTTTTGTTCAACCTGATGTACCCACAGTGGACAGTCACTATCTCTGCTGTCCCTTTGGGCATTCTCAGTGACAGTACTCAGCAGCACCATCTGATAAACAACTAAGTTATTTACATTCATTTGATTCTAATAATGTAAGTGATAATCATGTCTGTGCCATGAATCTCTGTTTCTCTACAAATGATTCCTATAAACAACAATACTAGAACACAATTTAACCACATTTTGGGGGGACTTGCTCCTTGTTGCTCTATGCTTTCTTTATTAGGAGAAGCATTGTTGGTAAAGGAGGGATCCTGGACTCTATAGATGAGACCTGAAATTATGAGGAGGACAAGTCAGCAGTGATGTCATCAGGGTCTTGGGAGTGACCATAGAGCATGAAAGAGTCTTCCCCAAACCCCCCTCATATTTCTTCTCCGACAAACTTCTCTGCCTTGTGTCCTGGAAAACACCCATGCCCTGTCCAGTGACACGCTCAAGCCACTTCAACCCCTTGTGCTCCTTAACTCAGATGCTAACTAGAGCAACCAGACCTCACTCCAGGCCAGCAGAGGGGTGCAGGCCAGGCCGCTCGTCTCAGCTTCCTCCCTTGAGGAGGAACCTCTAAGGACAGTGAAGGTCAGTGGGTTACAGGAAAGTGTTCATCCAGATGTAGTTTTAGTGGCAACAGGAAGAACCGCTTGAACTTGTGTAAGAGAGTCCTTTACAAAACACATTGTCTGCTCATGGAAGCTGCAGAATGGACTCAACCAGGGGCTTCAACACTGGACATAGCTCATCCACACCCCTCAGGATGCTCTAGCAGTGACGCCCTGACACTGCCAACCCAAACCATGGTATCCCTCCATTTAAGCTTGTCTGTGAGAGGGAGTTGGGCTTCCTACTGAGACCCCTGTTCTCCCCCACAAAACGGGTAAGAGGGAGTCCACTTGATCTGATGCTTTCATAGAAGTCATTGTCAGTAATTCTGGTCTTCTCTGCCACAACATGGAGATAACCAGGCACAGAAGATATCCTCAAAGATAGGACATTTGGGGATCTCCCTGCAGGAAGAGAGAGAAGCACCAGTTAGTGGGACTCAGTGAGAAAGGAGAGCTCTGAGCACTAAGGGAAGGGCTGCCATGGGGCAGGTGCTGCCATATTGGTCAGTGTCACAGGCTTTGTGTTGGCTTATAGGGAGTGACCAGGCTTCATCCTAACAATAGTTCCATCAAAAACCAAAATGGCACTCATAAAATACTTTTAATTCCAACCACGAAAAGGCAGTGGGACCCAGGCATCCAAGGAGGCTTAAGATTCTTTGTACCAAAGATTAAACAGTGGGGAAAAAGTGGGACAGGATAATGGAACTGTGAGCAGCTAATTTCCCTGCTTTATGGAGAAAGAGCACCATCAAAAGGCACCCTGATATTTGTTCCAAAAGCAGGTGAAAGTTCAGGGTGCTCCAGGCTGCCAGTCTCTACATTGAGGATTGTCCATGTCCAGGACAGAAGCTCCAGGTGTCATCCTATCCCAGGGCTGGCCTGGGACTGATGGATGAACCCTAGTATTGTGGGATCCCATACTGGAGGAGGATGAATGATTTCTGGAAAGAAAACTGAGTCAGGGAAGCCTGGATTGGCAGGCTGAAGCTACACAGTAAGGCTGAGGCCCAGAGCCCATGAAAGCAATGTACTTACTGTGGACTAATTTTAGCAGGTAAAGCTAAGGATTACTGAGTATCTTTTTAGAGCATCAATCATGCCAGTCAATCCCACTAACAATTTCATGTGTAAGGTCTAAATGCTTCCTCTGTTTGGTTAAGGAAACCAAGGCTTTAAGAAGCTGGACCTTTCCATGATCCACATTGAATCACAGCAGGATTTGAACCTAGGGCTTGCCAGCATTGTGGGCTGAATCTCCCAAGAAGGTTGCATCCAGATGCTCCAGAAGAGACTTCTCAACTCTGAGGTTACATGAGCCTTTGTAATCAGAGAGAAACCACCTCCTACCCAGACAAAGGCTGGCTGTTAGTCATTGGAGAGTCCTCAATACCAAGGCACAGCATCATCAGACAGCAGACCCAAGACAAGCCCCAGTCAGAGGTGGCGCCACTCCCCCTTGAATTCAGTGAGGTCTCCAGGCCTCAGGGTTGGATGTGGAGCTTTCTGAACCTCTGAGTTCCAAGAGTGAGCCATGTGGATCGAACACAGAGTCCAATGGCAGAGAGATAGCAGTTCTATCCTGCTCAGCCTCTTTGTGGCTGGTGACCCCAAGCAGGGCTCTGAAGCTACAGACCCCATTCTTAAATTGGAGAATGTAATGGGTACTGCTAAGTGGGATGTAGGAATAAATGACTCGTACAGTTACTGCCTGGTGCCTGGGAGCACGTGTGGAGTCCAGAGGAAAGGCATTCATGTCAGTGACCAATTTACCCATGTACCTGTTCTTCCACTTGTTAATTCTTGTGTTGTCCTTAAGAAGCAGATGCCAAAGCTAAGGTCAGGGAATATTTCTTCTTAGGCTTTTTTCTCTGAGGTTTATAGTTTTGGCTCTTGAATTTAGATCTAGGACCCATTTGAGGTTCATTTTCTGTCTTTCTGAATGGAGGGTCCACACGGACCATCATTTAATCATTTATAATTTTATGTATTGGTAGTTGTAAGAATGGATAGGGAGTTGTCAATAGATCCAAAAGAATCTGTAGAATAATATGTATTCTCTCCTTGAAGAAATTCGCTGAGATTGTGAAGGAAGTCCAAAAGGAGGTTAACTTGTATCTTCTGTGGAGGTGGAGCTATGTCCATGTCCCTGTTAAGAGCACAAACACCCCTCTGGTGACCACAGGATACATTGCAGGAGTTCCCTTATCTGTCTGCAAAACAAGCCACAGTCAATGTTGGGCATCTTCGAGGATTCACAGAGAGATAAAAAGAGTTCCATAAAATTCAATAAAAAGAGTTCCTAGAAAATCTTAGGAACGTGGGCTTTTTCCCAAAAGCACTATTTCGAGAAATATTTTCTGAGTAGCTTAGTCAGGCCCTGGGTTCCAGGATAGAATTCTCCAGGGAGAATGGTGGATGCTTCCCAAGAGGCACAGGGTGTATGAAGGGATAGTGTGGGAAATAACTGGTCCACACTACAGCTCTGTATATCTGGTAGAAAGAAATCAGTAAAAGAAAACAAGCTATATTTTTGGATTCCTTTGCTTACACTAACCATAAAACATTTTAGACAATTTGAAAACTATCACTCAGCATATCTGTATCCTCTTTTCCCAGTTAGAAGACATTAACTTATATTCCCAGCTTTTTTTTTTTATTTTTTTATTTTTACTTATTAGGTGAAGAAGGTGTCATATATTGATCCCTTAATGACTCTATAGAAATCCTTGTAGAACTAATACATGGATTATACCCTAAACTTAAGGACACAGATTCTATATACAAAAATGAGTTTCATCTCTATACATGAATAACATGCTATCAAAGATAGAAATTAAGAAATAGTTTTTAATTGGTAATCACTCAAAAAGAATAAAATACATAGGAATTATTTTTACCCAGAGGTGAAAGACCTGCATACTGAAAACTTAAATCATTAATGAAAGAATTTGAAGAAGACAGAATTAAGTCTGGAGACATCCCATGCTAATGGAGCTCTAGAATATATGTAATGCAAAGGTCCACACTACATAAAGCAATCTAAGTATTCAGTGTGAACCCTATCAAGATATAATGGCATTTTAAGAAATAAAACCAATAATCCTACAAAGTGAATAATACCAGAGAAGACTCTGAATAGCTAAAGCCATCTGGAGAAAAAACAAACCTGGAAGCATCATGCATTCTGAATTCAAAGTGTATTACAAAGTTGTAGAAATGGAAATCATATGGTATCAACCTACAGAGAGACACACAGATCGATGGAACAGAGAGAAAACCCAGGAAAAAAAAATGTGTAGTTAACTGATTTATAACAAAAGCTCCAAGAGTATAAAATAGGGAAGCAACATTCTCCACAATAAGTGCTTTGGAAACACCGGGCAACCTCAAGGAAAGCAGTGCAACTAAATGTCTATCCCAACTGTTCCACAATAATGAAGTCACAATGTGGCAAGGACCTCAACAAAACAGCTACAATAAAATACCTAGCTGGAAATTGAGCAGAATGTTATTAACACCCTTGCCTTTTTATAATAATCTCCATGACCAAAATTTGAAATCTTCATTCTGAGATCTAGAGGCAGATGCTGTGCTGACTGAACCAGTCGAGAACCTATTAAAACCACGTGGCACAGAAGTGTCAGAAGAGATCTGTTCATTCTTCCCCTTAACACATTTTTTGGAAGAATGTTTCTTGAGATCCTTCCTGACACTGAGTTTTGGATTTGACATCAGATGTAAAGGCTACAATGAAAAATAAACTACTAGGACTGCATCAAACTAAAAGCCTTCTGTACATCAAAGGAAATCTCCAGTCATCAACATATTGAACAGACAACATACTGAAAAGGGGAACATATTTGCAAACTACCTAACTGATAAAAGTCTCATACCCAAAATATTGAAGAACTCATACAACTCAATAGCACAAAGACAGATAGTAGTTACAAAATCAGCAGAGTTCAGATTAGATATTTTTTCAAAGAAAACACACAGATGGCCAACAAATACATTAAGAGATGTTTACCACCACTTGTCACCAGGGAAATGCAAATCAGAGCCCAAAATGATGTCACCTCTCATCTGTCACCTGTCATAATGACTAGTATCCAGAAGACCAAACAAGAATTTTGGCCAAAATGTGGAGGAAAGAGAACTGTGCTCTATTGGGCTCTAGTGGGACTATAAACGGGCTCTGTTGGCAGGACTGTAAATTGGGTGCAGCCACTATGAGAAAACAGTGTCAAGTTTTCTCAAAAAAAAATCAACATAGGGGCACCCAGATAACACAAACAGAAGAGTGAGTGACTCTTGATCTTGGGGTCATGAGGTTGAGCCCCACATTAGGGGTGAAGAGTATTTAAAAATGAATATAGAACAGGGACACCTGGGTGGCTCAGTGGGTTAAGCCTCTGCCTTCAGCTTGGGTCATAATCTCAGGGTTCTGGGATCAAGCCCCACATCGGGCTCTCTGCTCAGTGGGAAGCCTGCTTCCCCTTCTCTCTCTGCCTGAATCTCTGCCTACTTGTAATCTCTCTCTCTATCTCTCTGTCAAATAAATAGATAAATCTTTAAAAATAGACGTAGAACAACCATATCATCCAACAATTCTCCTCTTATATATTAGAATTAAGCCAAGTCTTCTCTCTTCTACAGTGAATGTGTATAGGAGTGCCTGGGTGGTTCAGTCGATAAGCATCTGCCTTTGGCTCAGGTCATAATCCCAGGGTCCTGGGATTGAGCCCCACATTGGGCTCCCTGCTCACTGGAGAGTCTGCTTCTTCCTCTCCCAGTTACCTGCTTGTTCTCTCTCTCTCTCTATGTGTCCTCTCTGTCTAATAAATAAGTACAACCGTGAGAGAATTTGGACTCTGAAAAACAATCTGAGGGTTTTGAAGCAGCGGGGGGTGGGAGGTTGGAGGAACCAGATGGTGGGTATTAGAGAGGGCACGGATTGCAAGGAGCACTAGGTGTGGTGCAAAAATAATGAATACTGTTATGCTGAAAATAAATAAATAAATCTTTTAAAAAGTACAATCTCAAAAAATAACTAAAATAAAATGGAGATGTATAGTTTGATATGCTCCACGGTTTCATTCCAGCACTGAGAGTCTTTGCTTCTTTGAAGTACACTGTGAAGGGTCCTGGTCAGCAGGTCAACTGCCCTCCAGAGCTCTACTAAAATCCTGAGAGGTTAGCTCTCAGTCTAGTCCCCTTGCACCCACAGCTCTGTCTTCCCCAATCTGTCCAGACCCAGCCCACCATCACCTAGGAACTTGACATAGTTGTTGTTTGGCTGACCCAGGGATTGCTGAGTCAGCACTAGACCCAGAGCTATGTCCTGAGCTGCCCCCTACAAACATGCCTGAATCACAGGAACCTACTAATTACTTAGCAGAATGCTCACAGAAGCACAGACCCCCAAACAGTATACTTGCTGATCAGGGAGCATCTCCCAGTCATTGCAGTCCACTATATCCAACAAGCCATTGGGTGTTCTGTGAAAATTCCTTCCATTCTTGTCCCTCAAACAGTTGAGACTCTCAGCAGCAGGTGGGAACAGGTTAAGTCAAATGCACATGATCACCAAAATCTTTCTGGCTATAAGTCCTCTGCTACTCATGCAGATATTTCCTTCCCAGATCAGCAGTATCTGGAAGTGAGGATACTCTACTGAGTCTTCTGATCTTGAAGCCTTAGACCTTTCATCTATCCCATGGTCTGATGTGCCTTGTGTCTTCCTTCTTCCCTCAGAAATCTTTTCTTCATAAGATCCAACCCTCGGCTCTGAGTGCTGCATTCACTCGTGGAAACCACCAGGTAACTCTCTTGATCCTTAGAGCATCCCTGTTGATGACATGGGGACAATAATCTGGAGTTTATGGATTTCTATGAGTTTCTGGAGTAAATAAGTGACATTTATCAGTCTGGCTGTCACAGATTTTGTTTTTTGTGGAGGGAAACCTTGACACTGACAGGGCAAACAAAATCCATTCAAATGCAACGTATTTCATATATATATATATATATATATATATATATATATATATATATATATATCCAAAAGGAAAGTCAATCCATACTTTGTCTCATTTAATATTTATATTTATCCAAAATGATGATTTAAGTTTGTTTCCTTCAAAAAGGTCCACAAAACACATCAAGAGGCTATTTTAAGTGGTCACTTTGAACAAAAACGTAAGCGGTGCTTTTCCTCTCCCGTCACTGAACTTCCCTTCCTCCAACATGGAACACATAACCCATTCTTTATACCTCTTTGCAAGAATACCAGGTGCACATCTTAATGCTCAATCCCTGAAGAACATCTTGTCTTTCTTTCTTTCTTTTTTTTTTTTTTTTTTTTTTTACTTTCTGTTTTTGTTTTTTGTTTCTTTGTTTTTGATTTTTGTTTGTTTGCTTGTTTTTTGGATAGTGTCTTCTGGTAATCACACAGAAACCATGGCTGTCCCATGTGAAGAAGACAGATTATCCTCAAGGGAACTGAATTTCTACTTTTCATAACATTATATGAGAGGAATTGTTAGATCCAAATAGGGGAAGTTTGGAGTGAATTTTCCTCAACTCCTTCCAGAGGTAGGTGTGTGATGTGACTGTACCAGGGCCTGACTGCCACAGCAAGGAGCACTGCTCCAGAACTTCAGACATTGAAGACTGTGGGAGAAATATCTCTGAAACTTCCTGTAATCAAAGGCGTTTGGGAATGAGGGAAGGAGAAACAGTGAAACATCAGTGTGGTAAATACCCATTGGATGCTAAAAGTACATAAATGCTGATCAAGGACTGGGCCTGATGTCTTGCACCTGACATGTGTCCCCCAGTGGGGGTTCCAGAGCAAGGTCTAAAGCCACAGTTGATGCCAAACCCAGAGTATAAATTTACAGGCCCTTCCAGGCAGTAGATGTGAGAGAGAGGGCACAGACATTGAAAGCAAGACACCAAAACTTCAGTGCCCCGTTTCTCATATGCTGGCCATGTGCCTATGTAGTCATTAAGTCTCCATTCCCTCACATAGCACACGAAGTAAAGGATGGTGCCTTTTCTTTCCTTATGCTTCATCAAATTCCATGAGGGAAATCTAAAACTTGCTCAGAGGTGAGGTTTCCTGTTAGATTGTGTTATTACTGATTCAGTAACAGAGATTCTGAAGTATGTTTTTGTTCACTTACAACCCTGTGAACATGTTTTTCAGTGGTGATGACATTTCTCCCCAGGTTTATTGAGGTACCACTTAGTGTACAACAAACTCCTGAGGCCCACACAGCACAAGGATTCCCTCAAGAGAAGGCACAGTGTCCATGTAGAAGTTCATTACTAACAATCTTTGTCTTGACTTCTTGACATTACATGTAGGACTTGCCTTTGGAGAAGTACAGTCCTCCTGAGTTGAAAATTTGCCATACTAGCATTTGTAGGAACTTTCACAGTGATGAGCCCTTGCCAATGCTTAAGGAGTTCTTTAGATAAAAAGAAAACAAAATGAAAATGAATAGAAAAAGAGATAAAGCCAGAATTACCTTGGTCCTCAAACAGGGAAAGATCCCATCAAGAAGAAGAATTTCAGACAAATATCCCTGATGACTATGGACACCAAGATCTTAACAAGATCCTAGCTAATAGGATCCAACAGTAAATTAAAAAGATTATTCTCCATGACCTGGTAGGATTGATCTCTGGGAGGCAAGGGTGGTTCAATATTCACAAGTCAATAAATGTGATAGAACAAATCAATAAGAGAAGAGATAACCACATGGTCCTCACAATTGATGAAGAAAAAGTATTTATAAAAATACAGCATCCATACCTGTTTAAAACGCTTCAAAGTAAAGGGATAGAGGGAACATTCCTCAAGTTCATAAAATCTATCTATGAAAACCCCACAGTGAATATGATTCTCAATGATGAAAAGCCTTCCCTTTGAAATCAGGAACAGAAGTATGCCCAGTCTCAGCACTGTTCTTCAACATAGTATTAGAAGTCCTAGAAACAGCAATCAGACAACAAAAAGAAATAAAGTGTACTCAATTTGGGAAAGAAGTCAAACTCTCTCTCTTCACAGAAGACATGATACTTTATATGGAAAACCCAAAAGACTTTCCCCCCCTAAACTACTAGAACTCATATAACAATTCAGTAATGTGGCAGGATACAAAATCAATGCCCAGAAACCATGAAAATATAGAAAGGGAAATTAAAGAATTGATTCTATTTACTAAAGCACCAAGAACCACAAAATACCTTGGAATAAACCTAACCAAAGAGGTAAAAGATCTATACTTGAGGAACTAAAAAACACTCATGAAAGAAATTGAAAAAGACACACAAAAAAATGGAAAAGCTTATGGATCAGAAGAATAAACATTGTTAAAATATCTGTACTGCACAGAGCAATTGATACTTCAATTCCACCCTAGTCAAAATTCCAGTAGCATTTTTCAAAGTGCTAGAAGAAACAATCCTAAAATTTTTAAGAAACCAGAAAAGACAGAAAATTGGTAAGGGAATTTTCAAAAAGAAAAACAAACCTGGGGGCAGAATGTTGCCTGATTTCAGGCTTTACTACAAAGCTGTGATCACCAATACAGCATATTACTGGCCCCAAAACAGACACATAGACAAATGGACGAGAGGAAAGAGTCCAGATATGGACCCAAACCTCTATAGTCAAATAATCTTTGAAAAAACAGGGGAAAAATAGCCAGTGTGTGTGGGGGGAACAGTCTCTTCAAAAAGTGGTGCTGGGAAAATTGGACAGCTATATATAGAAGTATAAAGCTTGACCATCTTCTTACACCATAAACAAAGCTAAACTCGAAATGGATAAAAAAACACAACTTGAGGCAGGAATCCATCAGAATCCTAGAGGAGAACATAGGCAGCAACCTTTTCAACATTGACCACAACAACATCTTTCAACATGTGTCTCCACGGGCAAAGGAAACAAAAGTGAAAGTGAACTTTTGGGACTTTATCAAGATCAAAAGCTTCTGCACAACAAAGGGAACAGTCAACAAATCAACGAGTCAACCAATGGAATGGGATAAGCCATTCAGAAATGACATTATAGACAAGGGGATGTTGTCCAAGATCTATAAATAACTCCTCAAACTCAAAACTGAAAACAAACAAACAAACAAACAAACAAACAAAAAACAGATAATCTTGTCAAAAAATGAGCAGAATACATGAACAGACTCTTCTCGACATAAGACATACAAATGGCTAACAGACACATGAAAAAATGTTCATCATCATTACCATCACGTATATTCAAATCAAAACAACATTGTGATACCACCTTACACCAGTTAGACTGGCCAAAATTAACAGGATAGGAAACAGAAAGTGTTGCAGAGGATATGGAGAAAGGGGAATCCTTTTCGACTGTTGGTGGGAATGCAAGTTGGTGCAGCCACTTTGGAAAACTGTGGAGATGTCTTAAGAAAGTAAAAACAGAGATTCCCTATGACCCTGCAATTGCACTACTGGGTATTTACCCCAAAGATACAGATGTAGTGAACAGAAGGGCCATCTGTACACCAATGTTCACAGCAGCAATGGCCTCAGTCACCAAACTGGAAAAAGCCAAGAAGTCCTTTAACAGACAATGGATAAAGAAGATACAGTCCATATATACAATGGAATATTTTGCATCTATCAGAAGGAATGAATACCTAACTTTTGTATCAACATGGAAGACTGGAGGAGATTATGCTGAGGGAAATACGTCAAGCAGAGAAAGACAATTATTATATGGTTTCAATTACTTGTGGTGCATAGGAAATTACATGGAGGACATTAGTAGAAGGAAAGGAAAAGTTAATTGGGGAAAATTGTAAGAGAAGATGAAGCATGAGAGACTGGCTTTGACAAACTAAGGGTTTTGGAGGGGAGGGGATGGGGGAATAGGTTAGTCTGGTGGTGGGTATTAAGGAGGGCATGTATTGGATGGAGCACTGGGTATGGTGTATAAGTAATTAATCTTGGAACTCAGAAAAATATATTTAATTTAAAAAATAATCATTTATTTACTTATAGAAATCTTAATAAAATATGAAGAGTGAATAAATACATTTTATTTAAAATGTAATAATGATGCTATTTTATATATTTATGAGATTTAAAGCAAAACAACCATGACCTACATTTTCCTACTGATAAAAATTACCTCATTTATTATCTTTATAAAAATAAACTTTCTAGATTTTTACTCTACTGAAAAAGTGCTTCAGATTTTATTCAGCAGAATAGGGGTGTATTTACAAGGACAGCAGTAGAATATTTATGAAAAGACTTTCCATTGTAGCTTTTTTTTTTCTATATTGCCCATTTACCACAGAGGATCTAGGATACAAGACACTGAGAACCAAGAGTGATTCTAATCGGTTCTCAGATGTTAGTCAAAATGAAATCTTAAATATCTTCTTTCAGAGCATAGGGAGGTCACTCACTTCATAAATCATACCTGAATAATATAACTACAAAATATTTTTTAAGTACACCTGAGTGGCTCAGTCATTAAGTGTCTGTCTTTGGCTCAGGTCATGATCCCAGGGTCCTGGGATCAAGCCCCACATCTGGCTCCCTGCTCAGTGGGAAGCCTGCTTCTCCCTCTCCCATCCCTGCTTGTATTTCCTCTATGGTTATCTCCCTCTGACAAATAAATAAATTATGCACATATCTATATAGATATAGATAAAAATACATTTTTATTTTGCAACTTGACACTGTTCCAAAAAATTTTCAGGGATGAGTCAAATTTAAAACAATGTCAAATAGAGCTTCCCTATGACCCTGCAATTGCACTATTGGGTATTTACACCAAAGATACAGGTGTAATGAAAAGAAGGGCCACCTCTACCCCAATGTTCATAGAAACAATGGTCATAGTCACCAAACTATGGAAAGAGCCAAGATGCCCTTCAATGGATGAATGTATAGGAAGATGTGGTCCATATACACTATGGACTATTATTCCTCCATCAGAAAAGATGAATACCCAACCAACATGGAAAGGACTGGAAGAGATTATGCTGAGTGAAATAAGTCAAGCAGACAGAGTCAATTATCACATGGTTTCACTTATTTGTAGAGCATAAGGAATAACTCAGCAGACATGGGGAGATGGAGAGGGGAAGGGAGATGGGGGAAATTGGAGAGGGAGATGAAACATGAGAGACTGTGGACTCTGAAAATCAATCTGAGGGTTTCGGAGGGGTGGGGGTGGGATATTGGGTGAGGCTAGTGGTGGGTATTATTGAGGGCATCTATTGCATGGAGTATGGGTTTTATGCATATACAGTGAATTCTGGAACACTGAAAAGTAATTTTAAAAAGTTTTTAAAGAGGAGATATGAGACTCTGAGGACTGTGCCTGGGTGAAACCAGAGGAGAGATCCTCAAGGGTGAGCAGGGGTTCCAGGCCCACTCAGATATCTGTAATGGGCTGGGTTGGGCCCTTTCATTCAAGAAGCATTCAGGAAGTCTCAGTAATCACAGGCAATACTGTATGAGCTGACTCAGAACCAAGCACAGAGCAGACAGCACCCCAGGGCTCCAGACTAATTAGGAGACAAACAGTGACACTGGACACGATGAGTGGTAGCTTCCACGGGACATTTTATGTGATGACACCTGGCTTCCACTAGACATGGGTGTATTTTGTCCAGCTATGATGAGGTCTGCAGAGCCCATGAACAGTGGAGTATGTGAGTGAGCTTTGGCTGATACATGAGGGCCTTCTCTCCCCACCAGGGAAGCCAGGGAACTGTGAGTTGGACGGACACTTGGACCCTCATCCCACACATCTGTGATTCCTCCTTAAGGGTGAAGGTCTGAGAGTTCCTTCTGGAGAAAAGAAGGAGCCCGGGGGAACTGTGGATGTGAGAACCTTTGCAGAGCAGAGGGGGCTGGAGGACAACTTTAGCCCCTAAGGGAGTCATTCCCCATTCATCCCCCACACAGACCTGACTCCACCAATCCAGGGATACAGAACAGAGGCTGTAGGAACCATCGCACTTAGCAATATGTTGGAACCTGGACACTGGGTGCTCAGAAGACCCAGTGAGAGCTCAGGGACCAGACATTCCACACTCTGTGGGAGAATAGTGTCAGCGGAAGGAGACCCACTCATGGAAATTAGTGAAAGGCAGCACAAGAGCAAGAGGAGGTAACATTTGAGGTACTGAGGGGGTCCTGGAAAGGCCTAGGTAGAGATAGAGTCCCTTACTTCTCCCCTTGATTGGATCATCACAGCACAGTGACAGGTGCAGCGAGGGTAATTAAGAGGTCAGACACAACCCCACCCTGGGAACATGCAGTTGAATTCTGTGCAAATGGACAAGGAGAAAGACTGAGGAGTGTGTCCAGCTCCCCAGGAAGGACATAAATTCTCACAGGATTTATCAGGACTCACACTCATAGCGCCTTTTTGCACCCTGTCGTCTATGACAAGACCCGTCTCCAGCAGGACTGCCAGATGACAGGTGGACAAAGATGAGGACTGGTCTCTGACAGGAGTTGGAAGTCCAGGCACCCAGATTCCCACTGGGGTTCCCTGGGATATTGGTTTGGGAGCGAGATCTGTCTTCTGACTCCTCTGCCTAACCATCTTTTCCCAGGGCCATCATTTCCATCTTGAACACATAGCTAGAACAATAGCCCGAGGATTTTGTCCAGCCCCCAGAAATTCCCAGCCTGAATATGTTGCTGGCATACCTGGGGCTCAATATGCCGGGGTCAGATTTGAAGCACCATGCCCAGCTTCTGCTTTTACACCGGCAACAGCTTGTGCCCGCGGAGACAGAGTCTGGGAGTGAGAAGGGCTGGGTTGACTGATGTGGGCCTGTGGAAGGGATTCAGAGGGCCACACTAACCAAGCGAAGAGTACACTTGAGCTGAGGGGAGTGAGTAGTATCAGAGCCCTTATCCCCATAGTCTTTATTCAGGGAGATCTCCAAGGTATTGATTCTTGGACACAGAAGACATTGAGTGGTGGGAAAATTTTCCTTTATATATTTTTTAAGTTTTATTACATTTAGTTTTTTTAATTAAATTTATTTATTTTCAGCATAACAGTATTCATTATTTTTTTATTAATTTATTTATTTTCAGAAAAACAGCATTCATTATTTTTTCACCACACCCAGTGCTCCATGCAATCCATGCCCTTTATAATACACACCACCTGGTACCCCAACCTCCCACCCCACCGCCACTTCAAACCACTCAGATTGTTTTTCAGAGTCCATAGTCTCTCATTATTCACCTCCCCTTCCAATTTACCTCAACTCCCTTCTCCTCTCTAACACCCCTTGTCTTCCATCATATTTGTTATGCTCCACAAATAAGTGAAACCATATGATAATTGACTCTCTCTGCTTAATTTATTTCACTCAGCATAATCTCTTCCAGTCCCGTCCATGTTGCTACAAAAGTTGGGTATTCGTCCTTTCTGATGGAGGCATAATACTCCATAGTGTATATGGACCACATCTCCTTATTCATTCGTCTGTTGAAGGGCATCTTGGTTCTTTCCATAGTTTGGCGACCGTGGCCATTGCTGCCATAAACATTGGGGTACAGATGGCCCTTCTTTTCACATCTGTATCTTTGGGTTAAATACCCAGGAGTGCAATGGCAGGGTCATAGGGAAGTTCTATTATTAATTTCTTGAGGAATCCCCACACTGTTCTCCAAAGAGCCTGCACCAAATTGCATTCCCACCAACAGTGGAAGAGGGTTCCCCTTTCTCCACATCCTCTCCAACACATGTTGTTTCCTTTTTTGTTAATTTTGGCCATTCTAATTGGTGTAAGGTGATATCTCAATGTGGTTTTAATTTGAATCTCCCTGAGGGCTAGTGATGATGAACATTTTTTCATGTGTAATAGCCATTTGTATGTCTTGATTGGAGATGTGTCTGTTCATATCTTATGCCCATTTTTTGATGTGATTGTCTGTTTTGTGTGTGTTGAGTTTGAGGAGTTCATTATAGATCCTGAATATCAAACTTTTGTCTGTACTGTCATTTGCAAATATCTTCTGCCATTCCATGGGTTGCCTCTTTGTTTTATTGACTGTTTCCTTTGCTGTGCAGAAGCTTTTGATTTTTATGAAGTCTCAAAAGTTTATTTTCGCTTTTGTTTCCTTTGCCTTTGGAGACATATCTTGAAAGAAGTTGCTGTGGCTGATATCGAAGAGATTACTGCCTATGTTCTCCTCTAGGATTCTGATGGATTCCTGTCTCACGTTGAGGTCTTTTATCCATTTTGAGTTTATCTTTGTGTACGGTGTACGAGAATGGTCAAGTTTCATTCTTCTACATAGAGCTGTCCAGTTTTCCCAAAACCATTTATTGAAGAGATTGTCTTTTTTCCACTGTATATTTTTTCCTGTTTTGTCGAAGATTAATTGACCATAGAATTGAGGGTCCATATCTGGGATCTCTACTCTGTTTCACTGGTCTATGTGTCTGTTATTAAGCCACTACCATGCTGTCTTGGTGATCACAGGTTTGTTATAAAGCTTGAAATCAGGTAACGTGATGCCCCCAGCTTTATTTTTGTTTTTCAACATTTCCTTAGCGATTCGGGGTCTCTCCTGATTCCATACAAATTTTTGGATTATTTGCTCCAGCTCTTTGAAGAATACTGGTGAAATTTTGATCGGAATGGCATTAAAAGTATACATTGCTCTAGGCAGTATAGACATTTTAACAATGTTTATTATTACGATCCAAGAGCATGGAATGGTCTTCCATCTTTCTGTGTCTTCTTCAATTTCTTTCATGAGTGTTCTCTAATCCCTCGAGTACAGATCCTTTACCTCTTTGGTAAGGTTTATTTCTAGGTATCTTATGGGTCTTGGTGCTATAGTAAATGGAATCAATTCTCTAATTTCCCTTTCTCTATTTTCATTGTTAGTGTATAAGAAAGCCACTGATTTCTGCACATTGACTTTGTATCTTGCCACATTCCTGAATTGCTGTATGAGTTCTAGTAGTTTGGGGGTGGAGTCTTTGGGCTTTTCCATATAAAGAATCATGTCATCTGCGAAGAAAGAGAGTTTGACTTCTTCATTACCAATTTGGATACCTTTTATTTCTCTTTGATGTCTGATCTGTTGCTAGGACTTCTAATACTATGTTGAACAAGAGGGGTGAGAGTGGCATCCTTGTCTCATTCCTGATCTCAACTAGAAGGCTGCAAGCTTTTACCCATTGAGGATGATATTTGCTGTGGGTCTTTCATAGATAGATTTGATGAGGTTTAAGAATGTTCCCTCTATCCCTATACTTTGAAGCGTTTTAATCAGGAACAGATGCTGGATTTTGTCAAATACTTTTTCTGCATCAATTGAGAGGACCATGTGGTTCTTCTCTCTTCTCTTATTAATTTGTTCTATCACATTGATTGATTTGTGAATGTTGAACCATCCTTGTAGCCCAGGAATGAATTGCACCTGGTCATGGTGAATACTCTTTTTAATGTGCTGTTGGATTCTGTTTGCTAGGATCTTGTTGAGAATCTTAGCATCCATATTCATCAATGATATTGGTCTGAAATTCTCCTTTTTGGTTGGGTCTTTGCCTGGTTTGGGGATAAGGGTAATGCTGGCTTCATAGAAAGTGTCAGGAGGTTTTCCTTCTGCTTCTCTCTTCTCTTATTAATTTGTTCTATTACATTGATTGATTTGCGAATGTTGAACCATCCTTGTAGCCCAGGAATGAATCGCACTTTGTCATGGTGAATACTCTTTTTAATGTGCTGTTGGATTCTGTTTGCTAGGATCTTGTTGAGAATCTTAGCATCCATATTCATCAATGATATTGGTCTGAAATTCTCCTTTTTGGTAGGGTCTTTGCCTGGTTTGGGGATAAGGGTAATGCTGGCTTCATAGAAAGAGTCAGGATGTTTTCCTTCTGCTTTAATTTTTTGAAACAGCTTCAGGAGAATAGGTGTTATTTCTTCTTTGAAAGTTTGATAGAATTCCCCAGGGAATACATCAGGTCCTGGGCTCTTGTTTTTTGGGAGGTTTTTGATCACTGCTATAATCTCGTTCTAAATATAGGTCTATTCAGGTTGTAGATTTCTTCCTGGTTCAATTTTGGTAGTTTATAGTTTTCCAGAATTGCATCCATTTCATCAATGTTGCTAAGCTTATTGGCATATAACTGTTGATAATAACTTCTGATGATTGATTCTACTTCCTTTGTGTTAGTTGTGACCTCTCCCTTTTCATTCATAATTTTATGAATTTGGGCTTTCTCTCTTTTCTTTTGGATTTGTGTGGCCAGTGGCTTATCGATCTTATTGATTCTTTCAAAAAACCAACTTCTAGTTTCATTGATACATTCTACTGTATCTCTGGTTTCTACCTTATCGATCTCAGCTCTAATCTTTTTTTTTTTTTTTTTTTTTAATTTAAAAAATGAACTACTGGGATTTCATCAAGATCAAAAGCTTTTGCACAGCAAAGGAAACAGTTAACAAAATCAAAAGACAACTGACAGAATGGGAGAAGATCTCAGCTCTAATCTTGATGATTTCCCTTCTTATGTGTGGAGTTGGTTTGATTTGTTGTTGATTCTCCAGTTCTTTTAGGTGTAGAGACAGCTGCAGTGTTCTGAATATTTCAGTTTTTTTTTTTGAGGGAGGCTTGGATGGCTATGTATTTACCCCTTCGACTGCCTTTGCTGTATCCCATAGGTTTTGGACTGGAGTGTTTTCATTCTCATTGGTTTCCATGAATTGTTTCAGTTCTTCTTTGATCTCCTGGTTGATCCAAGCATTCTTTATCTTCCAGGTGTTTGAGTTCGTTATGAATATTTCCTTGTGATTAAGCTCCAATTTCAAAGCATTGTGATCTGAGAATATGCAGTGAATAATATCAGTCTTTTGGTACCTGTTCAGTTCTGATTTGTGACCCAGTATGTGGTCCTTTCTTGAGAATTTTCCTTGTGCACATGAGAAGAATGAGTACTCTGTTGTTTTGGGGTGGAATGTTCTGCATATATCTATGAGGTCCATCTGGTCCTATGTGTCATTCAATGATCTTGTTTCTTTATTGATTTTCTGCTTCGATGATCTGTCTATTTCTGAGAGAGGCGTGTTATGATATCCAACGATTAGTGTATTCACATCAATATGACTCTTTATTTTGATTAACAGTTTTTTAATGTAATTGGCTGCTCCCATATTGGGGGCATAGATACTTACAATTGTTAGATCATCTTGGTGGATAGTCCCTTTAAGGATTATGTAGTGTCCTTCTGTATCTCTGACTACAGTCTTCAATTTGAAATCTAATTTATCTGATATGAGAATCGCTATCCCATAGCGATGGGCCCTTTTGAGGCCCATTGGCATGAAAGATGCTTCTATATCCCTTCACTTTCAGTCTGGGTGTATCTTTAGGTTCAAAATGGGTCTCTTGTAGACAACATATGGATGGGTCCTGTCGTTTTATCCAATCTTCAACCCTGTACCGTTTTTTTTTTTTTTTTAATTTTTTATTTTTTATAAACATATATTTTTTATATACATATATTTTTATCCCCAGGTCTGTGAATCACCAGGTTTACACACTTCACAGCACTCACCAAATCACATACCCTCCCCAATGTCCATAATCCCACCCCCTTCTCCCCAACCCCCTCCCCCCGGCAACCCTCAGTTTGTTTTGTGAGATTAAGAGTCACTTATGGTTTGTCTCCCTCCCAATCCCATCTTGTTTCATTTATTCTTCTACCCACTTAAGCCTCTATGTTGCATCACCACTTCCTCATATCAGGGAGATCATATGATAGTTGTCTTTCTCTGCTTGACTTAGCGAAATAAGTCAACCCTGTACCGTTTTATGGGGGCATTTAGGCCATTCACATTGAGAATGATTATTGATAGATATGTTTTTATTGACATCGAGTTACCTTTGAAGTCTTTCTTTCTGTAGACTGTCTCTATATTTCTGTTCAATGCTATTCTTGGGATTTTTCCTCTTTTATAAAACCCCCCTTAATATTTTCTGCAGTGTCAGCTTGGTGGTTTCATAGTCTTTTAAGCCTTGCCAGTCTTCGATACTGCTTATCTCTCCATCCATTTTGAATGTCAGTCTTGCTGGATAAAGTATTCTTGGCTGAATGTTCTTCTCATTTAGTTCCCTGAATATATCTTGTCAGCCTCTTCTGGCTTTCCAGGTCTCTGTGCACAGGTCTGATGTTATTCTGATGGGCTTTCCTCTGTAAGTAATGAGCCTCTTTGCCCTAGCGGCTTTCAAGAGATTATACCTACAATTATAATTCCTCAATTTGACTATCAGGTGTCGTGATATTTTTTGGAATGTATAATGTTGGGTGGAGTCTGTTCAGCCTGTAGTACATGAACGCTGGTTCCATTCACGAGATTCAGAAAATTTTCATGAAGGTCTTGTTCCACTATATCTTCTAGACTTCTTTCATTTCCTCTTCTTCAGGGATTCCAATAATTCTGATGTTGGAACGTTTCATGGCATCATTTATTTCCCTGATTCTGTTTTTGTGGTTTCTAAGCTGTTTGTTCCAGGCTTCCTCCTGATCCTTTCTCTCTGTTTGTCCTTCAGATCACTAATTCTATCCTCTGTCTTATTTACCCTAGTTTTGAGAGGGTTTAGATTAGATTGGAACTCATTGATAGCATTGTGAACATCCTCCCTGGTAGCTTTAAGTTCTGCCCTAACTTTGTGAACATCCTGTCTGGTCGCTTTCAACTCGGCCCTAATCAATTCTCTTTGTTCATTCATGGCTTTTTCAAAACTAGCTATTGCCTGGATAATTGTTAACCTGAATTCTCTTTCCAACATATTGTCTATGTTGATATCCGTTAGCTCTTTTGCAGAAGGTCCATGCTCTGTAATTTTCTTCTGTTGGGCATTCCTCCTCCTAGTCATTTTGGTGGGAGATATCTGAACAGATGTAGCTGGATGTATCAACTGTGGTGCAGTCAAGGTGCACCCTGGAACACTTCTGAGCAATCAGGATTCCCCACCCAAATGAGAGACAAAAGAAAAGAAAAAGAAAAAGAAAAAAAAGAGATATAGAGAGAGAAAGGAAAGAAAGAGAAGATAAGAGAGAAGGTTCAGCCCTATTGGGCCCCAAGGTAAGATTTATGAAGTAGTCAAACAAAAACAGACAAACAAAAGGACTGATAAAAGTATATGACAAGAGGAAAAAAAATATATATGCAAATAAAGGAAGAACTTCACCAGAAAGAACCCCAGTGTAAGATTTATATACTTTCAGGCTAAACACAAAAACACAGAAGCAGTTGTGGAAGAAAAAGATGGGAGAGTGGTTATAAATTCACAGTTTGTGCGAGGAAGGTTGTTTTGATTCTTCCTGGATGTATCTTGATATCTTTGTTAAAGGCCTCAACTTTCAAAGATAAAGGGAGATTAAAAATTAGTTTACCCATAGGGGTAGTATTTATTGGGGGAAAGGGATTACTTTGAAGTTTAGCTCTATATGAATATTGGAAGATAAAAATAAAAAGGAATAAACTAGACTAAACTAAACTAAAATTTAAAAGAAAAATGGAAGGAATTAAAAAAATAGAAATGCAAAAGAAAAACCTAGATGTATGTATCAAAAGGTTCAGGTTAGAATGTTATTACGGGGGTGCCTGGGTGGCTCAGTGGGTTAAGCCGCTGCCTTTGGCTCAGGCCATGAGCTCAGGGTCCTGGGATCGAGTCCTGCATCAGGCTCTTTGCTCAGCAGGGAGCCTGCTTCCTCCTCTCTCTCTCTGCCTGCCTCTCTGCCTACTTATGATCTCTCTCTGTCAAATAAATAATAAAATCTTAAAAAAAGAAGGTTATTATGGAATTTGATGTACTGTACACTCACTGTGATAGTTATGAGGTTAAAAACATTACATATATATATATGTATGTATATATATATATATACATACATATATGTATGTATATATATATATATAATGAACCAGAATAGTGGGAATGAATGAAAAATAAAAGTCTTCCTATGAAGTAGTCGTTGTTCTCTTGTAGTCCTTTTTTTTTCCTCTTTTTTTTTTTTCTTTCTTGGTTTGTTTTCTGGGAGAGGGGCCTGCCACATTGGTTTTCAGTCAATGATGTACCCTGACTTAAGTCCTCCGGTCCCCCTCAAGGGGGTGGGCTCTGAGGAAACTGGTTTTTTTTTTTTTTTTTTTTTTTTTTAAGGCTTTTGTTCTCTGGCGGTTTTTATCTTTGTTCACCTTTTTTTTTTTTTCTCACTTTGTCTGCTTTTGATGGTTATTGTAGTTTTAGAGGAAAACAAACCGCACCCTGATCTCCCTCTCAGTGAGAAGCCTCCGTCTGGCTGCAGAGCCTAAATAAGTTCCCCCTTGGCTTCTGGCAGAGCAGGTTCCAAGTCTCGGTCCCTGGGTACGCAGGATATTTTGCTGGTACCCAAAGCCAAGGCAGTGGCGGCTGTCTGAGCAGCTCCAGACCACCAGAGAGGTTCTGAGCAGCGATTGCCCACTGAGATTTTCCCGCTGGCCCGAGCTGGGAGTGCCTGGTCTTTCTGGGTCTAAGAGCACCGGGCCTGCACGCACCAATTTCAGAGGAGGCTGAGATTCATGCAGGGGTCTCGGGCTCTGAGAACGGGGTGCAGGTCTGAGAGCACCAGGCTGGGCCTTCACGCACATCTCTGGGGGTAGAGTTTGGTGCAGGCTCTGAAACAATGGCACTTATCAAAGGGCACTGGCTGGGCCTTTATACCTCTCTCAGGGGAGTATCTCAGGCTCTATAGCAGGGCTCACGCATTCTGCCACGTGGTGTGTCTCCCATCCCCTCACAGGAAATGGACCCCACGAGTTCTGGGGCATGCTTGCAGCTTAGGGACCAAGAGCTGGTTTCTCCGCCACACTCTCTTTGCCTAAGCACCAGGGGAAGCTGCCCTGGGACCAGGGACTTAAGCCCCTGTCCCTAGCCTTCCCGATTCCCACAATTTCCCCCCAAGATCCTTTGCTCTTTTGGAGTGCTTTCAACCAGTCTCCAAGTTAAAGCTGGTCCCCAGACACAGGGCACTCTCACTTGTACTGGGGTATTACTTTCCAACCAGTCACCTCTGGTGGCTCCCTCCCCCTTTTGTTTATCTTCAGATATCAGTCGCCATTCCCACTCCACTTTACATGCCCACTGGTGTCTTCTCCCCCTGTAGAGATCCAAACATGTATAATTCTGATCTAAGGCTGATTTCATGGGTGATTGGAGTTCTGTTGTAGGTAATCAGCTCACTTTGGGGTACAATTGAAAAAGCGCCTCCTCCTACTTCCCCGCCATCTTGTCCCCCTCTCAAATTTTCCTTTATTTTGAAGAGACATGGGAAGTCTGTCATGCTGATGACATCTTCTCTTCAAGGACCTACAGCAGTAGGCCCAGAGGAAAATCCTGAACCACCTCAGAAAGTTGCCCAACTCCCACTGTGGCGCCCACTGTATCTTCAGACACAAAGCTGGCCAACCCCATCCCTGGTGCTGGAGCTCAACCCTCAGCATGAGCAATGGCGCCACCTGCCCTGTTGGGGCCAGTGCAGGTGGTAGTCAGGGCTCTAATCAGCTCTCCTGAGGTGGAAGAACTATCAGCCCTTTCACCTGACCCAAAGGTCCAGCAGGTTTTTCCTATGCTCCTTTTTGGTTCCTGAGGGGCTCGAGTCAGCACTTGTCTCAGTGGAATAACCAGATTCAGCCTTCAAGCTGCAGCTCATGCTGGCTGGAACCCCAAGGACAGGGTTCCTTGCCCTCTTTGTAATTTCTCTGTTTTGTATACACTTGTAAAATAGCTTAATAGATTTTGTTCATTAAATAAAGTATTATTAGAGTTTACTTAAAAGTTTACTCTGATCCTCTTCAATGGTATATTGAGGTGCTTTTAAGTGCATTAAGAGTGTTGTACAACTAATTACTTGTAGAACATTTCCATCACAGAGAAACCTGGGCTACTTATCACTCACTGCTCATTACCGTGCCCTAGTCCCTGCAACCACTGCTCTTCACTCTGTCTCTGGTACTATATCTTGTCTGGGATTTTAATGTGTCTTGAGTCCTACAAGATGACCTTCTCTATCTGGATACAGAATATGAGAAATATATATAATTTTTTCCTTGTTTTATAAAGTAACATTTTATTACAAACAAATGTTCTTGAAAGAACTATCATCATGGGATGCCCCAAAATAAGCTACTTTCATTACCTGGGGTACTTTTCTCTTTCATAAATATATCTTGAATGGCAGAAATAGGGCTGGGGAAATCTGGGTCTATGAGACACGTTAAAATTCTTTCATTATCCTGCATAGGCCATGTTTAAATTATTCTAGTGGGCAATTTATTAAAAAAATAAAATCACACCTTAAATCTTCCCATTTATTACTAAAAAGTCAGGTTATAGAGTAAATAGTTCTTTAGTTTTAAGCCAGAAGGTGTTTATGTAGTAAAATAATGACTTAAATATGACAAAAAGAAGACAAGTTCCTTCTCCAAGAAATAATCGCCCATAATGGATTTTTGTCCCAATTCCAATGATTTTCCCTCTGAGTTGTTTGTGTGTCTCTGTGGGGAAAGAAGTGAGTTTTCGGGCTGGGCTCTTCTTCTACCTGATGTCCCCACAGTGGACTAGCACTGTCACTGCTGTCTTCTTGGGCGTTCTCTTTGAGTTCTCTTCTTTGAGTGACAGCACTCAAAGACCCATCATTGAACAACTGAGCCATTTCCAATTATTTGACTCTCATCATTCAAGTGCTAAATACATCTGTGCTACAAATCTGTTTCCTTCTGTCTGATTCCTTCAAGTTTCACCACTTGAATACTTTAATTCAGTTACATTCCCCTTGTACTGATGGCGTCAGAAGTGCTTGACAATCAAAGGAGTGATGAGGCCCTTGGTGGAGGGACTCTGGGCTCCTGAAAGACCACATGAATGAGCTCAGTCTTCAATATGAAGATCCACTCAGCACTGTCATGTGACAAAATCTATGGCAAAATGCCACCATAATTAGGTGACTTATTTAGTAATTCAGCATAAGGGAATATAACTAGAGCTTGTTGAAATCAGCAAACTAATGTCCATACTTATCAGCCTAGAACCTAGAGAAAATGAGCAAAGAAGCACCTGCCTTCCTCAGTAAGGTATGAGGTACTTGATCTCAGAGTTTGAGCCCACATGGAACACAGAGTTGATATAGGAAACAAAAGAAAACAACAGGACTTGATCTAAATCAGTTGCGCTTGGACAATAGAGCTGGTCGGTGCTGGGCTCGATCCTCTCTCCTCTCTCCTGTTCATTCAGCCACTGGGCCCTGAGCACTCAGGTGGTGCCAGTCCTTATCAGGCAAACAGTTCCTCCCTCTAGGAGCTCAGGGTTTAGAGGAGCAGATGTATAAACATGAACTGAAAAGGTGAATGAAAGGAGCATTTGCTCCATGGGAAAATTGTAAGGACTAAACTGTCAGGACTAAAATTGTCAGAACTAAACTGGGTCCTGAACTCCACCAGGGAATGGATCCAACAAGGCTATGCTGAGATGACATTGAGAATTTCTGTGGCAGGAAAAGAAGAAAGAAGGCAGCCCTGCACGGATCCCACTGTATTTATCCCAAAAGAGGGTACCATTGTGCAGAAGACTGGAAGCAGAATATGTTACTGTTGTGGGGGTTAGAAAGGAACCAGGGTGCTAGAGAGAAAGGTCCTGAGGGGGGAGCAGAAGAAAGGAAGGAGGACCATGGCCTGACACTATCAGTACCCTGCTCCTAGTGCTGTGTGACCACATTGCCCCACACTCAGTGCCTTACCAACAAACACTATCTCACATTCTATGAGGAGTCTTTACATACAGGAATCTAGGAGTGCTTACCTAGAAGCTCCTGACAGAGAACCACAGTACTTTGGCTGTGAAAACATCGGTGCAGGACCTCCTTCACTGAGAATCTAAGTTCATGTAGGGGTGTTAGCAGGATTCCGTCCATCTCAAAAGGCCCGAGTTCTTCTGTCTGTTGTTGGTCATCCTTGCTAGGACCTGGACCCATGTGTGTGTGTGTGTCAAGGTTCACCATAGGGGCTTGTACTCCAGGGTGAGGATATGAGAGAGAACACAGGTCAGAGGCAGTACATGGATGGGAAATCAGTTTTTAGAGCTAAATCTCAGACTGGGCTTTTGGTCATTTGGCCAGGTTCTGTGAAATGGAAGGAATCATTCAGTCTAAACCACACTCCAAGGGTCAGGTTACACGAAGATTATTAAAAACAAAGATTATTAAACAGGATATGAGATTTCAGGGAAGTACTGGGAAGATAAGGTGAAGACCTCTGCATGGTTCTGCATGGTTAGTGCCTTGCCCAGAACCACAGGCTGTTAAGAAGGCTGAACCAGGCATTAACCCAGCTCTTTGTGAGTGTCCTCAAATTAAGGGCCTTGGATGCACCTAAGACCCACTGGAGGGTCTGGAAAAAGTTGTGTTGAAGGCAAGGACTACAGACATGGAAATGGCTTCAGGGTGAGGGAGAGAATTGATTCTGTAGACAGGAGGTATTCCAGCAAGTTCTTGTCTGAGGGGAAGCCCAAGTCATGGCAACCCACTGTGTGGGCCCCTGTCCACATCACACCCATTGGAAAGGATTTAATAGCTCTCAGCACAGGATATAAAGTCTCTAGTGGTAAGGGTAGATTCTGATCATCAAGTGTCAAAGCTCCAATCCTTTCTTTAGGGTTTGCTTTGAGAATTAGAATGCCTAAGGTCTTGAGAAAGTATGGCCCACCCCTCTGTAGATGGAGCTGTCACCTTCTCGGACGCCAGAATATGAGCACTGATGAACAGATGTGTGCCCACAGTAGCGACTGTGCATGCACACACACACACACACACACACACACACACACACTCTTAGGATTAGAGACTGTAGGGTGGGATCTGACGAGTAGCAGACTCACAGAAATTGAGAAGAGTAGGAAACTGCTTGGAGGTATTTCCTGCATGTGACACCACTCCTCCAATATCATAGATATTATTCCACATATGCTGGTGGACATGTGGAGGAAGTCCATGCTACAATCATCTGTATTGTACAGACAAGATGCCGACCACCCCTGACAGGCCTAATGGCTTATCCAGGGTCACAAACAGGTAAGAGTGGAGAGTTGTGTCTGAAGCCAGGTGGGTCCCTGGCTGCAATTAGCCTTTCCTTGTGGGCCTTTGATGTGTGTTTTGGTGTCACTGTGTACAGATGTGGTCTCACATGCAGAAAGGAGATGAGAAGACAGCAGCCCTGAGAACTGTTTGTGTAGGTGATAATCTAGGGCATAATTGGGTAGGTGATCTTAGGCAATGTAGTCCCTTCCTTGACCGCAGACCCCAATAGAATTTGGAAAAATGCAACCAGGTACCCACATTCTACTGTAGTCCACTACCAGAGTTACTTGGTTGGAGACATCTGATACAGAAAGATGTACTCTTGCTGTTTTCCAGTATTAAGGGTCGCTGGCTTCCAGAATCTTCAGCGGAATGGTTTTTAAATCTGCAAATATTGCCTCCACATCACCCCCAGTGCCTCAGGGACTTTGGTAGGTGGTTCCATTAGGCTTCAGGAGATCAGGGCTCCGTATGGGTCCCCCAGAGCCAGCAGATTGAACCAGCCTTGTTGCTAGGAGACAATTGGAAAGCAAGTTGGGCTGCCCAGGCATCCATCATTAGAACCCTGCTCTAGAGAATTTCCTTATGGGGTGTCCTTGATCCATCTGACAGTTCTCGACTGTCCCGCAGAAGGAATCCTTGTGGTTTGCAGCATCACACACTCGCACAGTGGGCAAACTCCATGGCCTCGTGATGCCCCCACTTTCATGTTGGGGACATCATGGACAGAAACTCCAACCTGAGGCAATGTCTGAACCTCGCCCTGACTTCAGATGGGTGAGAACTCGATTGAACTCTGCAGAGTGTGCCTGCCATGCCCTCGCCCCAAAACCTAAGCTTAGCTTGTGTTTCCCAACTTCCATCCTCACACTTCTGGCACACAATCCCTCCAGTTTGGGAATTCTGGCGACACAATGCAGCACTATGTCTGCCTTCCAGAAGAAAAACTTTGCCCTATGGGGCTACCCAGAAACCCCAAATGAGGATCAACCTGTATGCCACTTGACTGTACCCCCATTATACAGTCTATCCTGGGCAGTAATGCCCAGTGTGACACAGAATGAGCCCGGAGCTCATGACCGACACCCAGACAACTGGCCGCACACTGAGCACATCAGACATGCCATGGCCTTAGGTCGTTATTTCTTCCAAACCTTGGTTTTCAGGCTTCAGAACCTAGACCTTATCTCCACCTACTGCCAAGCGATATACGTAAAGCAAAAATCAGAACTCCTCTTTCTCCATGACCAGAACCCTTGTGGTTGGCATGTTGTCAAACATTCAGTGTAGGAGAAACCAGTGTGGCCCATGAGGCCCCAGCCATGCTTGAGAGCCGTGATGGACACAAACACACATTGGGACCCTCAGCTTGAACCCTGTCTTCAAGTAAAGCTTCTCACGGGCTGTAACAAGAGCCCGCATATGTGGCTTGGCATGGCCCTATTCCCCCAATCTTAACCAGAGCTCGAGAAGTCTGGTCACCCCTACTCAGAGCTCTTATCTGCAATCCCTCTTTGGTGGGACACATGAGGTAAAAAAAAATATATATATATATATATATATATATATATATATATATATATATATATAGAAAGGACTCCTACTATCCAAAGAGTGACCCCCCAAACACTTGTTGGAATTGGGCCAAATCCCCAGAAAGAAAAACTTGTCCATGGCTGATGAGGCCAGCCCGACATTCCATGGCCACCACTGATGCAAAATCCGGAGACAAAATCCTGATAAAACGCCTCACACTCGCTCATTGATCATGGCCTGAAAAATCCTCACAGTCTGTAGATTGAGCCTGCCATACCTATGTCCCCAAACCTATGCAGAGTTTGTGTTTTCAGACTTCTGTCCCCACAGCTCTGGCCCACACACCCTCCATGCTTGGGCCCCTGGAGCAACACCCCAGGACTGTGCCTGCCCTCTTCAAGGGAATTCTGATCCTTCCTTTGGACACAACCTTACATATTAGGAGAAACCTCCAAAGTCCCTGAGGCGATCCAATAGTGGCAGCCGCCCAGGACAAACAGGGCTGATCTGTTCACAAGCTGCACAACTACCCCCACTCAGACCCGTAGACAGATATCCCCAAAGAAGAAGATTGAACCGGACAGGCACCTAGGCCCTAATTGTATCCATTGCTTTTGTTTCCAGGCACCTTTACTCAGAGGCCTGGTTTCCAATACCAGCATATGTGGGTTCCCAGAGGAATCAATCAGTTTAAACCTCATCTCCACATGGGAAACTTGCTTTTTGGAGCTGTGTCAAAACCTCTGGTTAGGAGAAACCTTCAAGTACATGGAGCCACTGCCCCATTCCAAGATCTCCATGGACACAAACTCACATTATGACCCATCCTCAAGAAAGCCAATTTCAACTCAGGTCCCTTGGTTGCTCCCCCAGAGCCAGTGATTGAAACTGCCTTATCGCAAGTAGATAATTGGAATGCAAGACGGGCTGGTCAGGATTCATCCTTAGAACCCTGCTCTGGCGTTGTTCCATAATGGACGTCCTGGAGCCATCCGACAGGTTTCGACTGTCCTTTGGAAAGAATCCTTGGGGATTGGAGCATCTCAATACCACCATCTTGGGAAAACCACATGGCCTCATGATGCATCCGCCCCTTCGTGAAGGGGGGAAATGGACAGAAACTCCACCCTAAGCCAAAGTCTGATCATCGCCCTGACTTCATATCCACGAGATCTCGATTTAGCTCAGCAGAGTGTGCCTGCTGTGCCCTCGCTCTGAAACCGACACCTAGCTCCGGTTCTCAGACTTCCATCGTCACACGCCTGGGCCACAAGCCCTCCAGTTTGGGAATTCTGAAGCCACAATGCAGCAATCTGCCTGACCTCCAGAAGAAAAACTTTGCCCTATGGGACTACCCAGAAACCCCAAATGAGTATCAACCTTCACCCAGCTCGACTGTACCACAATTGTACAGTGTACCCTGCACACTCATGTGCTGTCTGTCATAGCCTGATCCCAGACCTCCCAACTGACACCCGGACAGCTGGGGCCACACCTCAGGACTGTGCCTGCCCTCTTCAAGGGAATTCTGCCCATTCCATTGGCCACAACCCTACAGATTACTAGAAACCTCCAAAGACCCCAAGACCATCCCAATAGTGTAGGCCTCCCATGAGAAACAGTGGAAATTAGATGCAAGCTCAGAAACGATCTCCACTCAGAACCGTAGACAGATGTTCCCAGAGAAGAAGATTGAAGCCGACAGGCCCCTAGGCCCTAATATGATCCATTGCTTTGGTATCCTGGCATCTCTCTTCAGAGGCCTGGTTTCCAATACCAGCTTATGGGGTTTTTTGAGGCAACAATCAGAACAAATCTCGTCTCCACATGGGAAACTTGCTCTTTGGAGCTGTGTCAATACCTCTGGTTAGGAGAATCCTTCAGGGTGCTGGCACCACTGCCCCATTACAAGGTCTCCATGGACACAAACCCACATTATGATGCATCCTCGGGAGACTCCATTTCAACTCACCCCCCTATGTTGCTCCCCCAGAGACAGCAGATTGAACCTGCATTTTCGCTAGGAGAAGATTAGAATACGAGTTGGGCTGCCAAGGCATCCATCGTTAGAACCCCACTCTGGAGAAGTTCCTTATGGGACGACCTTGATCCATCTGACAGGTCTCGACTGTCCCACAGAAGGAATCCTTGTGGTTTGCAGCATCACACAATCCCACTGTGGGAAATCCTCCATGGCCTCGTGATGCTCCCACCTTCATGAAGGGGACATCATGGACAGAAACTCAAACCTGAGGCTGTGTCTGATCCTCGCCCTGACTTCAGATGCATGAGATCTCGATTCAGCTCTGCAGCGTGTGCCTGCCATGCCCTTGTCCTGAAACCTAAGGGTAGCTTGTGTTTTCCAACTTCCGTCCTCATACTCCTGGATCACAATCCCTCCAGTTTTGGAATTCTGGAGACACAATGCAGCACTCTGCCTGCCCTCCAGAAGAAAAACATTGCCCTAGGGGGCTACCCAGAAACCCCATATGAGAATCAACCTGCACACCACTCAACTGTACCCCCATTATACAGTCCAGCCTGGGCAGTAATGCACTGTCTGACAAAGCCTTAGCCCGGACATCTTGACCGACACCCAGACAGCTGGCCGCACACTGAGCACATTGGACACGCCATGGCCTTAGGTCGTCATCTCTTCCCAAACTCGGTCTTCAGGCTTCAGAACCTCCACCTTATCTCCATTCACTGCCAAGTGGTGTACATGATGCAGAAATCAGAACTTCTCCTTCCCCATGACAATAATACATGTGGTTGGCATATTGTCCAATGTTCATTGTAGGAGAAACCAGCGTGTCCCATGAGGCCCCAGCCATGCTTGAGGAAAGCGATGGATACAAACAAACATTGCGAACCTCAGCGTGAGCCCTGTTCTCAAGTAAAGCATCTCAGGGGCTTGACCAAAAGCCCACATATGGGGTTTGCCATGCCGCTAGTCCCCCAATCTTAACCAGAGCTTGAGGTCTAGTCACCCCTATTCACAGCTCTTCTCTGAAATCCCTCTTTGGTGGGACACATGAGGCAAAAAAAAAAAAAAAAAAAAAAACAAACTCCTACCATCCAAACACTCCGAACCCAAACACTTAGAATTGGGCCAAATTCCCAGAAAGTAATATTCGTCCATGGCCGATGAGGCCAGCCCAACATTCCACAGCCACTGTTGACACAAGATCCAGAGACAAAAGACTGAGCAAGCACCTCCACTCACCTTTTGTTCATAGCCCGAAAAATTCTCCTCACGGTCTGTAGATTGGTTCTGTCATACATATGTCCCCAAAACTAGGCCAAGTTTGTGCTTTCAGGCTTTGGTCCCCAGAGTCCTGGCTCACACACCCTCCAGGCTGAGGCCCCTGGAGCCAAACCTCAGGACTGTGCCTGCCCTCTCCAAGGGGATTCTGCCCATTTCATTGGCTACAACTCTACAAAAGGAGAAACCTCCTAAGTCCCCAAAGCCATCCCAATAGTATAGTCCTCCCAGAACAAACAGGGGCGACCTGTCACAAGCTGAGCAATGACCTCCACTCAGAACCGTAGACAGATATACCCAGAGAAGAAGATTGACCTGGACAGGCACCTAGGCCCAAATTGGATCCATTGCTTTTGTTTCCAGGCATCTCATCTCAGAGGCCTGGTTTCCAATATCAGCATATGGGTTTTCTGGAGATACCAATCAGAACAAATATCGTCTCCACATGGGAAAATTGCTCTTTGGAGCTGTGTCAAATCTTCCAGTTAGGAGAAACCTTCAGGTCCCCAGAGCCACCGCCCCCTTCCAAGGTATCCATGGACACAAAGCCACATTAAGACCCATCCTCAGGAGAGTCCATTTCAACTCACCCCCTCCATTGCTAACCTGGAGCTAGCAGATAAAACCTGCCTTGTTGCAGGGAGAAAACTGGAATATGAGATGGGCTGCCCAGGCATCCACCATTAGAAACATGCTCTGGAGAAATTTTTTTATGAGACGTCCTGGATCCATCCAACAGGTCTGGACTGTCCCACAGAAGGAATCCTGGTAGTTTGCACCATCACAGACTCGCACCTTGGGAAAACCTCCATGGTCTCATGATGCCCCAACTTTCATGTAGGGGACATCATAGACAGAAACTCTAACGTGAATCAATATCTGATCCTTGCCCTGACTTTAGATGCACGAGATCTCAATTCAGCTCTGCAGAGTGTGCCTGCCGTGCCCTCGCCCCAAAACCTAAGCCTAGCTTGTGTTCTCAGTCTTCTACCCTCACACTCCTGGCTCACTAGTCCTCCAGTTTTGGAATTCTGGAGACACAATGCAGCACTCTACTTGCCCTCTAGAAGAAAAATGTTGCCCTATGGGGCTACCCAGAAACTCCAAATGAGGATCAACCTGCACGCCTCTAGACTGTAACCCAATTAAACAGTCCAGCCTGGGCAGTAATGCCCTGTCTGATGCAGCCTGAGCCCAGACCTCATGACCGACAGCCAGACAGCTGGACGCACACTGAGTGATGGATACAAACACACATCGGGAACCTCAGTGTGACACCTGTCTTCAAGTAAAGCCTCTCAGTGGCTGGATCATGAGATTCATATAGGGCTTGCCATGCCCCAAGTCTCCCAATCTTAACCAGAGGTCGAGATATCTAGTCACCCCTACTCAGGGCTCTGCTCTGGAATCCTTCTTTGGTGGGACACCTGAGGTAAATAAATACAGGACAGACTCCTCCCATCCACAGAATGACCCCAACCACTTGATAGGGCCACATCCCCAGAGAGAAAGACTCGTCCGTGGACCATGAGGCAACTCTGACATTCCACGGCCACTGTTGACACAAAATCCAGAGACATAAGCCTGAGCAAGTGCCTCACACTCGCTCTCCATTCATAGCCCGAATAATTCTCCACATGGTTTGTAGATCGGGCCTGCCATACCTACGTCCACAAACATAAGGCGAGTTTTTGTTTCAGACTTCTGTACGACAGTCTTAGCTCACACACCTTCCAGGCTAGAGCCCCTGGAGCCACATCTTAGGACTGTGCCTGCTTCTCCAAGGGAATCCTGCTCATTCCATTGGAGACAACCCTAGATATTAGGAGAAAACTCCAAAGTACCCGACGCCGTCCCAATAGTGTAGGCCTCCCAGGACAAACGGGGGTGATCTGTCCCAAGCTGAGCAACTACCTCAACTCAGATCCATACACAGATATCCCCAGAGAAGAAAATTGAAACGGACAGGCACCTAGACCCTGATTGGATCCATTGCATTTGTTTCCAGGCATCTTTCCTCAGAGAACTGGCTTCCAATATTAGCATATGGGGGTTTCCAGAGGTACCAATCAGAATAAATATTGTCTCCACATGGGCAACTTGCTCTTTGTAGCTTTGTGAAAAGCTCCAGTTAGGAGAAACATTGAGGTCCCCAGAGCCACCACCCCATTCCAAGGTCTCAATGGACATAAACCTACATTATGACCCATCCTCAGATGAGTGCATTTAAACTCAACCCCCTCGGTTGTTCCCCCAGAGCCAGCAGATAAAACCTACCTCATTGCTAGAAGACAATTGGAATGCACAGTGGGCTGCCCAGGCATCCATTCTTAGAACCCTGCTCTGGAAAACTTCCTTATGGGACGTCCTGGATCCATCCAACAGGTCTCGACTGTCCCACAGAACAAATCTTTGTGGTTTGGAGCATCACACACTCCCATCATGGGAAAACCTCCATGGCCTTGTGATGCCCCCCCCACCTTCATAAATGGGCCATCATGGACAGAAACTCCAGCCGGGGCCAACATCTGATCATCACCCTAACTTCAGATACACGAGATCTCAACACAGCTCTGCAGAGTGTGCCTGCCGTATTCTCACCCCGAAAACTAAGCCTAGCTTGTGTTCTCAGACTTTCGTCCTCACACTCTCCTGGCCCACAAGCCCTCCAGTTTGGGAACTCTGGAGCCACAATGCAGCACTCTGCCTGCCCTCCAGAAAAAAACGTTGCCCTACAGGGCTACCCAGAAATGACAAATGAGGATCAACATGCACACCTCTCGACTGTACCCCAAAATATACAGTCTAGTCTGGGCAATAATACCATGTCTGACACAGGCTAAGCCCAGACCTCCCAACCGACACCCAGACAGCTAGGGCCACACCTCAGGACTGACTGACCTCTCCATGTGAATTCTGCCTATTCCAATGGAAACAACCCTACAGATTAGGTGAAACCTCCAAAGTCCCTGAGACCATCGCAGTAGTGTAGGCCTCCTGGGACAAACAGGGACTATCTGACACAAGCTGAGCAATGCCTTCCACTGAGAACCATAGACAGATGTGCCCAGAGAATACTGAAGCAGACAGGCCCCTAGGCCTGAATCAGATCAATTGTTTTGGATTCCAAGCATCTCTCCTCGATGCTTGATTGCAAATACCAGCTTATTGGGGTTCCTGAGGCACCAATCAGAACAAATCTCGTATCCACATGGGAACCTTGCTCTTTGGAGCTGTGTGAAAACCCCCGGTTAACAGAATCCTTCAAGGCACTGGCGCCATGGCCCCATTCCAAGGTCTCCATGAACCCAAACCCACATTATGACCGATCCTCAGGAAAGTCCATTTCTTTTTTTATTTTTAAAGATTTTATTTATTTATTTGTCAGAGAGAGAGCGAGCGAGAGCGAGCACAGGCAGACAGAGTGGAAGGCAGAGTCAGAGGGAGAAGCAGGCTCCCTGCGGAACAAGGAGCCCGATGTGGGACTCGATCCCAGGACGCTGGGATCATGACCTGAGCCAAAGGCAACTGCTTAACCAACTGAGCCACCCAGGCGTCCCAAGGAAAGTCCATTTCAACTTAGCCCCCTCGGTCGCTCCCCCAGAGCCAGCAGATCAAACCTGCCTGGTCGCTAGGGGACAATTGGAATGCGAGGTCGGCTGCCTAGGCATCCATCCTTAGAACTCTGCTCTGGAGAACTTCCTGATGGGATGTCCTGGATACATCCGACAGGTCTCGACTGTCCTGCAGAATGAATCCTTGCTATTTGGAGGATCACACAATTCCACCGTGGGAAAACTTCCATTGCCTCATGATGTCCCCCTCCACCTTTAGGAACGGGCCATCATGGACAAAAACTACATCCTCAGCCAAAGTCTGATTCTCGTCCTGACTTCAGAAGTACGAGATCTAGATTCAGCTCTGCAGAGTGTGCCTGCCATGTCCTCGCCCCGAAACCTAAGCCTAGCTTCTGTTCTCAGACTTCCATCCTCACAATCCTGGCCACAAGCCCTCCAGTTTGGCAATTCTGGAGACACAATGCAGTACTCTGCCTGCCCTCCA
The DNA here is from genome assembly GCF_030435805.1 of Mustela lutreola. Lineage (NCBI taxonomy): Eukaryota > Metazoa > Chordata > Mammalia > Carnivora > Mustelidae > Mustela > Mustela lutreola. The sequence continues at coordinate 167,467,087 of NC_081294.1, forward strand.
GAAGAAAAACGTTGCCCTTTAGGGCTAACCAGAAATGCCAAATGAGGAACAACCTGCATGCCACTCGACTGTACCCCAATTATACACTGTAGTCTGTGCACTAAAGCCCTGTCTGACTCAGCCTGAGCCCAGACCTCCGATATGACACCCAGACAGCTGGCCGTACACTGAGTCCATGGCACACACAATGGCTTTAGGGCATCATCTCTACCCAAGCTTGGGATTCAGGCTTCAGAACCTCAATGTTATCTCCACTGACTGCCCAGGAGTGAATGTGATGCAGAAATAAAAACTCCTCCTTCCCCATGGCCAGAAACCTTGTGGTTGGCATGTTGTCCAACATACTTTGTAGGAGAAAGCAGCATGGCCCATGAGGTCCTGCCTATCCCTGAGGGCCTCAATTTGTACAAACACACATTGTGACCCTCGGAGTGAGTCCTATCCTCAAGTAAAGCCTCTCAGTGACTGTAACAAGAGCCCAAATATGGGGCCTGCCAAGCCCCTGTTCCCCCAATCTCAACCAGATTTTGAGATGTCTAGTCACTCCTACTCAGGGCTCTGCTCTGAGATCCTTCTATGGTGGGACACTTGAAGTTAAAAAAAATAATACAGAAAGGACTCCTCCCATCTACAGAATGACCTCAAACACTTGGGATCGTGACAAATCCCCAGAGAGAAAAACTCGCCCATGGCCCTTGAGGCCACCCTGACATTCCACGGCCACCCTTGACACAAATTTCAGAGACAAAATCCAGAGCAAGTGCCTCACACTCGCCCTTTGTTCATAGCCCGAAAAATTCTCCTCATGGTCTGTAGATCGGGCCTTTCATACATATGTCCCCAAACCTAAGCTGAGTTTGTGCTTTCAGACTTCTGTCCCCACAGTCCTGGACCACACAACCTCCAAGCTTGGGCCCCTGGAGCCACACCTCAGGACTGTGCCTGGCCTTTCCAGGGGAATTCTCCCCATTCCATTGGCCACAACCCTACAGAATAGGAGAAACCTACAAATTCCCCGAAGCCATCCCAATAGTGACGGCCACCCAGGACAAACAGGGGTGATCTGTCACAAGCTAAGCAACTACCTCCACTTAGACTCAGAGATAGATATCCCCATAGAAGAAGATTGAACCGGACAGGCACCTAGGCCCTAATCAGATCCATTGCTTTTGTTTCCAGGCATCTGTCCTCAGAGGCCTGGTTTCCAATACCAGCATATGGGGGACTACTGAAGCACTCATCAGAAAAATCTCGTCTCCACATAGGAAATGTACTCTTTAGAGCTCTGTCAAAACCTCTGGTTAGGAGAATATTTAAGGGCCCCAGATCAAGTGCACCATTCCAAGGTCTCCATGGACTTAAACCCACATTATGACCCATCTTCAGGAGAGTCCATTTCAACTCAACCCACTTGGTTTCTCCCCCAGAGTCAGCAGATCAAACCTGCCTTGTTGCTAGGAGATAGCTGGAATGGGAGGCAGGCTGCCCAGGCATCCGTCCTTAGAACCCTGCTCTGGAGTCGTTCCATATGGAACATCCTGGAGCCATGCAACAAGTCTGAAGTGTCCCACAGAAGGAATCTTTGTGGTTTGGTGCATCTCAAAATTCCCTTCGAGGGAAAACATCAATGGCCTCATGAGAGGCTCCACTTTATAAAAGGGCAGTCATGGACAGAAACTCCAACCTGTGCAAATGTCTGATATTCGCCCTGGCTTCAGGTACATGAGATCTCGATTCAGCTCTGCAGAGTGTGCCTGCCCTGCCCTCGCCCCGAAATCAAAGCCTAGCTTGTGTTCTCAGACTTCTGTCATCACACTCCTGGCCCACAAGCCCTCCAGTTTGGGAATCCTGGAGACACAATGCGACACTCTCCCTGACCTCCAGAAGAAAAACGTTGCACTATAGATCTATCCAGAAACCCCAAATAAGAATCAACCTGAACGCCATTTGACTGCACCCCAATTACACAGCTACACTCTCTAATGCCCTGTCTGACACACCCTGAGCCCCCACTTCCAGACCTACACTCAACCACTAGCTGCACACTGAGCTCATCGGACGCTACAGGTCCTTAGGTCTTCATCTCTTCCCAACCTCGGTTTTCAGGCTTCAGAACCGAGACCTAAACTCCAATCACTGTCCAGGGGTGAATGTGATGTAGAAATCAGATCTCCTCCTTCCCCATGGCCAGAAACCTTGTGGTTGGCATGTTCTCCAACGTTCAGTGTAGGAGAAACCTGCGTGGCCTATGAGGCCCTACCCATGCTTGAGGGCCTTGTTGGGCACAAATAGGCATTGTGACCCTCAGCGTGATCCCTGTTCTCAAGGAAGTCCTCTCAGTGTCTGGACCAAGAGCCCGCATATGGGACTTGCCATGCCCCTAGGCCCCAAAACTTAACCAGAGGTGGGGTTGTCCAGGTGCCCTTCCCAAGGGCTCTACTATGGAATCCCTCTTTTGGTGGGACACAGGAGGTAAAAAAAAAAAAAAAAAAAAAAAAAAAAAAAAAAAGACAGAAAGGACTCCACCCATCCCACAGAATGTATCCAAACTCTTGGGATTGGGCCAAATCCTCAGAGAAGGAAAAATGTACATGGCCCATGAGGCCACGCCAATATTCCACCCACATTGTTGACACAAATCCAGAGACAAAACCTGAGCAACCACCTCAAACTCACCCTTTTTCAAATCCCGAAGAGTTCTCTTCATGGTCTGTAGATCGGGCATGCCTTACCTATATCCCCAATCCTAAGTGGAGTTTGTGTTTTCAGACCTCTGTTCCCACAGGCCTGGCCACACACCCTCCATGCTTGGGTCCCTGGAGCCACACCTCAGGACTGTGCCTTCCCGCTCCAAGGGAATTCTTCCCATTCCTTTGGCCACAACATTGCAAATTAGGAGAAACCTCCAAAGTCACCGTGGCCATCCCAATAGCATAGGCCGCCCAGGACAAACAGGGTTGATCAGACATAAGCTGAGCAGCTACATTCATTCAAACCCATTGACAGATGTCCCCATCGAGGGATATCCCACTGCTCTGCTCTTCTCTGTCCCCAGAGAAGATTTAAGTGGACAGGCCCCTAGGCCCTAATTTGATCCATTGCTTTGGTTTCCAGGCATCTCTCCTCAGAGGCCTGGTTTCAATACTAGCATATGGTGGTTTCCTAATGCACAAATAAGAAAAAATCTCGTTTCCCCATGGAAAACTTGCTCATTGGAGCTGTGTCAAGACCTCTGGTTAGGAGAATCCTTCAGGGTCCTGCTGTCACTGCCCCATTCCAAGGTCTCCATGGACTCAAACCCACATTATGACCAGTCCTCAGTAGAGTACATTTCAACTCAGCCCCCTCGGTTGCTACCCCAGAGCCAGCAGAACAAACGTTTCTTGTCACTTGGAGACAATTGAAATGTGAGGCCGGCTGCCCAGGCATCCATCCTTAGAACCCTGCTCTGGGGAACTTCATTATTGGACATCCTGGAGCCATCCAACAGGTCTTAATTGTCTCTCAGAAGGAATCCTTGCAGTTTGGAGCATCACACAACTCCCATCCTAGGAAAACCTACATGGCCTCATAATGCACCTCCCCCTTCATGAAGGGGACAACATGGACAGAAACTCCAACCTGAGCCAACGTCTGATCCTTGCCCTGACTTCAGATGCATGAGGTCTCAATTCAGCTCTGCAGAGTGTGCTGGCTGTGCCCTCGCCCCCAAACCTAACCCTAGCTTGTGTTCTCAGACTTCTGTCCTCACACTCCTAGCCCACAAGCCCTTGAGTTTGGGAATTCCAGAGCCACAATGCAGCACTCTGCGGGCCCTCCAGAAGAAAAACTTTGCCCTATGCTGCTAATAAGAAATCCCAAATGATTATCTAATGCACGCCACTAGACTGTAAAGCAATTATGCAGGCTACACTGTGTAATAATGCCCTGTCTGGAACAGCCTGAGACCAGACATCCCAAACGATACCCAGACAGCTGACCCCAAACTGAACACATCGGACCCGACATGGCCTTAAGTCGTCATCTTTTCCCAACCTCGGTTTTCAGGCTTCAGAACCTAAACCTTATCTCCAATCATTGCCCAGGGGTGAACGTGATGCAAAAATCAGAATTCTTCTTTCTCCGTGGTAAGAAACTTTGTGGTTGGCATGTTGCCTAACATTCAGTGTAGGAAAACCTGCGTAGTCTGAGAGGCCACGCCAGTGCTTGAGGGCCGCCTCGGGCACAGACATGCATTGTGACCCTCAGCGTGAGTCCCGTATTCAAGTAATGCCTCTCAGTGGCTGGACCAAGAGCCTGCATATGGGGCTTGCCAAGCACATAGGCCCCCAGGGCTTACCAGAGGGAAGATATTGCAGATGTCAGAACCCACTGCTCTGCTCTAAAATCCCTCTATTGGGGGGACACCTGAGGCAGAATACAGGACCCCTCCCTTCCCACAGAATGACACCAAACTCTAGGAAGCTGGGCAAATCACCAGAGAGGGAGACTCTTCCACAGCCCATGAGGCCACCCCTACATTAAACGGCCATCATGGACACAACATCCAAAGACAAAAGCCTGAGCGACCGCCTCTCACTCGCCTCATTTCATATGCCAAGAATATCCCTAACGGACTGTAGATCAGGCCTACCATTTCCTCGACCCCAAACCTGAGCCGAGTTTATGTTTTTAGATGTCTGTCCCCACAGCCCTGACCCACACAGCCTCCAGGCTGGGTCCTCTGGAGCCACATCACAAGACTGTGCCTGCTCTCTCCTAGGAAAATCTGCCCATTCCATTTCTCCTACTTAATAGGAGAAACCTCAAGGTCCTTGAGGACTTCCCATTACTGTAAACCACCCTGGACACACAGGGGCATTCTGACACAATCTGAGCAACTACCCCCACAGATAAATGCAGACAGATGTCCACAGAGACAGAAGATTGAACCAGACAGTCTCCTAGGCCCTAATCTGAACTCTGGCTTTGGTTTCCAGGTGTCACTCCTCAGAGGCCTGGGTTCGAAGACCAGCATATGGGGCTTTCTTGAGTCACCAAGCAGAACAGCTCTCGTCTCCACATGGGAAGCTTCCTTGTTGGAGCTTTGTCAAATGCTTCGGGTTGGAGAATCCTGCAAAGACCCTGAGCCACCATGACATTCCAAGGTCTCCATGGCCACCAACCCACATTATGACCCATTCTTAGGAGAGTCCATTACAACTCAGCCCTCTGGGCAGCTCGCCCAAGATCCCACAGATTGAGCCTGCCTTATTCCGACCAGTCAATAGGAATGTGAGGTGGCGTTTCCAGGCATCCATGATTAGACACCTGCTCTCGAGTCTTTCCATATGGGGCATCCTGGAACCATCCAATAAGACTCGACTGTCCTGCAGAAGGAAACCTTGAGGTTTGGAGCAGCTCACAACTCCCAGCATAGGGAAATGTCTCTGGCCTCGTGACGGCCCCACCTCCTTCAGGAAGGGGACATCATGGACACAAACTCCAGCCTGAGGCAAAGTCTGATACTCTCCCTGATGCAGGAGAACTTGATTCATCCTCTGCAGAGTGAGCCTGCCGTGCCCTCAACTCCAAACCTCACGCTAGCTTGTGTTTTCAGACTTCCTTCCTCACACTCCTGACAAACAAGGTCTCCAGACTGGGAATTCTGGAACCACAACGCAGTCCTCTACCTGCCCACCAGAAGAAAAACTTTGCCCTATGGGGCTCTCTAGAAACCCCTAATGAGGATCAACCTGCTCGGGCCATGGTCGCACCCCAATTGGATAGGCTACCCTGGGCACAAATGCTCTGTCTGACACAGCCTGAGGCCAGACGTCCCGACAGACAAGGAGACAGCTGGCCTCTCACACAGCACATTGGACACGCCATGGCCTTAGGCCATCATCCCTTCCCAACCTGGGTTTTCAGACATCTGATCCTAGACATTATATCAAATCCCCGCACAGGTGGGTTCCTGAAGCACAAATCAGAACTCCTCCTTCCCCATGGCTGAAAAGCTTGCTGTTGGCGTGGAGTCACACCTTCAGGGTAGGAGAAACCTTCATAGCTCCTGAGGCCACGCCCAAACTTGAGTGCTGCCTTGGGCACAAATTTGCATCGTGACCCTCAGGGTGAGCCCCATGTCCAAGTAAGGCCTCTCAGGGCCAGGACCACGAGTGAGCATATGGGGCTTGCCAAGCCACTATGCTCCCAATCCACACCAGAGTTCGAGTTTTTCAGTTGCCCATAACTGGGGCTCTGCTCTGGAATCCTTATCTTGGAGAGACACCTGAGCCAGGCAACAGGACTCCACCCTTCCCACAAAATGACCACAAACTCTTGGGAGCTGGGCCAAATCTCCAGAGAGGGTGACTCGTCCATAGCCCCTGAGGCCACCCTACAATCCACGGCTATCCTGGACACAACATCCAGAGACAAAAGCCTGAGGGACCGTCTCCCACTCGCCCTTTTTTCAATAGCAGAGGAGCTCCCCTCACGGTCTGTAGATCCGGCCTAACATACCCTCGGTGCCACACCTAAGCCGAGTTTGTGTTTTCAGACTTCTGTGCCCACAGCCCAAACCAACACACCCTTCAGGCTAGGGCCTATGGAGACACACCGAATGACTGTGCCTGTTCTATCCAAGTTAACTGTTCCCAACTCTAAAGATAAGGAGTAACCTCCAAGGCCTCCGAGGCCATCCCAATAGTGTAGACCTCCCTGGACTAAGAGGGGAACTCTGACACTAGCTGAGAAACTATCTGCACATAGACCCTCAGACAGTGTCCCCAGAGACAGAAGATTGAAACTGTCAGGCCCCTATGCCCTATCCCCAAACCCTAGGTTTGGTTTCCAGGTGTCTCTCCTCAGAGGACTGATTTTGAAGACCAGCATCTGGGGCTTTTCTGAGGCAAAAACAAAACCTCTCTCATCTCCACATGGAGGGCTTTCTTATTGGAGCTGTATCAAACCCTTCAGACAGGCGAATTCTGCAGGGCCCCTGAGCCACCAGCAGGGTGTCTCCATGGACACAAATCCTCATTATGACCCATCCTCAGGAGAGTCCGTTTCAACTCAGCCCCATGGGTAGCTCGCCCCAGAGTCAGCAGTTCAAACATGTCTTGTCACAAAGAGCCAATGGGAATGCGAGGTATGCTGTACAGGCATCCATCTTTCGAACCCTGCTCTCCAGTCCTTCCGTATGAGATGTCCTGGTGCCATCCACCATGACTTGACTGTCCCACAGAAGGAAACCTTGTGGCTTGGAGCAACTCACAAACTCAGTGTGGGAAAACCTCAGCCTCATGAGGCCCCCGCCTCATGAAGGGTCCATGATGGACACAAACTCCAGCTTCAACCAACGGTTCATCCTCACCCTGACTTCAGATGCAGGAGATCCCGATTAAGCCTCTGCAGAGTGGGCCTGTCACACCCTTGGCCCCAAACCTCACCCTAGCTTGTGTTTTCAGACTTCCATCCTCACACTCCTGGCCCACAAGCCCTCCTGGTTGGGAATAATGGGGCCAAAATGAAGCACCCTTCCTGCCCACTGGAAGAAATACATTGTCTATGGTGTTGCCCAGAAACCCAAAAGGAGGATCAACCTGCTCGGCCCTCGGCAACACCCCAATTACATAGGCTACCCTAAGCACTAATGCTCTGTCTTACATAGCCTGAGTCCAGACCTTCCAACAAACGAGAAAGCTGGCCGCACAACCAGCACCTTGGACCCACCATGGTCTTAGGGCATTCATTCCTTCCCATTGATCTGCATGTCTTCCAAGAGGTATGTTCTGAGGCTGTGTCAGACTATGCATTTTTCCAGAGCAGCCTATGGAATTGGGGTGGTCTTAGGAGCCTTGCAGGTTTCTGCTAATCTGGAGGGCTTGGGAAACTGAGACCAGCTGAGTTTCCTTGGAAGAGCAAGCCCAGTGATGTGATGTGGTTCTGGCGGCCCCATCCTGGAGTGAATGTGGGTCAGGACTTTGGGACCAACGTCTTCAGACACCAACTCAGGTAACATTTAAGGGCGAGGTGATGGCAAGCCCGATCTGCAGACCCTGAGGGCAGCTGCTCGGGATTTGAAAATAGGACGGCTGGGAGGCAGGAGCACAGGCTTTTCTGTCTGGATTGTGTGTCTATGATGGCCATGGAATGGAGGCTTAGCCTCATGGGTCCATGGGAGATTCTACCTCTCTGGGGAATCAGCCCAGCACCCCCAGAGTTTGGTGTCTTTCAGGGGGGAATGAGTCCCATCCAAACAGTCATTCCAGAGATTGGTTCTGTGTACAGACACCTGGATAACCCCACCAAGGCTTAGGATTTGGGCCTAGGAGCATTAAAGTCCCGCTCTGTGGGCGCCTGGTCCATCTCGGGAGGGGGCTTCTTGGAAAGGGTTTTAGGGTGAGGGTCACAATGCCTGTTTGTGCCCAGCTGCCCATCCTGAGTGGGCGTGGTCTCATTGGCCATGCACCTGGCTCCCACTCTGAGGGTTGGACTGTCATCTCAACATTCAGTTTCCTGCCATGGGGAAGAAGTAGTACTCATTTCTGCTTCAGTGTCCCCCATGGGCAGGAATTTGATCTAAGTTCTGGGACAGGTACCTGATTACCCAGGTTGCTTCAAGATGATGGCCTCGGGCCAAGGCAAGACTCACCTGCAGGATATGAAGCCCGCTGTCTGGGTGGCTGACCGAAGGTCGGAGCTCGAGCTGTGTCAGACAGAGCATTTTTGCAGACGGAGGCCTATGATATTGGGGTGCCGTTGAGAGCCATGCAACTGGATCCTCATGTGGGGTTTCTGTGCAGACCCATAGGGCACTTCTTTCTGGCGGGCAGGCAGTAGGCTGCGTTGTGGCTCCAGAATCTCAATATGGAGGGCTTGCAGGCGAGTACTGTGAGGATAGAAGCCTGAAAACACAAGCTATGGTTAATCTCCATGCCGAGCACATGGCCGCTTCAATGTACAGCGGTTGTTTTGAGATCTCCAGCACCTGAGTATGGTCGAGGGTCAGATGTCTGCTCACGCTGGAATTTGTAACCAAGATGGCCAATGAATAGTGGGGTTTTCTCAAGAGCCTTGGAGGTTTTCCCAAGCTGGACGTTGTAAGCTGCTCCAAACAGCAAGGTGTATGACTGCGTGACAGGGGAAGTCTGCTAAGAGGGCTCTAGGTTCCCCCATAAGGAAGATTCGATAGCACAGGTCTCTGAATGGAGGCCTGGGAAGCCCAACTCCCATTACCTGAGGAATAGGGCAGGCTTGATCAGCTGTCTCTGGTTCCAAGTCCCAAGTGATCTGAGTTGATGGAAATTCTCAGTCTAACAGGTCCCAATGCTGCTTCGTGTCCAGGGAGACCTTAGAATGTGGCGGAGGCCCTGGGGCCATGCTGGATTCTCCTATCCTAAGGGTTAGACCCAGTTCTCAGGAGAAAGGTTTCCTTCTAGGGACAGGAGGGGTTCTCTTGTATGGCTCACAGACCACAGGTTGGACCATATATTGTTTTTCCAGAACAGGCCTCTGGGGACAGAAGCCTGAAAACCTAAGCTAGGGTTCTGATGAGTTCCTAGGGGCATGGAAGATTCAATATTTGGACCTAGCGCCATTGACCTGCATGTCTTTCCTGGAGGTAGGTGCTGAGGCTGTGACAGACTGTATATTTCTTTCAGGAGCAGCCGATGAAATTGGGGTGGGCTCAGGGTTTTTGCAGTTTTCTCCTAATCTGGAGGGTTTCGGAAACTGAGACACGAATAATTTCCTCCAGAGATCAGGCCTAGTGATGTGGTGTGGTTCTGGAGGCCCCATCCGGGAGGGCATGTGGGTCAGGGCTCTGGGACTAAAATCTTCAGACACAAAATTGGGTACGAGTTAGGGGTGAGGTGATGGCAGGCCTGATCTGCAGACCCTGAGGGCAGTTCCTCAGGATTTGAAATTCGGGTGGCTGGGAGGCAGGAGCACAGGCTTTTCTATTTGGATTGTGTCTAGGATGGCCACAGAATGGATGGGTATCCTCATGTGCCCATGGGAGTTTCTTCCTATCTGGGGTTTCTGTCCGGCACCCAGAAGTTTGGTGTCTTATTGGGGAAGGGTAGACCGCGTTTTACCATGTCAGGCTTCCTGTAAAAACATGGATTCCAGAGATGGGTTCTGGGTCCTGGTGCCTGGGTAACCCCACCAAGGCTTAGGATTTGGGCCTAGGGGCCTGACAGGCCTGCTCTGTAGGGTTCTGGTCCAGCTACTGCTGGGGCTTTTTGGAAATGGGTCTCAGGGTATGGCTGGGAGGGGGTCACAATGGGGGTCTCAGGGGCTGGGAGGTCACAATGCCTTTTTGTGCCCAGCTCCCCAACCTGAGTGGGCGCTGTTTCTTATTCCATGCACCTGGATCCCAATCTGAGGGTTGGAAAACATCTCAACATTTAGTTTTCCTGCCATGGGGAAGGAGGAGTACTATTCTGTGCTTCAGGGTCCCCCATGGGCAGGAATTTGAACTATGTTCTGGAACAGGTACCTGAATACCCAGGTTGGTTCTAGATGAAAGACTCAAGTCAAGGCAGCTCACACCTGTAGGATATGGGACCCACTATCTGTGTGGCTTCCAGGTGGTCAGGTCTCGGGCTGTGTCAGACAGAGCATTAGTGCACAGGGTGCCCTATTATATTGGGGTGCCATAGAGGGCCATGCAGGTGGATCCTCATGTGGATTTTCTGCACAGACCCATAGGGCACTTCTTTCTGGTGGGCAGGCAGAAGGCTGCATTGTGGCTCCCAAATTCCCAATATGGAGGGCTTATAGGCGAGGAGTATGAGGACAGAAGTCTGAATAGACAAGATACATTTAAACTCGGTGCCAAGCACATAGCCGTTCCAATGTGCAGCGGTTTTTTGGAGGTCTCCAGCACCTGAGTGTGGGCGAGGTCAGATGTCTGCTCACACTGGAGTTTGTATCTATGATGGCCAACGAACGAGATATCCAGCACCTGAATAAGGGCGGATGAATGATGTTGGCTCACACTGGAGTTTGTGTCTATGGTGACCAAAAAATGGAGAGGTGGCGTCAAGAGGCCATGGAGGATTCCCCACGCTTATGCTTGTGAGATGCTCCAAACAGCAAGGTTGTTTTATCTAGTGACAGGAGGAGTCTGGTTTGTTTGCTCCAGAGTCCCCCATGTGGAAAGTATGAATACAGAGCTCTTACACATGGATGCCCGGAAATCACACCCTGAATGACCATTGCAGCTGAGGAACATGGCAGGTTCCTTCTGGTGGCTCTGGGGCGAAGTACCAAGGCCTTGAGTTGACATTGAATCTCTTGCAGATGGGTCACAATGCTGGATTTTTACCAGGGAGATGGTGCCATGCAGGATTCTCCTACCCTGATGGTTTAACACAGGTCAAAGAGCTGTGTCCCTTTCTGGGGACAGAAGATGTAGTGTTGTGTGGCTCAAGGGCCACATGTTGTATTATAAGTTCATATTCCAGAACAGGCCTGTGAGGACAGATACCTGAAAACCTAATCTAGGGTTCTAATGAAGTCCCAGGAACATGTCAGGTTCAATCTTCAGTCTCAGGGCAGTTGACTTGGGTGTCTGCCTAGATGTAGGTTATCAGAGTGTTTCAGACTGTGCAATTGCGTCCAGAGCGGCCTCCAATATTGTGGTGTGCTCAGGGGATTTGCAAGTTTCTTCTAATCTGGAGGGTTGGGAAACTTAGACATGTACAGTTTTCTAGTTGATGGCACGCACAATGCTGTGGTGTGATTCCAAGACCCCACCCTGGAGAGCATGTGAGCCATGGTTGTGGAGAGAAGTCTGCAAACACAAACTCCGATTAGGGATAATGGCGAGGTGATCACAGTCCCAATGTGTAGACCTGGAGGGCAGATCATCAGGAACTGTTATTAGGGTGATGCAAAGGCGGTACCACAGGTTTTTATATCTGGATTCTGTATCCAGGATAGCCTCAGAATGCAGGTGTGGTCCCATTAGTCCATGGGAGATTTTACTCTCTAAGTATCCTGTCATCTCCCAATAGTTTGGTGGGCTTTTCAGGGAAGGGAAGACTGCTGGTTTCTATCTTATGGGTGCCCCAAAATAGGGATTCCAGAGACGGGCTCTGGATCTCAATGCTTGGAATATCCCACCAAGGGTTAGGATATGGGCTTAGGGGCATCCATGGCCAACAAAGCGGGATCTTGGTGGTTCAACTGAGAAGGCTTGTTTGAAAGCATGCTCAGGCTGAGGGTCACAATGCCTTTTTGGGCCCTAGGTGGCCCTCATGTGCGGTTGTGGTCTCATTGGCCATGCAGCTGGCTCCAACTCTGGGAGTTGGACAACTATCCCAAAAGTTAGGATTCCTGCCTTAGAAAAGGTGGAGTTCTCTGTTGTGCTTCAGGTTCCCCCATTGGCAGGGATTCCATCAAAGGTCTGAGGACAGATGCCTGAATACCAAGGATGAGTAGAGATGATGGAGTAAGGCCATGTTCTGTCCCACATGCTAGATATGGGTCCCGCTCTCTGGGTTGCTGACACTAGTTTGGGGCTCAGGCTCTGACAGACATCGTACGAGAATCCAGGACAGCCTATAAATAGGGGTTCCCTTGAGGGCCTCGCAGATTGATACTCATGTGGGTTTTCTGGGCAGATTCACCAGGCACTTCTTCTTTTGGGGGGGAAGGCAGAATACTGTGTTGTGACTCTGGAATTCTGTATCCAAAGGGCTTGGGGACCAGTACGGTGAGAATGGAATTGCAGACACAAGTTACAGTTAAATTCAGTGCCAAGTAGAAGGCTGTCCCCATCTGCAGCGGATTCTGTGAGATATCCAGCACCTGAGTAAGGAAGGATGTCAAATGTTTGCTCACACTTGAGTCTGTGTCTAAGATGAACGACAAATGGAGAAGTGGTATCAAGAGGCCATGGAGGATTTCAACGCTGGGGCTTGTGAGATGTTCCAAACAGCAAAGTTTCCTTCTATAGGACAGGTGGAGTCTGGTTTGCTTGCTCCAGGGTCTCCGATATGATAAGTTAGGTAGTAGAATTCTCTCGGATGGATGCCTGGAAAGCACACCTCTATGGTCCATTTCAGCTGAGTAACATGGCAGATTCGATCTGGTGTCTCTGGAGATAAATTCCAAGCAGGCTGAGTTGACATGTAGTTTCATGCTGTTGGATCACAATGCTGGTTGGTGTCCATGGAGAAATTAAAATGTTGATTGGTCAGAGGGCCATGCAGAATTCTCCTACACTGTATCTGGGACAAACCTATCAAGAGCAAGGTATCCTACTGGGGAGAGAAGGGGTTTTTTAGTGTGGCTCAAGAACCACATGATGGAATATAAGTTGGTATTGGGGAAGAGGCCCCTGTGGACAGGCACCAGAAAACCTAAGCTCGGGTACCGATGAAGTTCTAGAGGAATGTCAGGTTCAGTCTTCTGACTCAGGGCCTTTGACTTAAATGTCCACTTGGCAGGTGCTCATTGTGTCTGTCTGTCACAATGCGCATTTGTGTCCTCATTGTGTCTGTCTGTCACAATGCGCATTTGGGTCCAGAACGTTCTTCAAAATGAAGGTAGGCTCAGGGGCTTTGTACTTTGCTCCTAATATTCAGGGTTTGGGCAACAGTGAAGGGCAGAGTTTCCTTTGGGAGGATGACACAGTTGTCCTGTGTGGCTCCAGAGGCCCCTTCCTGAGGGAATGTGGGCCAGGGCTTTGGGGACAGAAATCTGCAAATGCGAACTAGGGTTAGGGTGATGGCTGAGGTAATCACAGGCCCGATCTGCAGTCCCTGAGTGTAGTTCATATTGTACTGAAATTAAGGTGTCATGGAGGCAGTAGCACAGGCTTGTCTGTCTGGATTGTGTCCAGAATTGTCGCAAAATGTAGGGGTGGATCATGGGGCCATAGGAGGTTCTTCGCCTCAGGGGATTCTGCTCAGATCACAAGAGTTTGGTTCTCTGCGGGAAGGGAAGACTGCTTTTTTTGGTTTCAGGGGATCCCCAAAAGAGGGATACCAGAGATAGTATATGGGTGGGATCCTGGAAATAATGAAAGACGGTGAGGATTTGGCCCTAGGAACCTGGGAGGCCTGCTCTGCAGGCTCTTGGCCCAGCTACTGAGGGGGTTTGTTTGAAATCAGGATCATGCTGAGGGTCACAAAGCTTGTTTGTGCCCAAGGTGCCAGGGAGGATCTCATGAGTGACTGTGGTATTATGTCTCATGCAGCTGGTTCCACTCTGAGGGTTGTACACCCATCTCAACAGCCAGGTTTTCTGCCATCGGGAAGGAGGAGTACACCTGGGATTCAGGTTCCCCCATAGGCAGGGATTTGAGCTACGGTCTGGGGAGAGATGCCTGAATATCCAGGTTGTGTAGAAGTTATGGTTTCGTTCCACAGCAGGTCTCTTCTGCAGGATATCAGGCCCACTGTCTGTGTGGCTGTCTGGAGGTCATGGCTCACGCTGTGTCAGACAGAGCCCGAGTGCCCATGGCAGCCTAAGATATTAGGGTGCCGTCGAGGGCCATGCAGGTGGATCTTCATGTAGGAAATCTAGGCAGACTCACCAGGCACTTCTTTTTTCTGTTGTACACACAAATTCTGCATTGTGGCTCAAGAATTCCCTATCAAGAGGGCTTGGGGACAAGGAGGGTGAGGATGGAATTGTAAACACAAGCTACGTTTCAATTCAGTGACAAGTGGAAGGCAGTTCTAGGGTGCAGCGTGTGATTTGAGATATCCTGTACCTGAGTAAGGGCGGATGTCAGATGTTTGCTCACACTGGAGTCTGTGTCTATGATGACCACCAATTGGAGGGGGGGCGTGATGAGGACATAGAGGATTTCTCACACTGGGGCTTGTGAGATGCTCCAAACAGCAAGATTTCCTTCTATTGGACAGGGGGAGTCTGTATTTTTTTTCTCCAGGGTCCCCCATATGGAAACTTTGGGTAGCAGAGCTCTCCCATACTGATGCCTGGAAAGCACAACTCCATGGACCATTGTATCTGAGGAACATGGCAGGTTCAATATGGTGGCTCTGGAGCAAAGTTCCAAGCGGCCTGAATTGACATGGAGTATCATGCTGTTGGATCACAATGCTGGTTGGTATCCAGGGAGATGTTAGAATGTTAGTGTAGTCAGGGGTCCATGCAGGATTCTCCTACACTGTGTCTTCGACACAGCTACCAAGAGCAAGGTATCCTTCTGGGGACAGGTTTGGTTCTATTGTGGCTCAGAGACATGTTGGAATATAAGCTGATATTGGAGAACAGACCTCTGGGGACAGGCGCCTGAAAACATAAACTAGGGTATCGATGATGTCCTAGAGGCATGTCAGATTCAATCTTCTGACTCAGGGCCTTTGACTTAGATGTCTGCCTGGAGGCAGGTGCTCATTGTGAGTCAGAGCGTGCATTTGGGTCCAGGGCGTTCTTTGAAATTGAAGTCGGCTCAAGGGCTGTGTACTTTACTCTTAATCTTCACGGTTTGGGCAACAGTGAAGGGCAGAGTATACTTCAGGAGGGTAGGCTCACTCGTCGTTGTGGCACGAGAGGCCCCATCCTGGAAGGCCTTTGCGCTAGGGCTTTGGGGACAGAAATCTGTAAACGTGAACCTGGGTTTGGGTGATGGCCGAGGTGATGACAGGCCCGATCTGCAGGCCGTGATTGTAGCTCATAGTGTACTGAAATCAAGATGTCATGGAGGCAGTACCACAGGCTTTTTTTTTTTCTGAACGGCCACAAAACATAGGGGAGTCTTCATGGGTCCATGGGAGATTCTTTGTCTCTGTGAGTACTGCCCAGCTCCCTAGAGTTTTGTGTCTCTGGGGGAAGGGAAGACTGCTGTTTTCCGTCTCAGGGGACCCCCAAAAGAGGGAATCCAAAGACAGGTTCTTGGTCTTGGCGCCATGAAATCACGAACAGGGGTGATAATTTGGCCAATGGGACATGGTAGGCTTGCTCGGCAGGCTCCCGGGCCAGTTACCGAGGGGTTTTTTTTGAAATCAGTCTCACGCTGCGAGTCACAATGCCTGTTTGGGCCCAGGACGGCTCCCATGAGTGGCCGTGGTCTAATGGGCAATGCAGCTTGTTCCCACTCTGAGGGTTGGACACCCATCTCAACAGCCAGTTTTTTTTGCTGTCGTGAAGGAGGAGTACTCTTGTACTTCAGGTTCCCCCTTAGGCAGGGATTTGATCTTCGGTCTGGGAACAGATGCCTGAATACCCATGTTGAGTATAGCTAACAGCTTCGAGTCCCAGTAGGTCCCACTTGCAGGATATGGGGCCCACTGTCTTTGTGGTTGTTTTGAGGTCATGGCTCAGGCTGTGTCAGACAGAGCCAGAGTGCCCATGGCGGCCTTTGATATCTGGGTGCTGTCAAGGGCCATGCAGGTGGATCCTTATCTGTGGTTTCTGGCAGACTCACCAGGCACAACTTCTGTCTTTGGGGTAGGCAGAATGCTTTGTTTTAGGTCCAGAATTTCCTGTCAATAGGGCTTGGTGACCAGGAGGGTGAAGATGGAATTGTAATTACAAGCTATGGTTAAATTCAGTGCCAAGAGGAAGGCAGCCAGTGTGCACTGGCTGATTCGAGATACCAGCAACTGAGTAAGGGCGGATGCTTGCACACAATGGACTCACAAAGGACTTTATGTCTATGATGATCACCAAATGGAGGGTCTGGCATCACAAGTCCATGGAGGATTTCCCACGCTGGGGCTTCTGAGATGTTCCAAAGAGCAAGATTTCCTTGTACTGGACAGGGGGATTCTGGTTTGTTGGCGCCAGGGTCCCTATATGCAAAGTTTGGGTAGCAGAGCTCTCTAAAATGGATGCCTGGAAAGCACACTTCCATTGACCATTGCAGCTGAGGAACATAGCAGGTTCGATCTCGAGGCTCTGAGGCGAGGTTCCAAGCGGCCTGAGTTGACATGGAGTTTCATGCTGTTGGATCATAATGATGGTTTGTATCCAGGGAGACGTTAGAATGTTGGGGTGGTTAGGGGCCATGCAGGGTTCTCCTACACTGAGACTTGGACATAGCTACCAAGAGCAAGGTATCCTACTGGGGACAGAGTGGGTCTGTTGTGCGGCTTACGGACGACATGTTAGAATATAAGTTGGTATTGGAGAAAAGGCCTCTGGGGACAGGCACCTGAAAATCTAATCTATAGTATTGATTAAGTCCTAGGGGCGTATCTGCGTCAATCTTCTGACTCAGGTCCTTTGACATGGATGTCTGCCTGGAGGCAGGTGCTCATGGTGTGCCAGAATGTGCATTTTGGTCCAGAGTTTTCCTCGAAATTGAGGTGGTCTCAGAGGCTTTGTACATTGCTCCTAATCTCAGGATTTGATGTAAAGGGCAGAGTTTCCTTCGGGAGGTTAGGCATAATCGTCCGGTGTGGCTCCAGTGCCCCCATCCTGGAGAGCATGTGGACCAGGGCTTTGGGTACAGAAATGTTCAAACGCGAACTAGGGTTAAGGTGAGGACCAAGGTGATCGCAGGACCGATCTACAGGCCCTGAGGGCAGCTCATAGTATACTGAAATTAAGGTGTCATGGAAGCAATAGGGAAGGCTTTTCTGTCTGGACTGTGTCCAGGATGGTCGCAAAAAGCAGGGTTGGCTTCATGCAGCCATGGGAGATTCTTCGTCTCTGGGGATTCTGCCCAGCTCCCTAGAGTTTGGTGTCTCTGGGGGAAGGGAAGACTGCGGTTTTCCATCTCAAAGGACTCCCCAAAAGATGGATTCCAGAGATAGGCTCTAGGTCTGGGCGCCTGGCAAACATAAATGAGGGTGAGGATTTGCCCCTAGGGTCCTGGCAGGCCCACTTTGTGGGCTCCTGGTCCAGCTACTGAGGGGGTTTGTTTGAAAGCAGAATCATGTTGAACACAATGCCTGTTTGTGCCCAGGGTGGCTCCCATGTGTGGCCGTGGTCTCATGAGCCATGCAGCTGGTTCCCACTCTGTGGGATAGACACCCATCTCAACAGCAAGGTTTCCTGCCATCATGAAGGAGGAGTAATCTTGTGCATCAGGTTTCCCCATACTCATGAATTTGAGCTACGGTCTGGGGAGAGATGCCTGAATACCCAGGTTGAGAAGATGTGACATCTTCGGGCCAAGACAGGTACCACCAGCAGGTTATGGGGCCCACTGTCCCCTGTGCCTGACTGGAGGTAGTGGCTCAGGCTATGTCAGATGGAGCCTGAGTGCCATGTCAGCCTATGATATTAGGGTGCCACTGAGGGCCACGCAGGTGGATCCTCATGTGGAGATTATGGGCAGACTCACCAGGCACTTCTTTCTGTGGGGCATGTGGAATGCTGCATTGTGACTCCAGAATTCTCTATCAAGAGGACTTGAAAACCAGGAGGGTGAGGATGGAATTGTAAACACAAGCTACGGTTAAATTCAGTGCCAAGCAGAAGGCAGTTCCAGTGTGTAGTGGCTGATTCGAGATATCCAGCACCTGAGTAAGAGCGGATGTCAGATACTTGCTCACACTGGAGTTTGTATATATGATGACCACCAAATGGAGGGGTGTGGTCTTAAGGCCATGGAGGATGTGCGATGCTGGGGCTTGTGAGATGCTCCAAACAGCAATGTCTCCTTCTACTGGACAGGGCGAGTCTGGTTGGTTTGCTCCATCATCCCCCATATGGAAAGTTTGCATAGAAGAGCTCTCCCGTATGGATACCTGGATAGCACACCTCCATGGTCCATTTCAGCTGAGTAGCATGGCAGGTTCAATCTGGTGTTTCTGGGGAAAAGTTCCTTCTGCCTTGAATTGACATGGAGTTTCATGCTGTTCGATCACAATGCTGGTTGGTATCCATGGAGAAATTAGAATGTTGATTCATCAGAGGGCCATGCAGGATTCTCTTACACTGTATCTGGGACACAGCTACCAAGAGCAAGGTATCCTACTGGGGACAGGAGGGGTTCTTTAGAGTGGCTCAGGGACCACATGTTGGAATATAAGTTGGCATTGGGGAATAGGGCCCTGTGGACAGGCACCTGAAAACCTAAGTTTGGGTATCGATGAAGTCCTAGAGGAATGTCAGGTTCAATCTTCTGACTCAGCGCCTTTGACTTGAATGTCTGCTTAGAGGCAGTTGCTCATTGTGTGTCAGAATG
This sequence comes from Mustela lutreola, assembly GCF_030435805.1. Lineage (NCBI taxonomy): Eukaryota > Metazoa > Chordata > Mammalia > Carnivora > Mustelidae > Mustela > Mustela lutreola. The sequence continues at coordinate 167,486,195 of NC_081294.1, forward strand.
CACACTTGGGTCCAGGACATTCTTCAAAATGAAGGTGGGCTTAGGGGCTTTGTACTTTGCTCCTAATATTCAGGGTTTGGGCAACAGTGAAGGGCAGAGTTTCATTCGGGAGGATGGCACAGTTATCCAGTGTGGCTCCAGATGCCCCTTCCTGAAGGAATGTGGGCCAGGGCTTTGGGGACAGAAATCTGCAAACACAAACTAGGGTTAGGGTGAGGGCCGAGGTAATCACAGGCCCGATCTGCAGTCCCTGAGTGCAGCTCATATTGTATTGAAATTAAGGTGTCATTGAGGCAGTAGAGTAGGCTTTTCTGTCTGGATTGTGTGTCCAGGACGGTCTCAAATTGTAGGGGTGGATCATGGGGCCATGGGAGGTTCTTCATCTCAGGGGATTCTGCTCGGATCACAAGAGTTTGTTTTCTCTGGGGGAAGGGAATACTGCTGTTTTCGGTCTCAGGGGACCCCAAAAAGAGGGATACCAGAGACAGGTTCTGGGTGGGAACTTGGACATAACGAAAGAGGATTTGAGGATTTGGCCCTAGGAAGCTGAGAGTCCAACTCTGCAGGCTCCTGGCCCAGCTACTGAGGGGGTTTGTTTGAATGCAGGCACATGCTGAGGGTCACAACGCTTGTTTGTGCCCAAGGTGGCTCCCATGAGTGACCGTGGACTTAATGGCCCATGCAGCTTTTCTACTCTGAGGGTTGGACACCCATGCAGCAGGCTCCACTCTGAGGGTTGGACACCAATCTCAACTCTGAGGGTTGGACACAATCCTTCCTGATAGCAGGTTTCCAACCACCGGGAAGGAGTAGTACACCTGGGCTTCAGGTTCCCCCATAGACTAGGATTTGAACTACGGTCTGGGGGTGATGCCTGAATATCCAGGTTGAGTAGATGTCATGGCTTCGTTCCACAGTAGGTCCCTCCTGCAGGATATGGGGCCCACTGTCTAAGTGGCTATCTTGAGGTCGTGGCCCAGGCTATGCCAGAGAGAACATCAGTGCCCATGACGGCCTATGATATAAGGGTCCCGTCAAGGGATATGCAGGGTGACCCTCATGTGGGTTTTCTGTGCATACTCACCAGGCACGTCTTCTTCTATGGGGAAGGCAAAATGCTGTGTGTGGCTCAAGAATTCCATATCAAGAAGGTGTGTGCAAAAGGAGGGTGAGGATGGAATTGTAAACAGAAGCTACTGTTAAATGCAGTGACAAGCAGAAGACAGTTCCAGTGTGCAACGGCTGATATGAGATATCCAGCACTGCAGTAAGTATGGATATCAGATGTTTGCTCACACTGGAGTTTGTGTCTATGATGACTGCCAAATGGAAGGGTGGCATAACGAGGCCAAGGGGGATTTCCCACTCTGTGACTTGTGAGATGCTCCAAACAGCAATGTTTACTTCTACTGGACAGGTGGAGTCTGGTTTGTTTGCTCCAGGGTCCCCAATATGGAAAGTTTGTGTAGCAGAGCTCTTTCATGGATGCCTGAAAGCACAACTCCATTGACCATTGCAGCTGAGGAACATGGCAGGTTCAATCTGGTGCTGCTGATGCAAAATTTCAAGAGGCCTGACATGACATCGAGTTTCATGCTGTTGGGCCACAATGCTGGTTGTTATCCAGGGAGACGTTAGAATGTTTGGGTAGTCACGGGTCCATGCAGGATTGTCCTGCTCTGAATCTTGGACACAGCTACCAAGAGCAATGTGTCCTTCTGGGGACAGGAGGGGTTCTGTTGTGTGGCTCATGGACCACATGTTGGAATATAAGTTGGTACTAGGTAACAGGCCTCTGGGTACAGGAGCCTAAAAACATAAGCTAGGTTATCGATAAAGTCCTAGAGGCATGTCAGGTTCAAACATCTGACTCAGGGCCTTTTCCTTGGATGACTGTCTAGAGGCAGGTACTCATTGTTCGTCAGAATATGCACTTGGGTCCAGAGCATTCTTCGAAATTGAGCTGGGCTCAAGGGCTTTGTACTTTGTTCCTAATATTCATAGTTTTGGCAACAGTGAAGGGCAGAGTTTTCTTCAGGAGGGTAGGCACACTCGTCTAGTGTGGCTGAGGCCCATCCTATAGGGCATGTGCCCCAGGGTTTTGGGGACAGAAATCTGCAAACACAAACTATGGTTAGGGTGAGGGCCTGTGTGATCACAGGCCTAATCTGCAGTTCGTGAGTGCACCTCATAGTTTACTGAAATTAAGGTGTCATGGAGTCGGTAGCACAGGCTTTTCTGTCTGGATTGTGTGTCTAGGACAGTCGCAAAATGTAGGGAAGTCTTCATGGGTCCATGGGAGAGTCTTCATCCCTGGGGATTCTGTCCAGCTCCCTAGAAATTAGTGTCTCTGGGGGAAGGGAAGACTGCTGTTTCCAGTCTCAGGGGACCCCCAAAAAAGGGATTCCAGAGACAGTTTATGGGTCTGGGCGCCTGGAAAACATGAGGGTGAGTATTTGGCCCTAGGGACTTGGCAGGCCTGCCCTGTGTGTTCCTGGTCCAGCTACCAAGGCGGTTTGTTTGAAAGCAGGCTCACGCTGAGGGTCACAATGCCTGTTTGTGTCCATGGCACCTTCCATAAGTGGCTGTGGTCTCATGGGCCAGGCAGCTGGTTCCACTCTGGGGGTTGGACACCCATCTAAACAGCCAGGATTCCTGCCATCAGTTTGGAGGAATACTCCTGTGCTTCAGGTTCCCCCATAGACAGGTACTTGAGCTACAGTCTGGGGAGAGATGCCTGAATATCCAGGTTGAGTAGATGTGACAGCTTCAGGCCACACCAGGTGCCACCTGCAGGATATGGGGTGAACTGTCTGTGTGTCTCACTAGAGGTCGAGGCTCAGGCTGTGTCAGACAGAGCCTGAGTGCCCATGGTGGCCTATGATATTAGGGTGTCATCGAGGGCCATGCAGGTGGATCCTCATGTGGGTTTTCTGGGCAGACTCACCAGGCACGTCTTCTGTTGTGGGGTAGGCAGAATGCTGCATTTTGGCGCCATAATTCCCTGTCAAGAGGGCTTGGTGACCAGGAGGGTGAGGATAAAATTGTAAACACAAGCTACAGTTAAATTCATTGCCAAGCAGAAGGCAGTTCAAGTGTGCAGTGGCTGATTTGAGATACCAGCACCTGAGTAAGGGCGGATGTCAGATGTTTGCTCACACAGGACTTTGTGTTTATGATGTCCACCAAATGGAGGGGTGGCTTCAGAAGGCCATGGAAGATTTCCCACGCTGGGGCTTGTGAGATGTTCCAAAGAGCAAGGTTTCCTTGTACTAGACAGGGGGAGTCTGTTTTTTTTTGTTTTTTTGTTTTTTTTTTTTTTTTTTTTTTTTTTTTTTTGCTCCAGGGTCCCCATATGGAAAGTTGACATAGCAGAGCTCTCTAAAATGGATGCCTGGAAAGCACACCTCCATTGACCATTGCAGATGAGGAATGTGGCAGGTTCGTTCTGGTGGCTCTGGGGAAAAGTTCCAAGAGGCCTGAGGTGACATGGAGTTTCATGGTGTTGGATCATAATGATTGCTTGTATCCAGGGAGACATTAGAATGTTGGGGTGGTCACGGGCCATGGAGGATTCTTTTACACTGAGTCTTGGACAAAGCTACGAAGAGCAAGCTATCCTACTGGGGACAAGAGAGGTTCTGTTGTGTGGATCAGGGACCACACTTATATTATTGGAATATAAGTTGGTATTGGAGAAAAGGCCTCTAGGAACAGGCGCCTGAAAATATAATCTATGGTATTGATGAAGTCCTAGGGGCATGTCAGGTTCAATGTTCTGACTCAGGGCCTTTGACATGGTTGTCTGCCTGGAGGCAGGTGCTCATGTGCCAGAATGCACATTTTGGTCCAGAGTTTTCCTCACAATTGTGGTGGGCTCAGGTGCTTTGTACATCGCTCTTAATCTTCAGGATTTGGGCAACAGTGAAGGGCATATTTTCCTTCGGGAGGTTGGGCACATTCGTCTGGTGTGGCTCCAGAGACCACTTCCTCAGGGCATGTGGGCCAGGGCTTTGGGGACAGAAATCTGCAAATGGGAACTAGGGTTAGGGTGAGAGCCGAGGTGATCACAGGACCGATCTACAGACCCGGAGGGCAGTGTTTAGTGTACTGAATTTAAGGTGTCTTGGAGGCAGTAGCACTGGCTTTTCTGTCGGGATCGTATTTCCAGGACAGTCGCAAATTGTACCGGTGGCTTCATGAGGCCATGGGAGATTCTTCGTCTATGGGGATTCTGCCCAGCTCCTAAGAGTTTTGTGTCTCTGGGGGAAGGGAAGATTGCTGTTTTCCGTCTCAGGGAATACCCATATGTGGGATTCCAGGGACAATTTCGGGGTCTCTGCCCCATGAAACACAAACGAGGGTGAGCATTTGGCTCTAGGGACCTTGCAGGAATGCTCGGCAGGCTCCTGGTATAGCTACCGGGGGCGTTTGTTTGAAATCAGGCCCACACTGAGGGTCACAATGACTGTTTGTGCCCAGGGAAGATACCAAGAGTGGCTGTGGTCTCATGGGCCATGCAGCTGGTTCCCACTCTGAGGGTTGTACACCCATCTCAACAGTCAGCTTTTCTGCCATCTGGAATGAGGAGTACTCTTGTGCATCAAGTTCTCCCATACTCAGGGATTTGAGCTACGTTCTGAAGAGAGATGCCTGAATATCCAGGTTGAGTAGATGCGACGGCTTTGGGACATGGCAGGTCCCACCAGCAGGTTATATGGCCAACTGACCATTGCCAGTCTATAGGTCGTGGCTGTCTGACTGCTCTTGGCGGCCTATGATATTAGGGTGCCATCGAGGGCCATGCAGGTGGATCCCCATGTGGGGTTTCTGGGCAGTCTCACCACGCAATTCTTCATTCTGTGGGCCATGCAGAATTCTGAGTTGTGGCTCCAGAACTCCCTATCAAGAGGGCTTGGGGACCAGAAGGGTGAGGATGGAATTGTCAACACAAGCTACAGTTAAATTTAGTGCCAAGCAGAAGGCAGTTCCAGTGTGTAGTGGCTGATTCAAGATATGCAGCACTTGAGTAAGGGCAGATGTCAGATGTTTGCTCATACTGGAGTTTGTGTTTATAATGACCACCAAATGGAGGGATGGTGTTGAGGCCATGGAGGATTCCCCATGCCGGGACTTGTGAGATGTTCCAAACAACAAGGATTCCTTCTACTGGACTGGGCGAGTCTGGTTTGTTTGCTCCACTGTCCCCCATATGGAAAGTTTGGGTAACAGAGCTCTCCCTCATGGATGCCTGGAGAGCACACCTCCATTTACCATTGCAGCTGAGGAACATGGCAGGTACGATCTGTTGGTTCTGGGGATAAGTTCCTTATGGCTTGAACTGACATGGAGTTTAATGCTGTTGGATCACAATACTGGTTTTTATCCAGGCAGATGTTAGAATGTTGGGGTGCTCAGGGGCTATGCAGGATGCTCCTACACTGAGTCTTGGACAAATCTACCAAGAGAATGGTACTTCTGGGGACAGGATGGGTTATGTAGTGTGGCTCAGTTACCACATGTTGGAATATAAATTGGTATTGGAGAACAGGCCTCTGGGGACCGGCACCTGAAATTCTAAGATAGGATATTGATGAAGTCCTAGGGGCATGTCAGTTTCAATCTTCTTACTCAGGGCCTTTTACCTGGATGTCTGTCTGGAGGCAGGTGCTCATTGTGTGTCCGAATAGGCATTTTGGTCAAGAGCATCCTTTGAAATTGACATGGACTCAGGGGCTTTTACTTTGCTCTTAATCTTCAGGGTTTGGGCAACAGTGAAGTGTAGAGATTTCTTCGGGACGGTTGGTACAATCATCTGGTGTTGCTCTAGAGACCCCATCCTGGAGGGCATGTGGGCCAGGGCTTTGGGGACAGAAATCTGCCAATGTGAACTAGGGTTAGAGTGAGGGCCGAGGTGTTCACAGGCCCAATCTGCAGGCCCTGAAGGCAGCTTATATTGTACTGTAATTAAGGTGTCATGGAGGGGATAGTGAAGCCTATTTTGTCCAGGATGGTTGCAAAATATAGGGGTGGCTTTATTGGGCCATGGGAGATTCTTCATCTCTGGGTAAGCTTCCCAGCCCCCAAGAGTTTGGTGTCCCTGGGGAAGAGAAGACTGCTGTTTCCATTCTCAGGGGAACCCTAAAAGAGATTCCGGAGACAGTTTCTGGGTCTGGGTGCCTGGAAAACACCAACGAAGGAGAGCATTTGGCCGTAGCAACCTGGTAGGCCCACTCTGCGGACTTCTGGTGCAGCTAACAAGGGGTATTTTTTTGAAAACAGGCTCACACTGAGGATCACAATGCCTTTCTGTGCCCAGGGCGTCTGCCACGAGTGACCGTGGTCTCAAGGGCCATGCAGCTGGTTCCCACTCTGAGGGTTGGACACCCATTTCAGAGGCGAGATTTCTACCATTGGGAAGGGGGAGTACTCTTGTGCTTCAGGTTCCCACATAAGCAGAGATTTGAGCTAAGTTCTGAGGACAGATGCCTGAATAACAAGGTTGAGCAGAGATGACAGTTTTGGGCCACACCAGGTCCTACTTGCAGGATATGGGGCCCACGTCTAGGTGACTGACTGGAGGTTATGGATCAGGCTATGTCAGACAGAGCTTTAGTGCCCATGGTAGCCTATGATATTAGGGCATTGTTGAGGGCCATGCAGGTGGATCCACATGTGGGGGATCTGGGCAGCCTCACCAGGCACTTCTTTCTATGGGGCAGGCAAAATGCTGTGTTGTGGCTCCAGAATTCCCTATCAAGAGGGCTTGGGGACAATTAGGGTGAGGATGGAATTCTAAACACAACTATGGTTAAATTCAGTGTGAAGCGGAAGGCACTTCCAATGTGCAGGAGCTTATTCGAGATATACAGCACCTGAGTAAGGGCGGATGTCAGATGTTTGCTCACACTGGAGTTTGTGTCTATGATGACCGACAAATGGGCGGGTGGTGTCAATCACCATGGAGGATTTCGCATGCTGAGACTGGTTACATGCTTCAAAGAGCAAGGTTTCCTTCTACTGGACAGGTGGAATCTGGTTTGTTTGCTCCAGGGTCCCACATGTTGAAATTCTGGATAGCAGAGCTCTCCGACATGGATGCCAGGAAAGCACACCTCCATCGACCATTGCAGCTGAGGAACATGACAGGTTTGTTCTGTTGGCTCTGGGGCGAAGTACCAAGGGTGATGAGTTAACATGGAATCTCCTTCAGATGGGTCACAATGCTGGATTTTTACCAGGGAGATCTTAGAATGTGCTGGTGGCTAAGGTGCTGTGTAGGATTCTTTTATCCTGAGGGTTTGGCACAGGTCAAAGAGCACGGTTTCCTCTGGGGACAGGAGATGTTCTGTTGTGTGGCTCAGGGGATACATGTTGTATCATAGGTTGGTATTCCAGAACAGGTCCCTCAGGACAGATGCCTGACAAGCAAATCAAGTGTTCCATTGAGGTCCAAGGGCATGTCAGGTTCAATCTTCTGACTCAGGACCATTGACGTGGCTGTCTGCCTAGAAGGAGGGGATCAGATTTTTTCAGTCTGCACATTTGCATCCAGAGTGGCCTCCAATATTGGGGTGGGCTCTGGGGCCTTGCAGGTTTCTCTTAATCTGTAAGGTTTCGGCAACAGTAATGGGCACGGTTTCCATGGGGATAGCAGCCACAGTCCTTTGGTGCACCTAGAGTGACCGTATCCTGGAGGGCATATGAGCCATGGTTTTGGGAGAGAAGTCTGCAAACACAAATTCCGGTTCAGTCGAGAGGTGATCACAGGCCCAATACAAAGACCTGGGGGACAGCTCGACTGAAACTGTAATTAGGGTGACTGGAAGATGGTATCACAGAATTTTCTATCTGGATTGTGTGTCCAGAATGGCCTCTGAATGGAGGTGAGGTCTCATGGGTCGATGGGAGACTTTTCCGCTCTAAGGGTTCTAGCGGCTCCACATAGTTTGGTGGCTTTTTAGGGGAACATAAGAGTGCTGTTTTCCATCTTAGAGGTGCCCCAAAACAGGGATTCCAGAGATGGGCTCTGGGTCTGGGAACCTGGAAAATCCAACCAAGTGTTAATGTTTAGGCCTAGGGGCATACTAGGCCTGCAATGTTGGAACTTGTGGTGGAACTGAGAGTATTTGTTTGAAAGCATACTCAGGTGAGGGTCACAATGCCTGTTTGTGCCCTGGGAAGGCCTCAGGAGTTGGTGTGGTCACACTGGCCATGCACCTAGCTTCCACTTTGAGGGCTGGACACCCATCGCAACAGGCAGGTTTCCTTCCATGGGGAAGGAGTAGTATTCAATTATGCTTCAGGTTCCCCCATTGGAAGGATTCCAGCAAAGTCTGGGGAAAGGTGCCAGAATACAATGATGGGTAGAGATGATGGACTTGGGCCATGGCCTGTCCCACATGATAGATATGGGGCCCGCTCTCTGGGTGTCTGACACTAGGTCGGGGCTCATGCTCTGTCAAACACAACACTAGTGGCCAGGGCAGTCCATATATCAGGGTTCCTTCGAGAGCCGAGCAGATTGATCCTCATATGAGGATTCTGGACAGACTCAGCAGGCACTTCTTTCAATGGAGGAGGCAGAATGCTGCACTGTGGCTCCAGAATTCAATATCAAGAGGCCTTGGGGACCAGTAGGGTGAGGATGGAATTGTAAACGCAAGCTACTGTACAATTCAGTGCGAGCGGAACACACTTCCAATGTGAAGCGTCTTTTTTGAGATATCCAGCACCTGAGTAAGGGCGGATATCAGATTTTTGCTCACATTAGAGTTTTTGTCTGTGATGAACAACAGTTGGAGGGGTGGCATCAAAAGCCCATGGAGGGGGTGCTTGGTTGGCTCAGTGGTTTAAGCCTCTGCCTTCAGCTCAGATCATGATCTCGGGGTCCTGGGATCGAGCCCCACATTGGGCTGTCTGCTCAGCGGGGAGCCTGCTTCCCCCTCTCTCTCTGCCTGCCTCTCTGCCTACTTGTGATCTCTCTCTGTCTATCAAATAAAAAAAATCTTAAAAAAAAATCCCATGGAGGATTTCCCCTGCTTAGTCTTGCGAGATGCTCCAAACAGCATGGTTTCCTTCTACTGGACAGATGGAGTCTGGTTTATTTGCTCCAGGGTCCCCATGTGGAAAGTTTGTGTAGCAGATGCACAGTTGTGTCCAGAGCATCCCCCTATATTAGGGTAGGCTCAGGGGCCTTGCAGGTTTCTCCTAATCTGGAAGGTTTGGGCAACTGTGACAAGCACAGTTTCCTTGGGGATGGCAGGCACATTCCTGTGGTTTGGCCCCAGAGACCCCATCCTTGAGGACATGTGACACATGTTTTTGAGAGAGAAGTCTGCAAACACAAATTCGGGTTAGGGTTATTGGTGAGGTGATCATAGTGCCAGTGCGTAGACCTGGATGGCAGCTCGTCAGGAAATGTAAAGGTGACTGGAAGGCGGTAGCACACACTTTTTATCTGGATTGTATGTCCAGGATGGCCTCGGAAGACAGGTGTGGTCTCCTGAGTCATTGGGAGATTTTTCTTCTCTAAGGATCCTGGCGACTCCCCATAGTTTGATGGCTTTTTTGGGGAAGGGAAAAGTACTCTTTTCCATATTAGGGGTGCCCCCAAACAGGGATTCCAGAGACGGGCTCAGGTCTCGGCGCATAGAAAATCCCACCAAGGGTTAGGATTTCGGCCTAGTGGAGTACCAGGTCTGCAATTCAGGATCGTGGTGTTGCAACTTAGAGGGTTTGTTTGAAAGCATGCTCAGGCTGAAGGTCACAATGCCTGTTTGTACCCAGGGCGGACTGAAGGAGTGGGCGTGGTCACTTTGCCCATGCACCTGGCTCCCACTCTGAGGGTTGGACACCCATACCAACAGTCAGGTTTCCTTCCATGGGGAAGGAGTAGTTCTCAATTATTCTTCAGGTACCCTCATTGGCAGTGTTTCCAGCAAAGTTCTGGGGACAGGTGCTAGCATACCAAGGATGTGTAGAGATGATGGACTTGGTCCATGGCCTTTCTCACATTCTAGTAATGGGACCCACTCTCTGTGTGGCTGACACTCTTTCAGGGCTAATGCTCTGTCACACACAATGCTAGTGGCCAGGGCACCCTTTAAAATGGGGTTCCCTCCAAGGCCAAGCAGATTGATCCTAATGCGGGGTTTCTGGGTAGATTCACCAGGCACTTCTTCTTTCTATGGGCGAGGCAGAATACTGCATTGGGGCTCCAGAATTCAATATCAAGAGGCCTTGAGAAGCAGTAGGGTGAGGATGGATTTGTAAACACAAGCTACAGTTCAATTCAGTGCCATGCGGAATCTACTTCCAATGTGCAGCAGTTTATTCAAGATATCCAGAAGCCGAGTAAGGGTAGATGTCAGATGTTTGCTCACACTAGAGTTTCTATTTTGATGACCCACACACACACACACAAAAGGGTGGCGTCAATATCCCATGGAGGACTTCCCACGCCGAGGCCTGTGATATGCTCCAAACCGCAAGGTCCTACTACTGGACAGGTGGAGTCTGGTTTGTTTGCTCGAGTGTCCCCCATGTGGAAAGTCTGGGTAGCAGAACTCTTCTGCATGTATGCTTGGAAAGCACACCTCCATTGACCACTGCAGCTGAGGAACATGATATGTTCGTTCTGGTGGCTCTGGGGCAAAGTTCCAAGGCCTTGAGTTGACATGGAGTATCTTGCAGATGGGTCACAATGCTGCATTGTTACAAGGGAATGTGCTGGTGGGTAAGGTTCTGTGCAGGATTATCTTACCTGAGGGTTTGACACAGGACAAAGATCACTGTTTTCTTCTGGGGACAGGAGATGTTCTGGGGTGTGGCTCAGGGACCACATGTTGTATCATTAGTTGGTATTCCAGAACAGAACCCTGAGTACAGATGCCTGAAAACCTAATCTAGGGTTCCAGTGAGGTCCAAGGGCATGTCAGGGTCAATCTTCTGTCTTAGGACCATTGAATTGGTTGTATGCCTGGATGTAGATGAACAGGATGATTCAGACTGTGCATTTGCCTCCAGAGGAGACGCCAATGTTGGGGTGGGCTCAGGGGTCTTGCAGGTTTCTCTTAATCTGGAAGATTTGGGCAACTGTGACAGGCACAGTTCCTTGGGGATGACAGACAAAGTCCTGTGGTATCCAGAGACCCCATCCTGGAGGGCATATGAGCCATGGTTTTGGGAGAGAAGTCTGCAAACACAAATTCGGTTTAGGGTTAGCAGCGTGGTGATTGCCGGCCCAAATGTAGACGAGAACAACTCGTCAGGAACTGTAAATCGGATGACTCGAGGGTGGTATCACAGGCTTTTGTATCTTGATTTTGTGTCCAGGATGGCCTCTGAATGCAGGTGTGATCTCTTGGGTCCATGGCAGATTTTTCCTATGTTTCCTGGCGGCGCCCAATAGATTGGTGGCTTTCTCGGGGAAGGGACGAGTGCTGTTTTCCATCTTATGGGTGCCCCAGAACAGGGATTCATGGAAGGGCTCTGGGTCTCGGCCATTGGAAAATTCCACCACGTGTTAGGATTTGGGCCAAGGGGCATACCAGGCCTGCAATGTGGGATCCTGAAGGTGAAACAGATAGCGTTTGTTTGAAAGCATGCTCAGGTTTTGGACCACAATGCCTGATTGTGCCCAGGGTGGCCCTCATCTGTGGGCGTGGTCTCATTGGCCATGCAGCTGGCTCCCACTTGGAGGGTTGGGCACCCTTCCCAACATCTAGGATTCATGCCATGGGGAAGGAGGAGTTCTCTATTGGGCTTCAGGTTGACCCATTGGAAGAGATTCCAGCAAAGGTCTGGTGACAGATACCTGAATACCAAGGATGGGTAGAGGTGATGGTGTAGGGTCACGGCCAGTCCCACATGCTAGATATGGGTTCCACTCTCTGTGTGGCTGAGACTAGGTTGGGGCTCAGGCTCTGTCAAGCACAGCACTAGTGGCCAGGGAAGCCTATAAACTGGGGTTCCCTTGAAGTCTGAGCAGATTGATCCTCATGTCGGGTTTCTGGCCAGACTCACCATGCATTTCTTCTTTCATGGGAAAGGCAGACTGCTGCGTTGTGCCTTTAGAATTCCCTATCAAGAGGGATTTGGTACCAGTAGGGTGAGGATGGAAATGTAAACACATGCTATGGTTCAACTCAGTGCTAAGCCAAAGGCCATTCCAATGTGCAGCAGATTATTCGAGATATCCAGCACCTGAGTAAGGGTGGCTGTCAGATATTTGCTCACACTGGAGTTTGTGTCTATTATGACTGAGGAATGGAGGGGTGGTGTCAAGAGGTCATGGAGGATTTCCCATGCTGAGGCTTGTGAGATGCTCCAAACAGCAAGGTCCTTTTCCTGGACAGGTGGAGTCTGGTTGTTTGCTCCAGTACCCCCCATGTGGAAAGTATGGCTAAGAAAGCTTTCCCATATGGATGCCTGGAAAGCACACCTCCATTGTCCTTTCCATCTGAGGCACATAACAGGGGCGATGAACTAAGGACTTGAGTTGACATGGAATCTCTTACGGATGGGTCACAATGCTGGTTTGTTACCAGGGAGTTTTTAGAATGTGCTGGTGTCTAAGGTGCCTTGCAGGATTCTCCTACCCTTAGGGTTTGGTATAGGTCAAAGAGCACGGTGTCCTTCTGGGGATATGAGATGTTCTGTTGTTTGGCCCAGGGACAACATGCTGTATCCTAAGTTCGTATTCCAGAAAATACCACTGAGGACAGATGCCTTAAATCTTAATCTAGGGTTCCAGTGCATTCCTACGGTCATGTCAGTTTCAATCTTCTGACTCAGTACCATTGACATGGGTGTCTGTCTGGATGTAGGTGATCAGGTTGTTTCAGACTGTGCATTTGCTTCCAGAGCGGCCGCCAGTATTGAGGTTGGCTAAGTGGACTTGCAGGTTTCTCATAATCTGGAAGGTTTGGGCAACTGTGACACGCACAGTGTCCTTGGGGATGGCAGCAGTCCTATGGTGTGGCTCCAGAGACCCCATTCTGGAGGCCATATGAGCCATGGTTTTTGGAGAGAAATCTGCAAACACAAATTCATTTTAAGGTTAGTGGCGTGGAGGTTGCAGGCCCAATGCATAGACCTGGAGAGGACCTCGTCAGGAACTGTAATTAGAGCAATGGAAAGGTGGTAGAACAGCCTTTTCTATCTGGATTGTGTGTCCTACCATGGCCTCGGTATGCAGGTGTTGTCTCATGGGTCCATGGGACACGTTTCCTCTCTAAGGATCCTGGTGGCTCCCCATAGTTTTGTGGCTGTTTTGCATCTTAAGAGTGCCCTGAAACAGGGGTTCCAGAGACGGGCTCTGGGTCAGGGCCCCTGGAAAATCCCATCTTATGTCAGGATTTAGGCATAGGGGCATACCAGTACTGCAATTCTGGATCATGGTGGTGCAACTGAAAGAGACTGTTTGAAAGCATACTCAGGCTGAGGGTCACCATGCCAGTTTGTGCCCAGGGCGGTCCTCAGGAGTGGGCGTGGTCTCATTGGCCATGCAGCTGGTTCCCACTTTGAGGGTTGGACACCCATCCCAACAGCTCGGTTTCCTGCCATGGAGAAGTAGGCATTTTCTATTGGGCTTCAGGTTCTCCTATTGGCAGGGATTCCAGCCAAGTTCTGGGGAAAGATTGCAGCATTCTGCCTTCTCTATAGAAAGAAGAAGTGCCTGCTGAGTCTGTCCAGAATCCTCATATGAGGATCAATCTGCTCGGCTCTCGAAGGAACCCTGATATATGGACTGCCCTGGCCACTAGTGTTGTGTTTGACAGAGCATGAGCCCCGACCTAGTGTCAGACACCCAGAGAGCGGGCCCCATATCTATCATGTGGGACAGGCCATGGCCCAAGTCCATCATCTCTACCCATCATGGTATTCTGGCACCTTTCCCCAGACTTTGCTGGAATCCTTCCAATGGGGGAACCTGAAGCATAATTGAATACTACTCCTTCCCCATGGAAGGAAACCTGCCTGTTGCGATGGGTGTCCAGCCCTCAAAGTGGAAGCTAGGTGCATGGCCAGTGTGACCACACCAACTCCTGAGGTCTTCCCAGGGCACAAACTGGCATTGTGACCCTCACCTGAGTATGCTTTCAAACAAACACTCTCAGTTCCACCACAAGCTTCCAACATTGCAGGCCTGGTATGCCTCTAGGCCCAAACATTAACACTTGGTTGGATTTTCCAGGTGCCCAGACCCAGAGCCCATCTCTGGAATCCCTGTTTTGGGGCACCTCTAAGATGGAAAACAGCACTCTTATCTTCCCCCCAAAAGCCACCAAACTATGTGGAGCCACCTGTATCCTTAGAGAGGAAAAATCTCCAATGGACCCATGAGACCACAACTGCATTCCGAGGCAATCCTGAACAAACAATCCAGATAGAAAAGCCTGGGCAACCACCTTCCAGTCACCCTATCACAGTTCCTGACGAGGTGCTCTCGAGGTTTCCGCATTGGGCCACCAATCACCTCGCCACTAACTTTAACTGAATTTGTGTTTGCAGACTTCTCTCCCAAAACCATGGCTCACATGCCCTCCAGGATGTGGTCTCTGGAGCAACACCACAGGACTGTGGCTGCTATCCCCAAGGAAACTGTGCCCATCACAGTTGCCCAAACCTTACAGATTAAGAGAAACCTGCAAGGTCCTTGAGCCCACCCTAAGATTGGCGTCTGCTCCAGACACAAATTCACAGTCTGAAACACCCTGATCACCTACATTAGGCAGACAGCCAAGTCAATGGTCCTGAGCCAGAAGATTGAAACTGACATGCCCCTAGGACCTCATTGGAACCCTAGATTAGGTTTTCAGGCATCTGTCCTGAGGGACCTGTTCTAGAATAGCAACTTATGATACAACATGTGGTCCCTGAGCCACACAACAGAACATCTCCTGTCCCCAGAAGGAAACTGTTCTCTTTGACCTGTGCCAAACCATCAGTGTAGGAGACTCCTGCATGGCACCTTAGCCACCAGCACATTCTAAGATCTCGCTGGTAACAATCCAGCCTTGTGACCCATCTTCAAGAGACTCCATGTCAATTCAAGGCACTTGGTACTTCGCCCCAGAGCCACCAGAACGAACCTGCCATGCTCCTCAGCTGCAATAGTCAATGGAGGTGTGCTTTCCAGGTATCCATGCGGAGACCTCTACTACCCAAACCTTCCACATGGGGAACCCTGGAACAAAAACCCCAGGCTTAACATGCCCAGTAGAAGAAATCCTTTTTGTTTGGAGCATCTCACAAGCCTTAGCATGGGAAATCCTCCATGGCCTCTTGACGACACCCCTCTATTTGTAGGTCATCATAGAACCAAACTGCAGTGTGAGCTAACATCTGACATCCGTCTTTACTCAAGTGATGGATATCTCTAATCAGCAGCTGCACATTACATTGGAACTGATTTCTGCTTCGCACTGAATTGAACTGGAGCTTGTGTTTACAATTCCAACCTCACCCTGGTAGTCCCCAAGCCCTCTTGATGAGGAATTCTGGAGCCACAAGGCAGCATTATGCCTTACACATAGAAAATTGAAGTCCCTGTTGTGTCTGCCCAGAAACTCACATGAGGATCAAACTGTTCGGCCCTGGAGGGAACCCTTATTTTTAGGCTGCCCTGGCCACTAGTTCTGTGTCTGAGAGAGCCTGTGTCCCGACCTAGTGTCAGCAACCCAGAGAGTGGGCCCCATATCCATGATATGAGACACACCTAGGACAAGTCCGTCATCTCTACCTATCCTTGGTATTCTGGCACCTTTACCCAGACTTTTGGTGGAATCCCTGCCAATGGGGGAACCTGAAGCACATAGAGATCTCTTACTACCCCATGGCAGGAAACCTGGGTATTGGGGTGGGTGTCCAACACTCAATGTGGCAGACAGCTACATGGCCAATGTGACGATGCCCACACTTGATGGACACCCTGGGCACAAACAGGCAATGTGACCTTCAGTTTCAGCAGGTTTTCAAACAAGCCCTCTCATTTGCACCACCAGGATCCTGCATTGCAGGTCTGATATGCCTCAGGCCCAAATCGTAATCCTCGGTGGGATTTTTTTAGACAAACACACCCAGAACCCTCCTCTGGAATCCCTTTTTTGTGTCACACCTAAATTGGAAAACAGCACTCTTCCCTTCCCGAAAAAACCACCAAACTATGGGAAGCTGCCAGGACCCTTAGAGAGAAAATGTCTCCCATGAATCCAAGATACCACATCTACAATCTGAGGCCATCCTGGACACACGATCCAGATAAAATAGCCTGTGCTACATTCTTCCAGGACCCTTAATTACAGTTCCTGATGAGCTGCCCTCCTGGTCTATTCATTGGGCCTGTGATCACCTCCACACACCCTAACCCAAATTTGTCTTTGCAGACTTCTCTCCCAAAACCATGGGTCACGTGTCCTCCAGGATAGGGTCTGTGGATCCACATAACAGGACTGTGACTGCCATCCCCAAGGAAACTGTCCCCTTAATATTTGCCAAACCTTTCAGATTAGGAGATAGCTGCAAGACCCCTCAGCCCACCCCTTTATTGGCGGCCACTCTCTACGAAAATGTCCAGTCTGAAACTCCCTGATCACCTGCATCCCGGCAGACAGCCAAATCAATGTTCCTGTGTCAAGATTGAGCCTTACATGCCCATAGGACCTCAATGGAACCCTAGTTTAGGTTTTCAGTCATCTGTCCTCAGGGGCATGTTCTGGAATACCAACTTAGGATACAACATATGGTCCCTGAGCCACACAACAGACCATCTCCTGTCCCCATAATGAAACCGTGCCCTTCGATCTGAGCCAAACCCTCAGGGAAGGAGAATCCTGCCTGGCACCTTAACCACCAGCACATTCTAAGATCTCCCTGGTAACAAACCAGCATTGTGGCCCATCTGCAAAGCTTTCCATGTCAACTCAAGGCCTTGGTCCTTCGCCCCAGAGCTACCAGAACGAACCTGGATATTCCTCAGTTGCAGTGGTCAATGGAGGTGTGCTTTCCAGGCATCCATGCCTGAGAGCTCTGCTACCCAGACTTTCCACATGGGAGACCCTGGAGCAAACAAACCAAACTCCACCTGTCCAGTAGAAGGAAACCTTGCTGTTTGGAGCATCTCAAAAGCCTTAGCGTGGGAAATTCTCCATGTCCTCTTGAGATCACCCCTCCATTGGTCTGTCATCATAGACACAATCTCCAGTGTGTGCAAACATCTGACATCCGCCCTTACTCACATGCTGGATATCTAGAATAAGCTGAAGCACATTGGAACTCCCTTCCAATTGGCACTGATTTGAACCGAAGCTTGTGTTTAGAATTCCATCCTCACCCTACTGGTCTCCAAGCCCTCTTGAAAGGGAATTCTGTAGTGACAATGCAGCATTCTGCCTTTCCCATAGAAAGAAGAAGTGCCTGGTGAGTCTGTCCAGAAACACCACTAGACGATCAATCTGTTCGGCCCTCGAGGGAACCCGATTTATAGGCTGCCCTAGCCACGAGTGCTGTGTCTGACAGAGAATGAGCCCCGACCTATTGTAAGCCACCAAGAGAGCCGGCTCCTTATCTAGCATGTGAGATCATCCATGGCAGAAATCCGTCATCTCTACCCATCCTTGGTATGCAGGCACCTGTCCCCAGACGTTTGCTGGAATCCCTGCCAATGGGGGAACCTGAAGCACAATAGAGAACCCTTCCTTCCCCATGGTTTCCCCATGAAACCTGGCTGTTGTGATGGATGTACAACTCTCAAAGTGGGAGCCAGTTGCATGGCCAATGAGACCTCACCCACTCCCTGGGCACAAACAGGTATTGTGACCCCCAGCCTGAGCATGCTTTCAAACAAGCCCTCTCAATTGCACCACCAGGATCCCGCATTGCAGGCCTGGTATGCCTGTAGGCCCAAATCCTAACCCTTAGTAGGATTTTTCAGGCTCAAAGACCCAGAACCTGTCTCTGGAATCCCTTTTGGGGGCACCCCTAAGATTGAAAACAGTTCTCTTCCCTTCCCCGAAACAGTCACCAAACAATGGGGAACCACCAAGATCCTTAGAGAAGAAAAATCCCCAAGGACACAGGAGACCACACCTGCATTCCGAGGCCATCCAGGACACAAAATCCATATAGAAAAGCCTGTGCTAATGCCTTCCAGTCACGCTAATTACAGGAATGGGTCACAATGCTGGTTTGTTACCAGGGAGATCTTAGAATGTGCTGGTGGCTAATGTGACCAGCAGGATTCTCCTACCCTGAGGGTTTGGCACAGGTAGATGAGCACAGTTTCTCTGGAATACTAACTTATGATAGAACATGTGGACCCTGACCCACACAACAGAACACTCCTGTCCCAAGAAGGAAACTGTGCTCTTCGACATGTGCCAAACCCTCAGGGTAGGAGTATCCTGCATGGCATCTTAGCCACCAGCACATTCTAAGATCTCCCTGGTAACAAACCAGCATTGGGACACATCTGTAAGAGATTCCTTGTCAACTCAAGGCCTTGGCACTTGGTCCCACAGCTACCAGAACTGACCTGTCATGTTCATCAGCTGCAATGTTCATTGGACGTGTGCTTGATTGGCATCCATGCGGGAGAGATATGCTACCCAAACTTTCCACATGGGGGACCCCGGAGCAAACAAACCAGACTCCACCCATACAGTAGAAAGAAACCTTATTATTTGGAGCATCTCACAATCCTAAGCATGGGTAGTTCTCCATGGCATCTTGAAGCCACCCCTCCATTTGTCAGTCATCATAGACACAAACTCCAGTGTAAGCAAACATCTGACATCTTCCCTTACTCCGGTGCTGGATATCTCTAATAAGCAGCTGCACATTGGAACTGCCTTCTGCTTGGCACTGAATTTAAACGTAAATGGTGTTTACAATTCCATCCTCACCCTACTTATCCCCAAACCCTCTAGATAGGAAATTCTGGAGCCACACCACAGCATTCTGCCTTCCCCATAGAAAGAAGAAGTGCCTGGACAGTCTGCCCAGAAACCCCACATGAGGATCATATGCTCGGCCCTCGAGGGAATTCTGATTTAGTGGGTGCCCTGGCCACTAGTGCTGTGTCTGACAGAGCCTGATACCCAACCTCGTGTCAGCCACCTAGAAAGGGCCCATATCCAGCATGTGAGACTGGTCATGACCCAATCCATCCTCTCTCCACATCCTTGGTATACGGGCATTTATCTCCAGACTTTTGCTGGAATCCCTTCCAATGGGGGAACCAGAAGTCCAATAGAGAACTGCTCCTTCCCCAAGGCAGGAAACCTAGCTGTTGGGATGGTTGTTCGACCCTCATAGAGGGAGCCAGCTTCATGGGCAATGAGACCACACCCAATCTTAAGGACAGCCCTGGGCACAAACAGGCATTGTGTCCCTCAGCCTGAGCATGCTTTCAAACAAGCACTGTCTATTGCATCACCAGGATCCCAAATTTCAGGCCCGGTACGTCCCTAGGCCCAAATCCTAACCCTTGGTGGGAATTACTTGGTGCCCAAACCCAGTGCCCGTCCCTTAAATCCCTGTTTTGCAGCACCCCAAAATGGAAAACAGTACTCTTCCCTTCCAGAAAAAGCCACCAAACAATTGGGAGCCACCAGGATCCTTAGAGAGGAAAAATCTCCCATGGACCCATGAGACCACACCTCCATTCCGAGGTCATCCTGGACACACAATGTTGATAGAAAAGGCTGTGCTACCGTCATCGAGTCACCCTAGTTACAATTCCTGACGAGCTGCCCCCCCAGGTCAAAGCATTGGGCTGTGATCACCACTCCACTAAGCCTAAACCTAGTTTTCGTTTGCAGACTTCTCTCCCAAAACCATGCCTCATATGTCCTCCAGGATGGGGTCTCTGGAGCCACACCACAGGACTGTGCCTCCCATCCCCAAGGAAACTTTGCCCATCACATTTGCCCAAACCCTGCAGATTAGGAGAAACCAACAAGGCCCCTGATCCCACGGCATTATTGGAGGCGGCTCTGTATGCAAATGCACGTTCTGAAACACCCTGATCATCTACATCCAGGCAGACACCAAAGCCAATGATCCTGAGTCAGAAAATTGAACCCGACATGCCCCTAGGACATTACTGGAACCCAAGAATAGGTTTTCAGGCATCTGTCCTATCTGTCCTCAGATGGCTGTACTCTAAAACCAACTTATGATACAACATCTGTTCCCTGAGTCACACAACAGAACATCTCCTTTCCCTAGAAGGAAATTCTCCCCATTCCAATGTCTCCATGGACACAAACCTGCATTAGGACCGATCCACAGGAGAGTCCATTTCAACTCAGCCCCCTCTGTTGCTCCCCCTGAGCCAGCAGATTGAAACTGTCTTGTCACTAGGAGACAATTTGAACGTAAGGCAGGCTGCCTAGGCATCCATCCTCGGAACCCTGCACTGTAGTCTTTCCATATGGGACATCCTAGAGCATTCCTACAGGCCTCAATTTTCCCGCAGAAAGAATCTTTGAAGTTTGGAGCACCTCACAATTGCCATCGTGGGAAAACCTCCATGGCCTCGTGATGTCATCCCCCTTCATAAAGGAGCCATCATGGCCACAAACTCCAACCTGAGAAAACGTCTGACCCTCACCCTGACTTCAGATGCACGAGATAACGATTTAGCTCTTGATAGTGTGCCTTCCGTGCCGTCACCCCGAAACCTATGCTTAGCTTGTGTTCTCAGATTATTGTCTTCACACTCTTGGCCCGCAGGCCATCCAGTTTGGGAATTCTGGAGCAACAATGCAGCACTCTGCCTGCCCTCAAGAAGAAAGAATTTGTCCTCTGGTGCTAACCAGAAATCTCAAATGAGGATCAATCTGCACGCCACTTGACTGTACCCCAATTATACAGGCTGCCCTGGGCACTAATGCTCTTTCTGACACAGCCTGAGCCTGGACCTTCCGACCAACACCCAGACAGCTGGCCGCACACTGAGCACATTCAGACCCACCATGCCCTAGGTCCTCATCTCTTCCAAATTTCGGTGTTCAGGCTTCAGAACCTACACCTTAACTCCAATCACTGCCCAGGGGTGAACGTGATGCAGAAATCAGAACTCCTCCTTCCAAATGGCAAGACACCTTGCAGTTGGCATTTTGTCCAATGTTCAGTGTAGAAGAAACCAGTGTAGTCCATGAGGCCCCGCCCATGCTTGAGGGCTGCGTTGGACACAAACAGGCATAGTGACCCACAGCATGAGCCCTTTCCTCAAGTAAGGACTCTCAGTGGCTGGACCAAGTGCCAGCATATGGGGCTTGTGATGCTCCTAGGCCCCCAATCTTAACCAGAGTTCGGGTTGTCCAGTTGCCCATCCCCAGGGCTCTGCTCTGGAATCCCTCCTTTGTGGCACACCTGAGGTATACAAACAGAAAGGTTTCCTCCCATCCTACAGAATGACCCCAAACATTTGACGGCCATTGGTGACACATAATCCAGAGACAAAAGGCTGAGTAGGCGCCTCACATTTGCCCTTTGTTCATATCACGAAGAGTTTACCCTGAAGAGATTTACACGGTCTGTAGATCGTGCCTGCCATAACTACGTCCCCAACCTAAGCCGAGTTTGTGTTTTCAGACTTCTGTCCCCTCAGCCCTGCAAGCTGGGGCCCTTGGACTGCACCTCACGACTGTGTGTGCCCTCTCAAAGGGAATTCTGCCCATTCCATTGGCCTCAACCATACGAATTAGGAGAGACCTCCAAAGTCCCCAAGGCCATCCCAATAGTGTAGGCCGCCTAGGACAAACAGGGGCGATCTGACACATGCTGAGCAACTACGTTCACTCAGACATGTACACAGAAGTTCCCAGAGAAGAAGATTGAACCAGACAGGACCCTAGGCCTTAAACAGACCCATTGCTTTGGTTTCCAGGCATCTCTACTCAGAGGCCTGGTTTCCAATACCGGCATATGGGGCTTTCTTGAGGCACCCATCAGAACAAATCTCATCCTCACATGGGAAACTTGCACAGTGGAGCTGTGTCAAAACATCCGGTTAGGAGAATCCTTCAGGAACCCAGTGCCACTGCCCCATCCCCAGGTCCTCATGGACACAAACACAAATCAGAACCCATCCTCAGGACAGTCCATTTCAACTCAGACCCTCAGTTGCTCTCACAGAGCCAGGAGAATGAACCTGTCTTGTAGCTAGGAGACAATTGGAATGCGAGTTTGGCTGCCCAGGCATACATCCTTAGAACAAGTGCTCTGGAGTCATTCCGTATGGGACGTCCTGGAGCAATCCAACAGGTCTCAATTGTCGATCAGAAGGAATCCTTGTGGCTTGGAGCATCTCACAAGTCCCACCATGGGAAAAATTCCATGGCCTCGTGATGCTCTCCCCCCCCCCCTTCATGAAGGGGCCATCATGGGCAGAAACAGCAAACTGAGACAATGTCTGATTCTAGCCCCGAGTTCAAATGCATGAGATTCAGCTCTGCAGGGGCACCTTCCGTGCCCTCGCCCCGAAACCTAAGCCTAGCTTGTGTACTCAGACTTCCGTCCTCACACTCCTGGCCCACAAGCCCTCCAGTTTGGCTGTACTGGAGCCACTATGCAGCACTCTGCCTGCCCTCCAGAGGAAAAATGTTACCCTCTGGGGCTACCCAGAAATGTCAAGTGACTATCAAACTGCACACCACTAGACTGTAACCCAGTTATACAGTCTATCCCTGGGCACTAATGCCCTATCTGACACAGACTGAGCCCAGAACTCCTGACTGACTCCCAGACAGTGGTCCGCACACTGAGCACATTAGACCCGCCATGACCTTAGGTCCTCTTCTCTTCCCAACCTCGTTTTTCAGGTTTCGGGACCTAGACCTTATCTCCAATCATTGCCCAGGGTTGAACGTGATGCAGAAATCAGAACTCATCCTTCCCCTTGGCAAGAAATATTGTTTGATGTCATGTTGTCCAAAATTCAGTGTAGGAGAAACCAGCATGGTCCATGAGGCCCCGCCCATGCTTGAGGGAAGCGTTCGGCACAAACATGCATTGTGACCCTCAGCATGAGCCATGTTCTCAAGTAAGGCCTCTCAGTGGCTGTACCAAGAGCCTGCTTATGGAGCTTGCTGTGCCCTTAGGCCCCATCCTTAACCGGAGTTCGGGCTATCAAGTCGCCCCTTCCCAGGGCTCTGTTCTACAATCCCACTTTGGTGAGACAACAAAGGGTTTTTTTTTTTTTTTAAGGCATCCTACAAAATAAGCCCAAACTCTTGGTATCAGGCTAAATTCCCACAGAGGGACACTCGTCCATGGCCCTTGGGGCCACCCCGACATTCCATGGCCATCGGTGACACAAAATCCAGAGACAAAAGCCTGAGCAAGTACTTCACACTCGCCATTTGTTCGAATCCTGAAGATTTCTCCTCATGGACTGTAGATCGGGTCTGCCATAACTACGTTCCAAAACCTAGTTTGTGTTTTCAGACTTCTGTCCGAACAGCCCTGACCAAACACCCTCCATGCTGGGGCCCCTGTTGCCCAAATCAGGACTGTGCCTGTCGTCTCCAAGGGAATTCTGCCCATTCCATTGGCAACAACCCTACAAATTAAGAGAAACCTCCAAAGTCCCCGAGGCCATCCCAATAGTGTAGGCCGCCCAGGACAAACAGGGGTGATCTGACACCAGCTGAGCATCCATCTGCACTCAGAACTGTAGACAGATGTCCACAGAGAAGAAGATTGAACCAGATAGTACCATAGGCCCTAATCGGACCCATTGCTTTTTTTTTTTTTTTTTCCAGGCATCTCTCCTCAGAGGCCTGTTTTCCAATACCAGCATTTGGGGGTTTCCTGAGGCACCCATCAGAACATATCTAGTCTCCACATGGGAAACTTGCTCTTAGGAGGTGTCTCAAAATCTCTGGTTAGGAGAATCCTTCATGGCCCCAGTGCCACCGCCCCATTCCAAGGTCTCCATGAACACAAACCCACATTAGGACCCATATGCAGGAGAGGCCATGTCAACTCAATCCCCTTGGTTGCTCCCCCAGAGCCAGCATATCTTAAATGTCTTATCACTAGCAGACAATTGGAATGTGACATGGGCTGCCCAGGCATCCATCCTTAGAATCCTTCTCTGGAGTCGTTCTGTACAGGATGTCCTGGAGCCATCCAAAAGGTCCTAACTGTCCTGCGGAAGGCACCCTTGTGGTTTGGAGCATCTCAGAACTCCCACCATGGGAAAACCTCCATGGCCTTTTGATGACCAGGCCCCTTCATGAAGGGGCCATCTTGGACAGGAACACTAACCTGAGCCTACGTTTGAGCCTCACCCTGACTTCAGATGCACAGGATCTCGATTCAGCTCTGCAGAGGGTTCTTTCCATGCCCTCGCCCCGAAACCTTAGCCTGGCTTGTGTTATCAGACTTCCGTCCTCACATTCCTGGACTGCAAGCATTCCAGTTTGGCAATACTGGAGCCACAATGCAGCAATCTAACTGCCCTCCAGAAGAAAAACGTTGCCCTATGGGGCTACCAAGAAACCCCAAATGGGGATAAACCTGCACACCACTCGACTGTACCACAATTATAGTCTAACCTGGGCATTAATTCCCTGTTTGACACAGTCTGAGCATGGAATTCCCGACCGACACCCAGACAGCTGGCCACACATTGAGCACATCAGATCCGCGATGTCCTTAGGTCGTCATCTCTTCCCAACCTCGTTTTTCAGGCTTCAGAACCTAGACCTTATCTCCAATCACTGCCAAGGGTTTAATCTGATGCAGAAATCAGAACTCATTCTTCCCCATGGCACGAAATATTGTGGTTGGCATGTTGTCCAACATTCAGTGTAGGAGAAACCAGCATGGCCCATGAGGCCCCACTCATGCTTGAAGGCAGTGTTGGGCACAATCATGAATTGTGACCATCAAAGTGAGCCCCATCCTCAAGTAAGGTCTCTCAGTGACTGGAGCAAGAGCCCGCATATGGGGCTTGCGACGCTCCTAGGCCCCCAATCTTAACCAAAGTTCGGAACGTCCAGTCGCCTCTCCCCAGGGCTCTGCCCAAGAATCCCTCTTTTGGTGGGACACCTGGTTAGAAAATAGAAAGGACTCCTACCATCCCAAGAATGACCCTTAAGTCTTGGGATCGGGCCAAATCCCCACATTTCGAGACTCGTCCATGTCCCATGAGGCCACCCCATCATTCCACGGCCATCGGTGACACAAAATCCTAGACAAAAGCCTGAGCATGCGCCTCACACTAGCCATTGGTTCATATCCTGAAGATGTCTCCTCACACTCTGTACATCGGACCTGCCATACCTATGTACTAAAACCCAAGCCAAGTTTGTGTTTTCAGACTTCTGTCCCCACAGCTCTGACCAAACACCCTCCATGCTGGGGCCCCTCTTGCCATAACTCAGGACTGTGCTTGTCCTCTCCAAGGGAATTCTGCCCATTCCATTGGCAACAACCGTACAAATTAAAAGAAACCTCCAAAGTCCCCGAGGCCATCCTAATAGTGTAGACCGCCCAGGACAAACAGGGGTGATCTGACACCAGCTAAGCAACAGCCTCCACTCAGAACTGTAGACAGATATCCACAGAGAAGAAGATTGAACCGGACAGGACCCTAGGCCGTAATTGGATCCATTGCTTTGTTTTCCAGGCATCTCTACTCAGAGGCCTGGTTTCTAGCATATGGGGGTTGCCTGAGGCACCATCAGAGCAAGTCTCGTCTCCACATGGGAAACTTGTGCATCGGAGCTGTGTCAAACCCTCCGGTTAGGAGAATCCTTCAGGACCTCGGTGCCACCACCACATTCCAAGGTCTGCATAGACACAAACCCATATTAAGACCCATTTGCAGGAGAGTCCATTTCAATTCAACCCCCTCGCTTTCTCTACAAGAGCCAACCGATCGAACCTGTCTTGTCACTAGGAGACAATTGGAATGCGAGGCAGGCTGTCCAGGCGTACATCCTTAGAACCGTGCTCTTGGGTCATTTTGTATGGGGCGTTCTGGAGCCCTCCAACAGGTTTCAATTGTCCCGCAGAAGAAATCCTGGCGGTCTGGATCATCTCAAAACTCCCATTGAGGGAAAAACTCCATGGCCTCTTGTTGTCCTGTCCCCTTCATGAAAGTGCCATCATGGACAGAAACACCAAACTGAGCCAATATCTGATCCTCGACCTTACTTCAGATGCATGGGATCTCAATTCAGTTCTGCAGAGTGTGCCTGCCGTGCCCTTGCCCCAAAACCCAAACCTCTCTTGTGTTCTCAGACTTCTGTCCTCACACACCTGGCTCACAAGCCCTCCAGTTTAGGAATTCCAGAGCAACAGTGCAGCACTCTGCCTGCCCTCCAGAAGAAAACCATTGCCCTATGTGGCTACCCAGAAACCACAAATGATTATGAACCTGCACGCCATTCGACTGTACCCCATTTATACAGCCTATGCTGGGCACTAGTGCCCTGTCAGACACAGCCTGAGCCCGACACTCCTGACTGACACAGAAACAGATGACTGCACACTGAGCACATTGGACCCACCAAGGAATAATTTCATCATCTCTTCTTAACCTAGCCTTTAGGCTTCAGAACCTAGACCTTAACACCAATGAAGGCCCAGGGGTTAACGTAATGCAGAAATAAGAGCTCATCTTTCCCCATGGCAAGAAACCTTGAGGTTGGCATGTTGTCCACCATTCAGTGTAGGAGAAACCAGCATGGCCCTTGAGGACATGCCCATGCTTGAGTGCCGCGAGGGCACAAACACGCATTGGGACCCTCAGCATGCGGCCTGTCCTCAAGTAAGGACTTTCAGTGGCTGGACCAAGAGATGGCATATTGGATTTGACATCCCCCTAGGCCCGAATCTTTAACCAGAGGTCGGGTTATCCAGTCGCACCTCACCAGGGCTATGCTCTGGAATCCCTCTTTTGGTGGGACACCTGAGGTAACAAAACAGAAATGACTCATCCCATCCCACTGATTGACCCAAAACTCTTGGGAACAGGCCAAATCGTCAGAGAGGGAGACTTGTCCATGGACCATGAGGCCTCACCAACATTCCACAGCCATCATTGACACAAAATCCAGAGACAAAAGCCTGAGCAAGCACCTCACACTTGCCATTTGTTCATATCCTGAAGAGTTCTCCTCACGTTCTGAAGATCAGGCCTGCCATACCTATGTCCCCAAACCTAAGCCGAGTTTGTGTTTTCAGACTTCTGTCCCCACAGTCCTGGCCCACACGCCCTCCAGGCTAGGGCCCCAGGAGCCACACATCAGGTCTGTGCCTGCCCACTCCACAGGAATTCTGCCCATTCCATTGTGCACAATCATACAATTTAGGAGAAAATTCCATTTTCCCCAAGTCCATCCCAGTAGTGTAGGCCGCCTGGACAAACAGGGGTGGTCTGACACCAGCTGAGCATCTACCCCCACTCATACCATAGATGGATGTCCCCAGAGAAGAATATTGAAATGGGCAGGCCCCTAGGCCCTAATCGGATCCATTGCTGTGGTTTCCAGGTATCTCTCCTCAGAGGAATGGTTTCCAATATTAGCATATGGGGGTTTCCAATTAGAACAAATCTTGCTTACACATGGGAAACTTGCTCTTTGGAGCTGACTCAAAATATCCAGTTAGGAGAATCCTTCAGGGCCCCGGTGTCACCGCCCCATTCCAAAGTCTCCATGGACACAAACCCACATTAGGACCCATCCGCAGGAGATTCCATTTCAACTCAGCCCCCGTGGTTGCTCCCCCATAGCCACCAGATCGAATTTGTCTTGTCGCTAGGAGACACTTAGAATGCGAGGCGGGCTGCCCAGGCATCCACCTTAGAACCCTGCTCTGGCGTCGTTCTGTATGGTACATCCTAGAGCCACCCAACAGGTCTCAAATGTCCTGAAGAAGGAATCATTGTGTTTTGGATGATCTCACAACTTCCAAAGTGGGAAGTTCTCATACTCCTGGCCCCCATGCCCTCAGTTTGGCAATTCCAGACCCACAGAGCAACACTCGGCCTGCCCTCCAGATGAAAAAATGTTACCTTATGGAGCTTCCCACACACCCCAACTGAGGATAGACCTACACGGCACTCTACTGTACCCAAATTATATAGTCTAACCTGGGCACCAATACACTGTCTGACACAGCCTGAGCCCGGGCCTCCTGACCAACACCCAGACAGCTGACCGCACACTGAGCACATAGGACCCGCCATGGCCTTAGCTCGTCATCTATTCCTAACCTAGATTTTCAGGCTTCAGAACTTAAACCTTAACTCCAAACCCTGCCAAGGGGTGAACGTGATACAGAAATCAGAACTCCTCCTTACCCATCGCAAGAAACCTTGTGGTTGGCATGTTTTCCAACGTTCAGTTTTGGAGAAACCACATTCACCATGAGGCCCCGTCCATGCTTGAGTGCTGCGAGGGCATAAATACGCATTGTGACCCTCAGCATGAGTCCTGTCCTCTAGTAAGTCCTCTCAGTGGCAGAACCATTAGATGTCATAATGGGCTTTCCATGACCCTCGGCCCCAATTTTTAACCAATTTCTGGTTGTCTAGTCGCCCCTCCGCAGTGCTCTTCTCTGGATCCTTCTTTTGGTGGGACACCTGAGGTAAAACAAAACAAAATGGACTCCTCCCATCCCACAGAATGACCCCAAAATCTTGGGATTGGGCCAAATCCCCAGTGAGGAAGACTCGTCCATTGCCCATAAGGCCACCCGGACATTCCATGGCACAATATCCAGTGACACAATATCCAGAGACAAAAGCCTGAGCAAGCGCCTCACACTCCCTTTGTTCATATCCCGAAGAGTTCTCCTCCCGGTCTGTAGATAAGTCCTGCCATACTTAAAACGCGAAACCTAAGCTGAGTTTGTGTTTTCAGACAACTGTCTCCACAACCCTGGCCCACACATCCTAGAAGCTCAGGCACCTGGAACCAAACCTGAGGACTCTACCTGCCCTCTCCAAGGGAATTCTGCCCATTCCATTGGCCACAACCCTACAAATAAGATAAATCACCAAAGTCCCCGAGGCCATCCCAATAGTGTTGACTGCCCAGCACAAACAGGGGCAATCTGAGCTCATCTTAGCACCTACATAAACTCAGACCCATAGACAGATATCCCCAGACGTAAATTGGAAAAGCAGGCCCCTAGGCCCTAATCAGATTCATTGCTTTTGTTTCCAGGCATCTCTCCTCAGAGGCCTGGATTCCAATAGCAGCATATGGCTGTTTCTTGAGGCACCTATCAGAACAAATCTCGTCTCCACATGAGAAAATTGCACGTTGGAGCTGTGTCAAAGCCTCTGGTTAGGAGAACCCTTCAGGGCCCCAGTGACACCACCTCGTTCCAAGGTCTCCATGAAAACAAACCCACATTAGGGCCCATCCGCAGGAGAGTCCATTTCAACTCAGCCCCCTCGGTTGCTCCCCCAGATCCAGCAGATCTAACCTGTCTTGTTGATAGGAGACAATTGGAATGAGAGGCAGGCTGCCCGGCCATCTATCCTTAGAGCCCTGCTTGGAAACATTCTTTATGAGAAGTCCTGGAGCCAACCAACAGGTCTCAATGGTCCTGCAGAATAATCTGCAGTTTTGAGTATCTCACAACTCCCATATTGGGAAAACCTCCATGGCCTCATGATCTTACCCCCTTCATGAAGGGGTCATCAGAGACAGAAACTCCAACCTGAGCGATATTCTCATCATCGCCCTGAGTTCAGATGCACTAGATCTCCATTCAGCTCTGGAGAGTGTGCCTGCTGTGCCCTCGCCCAGAAACCAAAGCCTAATTTGAGTTCTCAGACTTCTGTCCTCACATTCCTAGCCCACAAGCCCTCCAGTTTGGAAACTCCAGAACTACAAAGCAGCACTCTGCCTGCCCTCCAGAAGAAAAAGCATTGCCCTCTGGGGCTACCCAGAAACCCCAAATGAGGATCAACATGCACACCATTTGACTGTACCCCAATTACACAAGCTGCCCTGGGCACTAATGCCCTTTTTGACACTACCTGAGCCTGGACCTCCCAACCCACACCTAGCTAGCTGGCCGCACATTGAACACAGTGGACTAGCCATGGCCTTAGGTCATCATCTCTTCCCAACCTCGGTTTTCAGGCTTTAGAACCTAGACCTTATCTCCAATCACTGCCCAGGGTTGAACATGATGAAGAAATCAGAACCCTTCCCCATGGCAAGAACTCTTGTGGTTGGCATGTTGTACAACGTTCAGTGTACTTGAAACCAGAGTGGCCCATGAGGCCCCGCCCATGCTTGAGGGTCACGTTGGTCACAAACAGGCATTGTGACCCTCAGTATGAGCCCAGTCCTCAAGTAAGGCCTCTCAGTGGCTGGACCAAGAGATAGCATATTGGGCTTGCCATGCCCCTAGGCCCCAATTTTTAACCATAGTTTGGGTTTGTCCATTCGCCCCTCCCCAGGGCTCTGCTTTGGAATCCCTCTTTTGGTGGGACACCTGAGGTAACTCCTCCCATCCCACAGATTGACCCAAAAAATTGGGATAGGGCCAAATCCACAGAGAGGAAGACTCATCCATGGTCCATGAGGCCTCCTCGACCTTCCACGGCCATCCTTGACACAAAATCCAGACACAAAAGCCTGAATAAGTGCCTCACACTTGCTCTTTCTACATATCCCAAAAAGTTATCTTCACAGACAATAGATCGGCCCTGCCATACTTACGTCCCCAACCCTAAGCCAAGTTTGTGTTTTCAGACTTCTGTCCTCACAGTCCTGGCCCACATACCCTCCATGCGGTGGCCCCTGGAGCCACACATCAGGTCTGTGCCTGTCCGCTCCACAGGAATTCTGTCCATTCCATTGTCCACAATTGTACAAATTAGGAGAAGCCTCCAAAGTCCCCAAGGCCACCCCAATAATGTAGGCTTCCCGGACTAACGGGGTGGTCTGACACCAGCTGAGCAACTACCTCCACTCATATCATAGATGGCGCCAGAGAAGATTGAACCGGACAGGCCCCTAGGCACTAATTGGATCCATTGCTGTGGTTTCCAGGTATCTCTCCTCAGAGGTCTGGTTTCCAATACCAGCATATGGGGGTTTCCTGAGGCACCTATTAGAACAAATATTGCCTCCACATGGGAAACTTCGTCTTTGGAGCTTTCTCAAAATCTCCGGTTAGGAGAATCCTTCAAGGCCCTGGTGCCACCGCCCCATTCCAAGGCTTCCATGGACACAAACCCACAGTAGGACCCATCCGCAGGAGATTCGATTTCAACTCATGCCCCCTGGTTGCTCCCCGACAACCAGCAGATCGAACCAGTTTTGTCCCTAGGAGACAATTGAATGCGAGGCAGGCTGCCCAAGAGTCCATCCTTAGAACCATACTCTGGCATCGTTCCGTATGATACATCCTGGAGCCATCCAACAGGTCTCAAATGTCCTGCAGAAGGAATCCTTGGGTTGGATCATCTCACAACTCCCATTGTTGGAAAACATCCATGGCCTAGTGATACTCCACCACTTCATGAAAGGACCATCAGGGACAGAATCTCCAACCTGAGCGATCCTCTGATCCTCGCCCTGACTTCACATGCACAAGATCTCGATTCAGCTCTGCAGAGTGTGCCTGCGTTGCCCTCGCCCAGAATCCTAAGCCTAACTTGTGTTCTCAGACTTCTGTCCTCATACTCCTGGCCCACAAGCCCTCAAGTTTGGCAATTCCAGAACTATAATGCAGCACTCTGCCTGCCCTATAGAAGAAAATCATAGCCCTCTGGGGGTACCCAGAGACATCAAATGAGGATCAACTTGACTGTACCCCAATTATAAAGGCTTCCCTGGGCACTAATGCCCTTTCTGACACAGCTAAGCCTGGAACTTCTGAACCACACCCAGCCAGCTGGCTGCACACTGAGCACATCGGACCCGCTATTGCCTTAGGTCATCTCTTCCCAACCTCGGTTTTCAGGCTTCAGAACCTAACCTTATCTCCAATAACTGCCCAGGGTTGAACATCATGCAGAAATCAGAACTCCTTCCACATGGCAAGAAACCTTGTGGTTGGCATGTTGTCCAACGTTCAGTATAGTTGAAACCAGTGTGTCCCATGAGGCCCAGCCCATGCTTGAGGGCCGCGTTGGTCACAAACAGGCATTTTGACCCTCAGAGTGAGCCCAGTCCTCAAGTAAGACCTCTCAGTGGGTAGACCAATAGACGGCATATTGGACTTGCCATGCTCCTAGGCCCCAATTTTTAACCATAGTTTAGGTTAACCATTCATCCCTCCCCAGGGATCTGCTTTGGAATCCCTCTTTTGGTGGGACACCTGAGGTAATAAAAATGAAAGGACTCCTCCCATCCCACCGATTGACCCAAGACAATTGGGATTGGTCCAAATCCAAAGAGAGGAAGACTCGTCCATGGCCCATGAGGCCTCCCCGACATTACACGGCCATCGTTAACATAAAATCCAGAGAAAAAAGCCTGAGTTAGTGCCTCACACCCACTCTTTATATTTAACTGAACCACCACTGGAGGTATTTCCTTGGCCAAGCCAGGGGGCTACGCTTCTGCCCAGACCTCGGGAAACTCATCCTGCAGGGTTTGGAGAAGGCTCCCCCAACTATGTTTACTCTGGTTTTGAGACTGGCTCGTAAGGAGGTATTCATCTACTGCTTCCATAAGCACTTGGAAAATGGGTTGTCTCAAGGTTACAGGCATGCCTCCTTCTGAGAACTGAATGCCAGTTCTTAACTTGTAGAGGAGATCTCTTCACATCAAGTTATAAGGGGCATTAAGGAGGACCAAAAATTGATGTTTAACTCATCCCAAGGCCAAATTTAGTCCTTTCTGATGCCCATTTATGTCTCTCTGTGCCATTTGCTCCTTGTACCCAGACTTCCTCTCCAAGTAGTTTTCCCATAGGTTTAAGTAATGTTGAAAATTGTGCTCCCGTGTCCACCAAAAAATCAACTGATTTCCCCTCCACTTAAATTTTTTGCCCAAGGTTCGTGGAGGGGCTCTGAACCATGAACCCTTCAGTCTCTGGTGGCAAGCATTGTTGTCTTCCTTTTGGGGCACTCCCTGGCCGAATATCCTTTTTCCTTACAGTAAGCACACTGATCTGAATCTAAGTCTTCCTGCCTGCCTTCTCTGGGCTTAGGCTTTTCCTTCCATTTACTATCCCCTACCCATCTCCTCTATGCCTCATATAATGACAAAACCCTAACCAGTTTTTTTAGTCTGATTTTCATCCTTTTGTGCATCCCTGTTGTTTAACACCTTTTCTGCTATTCCCACTAACTCAGTCAGATTCTTCCCTTCAAATCCTTCAATTTTCTGAAGTTTCCTCTTTCTGGGTCTGACTGACTGACAAAGCAAGTTTGTCTAAGTGAGCTATCATGCAACTTCCCTAACGTTTACCTCAAGTTATCTAGCTTAAGTAAACAAACATTTAAAGACAATCAAATCTAGAATTTAACATCCAAAAAGGTGTGTTATTAAAACATAATTTTTCTCTCTAAAATAACTCTCGTTTTCAGTGATAGCCAAATCAGGACTAATTTATTTGAAAATCAAGTTCACTTTTAACAAACTTGGCCTAATTATTTAAATAAGCTCAGCAAGAACAGTGAGGAATCATATAAATCATTTAGAATCTGCTCTCCTGGAACCTCTCATAAGGAATCTCTAGGTTGAACGTATGATAGCCTCTCCAGGCCAGAAGCCAAGCTACATACCTCCCATTAGACATGCCTGCAATACCTGTCAATTTGGGTGAATTCCTCTTCCTGAGGGCCCCAAACAATCCTGAGGTTCCTGCACCTGCCAGGAAGTAACACCCTTTACTCACCTGGTGGGCTGCTGGGAACACTGTAAGCAAGGTATCAGGTCAACAGTTCCAAAGGGCTATATGGTTCCAGGTTTTATAAAGTCGACCTTAGTTCCTTTAAGCTGTCTAGTCATATCTGAGTCTTTTCTAATATGCATCCCAGTGAAAGCAATGGTAAAATAAAATAACCAATGTTCCCAATGGTGTCCTGTTACAACGAGAATGGATTCTTATTGAAATTATGCAAATGACTGATTGCCATAGAAGAGAAAATACTTTCTTTCTGAGACTTTTTGGTTTCAGAGGGTTCAGATAGAGAGAAAAAGTTGAATACCTTGATTTGTTTACAAATGACTACATTTTATCTTTGTAAGTTACAGATAACTTAAGAAAAAGTTTCCCTAGTCTGGAAGAGCAAACATAAAGCAAAACATAAAGAGATACAACACTACAGTCTTTCAGTTCACCTAGTCCCATGTTAATAATTCTGGTATAGTCTGAATGCATCTTTTAATTTTGTAAATTCTTACCATTTCAGTTCCAGAATTTCAACATACCAAAGACCTGTATTTGTCCTGAAAGTC
Source organism: Mustela lutreola (assembly GCF_030435805.1). NCBI lineage: Eukaryota > Metazoa > Chordata > Mammalia > Carnivora > Mustelidae > Mustela > Mustela lutreola. The sequence continues at coordinate 167,520,607 of NC_081294.1, forward strand.
TCCCATATGAATTTTCTTTGAGATGGAATTTATCTTACAAGAGAATTAAAACAATTACCAATGACAAAAACTCAGAATAGATATGGTAAAGAGCTGGTGAGATGAGAATTTCCAATGTAACTGGCAAGAAAATCAGGTTACTTCTGTGACACGTAACATTTCCATGATCACAATATCAAGTGGTGATCCATCAATGTATTAAAACATTAGGAATTAAAAAAAAAAAAAAACTTTAGGAATTGCATGACATTTTCCCAAATGTAACCCAAGGTTTATCATTGTTCAAATCCTGTGAACAATTTCTAAAACCTTAGAAAGTTTTAAAACACATGCCTAAATATAATTAGAGATGTTAAACAGCTGATAAAACAAAACATAGAAACTGAAATTTCTGGGCAGGCAAAGAGAAAACCATAACAAATCAATTAAATTAAGAAAACTTTGTCTATTTAAACAGACAAAAAACCAGCTTTTCTATACCAGTGTCTTTTTTTAAGTATGCAGATAATGAGTTTACTAGGTTTACCTCCCATCGTGAATGATGTCGAAGACAAACAGAGGGGGATCTTTCAGATGCTGTCCTGCTCACGTCCCTCGCGGGAACTTAGGAGCGTCTTAGCTAAGGTCTGTCCCTATAAACCCCAGACCAATTTACTCCGTGGAGTAGATGACCATTATGCCATATGATGCCCCGCAAGATTCAGGGTGCCGGCCACTCGGACTCCCTAGCAGTAGTGGAGCCATACAGACACATTCACACTGTCAGGCACTCTTCATATTCAAACTTTTACATATCTCCTACTTTTTACATACAGAGTTGCTTTTCCCATTTGCATCAGTCTTAATTACACTTAACAGAATTTTGTACTCTTAGAAATATCTGAACCTCTACTGAAGACTAAATACAAACCAATTGTTAGTTATTACAACAGAATTCTTTAGATGGCAAATTTATCAGTTAATCACAGAACGTGTTCACCAGATTTCAAAAGCACAAACCCAGTTCCAGCAGCCAACGCTCTAGCATTTGATCCCATTTGGTTAAGACCTACATGTCCAACAAATTTAATTCCATTTGTCATTCAAGCAACCCTTCACCCCTTCACAGTTTCAGGTTACCAAAGACTTCGGAAGCCCTTTTTTTTTTCTTTCATTTATTTATTTTCAGCATAACAGTATCATTATTTTTTCACCACACCCAGTGCTCCATGCAATCCGTCCCTCTATAATACCCACCACCTGGTACCCAGACCTCCCACCCCCCACCACTTTGGAAACCACTTTAACAATTACCCATTAAAACCATGGTACAGACAAATAACCATCTCCACTTCAGATGCCATGCTCTCCCGCCAGCAAGGGGGAGGGGTTATGCAGTCCTCGTTGGGCCAGAAAAGGCAAGGAATTCCCCAAAACAAAGGGATTTTTGGCAGCTTCTTGGGTATATTCCTTATAGTCTCTGTCTCGAGGTCGGTTCATCTCGCAGTGCCAGTTCTGCTTACCAAAAGTGGCCCACTAGGCACTGATATTCCACGCCTGGTTCCAATGAGCCAGCATTGGGCACCTTAACCCAGCATGAGACTAACCCCAGTTGGCTCCAGTCATAGTCCTTAACACACAAAATGAGTGAGCGAGAAGCCGCACATCTATTATGAAGATCAGAGAGATGAAAGTCAGAAAGTCCCCTTACTCTCTGCTTTCCCCATTTCTTCAATCATAACAAACAACACAACAGACAACAAAATGACCAGGTAAAGAGAACCACAGGCCCAAGGATTCTTACCCATAACCTGCCACTGGTGGGGGCTTTATCCCCCAACCGCCTAGGGGGAATCAAACCCTTAAACCGCCCAGGGGAACACGAACCCCCCAACCGCCCATGGGGACCCAAATCCCCTGACCAACTATGGGGACTCAAAGCCCCCGAATGCCTAGGGGAACTCGAAACCCCCGTCGATCTACCAGCAAATGTAAGGGACTGTCCCCACATCCACTCCAGCCCTGGGGAGCAAGGCTGTGTCCATCTTCTCCCTGGTGGGCAATGACCTGGATCTCCAAAGAGACAGAGAGATAGGATCCTGTGATATTACCTCCAGAGGCTTTTCCGAAAAATTCTGATGCTGGCTCAGTTCTCGTTGTTTGAATCCGGGTGCCCCCTCCAATGTTTGGGGCCATAATCAAAGGAGCGAGACTGATACAAAGTGAATGTCAAGTAAAGCTTTATTTTGCGCCAATCATCAAGAATTAAACTGACCATTCAGGGCCATCTCTTGCAAAGAGGCAATCCCTTCCAGCCTCAAAGACTAACTTTTATAGAGGTAGTTTAGACAGACTACACACAGGTGACCAATGAGATTGCAGTACACAGAGAACACTGCACAGTCATGCTAAGTGTGCCAACACAGAAAAAAAAAAATGCTAGGTAACACACGGGTGCCCAATTGAATTTCAATTTATCATAGTGGATATATGTGTGCCCCACTGATTGGATGTCTTCACCTGGCCTGACTCACCCTTGTATCTAGATTTTGCAAGTAAGTTCCTCTGGGAGGGGTGGGTTCAATCTAAGTTTACTGCATAGGGTCAATCTAAGTTCACTACATAAACACAAAATGACTCCCTCTGAACAACAAGACCAATACAGGGGAACATTAAGCACAATAGAGATCTCCTTCTTCCAGATGGCAGGAACCTGGCTGTTGAGTGTATAACCCTCAGAGTGGGAGTCAGCTGCATGGCCAATGAGACCACACCCACTACTGAGGGCAGCCACGGATACAAACAAGCATTGTGAACCTCAGGCTGAGCATGCTTTCAAACAAGCTCTCTCAGATGCATCACCAGGATCCCGCATTGTAGGCCTGGAATTCCCATAGGCCCAAATCTGAACCCTTGGTGGGATTTTCCTGGTGCACAGACCCAGAGCTCGTCTCTGGAATTCCTAATTTGGGGTACTCCTAAGATGGAAAACAGCACTCTTCCCTTCCCTGATAAAGTCACCAAACTATTGGGAGCCGCCAGGATCTTTAGGGAGGAAAAATCTCTCATGAACCCATGAGACCAAAGCTGCATTCTGAGGCCATCCTGGACACACAATCCAGATGGAAAAGTCTGTGCTACCTTCGAGTCACCCTAATTAAAATTCCTGATGAGCTGTCCTCCAGGTCTACACATTGGGGCTGTGATCACCTCGCCACTAACCCTAACCCGATTTGTGTTGGCAGACTTGTTTCCCAAAATCTTGGCTCACATTCCCTGCTTGATGGGGTCTTTGGAGCCACAGCAGAGAACTCTGCCTGCCATACCCTAGGGAACTGTACCCGTCACAGTTGCCCAAACCTTCCAGGTTAGGAGAAACCTGCAAGGATCCTGAGACCACAACAATATTGGAGGCCACACTACACTCAAATTCGCAGTCTGAAACATCCGGTTCACTTACATCCATGCAGACAGCCAAGTCAATGATCCTGAGTCAAAAGATTGCACCTGACATGCCCCTAGGACCTCATTGGATCCTTTGATTAGGTTTTCAGGCATCTGTCCTCAGAGGCCTGTTCTGGAATACCAACTTATGATACAACATGTGGTTCTTGAGCCACACAACAGAACATATCCTGTCCCCAGAAGGATACCATGCTCTTTGACCTGTGTCAAACTCTCAGCTTAGGAGAATTCTGCATGGCACTTTAGCCACCAACACATTCTAAGACCTCCCTGGTAACAAAACAGCATTGTGACCCAAATGCAAGAGATTCCATGTCCACTCAAGGCCTTGGTACTTCGCCCCAGAGCCACCAGAACGAACCTGCCAAGTTCCTCAGCTGAAATGGTCAATGCAGGTTTGCTTTCCAGGCATACATGCATGAGAGCTCTGCTACCTAAACTTTCCACATGGTGGACCCTGGAGTGAACAAACCAGATTCCACCTGTATAGTAGAAGGAAACCTTGATGTTTGAAGCACATCACAAGCCTCAGCATGGGTAATTCTCCATGGCCTCTTGACGTCAACCCTCCATTTGTCGGTCATCATAGACAAAAACTCTAGTGTGAGCAAAGATCTTACATCCGCCCTTATTCAGTTGCTGGTTATCTCAAATCAGCCGCTGCACATTGGAACTGCCTTTTGCTTGGCACTGTATTGAATAATAGCTTGTGTTTACAATTCCATCCTCACCCTACTGGCCCCAAGCCCTCTTGGTAGGGAATTCTGGATCCAAACCGCAGCATTCTGCCTTCCCCATAGAAAAATGAAATGCCTGGTGAGTCTGCCCATATATCCCACATGAAGATCAATCTGCTTGGCCCTCAAGGGAACCTTGACTTATAGACTTCCCTGGACTCTAGTATTTTGACTGAGAGAGCCTTAGCCCTGACCTTGAGTTAGCCACCCAGAGAGCGGGCCCCATATCCAGCATCTGAGACAGGCCATGGCCGAGTCCGTCATTTATACCCATTCTTGGTGATCAGGCACCTGTTCCAAGACATTTGTTGGAATCCCTGCCAATGGGGGAACCTGAGGCACAATAGAGAACTCCTGCTTCCCCATGGCAGGAAACCTGGCTGTTGGAATGGGTGTCCAACCCTCAGAGTGGGGGGCAGCTGCATGGACATTAGGCCACGTTGACTCTTGAAGTCTACCCTGAGGACAAACATGCATTGTGACCCTAGCCTGAGCATGCTCTCAAACAAGCCCTCTCCATCCTACCTCCAGGATCCCGCATTGCAGGCATGGTATGCCCCATGGTCCAAATCCTAACACTTGGTGGGATTTCCAGGACCCCAGTACGAGAGCCCTTCTCTGGAATCCCAGTTTTGGGGTACCCCTATGATGGAAAACAGCACTCTTCCCTTCCCCGAAAAAGCCACCAAATTATGGAGAGCCATGAGGATCCTTAGAGAGGAAAAGTTTCCCATGAACCCATGAGACCACACCTGCATTTAGAGGCCATCCTGGACACATAATACAGATAAAAAGTACTGTGCTACCACCTTCCAGTCACCCTAATTGCTGTTCCTGATGAGCTTCCCTCCAGGTCTACACATTGGGCCTATGATCACCTCGCCACTAACCATAACCGGAATTTGTGTTTGCAGATTTCTCTCCCAAATCCATGGATCACATGCCCTCCAGAAAGGGGTCTCTGGAGCCACACCACAGGAATGTGCCTGCTATTCCCAAGGAAATTATGTCCATTACATTTGCTCAAACCATCTAGATTAGGAGAAACCTGCAAGGCCCCTGAGCCCACCCCAATATTGGTGGCCGGTCTGGAATCTAATATGCACTGTGAAACAATCTGATCACCTACATCCAGACAGACACCAAAGTCAAAGGTCCTGAGTCAGAAGATTGAACATGACATGCCCCTAGGACCTCACTGGAACCCTAGATTAGGTTTTCAGGTATTTGTCCTCATAAGCCTGTCCTGGAATACCAATGTATGATACAGCATGTCATCCCTGACCTACACAACAGAACATCTCCTGTTCCCAGAAGGAAACCAGGCTCTTCGACCTGTGCCTAACCCTCAGTGTAGGAGAAACCTGCATGGTACTTTAGCAACCAGCACATTCTAAGATCTCCCTGGTAAAAAACCTGTATTGTGGCTCATTTGAAAGAGATTCCATGTCAACTCAAGACCTTGGTACTTGACACAGAGCCAACAGAATGAATCTGCCAAGTTCCTCAGCTGCAATGGTCAATGGAGGTGTGCTTTCCAGGCATCCATGAAGGAGAGCTCAGCTACCCAACTTTACATATGGGGGACCCTGGAGCAATCAAAACAGACTCCACCTGTCCAGGAGAAGGAAACCTTGCTATTTGGAGCATCTCACAAACCTCAGCTTGTGAATTCCTCCATAGACTCTTTATGCCATCCCTCCATTGTTCAGTCATCAAAGACACAAACTCCAGTGTGAGCAAATATCTGACATCCCCCTGTACTCAGGTGCTGGATATCTTGAATCAGCCGCTGTAAAATATAACTGCCTTCTGCTTGGCACTGAATGGAACCCTAGTTTGTGTTTACAATTCCATCCTCACCCTACTGGTCCCCAAGCCCTCTTGATGAGGAATTCTGAAGACACAATGCAGCATTCTGCCTTCTGCATAGAAAGATGAAGTTCCTGTTGAGTCTGCCCAGAAAGCCCACCTGAGGATCAATCTGCTTGGCATTCAATGCAACCTCGATTTATAGGTTGCCCTGGACACTAGTGCTGTGTCTGACAGCCTGAGCCCCGACATAGTGTCAGCCACCCAGAATCGGGCCCCATATTCAGCATGTGAGACCAGCCATGACCCAAGTCCGTCATCTCTACCCATCCTTGTTATTCAGTCACCTGTCCCCAGACCTTTGCTGGAATCCCTGCCAACGGGGGAAGCGAAAGCACAATAGAGAACTCCTCCTTCCCCAGGGAAGGAAACCTGTCTGTTGAGATGGGTGTCCAACCTTTAGAGTGGGAGCCAGCTGCATGGCCAATGAGACCCCATCCACCCCGTAGGGATGCCCTGCAGACAAATAGGCATTGTGACCCTCAGCCTGAGCATGCTTTCAAACAAGACCTCTCAGTGGCACCACCAGGATCCCGCATTGCAGGTTTGGTACGCCCCTAAGCCCAAATCCCAACACTTGGTGGGATTTTCCAGACTCTAAGACCCAGAGCCCGACTATGGAATCCCTGTTTGGGGGCACCCAAACAGGGATTTTGTTTGCTATGATGAAAAATAGCACTCTTCCCTTCCCCGAAAAAGCCACCAAACTATGCAGGGCCACCAGGATCCTTAGAGAGGAAAAGTTTCCCAGGGACCCATGAGATCACACCTGCATCCTGAGGCCATCATGGACACGCAATCCAGATAGAAAAATTGTGCTACCACCTTCCAGTCACCCTAAATACAGTGCTTGACAAGCTGCCCGCCAGGACTATGCATTGGGCCTCTGATCATCTCGCCTCTAACCCTAACCCGAGTTTGAGTTTGCAGACTTCCCTCCCAAATTCATGGCTCACATACCCTCCATAAAGGGGTCTCTGGATCCAGACAACAGGACTGTGCCTACCATCCCCAAGGAAACTGTGTCCATCACAGTTGCCAAAACCTCTCAATTAGGAGAATCCTGCAAGGCCCCTGAGCCCACGCCAATACTGTCAGCCACTCTGGATGCAAAGGCACAGTCTGAAACACGCTTATCACCTACATCCAGGTAGACAGCCAAGTCAATGTTCTTAAGTCAGAAAAGTGAACCTGACATGCCCCTAGGACCTCATTGGAACCCTAGATTAAGGTTTCAGGCATCCGTCCTCAGGGGTCTGTTCTAGAATACCAATTTATGATACAATATGTAATCTCTGAGCCTCACAACAGAATCTCTCCTGTCCCCAGAAGGAAACAGTTCTCTTCGACCTGTGCCAAACCCTCAGGGAAGGAGAATCCTGCTGGGCACCTTAGCCACCAGCACATTCAAAGATCAACCTGGTAACAAACCAGCATTGTGAACCATCTGCAAGAGATGCCATGTGAACTCAAGGCCTTGGTGCTTTGCCTCAGAACTACCAGAACAAACCTGCCATGTTTCTCAGCTTCAACGGTCAATGGAGGTTTGCTTTCCAGGCATCTATGCTGGAGAGTTCTGCTACCCAAACTTTCCACATGGGGGACCCTGGAGCAAAAAAACCAGTCTCCACCTGTCCAGTAGAAGGAAACCTTGCTATTTGGATCATCTCACAAGCCTCAGCGTGGGAAATCCTCCATGGACTCTTTATGGCACCCCTCCATTTTTCGGTCATCATAGACACAAATTCCTCTATGAGCAAACATCTGACATCCACCTCTCCTCAGGTGCTGGATATCTCGAATCAGCCGCTGTAAAACGGAATTGCCTTCCCCTTGGCACTGAATGGAACCCTAGTTTGTGTTTACAATTCCATTCTCACCCTACTGGTCCACAAGCCCTCTTGATGAGGAATTCTGGAGACACAACGTAGCATTCTGCCTTCCCCATAGAAAGAAGTTCCTGTTGAGTCTGCCCAGAAACCCCACATAAGATTCAATCGGCTCGGCCCTTGAGGGAACCATAATTTATAGGCTTCCGTGGCCATTAGAGCTGTGAATGACAGAGCCTGAACCCCTACCTAGTGTCAGCCACCCAGAGATCGTGCCCCATATCCAGCATGTGGGATCGGCCATGGCCCAAATTCGTCATCTCTACCCATCCTTGATGGTCAGGCACCTGTCCCAATAACTTTGCTGGAATCCCTACAAATGCAGAACCTGAAGCACAAGAGAGAACTCCTCCTTCCCCATGGTAGCAACCCTGGTTGTTGGGATGGGTTTCTAACCCTCAAATTGGGAACCATCACCCAAATGGGTGATGAGATCATGCCTACTCCTGAAAGCTGCCCTGGGCTCAAATAGACATTGTGACCCTCAACCTGAGCATGCTTTCAAACAAGACCACTCAGTTGCACCACCACCATCCCTCTTTGCAGGCCTGGTATGCCCCTAGGCCCAAATCCTTACACTTGGTGGGAATTTCCAGGGTCCCACACCTGGATCCCGTCTCTGGAATCTCTGTTTTGGGCACCCCTAAGATGGAAAAGAGCACTCTTCCCTTCCCCAAACCATGCCTCCAAACCATGGAGAGCTTCCAGGATCCTTAGAGAGGAAAAGTCTCCCATGGACAGATGAGACAACACCAGTATTCCTAGGCCATCCTGGACACACAATCCAGATGGAAAAGTCTGTGCTACCTCCTTCCAGTCACCCTAAATACATTTCCTGATGAGCTTCCCTCCAGGACTACACATTGGGTCTGCAATCAGCTCACCACTAACCCTTACCCGAATTTTTGTTTGCAGACTTCTGTCCAAAAACCATGGCTCACATACCCTCCAGGATTGGTCTGGAGACACACCACTGTATTGTGGCTGCCATTCCCAAGGAACTGTGCCTGTCATAGTTACCTAAACCTTCCAGATTAGGAGGAATCTGCAAGGCCCCAGAGCCCACCCCAATATTGGTGGATGATCTGGATTCAAATGCACAATATGAAACACCCTGATCACCTACTTCCAGGCAGACAGCCTGTCAATGGTCTGAGTGAGAAGGTTCAACATGACATTACCCTAGGACCTCATTGAAACTCAGATTTTGTTTTCAGGCATCTGTCCTCAGGGACCTGTTCTGGAATACCAACTTCTTATACAACATGTTGTCCCTAAACCACACAACAGAACACCTCCTATACCCTGAAGGAAACCGTGCCCCTCGATCTGTGCCAAACCCTCAGGGTAGGAGACTCCTGCATGGCACCTTAGCCACCAGCAAATTCTAAGATCTCCCTGGTAACAATACAGCATTGTAACCCATCTGTAAGAGATTCCATGTCAACTCAAGGCCTTGGAATTTTCTCTGGAGCCACCAAAAGGAATCTGATATGTTCCTCAGCTGCAATGCTCAATGGAGGTGTGCTTTCCAGGCATCCATGCAGGAGAGCTCTGCTCCCCAATCTTTCCACATGGGGGACCCTGAAGAAAATAAAACAGGCTCCAACTGTTCAGTAGAAGGAAACCTTGCTGTTTGGAGCCTCTTACATGCCTAAGCGTGGGAAATCCTCCATGGCCTTTTGACGCCACCCCTCCATTTGTCGGTCATCATATACACAAACTCCAGCGTGAGCAAACATCTGACATCCGCCCTTACTCCTGTGATGGATATCTGGAATCAGCCACTGCACCCTGGAACTACCTTCTTCTTGGGACTGAATAATACCGTAGCTTGGGTTTACAATTCTTTCCTCACCCTACTGGTTCCCAAGCCCACTTAATAGGGAATTCTGGAGCCACAATGCAGAATTCTCCCTTCCCCATAGAAATAGGAAGTGCCTGGTGAGTCTTCCCAGAATCTCCATCTGAGGATCAATCTGCTGGACCCTCAAGGGAACCCCAGTTTATAGGCTGCCCTGGCCACTAGTGCTGGGTCTGACAGAGCCTGAGACCCGACCTAGTGTCAGCCACCCAAAGTGGGAGGTCCATATCCAGCATGTGAGGTAGGCCTTGGCCCAGGGCCATCATCTCTACCCGTCATTGGTATTCAGGCATCTGTCACCAGACCTTTGCCTGAATACCTGCCAATGGTGGGACCTAAGCACAATAGAGACCTCCTCTTTCCCTAGGGCAGGAATCCTGGTTGTTGGGATGGGTGTCCAGCCCTCAGAGTAGGAGCCAGCTGCATAGCCAGTGAGACCACACCCACTCATTAGGTCCGAACTGGACACAAGCAGGCATTGTGACCCTCAGTTTGAGCATGCTTTCAAACAAGCCCTCTCAGTTGCAATTCCAGGATCCCACATTGCAAGCCTGGTACACCCCTAGACCAAAATCCTAACACTCTGTGGGATTTTCCAGGCGCCCAGATCCATAGCCCGTCTCTGGAATCCCTTTTTTGGGAAACCCCTAGATGGAAAACAGCAATCTTCCCTTCTCTGAGAAAGCCACCAAACTATTGGGAGCTGCCAGGATATTTAGAGAGGAAAAATCTATCACAGACCCATGAAACCACACCTGCATTCTGAGACCATTCTGGACACACAATACAGATCCAATAACCTGTGCTACTGCCTTCGAGTCACCCGATTTACAGTTCCTGATGAGATGCCCTACAGATCAATGCATTGATCTTGCAATCACCTCACCACTAACCCTAACCCAAGTCTGTGTTTGCAGACTTCTCTCCTAAAATTATGACTCCCATATCCTCCAGGATGGGGTCTCTGGAGCTACACCACAGGACTGTGCCTGTCATCCCCAAGGAAACTGTGCCCATCACAGTTGCTTAAACCCTCCAGATTAGGAGAAACCTGCAAAGACCCTGGGCCCACTGCATTACTGGCACCATTCTGGACACAAATGCACAGTCTGAAATACCCTTATCACCTCCATCCAGGCAGACAGCCAGTCAATGGACCTGAGTCAGAAGATTGAACCTGACATGCCCCAGGACTTCAATGGAACTGTAGATTAGGATTTCAAGCATGTGTCCTCAGAGGCCTGTTCTGGAATACCAACGTATGATACAACACGGGGTCCCTGAGCCACACAACAGAACATCTCCTATTCCCAGAGGAAACCGTGCTCATGGAACTGTGTCAAACCCTCAGGGTAGATGAATCCTGCACAGCCTCTAAGCCACCAGCACATTCTAAGATCTCCCTGGTAACAAACCATCACTGTGACCAATATTTATGAGCCTCCATGTCAACTAAGGCCTTGGTATTTTGCCCCAGAGCCACCAGAATGAACCTGCCATGTTCCTCAGCTGCAATGGTCGATGGATGTGTGCTTTCCAGGCATCTATGTTGGAGAGCTCTGCTAGCCAAACTTTCCCCATGGGGGATCCTGAAGAAAACAAACCTGACTCCAACTGTCCTGTAGAAGAAAACCTTGATGTTATGAGCATCTCACAAGCTTCGGCGTGGGAAATCCTCCATGGCCTCTTAACTCCACCCCTCCATTTGTCAGTCATCATACACAAATCCAGTGTGAGCAAACATCTGACATCCACCCTTACTCAGGTGCTGCATATCTCAAACAAACCTCTGCACATTGGACCTGCCTTCTGCATGGCACTGAATTGAACCCAGCTTGTATTTAAAATTCCATCCTCACCATACTGGTCATCAAGTCTTGTTGAAAGGGAATTCTCGAGCCACGATGCAGCATTCTGCCTTCCCCATAGAAAGAAGTGCCTGGTGAGTCTGTCTGGAAACCCCCGTTGAGGATAAATCTGCTCAGCCCTCAAAGAAACCCCAATTTATAAGCTGCCCTGGCCACTAATACTGTGTCTAACTGAGCATGAGCCCCGACATAGTGTCAGCCACCAAGAGAGCAGGCGCCATATCTAGCATGTGGGACGGGCCATGGCCCAAGACTATCATCACTATCCATACTTGGTATTCAGGCACCTCTCCAGACCTTTGCTGGAATTCCTGCAAATGGGGGAACCTGAAGCACAATAGAGAACTCCTCCTTCCCCATGGCATGAAAACTGGCTGTTGATATGGGTGTCCAACCCTCAGAGTGGGAGACAGCTGCATGGCCAATGGGACCACGCCCACTCCTGAGGGCCACCCTGGGCACAAAGAGACATTGTGACCTTCAGCCTGAGCATGCTTTCAAACAAGCCCTCTCAGTGGCACCATCAGGATCCCACATGGTAGGCCTGGGGAGCCCCTAGGCCCATATCCTAACACTTGTTGGGATTTTCCAAACGCCCTGACCCAGATCCTGTCTCTGGAATCCCTGCTTTGGGGCACCCCTAAGATGGAAAACAGAACACTTCCCTTCCCCGAAAAAACCACCAAACTATGGGGAGCCACCAGTATCCTTAGAGAGGAAAAATCTCCCATGGACCCATGAGGCAACACCTTCATTTCGAGGACATCCTGAACACACATCCCAATAGAAAAGTCTGTGCTACCGCCTTCCAGTCACACTAAATACAGTTCCTGACGAGCTGTCCTCCAGGTCTATGCATTGGGCCTGCAATGACCTCGCCATTAACCCTATCCCAAGATAGTGTTAGGGACTTCTCTCCCAAAATCATGGCTTACATGCCCTCCAGGATGGCGTCTCTGGTGCAACACCACAGGACTGGGCCAGCCATCCCCAAGGAAATTGTGCCTGTCACAGTTGCACAATCCCTCCAGATTTGGAGAAATCTGCAAGACCCCTGATCCCATTCTAATATTGGAGACCGTTCTGGAGGCAAATGCGCAGTCTGCATGACCCTGTTAACCTACATGCAGGCATAAACCCAAGTCAATGGTGATGAGTCAGAAGACTAAACCTGACATGCTGCTCAGACATCATTGGAATCCTAGATTAGGCTTTCAGGCATCTGTCTCCAGAGGCCTTTTCTGGAATACCAACTTATGATACAACATGTGGTCCCTGATCCACACAACAGAACATCTCTTGTCCACAGAAGGAAACCGGGCACATGGATCAGTGCCAAACCCTCAGGTTAGGAGAATCCTGCATGGCACCTTAGCCACCAGCATATTCTAAGATCTCCTAGTAACAATCCAGTATGGTGACTCATCTGCAAGAGATTCCATGTCAACAAAAGGCCTTAGTACTTTGCCCCAGGGTCACCAGAACGAATCCGCAATGTTCCTCAGCTGCAATGGTCAGTGGAGGTGTGCTTTCCAGACATCCATGCAGGAGAGCTCTGCTCCCCAAACTTTCCACGTGGGGGAACCTGGAGCAAACAAACCAGGGTCCACATGTCCAGAAGAAGGAAACCTTGCTGTTTGGAGTATCTCATAAGCTTCGCCGTGGGAAATCCTCCATGGCCTCTTGACACTGCCCCTCCATTTGTTGGTCATCATATACATAACCTCCAATGTGATTAAATATCTGACATCCGCCCTTACTCAGGTACTGGATATATCGAATAAGCCGCTGGACATTGGATTCCACTTGGCACTGAATTGAACCCTAGCTTGTGTTTACAATTTCATCCTCAACCTAATGGTCCCCAAGGACCATTCCCTCTTGATAGGGAATTCTGGAGCCACAACCAGCATTCTGCCATCCCCATAGAAAGTAGAAGGGCCTGGTGAGTCTGCCTAGAAACCGCTCATGAGAATAAATCTGCTAGCCCCTCAAAAGTACCCCTATTTATAGGCTTCCCTGGCCACTAGTGCTGTGTCTTAGAGAGCCTGAGCTCTGACCTAGTTTAAGCCACCCAGAGAGTGGGCCCCATATTCAGCATGTGAGACCTGCCATGGCCCACATCTGGCATCTCTACCCATCCTTGGTGTTTAGCCATCTGTCCCCGACATTTGCTGGAATCCCCACCAATGGGGGAACCTGAAGCACAATAAAGAACTCCTCCTACCCCATGGCAGGAAACCTGGCTTTTGGGATGGGTATCCAAGCCTCTAAGTTGGAGCAAGCTGCATGTCCAATGAGACCACGCCCACTCATGTGGGCCCGCCCTGGGCACCAACAAGCATTGTGGCCCTCAACCTGAGCATGCTTTCCAACATCACCTCTCAATTGCACGACCAGGATCCCGCATTGCAGGCCTGGTACACCCCTAGGCCCAAATCATAACTCTTGCTGGGATTTTCCAGGTTCCCTGACCCCGAGCCTGTTTCAGAAGTCCCTGTTTGGGGGCACCCCAAAGATTGAAAACTGCACGTGCCCCTTCCCTGTAAAAGCCACCAAACTATTGGGAGCCGCCAGGATCCTTAGAGAGGAAAATCTCCCATGGACCCATGAGACCACAGCTGCATTCCAAGGCCATCCTGGACACCCAATCCAGATAGAAAAGCCTGTGCTACTGCCTTCCAGTCACCCTAATTACAGGTCATAACGAGCTGTCCTCTAGGTCTTTGCACTGGGCCTGTAATCACCTCGCCACTAACCCTAACCCGATCTTCTGTTTTCGGACTTCCCTCCCAAAACCATGGCTCACATGCCCTCCAGGATGGGGTCTCTGGACACCACAGGACTGTGCCTGTCATCCCCAAGGAAATTGTGTCCGTCACAGTTGCCCAAACCCTCCAGATTAGGCAAAACCTGCAAGGCCCCTGAGCCCACCCTCATATTGGTGGCTGCTCTGGATGCAAATGCGCAGTCTGAAACACCCTGATCACTTCCATCCCGGCAGAAACCCAAGTCAATGGTCCTGAGTCAGAAGATTGAACCTGACATGCCCCTAGGATCCCATTAGAACCCTAGATTAGGTTTTCAGGCATCTGTCCTCAGAAGCCTGTTCTGGAATACCAACTTATAATTCAACTTGTGGTTCCTGAGCCACACAAAAAAACATCTCCTGTCCCCAGAAGGAAACCGTGCTCTTCTACTTGTGCCAAACCCTCAGGATAGGAGAATCCTGCATGGCACATTTGCCGCCAGCACATTATAAGAACTCTCTGCTAACAAACCAGCATTGTGGCCCCTCTCCAAGACATTCCATGTCACCTCAAGGCCTTGGTACTTCGCCACTGTGCTCCCCAAATTTTCCACAGGGGGGCACTGGAGCAAAAAAAAAAAAAAAAAAAAAAAAAACAGGCTCCACCTGTCCAGTAGAAGGAAACCTTGCTGATGGAAGCATCTCACAACCCTCAGCGTGGGATATCCTTCATGGCTTCTTGACGCACCCCTCCATGTGTTGGTCATCATAGAAACAAACTCCAGTGTGAGCAAACATCTGACATCCGCCCTTACTCAGGTGCTCGATATCTCGAATAAGTCACTTCACATTGGAACTGCCTTCCACTTGGCACTGAATTGAACCCTAGCTTATGGTTACAATTCCATCTTCACCCTACTGATCCCCAAGCCCTCTTGATGAGGAATTCTGGAGCCACAACGCAGCATTCTGCCTTCCCCATAAAAAGAAGAAATGCCTGGTGAGTCTGTCCCAAAACCCCATATGAGAATCAATCTTCTCGTCCCTCTAGGGAACCCCGATTTATAGGCTGCCCTGGCCACTAGTTCTGTGTCTGACAGAGCCTGAGCCCAGACGTAGTGTCAGCCACCCAGAGAGAGGGCCCCATATCCAGCATGTGAGACCGGTCAATGCCCACGCCCGTCATCTCTATCCATCCTTGGTATTCAGGCACCTGTCCCCAGAACTTTGCTGGAATCCCTGCCAATGCAGGACCATGAAGCACAATAAAGAAATCCTCCTTCCCCATGACAGGAAACCTGTCTGTTGGGATGGGTGTCCAACCCTGAAAGTCAGAGCCATCTGTATTTCCACTGAGACCTCGCTGACTCCTGAGGGCCAGCCTTGGGCACAAACAGGCATTGTGACCCTCAGCCTGAGCATGCTTTCCAAAATCCCCTCTAAGTTGCACCACCAGGATCACGCATTGAAAGCCTGCTGCGCCTCTACACCCAAATTCTAACCCTCGGTGTGATTTCCAAGGTGTCAAGACCCAGAGCCCGTCTATGGAAACCCTGTTTTGGGGTACCCCTAAGATGAAAAACAACACTCTTCCCTTCCCCTGAAAAACCACCAAACTGTGTGGAGCTGCCAGGATCCTTAGAGAGGAAAAATCTCCCATGGACACATGAGACCACACCTGCATTCCAGGACATCATGGGCAAACAATCAAGATAGAAAAGCCTGTACTACCCTAATTACAGTTCCTGATGAGCTGCCCTCCAGATGTAGGCATTGGGCCTGCAATCACCTCGCCACTAACCCTAACCCAAAATTGTGTTTGTAGACTTTTCTCCCAAAACCATGGGTCACATGCCCTCCAGGATGGTGTCTCTGGAGCTACACCACAGCACTGTCCCTACCATGCCCAAGGAAACTGTGCCTGTCACAGTTGCTCAACCCTCCAGATTAGGTGAAACCTGCAAGGCCCCTGAAACCACCCCCATATTAGCAGCTGCTCTGGATGCAAATGTGCAGTATTAAATACCCTGATCACTTACATCCAGGCAGACAGCCACGTCAATGGTCCTCAATCAGAAGATTGAACCTGACCTGAACCTAGGACCCAATTGGAACCCTAGATTAGGTTTTCAGGCATCTGTACTCAGGGACCTGTTCTGGAATACCAACTTAGGATACAACATGTGGTCCCTGAGCCACATAAAAGAACATCTCCTGTCCCCAGAAGGAAACCGTGCTCTTCGACCTGAGCCAAAAGTTCAGGTTTGGAGAATCCTGCAGGGAACCTCAGCCACCAGAATAATCCAAGATTTCCATGGTAACAAACCAGCGTTGTGACCCATCTGTAAGAGATTACATGTCAACTCAAGGCCTTGGTACTTCGCCCCAGAGCCACCAGAGCGAACCTGCCATGTTCCTTAGCTGCAAAGGTCAATGGAGGTGTGCTTTCCATGCATTCATTCAGGAGAGCTTCGCTCCTCAAACATCCCACATGGGGCACCCTGGAGCAAACACACCAGGGTCCAACTGTCCAGTAGTAGGAAACTTTGCTGTTTGGAGCATCTCACAAGCCTCAGCATGGGAAATCCTCCATAGGCACTTGAAGCCACCCCTCCATTTGTCAGTTATCATAGACACAAATTCCAGTGTGAGCAAACATCTGACATCAGCCTTAACTCAGGTATTGGATATCTCGAATACGCTGCTGCACGTTGGAACTGCCTTCTGCGTGGTACTGAATTGAACCCTAGCTTGTATTTTCCATTCCATCCTCACCCTACTGGTCCCCAAGCCCTGTTTGAAGGGAATTCTGGAGCATAACCCTCCATTCTGCCTTCCCCATAGTGAAATGAAGTGCCTGGTGAGTCTTCCCATGTTCCCCACTTGAGGATCAATCTGCTCAGCCCTCGAGGGTACCCCTATTTATAGGCTGCCCTGGCCACTAGAGCTGTGTCTGACAGAGCGTTAGCCCAGACCTAGTGTCAGCAACAAAGAGAGCAGTCCACATATCCAGCATGTGAGACCGGCCATGACCAAAGTCCATCATCTCCACCCATCCTTGGTATTCAGGCACCTGTCCCCAGACCTTTGCTGGAATTCCTGCCAATTGGGGAACCTAAAGTAGAATAGAGAATTCCTCCTTCCCCATGGCAGGAAACCGGGCTGTTCAGATGGTTATCCAATCCTCAAAGTGGGAGAAAGTTTCATGGCCAATGAGAACACGCCCAGGGTTGAGGGCCACCCTGGGCACAAACAAGCTTTTTGAACCTCAGCCTGAGTATGCTCTTAAAAATCCCTCTCAGTCATAGCACCAGAATCCCACATTGCAGGCCTGGTATGCCCCTAGATTCAAGTCCTAACCCTTGGGGAAATTTTCCAGGCATCCAGACCCAGAGCCCGTCTCTGGATGCCCTGTTTGGGGGCATCCCTAAAATGGAAGACAGCACACTTCCATTTCCCGAAAAAGCCACCCAACGTGGGTATCCGCCAGGATCCTTAGAGAGGAAAAAATCTACCATGGAACCATGAGGCCACACCTGCATTCCGAGGCCATACTGGACCCACAAGCCAGATACAAAAGCCTGTGCTACTGCCTTCGAGTCACCCGATTTATAGTTCCTGGAGAGCTGCTTCCAGGTCTATGCATTGGGCCTGTGATCACCTCGCCACTAACTCTAACCCAAGTTTGTGTTTGCAGACTTCTCTCCCAAAACCATGGCTCAGATGCCCTCCAGAAAGGGTTCGCTGGAGCCACGCCAGAGGACTGGGCCTACCTTCCCGAGAGAAAATGTGCCCGTCACAGTTGCCCAAACCCTCCAGATTAGGAGAAACCTGCAAAGCCCCTGAGACCACCCCAATATTGGAGGCTGTTCTGGATGCTAATGCGCAGTCTGAAACACCCTGATCACCTCCATCCTGTAAGACACCAAAGTCAATGGTCCTGGGTCAGAAGATTGAAACTGACATGCCCCTAGGACTTCACTGGAACCCTAGATTAGGGTGTCAGGCAACTATCCTCAGAGGCCTGTTCTGGGATACCAACTTATGACACAACATGGGGTCCCTGAGCCACACAACAGAAATCTCCTGTCTCCATACAGAATCCATGCACTTGGACCTGAGTCATACCCTCAGGGTAGATGAATCCTGCATTGCCCCTTAGCAACCAGCACTTTCTAAGAACTCCCTGGTAATAAAACAACTTCATGAGACTCCATGTCAACTCAAGGCCTTGATACTTCGACCCAGAACCACCAGAGTGAGCCTGCCATGTTCCTCAGCTGCAATGGTCAATGGAGGTGTGCTTTCCAGGCGTCTATACGGGAATGCTCTGCCACCCAAACTTGCCACATCTCCATGTGGATCTGTGTCTGACAGGGCCTTAGCCTTAGCCTTTCTCCCACTTTGAGGACTGGAGCAAACAAACCAGACTGACCCTGTCTGGTAGAAGGAAACCTTTCTCTTTGGAGCATCTAACATGCCCCAGGGTGGGAAATCTTCCATGGCATCTTGTTTCCACCCTTCGATTTGTCTGTCATCGTAGACACAAACTCCAGCATAAGCAAACATCTGACATCCACCCTTACTCAGGTGCTGGATATTCAAATCAGCCACTGCACACTGGAACTGCCCTTTTTTTGGCACTGAATTGAAAAAAAGCCTGTGTTTAGAATTCCATCCTCACCCTCCTGGTCTGCTCACCCTCTTGATAGGGAATTCTGGAGCCACAATGCAGCATTCTGCCTTCTCCATAGAAAGAAGAAATGCCTGGAGAGTCTGGACAGAAACTCCACATGAGTGGAGAAACTCAGCATTCGAGGGAACCCTGATTTATAGGCTGCCCTGGCCACAAGTGCTGTGTCTGACAGAGCCTGAGCCTGGACCTCGTGTCAGCCACCCAGAGGGGACCCCATATCCAGGAGACCTAGCCACCCAGGAGACCCCATATCCAGCATGTGAGACAAGCCTTTGCCCAGGGCCGTCATCTCTACCCATCCTTGGTATTCAGGCATCTGTCCCCAGAACTTGGCTGGAATCCCTGTCAATGGGGGAACCTGAAGCACAATAGAGAACTCCTCCTTCCCCATGGCAGGATCCCTGGCTTTTGGGATGGAAGTTCAAACCTCAGAGTGGAAGCCAGCTGCATGGCCAATGAGACTACACCCACTAATGAGGGCTGCCCAGAGCACAACCAGGCATATTGTCCCTCAGCCTGAGCATGCTTTCAAAGAAACGCTCTCAGTTGCACCTCCAGGATCCAGCACTAAAGGCCTGGTATGCCCCTAGACCCAAATCTTAACCCTTGGTGGGATTTGCTGGGCACCCAGTCTAAGAGCCCATCTCTGGAATCCCTGTTTAGGGACAACCCTAAGATGGAAAACAGCATGATACCCTTCCTCGAGAAAGGCACCAAACAATTGGGAGCCGCCAGGAACCTTGAGAGGAAAAATCTCCCATGGACCCAGGAGACCACACCTGCATTCCGAGGCCATCATGGAAATCAATCCAGATACAATAGCCTGTGCTACCACCTTTGAGTCCCTGATTTAAAGTTCCAGGTGTAATGCCCTCCAGGTCTATGCATTGGGCCTGTGATCTCGACATGACTAACCCTAAACCGAGCTTGTGTTTTCAGGTTTCTCTCCCAAAACCATGGCTCACATGCCCTCCAGGATGGGGTCTCTTGAGTCATACAACAGGACTGTGCCTGCCATCCCCAAGGAAACTGTGCCCGTCACAGTTGCCCAAACCCTCCCGAATTAGGAAAAACCTGCAAGGTTCCTGACACCACCCCAATATTGGAGGCCGCTCTGTATGCAAATACACATTCTGAAACACCCTGATCACCTTCATCCAGGTAGACACCCAAGTCAATGATCCTCAGTCAGAAGATTGAACCTGACATGTCCATAGCACCTCTTTGGAAACCCAGATTAGGTTTTCAGGCATTTGTCCTCATAGGCCTGTTCTGGAATACCAACTTATGATACAACATATGGTCCCTGGACCACACAACAGAACATGTCCTGTCCCATGAAGGAAACCGTGCTCTTTGACCTGTGCCAAATCCTCAGGGTAGATGAATCCTGCTTGGCACCTTAGCCACCAGCACATTCTAAGATCTCTCTGGTAACAAAATAGCATTGTGACCCATCTTCATGAGACTCCATGTCAAATCAAGACCTTGGTACTTCGCCTCAGAGACACGAGAATGAATCTGTGATGTTCCTCAACTGCAAAGGTCAACAGAGGTGTCCTTTCCAGGCTTCCATGTGGGAGTGCTCTGCTACCCAAAATTTCCACCTGGGGGACTCTGTAGCAAACAAACCAGACTGCCCCTGTCCCATAGAAGGAAACCTTGCTGTTTGGAGCATCTCACAAGCCTCAGCATGAGAAATCCTCCATGGCCTCTTGACGCCACACCTCTATTTGTCGTTCATCATAGACACAAACTCCAGCATGAGGAAACATCTGACATCTGCCCTTACTTAGGTGCTGGATATTCAAATAGGCCACTGCACACTGGGCCTGCCTTTTTCTTGGCATTGAATTTAACCGTAGCTTGGGTTTACAATTCCATCGTCACCCTAGTACTCCCCAAGCCCTCTTGATAGGGAATTCTGGAACCACAACGCAGCATTCTGACTTCCCCATAGAAAGAGAAGAGCCTGGTGAGTCTGCCCAGAAACTCCGCATGAGGATTCATTTGCTTCAGCCCTCGATGGAACCCCGATTTATAGGCACCCCTGGCCAAGAGTAGTGTGTCTTACAGGTCCTGAGCCCCGAACTAGTGTCAGCCACCAGGAGAGCGGGGCCCATGTCCAGCATGTGAGACCAGCCATGCCCAGGGCTGTCATCTCTACCATCCTTGTATTCAGACATCTGTCCCCAGACCTTTGCTGGAATCCCTGCCAATGGGGGAACCTTAAGAACAATGGAGAACTCCCCCTTCCCCAGGGCAGGAATCCTGGCTGATGAGATGGGTGACCAACCCTCAGAGTGGGAGCCAGCTGTATGGCCAATGAGACCACACCCACACATTAGGGCCGACCTGGGCACAAGCAGGCATTGTGGCCCTCAGCTTGAGCATGCTTTCAAACAAACACTCTCAGTTGCACCTCCAGGATCCCGCATTGCAGGCCTGGTACTCCCCTAGGCCAAAATCTTAACGCCTGGTGGGATTCTAGGTGCCCAGACCCAGAGTCTGCCTCTAGAATCCCTGTTTGGGGGCACTCCTAAAATGGAAAAGAGCACTCTTCACTTCCTCCAGAAAGCCACCAAACTATGGGGATACGCCAGGATTCTTAGAGAGGAAAAATCTCTCATGGACCCATGAGACCACACCTACATTCCGCGGCCATCCTGGACACACAATCCAGTTACAAAAGCCTGTACCACCGCCTTTGATTCACCCGATTTACAGTTCCTGACGAGCTGCCCTACAGGTCTATGCATTGGGCCTGCAATCACCTCACAACTAACCCAAACCTGAGTTTGTGTTTGCAGACTTCTCTCCCAAAACCATGGCTCTCATGCCTTCCAGGATTGGGTCTCTGGAACCACACCACAGGACTGTGCCTGTGATCCCCAAGGATATTGTGCCCGTCGCAGTTGCCCAAACCCTCCAGATTAGGAGAAACATGCAAGGTCCCTGAACCCACCCCAATATTGGAGGCCACTGTGGATGCAAATGCAGTTGAAAACACCTTGATCACCTCCATCCAGGCAGACACCCAAGTCAATGATCCTGAGTCAGATGATTGAACCTGACATGCCCCTAGGTCTTCATTGAACCCCTAGATTAGGTTTTCAGGCATCTCTCCTTTGAACCCTGTTCTGGAATACCAACTTAGGATACAACATGTGGTCCCTTAGCTGCACAATAGAATATCTCCTGTCCCCAGAAGGAAACCATGCCCTTCGACCTGTGCCAAGCCCTCAGGGTAGGAGAATCCTGTATGGCACCTTAGCCATCAGCATATTCTAAGATCTCCCTGGTAACAATCCAGCATTGTGACCCATCTACATGAGACTCCATGTCAACTCAAGGCCTTGATACTTCGCCCTGAAGTCACCAGAAAGAACCTGCCATGTTCCTCAGTTGCCATGCTCAATGGAATTGTGCTTTCCAGGCATTCATGTGAGAGTGCTCTGCTACCCAAAATTTTCACAATGGGGACCCTGGAGCAAACAAACCTGACTGTCCTTGTCCGGTAGAAGGAAACTTTCTGTTTGGAGCATCTCAAAAGCCCCAGAGTGGAAATCCTCCATGGCCTCTTGACATTACCTCTCCATTTTTCAGTCATCATAGACACAAACTCCAGCGTGAGGAAACATCTGACATCCGCTCTTACCAGTTGCTGGATATTCGATTCAACCACTGCACACTGGAACTTCCTTTTGGTTGACAGTGAATTCAACCATAGCTTGGGATTACAATTCCATCCTCATCCTCCTGGTCCACAAGCCCTCTTGATAGGGAATTCTGGAGCCACAATGCAGCATTCTGCCTTCCCCATAGAAGGCAAAAGGGCCTGGTAATTCTGCCTCAGAAACTACACATGAGGATCAATCTGCTTGGTGCTCGAGGGAACCCAGATTTATAGCTTGGCCTGGCCACTAGTGCTGTGTCTGACAGAGCCTGAGCCCCGACCTTGTGTCAGCCACCCAGATAGAGGGACCCATATCCAGCATGAGAGACTGGCCATGTACCAGGGCCGTCATCTCTACCTATTCTTGGTATTCAGGCATCTGTTTCCAGACTTTTACTGGAATCCCTACCAATGGGGGAACCTGAAGCACAAGAGAGAGCACCTACTTCCCCATGGCAGGAAACCTGGCTGCTGGGACGTGTGTCCAACCCACAAAGTGGGAGCCAGCTGCATGGCCAATGAGGCCATGCCCACTCCTGAGGGCCGCCCTGGGCAGAAACAGGCATTAAAATCCTCAGCCTAAGCATGCTTTCAACAATCCCTCTCATTTGCACCACCAGGATCCTGCATTGCAGACCTGGTACACCACTAGGCCCAAATTCTAAACCTTGGTGAGATTTTTCCAGGCGCCCAGAACAAGAGCCCAACTCTGCAATCCCTGTTATGGGGCACGCCTAAGATGGAAAACAGCACTCTTCCCTTCCCCCCAAAAAGCCACCAAACTATAGGGGACAGCCAGGATCCTTAGAGGGAAAAAGTATCCCATGGACCCATGAGACCATACCTGCATTTCGATGCCATCCTGGACACACAATCCACATAGAAAAGCCTGTGCTACCATCTTTCAGTCACC
The DNA here is from genome assembly GCF_030435805.1 of Mustela lutreola. Lineage (NCBI taxonomy): Eukaryota > Metazoa > Chordata > Mammalia > Carnivora > Mustelidae > Mustela > Mustela lutreola. The sequence continues at coordinate 167,544,315 of NC_081294.1, forward strand.
CTAATTACAGTTCTTGATGAGCTGACCTCCAGATATATGCATTGGGCCTGCAATCACTTCGCTACTAAAACTAAACCGAGTTTGTGTTTGCAGACTTCTCTCCTTAACCATGGCTCACATGCCCTCCAATGGGGTCTATGGAACCACACCACAGGAATGTGCCTGCCATCACAAGGAAACTGTGCCCGTCACAGGTGCCCAAACCTCCAGATTAGGAGAAACCTGCAAGGTCCTGAGCCCACGCCAATACTGGCGGCCACTCTGGACTAAAATGTGCATTCTGAAACACCCTGATCACCTACATCCAGACAGACAGGCAAGTCAATGGTCCTGAGTCAGAAAATTGAACGTGACATGCCTATAGGACTTCACTGGAACACTAGATTTGGTTTTCAGGCATCTGTCCTAATTACAGTTCCTGACAAGCTGCCCTCCAGGTCTAGGCATAGGCCTGCAATCACCTCGCCATTAACCCTAACCCAAAGTTGTGTTAACAGACGTCTCTCCCAAAACCATGGCTCACATGCCGTCCAGCATGGCATGTCTGGAGCCACACAACAGAACTGTGCTGCCATCACCAAGGAAATTGTTCCCATCACATAGCCCTAAACCTTCCAGATTAGGAGAAACTTGCAAGTCCCCTGAGCCCACCCCAATACTGGTGGCAACTCTGGAAGCAAAAGCATAGTCTGAAACAACCTGAACACCTACATCCAGGCAGACAGTCAAGTCATTGGTCCTGAGTCAGAAAATTGATCCTGACATGCCTCTAGGAACGCATTGGAACCCTACATTAATATTGCAGGCATCTGTCCTCAGGGGCCTTTTCTGGAATACCAACTTAGTATACAATATGTAGTCCCTGGGCCACACAATAGAACATGTCCTGTCCCCAGAAGGAAATTGTGCTCTTCGACCTATACCAAAAATTCAGGGTAGGAGAATCCTGCACAGCACCTTAGCCACCAGCACATTCTAAGATCTCCCTGGTAACAAACCAGCATTGTGACCCATCTTCATGAGATTCCATGTCAACTCAAAGCCTTTGCACTTTGCCCAAGAGCCACCAGAATGAACCTGCCATGTTTTTCAGCTGCAATGGTCAATAGAGGGGTGCTGTCCAGGCATCCATGCTGGAGAGCTCTTCTACCCAACTTCTCACATGGGGGACCTGGAGAAAACAAACCAGATTCCACCTGTCCAGTAGAAAGAAATATTGCTGTTTGGAGCATCTCACAAACCTCAGCATGGGAAATCCTCCATGGCCTCTTGATGCCACCCATCCATTTGTCGGTCCTCATAGACACAAACTCCAGTGTGAGCAAACATCTGACATCGTCCCTTACTCAGGTGCTGGATATCTCAAATAAGCCACTGCATATTTTAACTGCCTCTCGCTTGGCATTGATTTGAAGCATAGCTTATTTTACAATTTCATCCTCACCCTACTGGTCCTGAAGCCCTTTTGATAGGTTACTATGGAGCCACAGCGCAGCATTCTACCTTCCCCAAAGAAAGAAGAAATGCCTGGTGAGTCAGCCGAGAAATGCCACATAAGGATCAATCTGCTCAGCCCTAGAGGGAACCCCAATATATAGGGTGCCCTGGCCACTAGTGCTGTGTCTGATAGCATGAGCCCCAACCTAGTGTCAGCCATGCACAGAAAGGGCCCCATAACCAGTATGTGAGACCAACCATGATCCAAGTTCATCAACTCTACCCATCCTTGGTATTCAGGCATCTGTCCCCATAACTGCTGCAAACCCTACCAATGGAGGAATCTGAAGCACAACTGAGAATCCTTCCTTCCCCATAGAAGGAAACCTGGCTCTTGGGATGGGTGTCCAACCCTCAAGATGGAAGCCAGCTGCATGGCAACTGATACCACGCCCACTCATGAGGGCCACCCTCGGCACAAACAGGCATTGTGACCCTCAGCCTGAGCATGCTTTCAAACAAACCCTCTCAGTTGCACCACCAGGATCCCGTGCTGTAGGTCTGGTATGTCCCTAGGCCCAAATCCTAACACTTGGTTGGATTTTCCAGGCACCCTGACCCACAGCCCGTCTCTGAAATCCATGTTTTGGGGCACCACTAAGATGGAAAACATCACTCTTCCCTTCACCAAAAAAAGCCACCAAACTATAGGGAGGCATGAGGATCCTTAGAGAGGAAAAGTCTCCCATGGACCCATTAGACCACACCTGCATTCCGAGGCCATCCTGGACACACAATCCAGATGGAAAATCCTGTGCTACCGCTTTCCAGTAAACCTAATTACAGTTCCTGATGAGCTGGCCTATAGGTCTAGGCATATGGCCTGCAATCACCTTGCCACTAACCCAACCCGAACTTGTGTTTGCAGACTTCTCTCCCAAAACCATGGCTCACATGCCCTCCAGGATGGGGTCTCTGGAGCCACACCACAGGAATGTACCTGCCATCCCCAAGGAAACTGTGCCTATCACAGTTACCCAAACCTTCCAGATTAGGAGAAACTTGCAGGGCCCCTTAGCCCACACCAATATTGGCGGCCGCACTGGATGCAAAAGTGCAGTCTGAAACACCCTGATAATCTACATCCTGGCAGGCAGCCAACTCAATGATCCTGAGTCAGAAGATTGAACTTGACATACCCCTAAGACCTCATTGGAACCCAACATTAGGATTTCAGTCATCTTTCCTCAGGGGATTGTTCTGGAATCCCAAACTGTGATACAACAGGTGGACCCTGAGCCACACAACAGAACATCTCCTGTCCCCAGAAGGAAACTGTGCTCTTCGACCAGTGCCAAATCCTCAGGGTAGGAGAATCCTGCATGGCACCTTAGCCACCAGCACATTCTAAGATCTCCCTGGTAACAAACCAGCATTGTAGCCCATCTGCAAGATATTCCATGTCAACTCAAGGCCTTGGTCCTTCACCCCAGAGCCACCCAAATGAACCTGCCATGTTCCTCAGCAGCAATGGGCAATGGAGGTGTGCTTTCCAGGCTTCCATGTGGGAGAGCTCTGCTACCCAACTTTCCACAATGGAGACTGGATTAAACAGACCAGAATCCACCTGTCCATTAGAAGGAAACCGTGCTGTTTGGAGCATCTCACAAGCCTCAGCACAGGAAATCCTCCATGGCCTTTTGATGCCACCCTTCCATTTCTCGGTCATCATAGACACAAACTTCAAGGTGAGCAAACATCTGACGTCCACCCTTACTCAGGTGCTAGATATCTCAAATAAGCCACTGCACATTGGTACTGCCTTCTGCTTGGCACTAAATTAAACCATAGCTTCTGTTTAAAATTCCATTCTCACCCTATTGGTCCCCAAGCCCACTTGATAGGGAATTCTGGAGCCACAGGGCAGCATTCTGCCTTCACCATGGAAAAAAGAAGTGCCTGGTGAGTCTGCCCAGAAACCCTACATGAGGATCAATCTGCTCGGCCATCGAGGATACCCCTATTTAGGCTGCACTGGCCATTAGTGCTGTGTCTGTCAGAGCCTGAGTCCCTACCAGATATTGTCCACCCAGTGAGCACACCCCTTATTTAGCATGTGGAACCGGACATGGCCCCCATCCATCATCTCTATGCATCCTTGGTATTCAGTCAGCTGTCCTCAGAACTTTGCTGGGATCCCTTCCAATGGGGGAACCTGAAGCACAATAGAGAACTGTTCCTTCCCCATGGCAGGAAGCCTGGCTGTTGGGATGGTTGTCCAACCCTCAAAGTGGGAGCCAGCCTCATGGCCACTGAGACCACACTTGCTCCTCTGGGCTGCACTGGGCACAAACAGGCATTGTGACCCTCATCCTGAACATGCTCTCAAACAAGCCCTCTCAGTTGCATCACCAGGAGCCCGCTTTGCAGGCCTTGTACGCCCCTAGGCCCAAATCCTAACCCTTGGTGGGATTTTCCAGGGGCCCAGACCCAGAGCCCGTCTCTGGAATCCCTCTTTTGGGGGACCCCTATGATGAAAAACAGCATTCTTCCCTTCCCCAATAAAGCCACCAAACTATGGAGAGCCAACAGGATCCTTAGATTAAAAGTCTCCCATGGACCCATGAGACCACACCTGCATTCCGAGGCCATCCTGCACACACAGTCCATGTAAAAAAGCCTGTGCTTCTGCCTGCGAGTCACCCGATATACAGTTCCTGACAAGCTGCCCTCGAGTTCTACACATTGTGCCGGTGATCACCTCGCCACTAACCTTAAATTGAGTTTGTGTTTTCAGAATTCTCTCCCAAAACCATGGCTCACATTCCCTCCGGGATGGGGTCTCTGGAGCCATACCACAGTACTGGGCCTGCCATCCCCAAGGAAAATGTGCCCACCACTGTGGCCCAAATACTCCAGATTAGGATAAACTTGCAAAACCCCTGAGCCCATTCCACTTTTAGAGGCTGCTTTGGATGCAAATGCATAGTCTGAAACACCCTGATCACCTCCATCCAGGAAGATACCCAAATCAATGCTCCTGAGTAAGAAGATTGAACCTGACATGCCCCTAGGTCCTTATTGGAACCCTAGATTAGGTTTTCAGGCCTCTGTCCTCAGAGGACTCTTTTGGAACACCACCTTATGACACAACATATGGTCCCTGGGCCACACAACAGAATATCTCCTGTCCCCAGAAGGAAACCGTGCTCTTGGACCTGTGCCAAACCTTCAGGTTTGGAGAATCCAGCACAGTGTGTTAGACACCAGCACATTCTAAGATCTCCCTGGTATCAAATCTGCACTGTGACCCATGTGCAAGAGATTCCGAGTCAAAGCAAGGCCTTGGTAATTCGCCAAGAGCCACCAGAATGAACCTGCCATGTTCTTCAGCTACAATGGTCAATGGAGCTGTGCTTTCCTGGCATCAATGAAGGAGAGCTCTACTACCCAAACTTTCCACACGAGGGACCCCGGAGCAAACAAACCACACTCCACCTGTCCAATAGAAGGAACCCTTTCTATTTCGAGCATCTCACAATCCTCAGGGTGGGAAATCCTCCATGATCTCTTGATGTCACCTCTCCATTTGTCGGTCATCATAGACACAAATTCCAGTGTGAGCAAAGGTCTGACATCCGTGCTTACTCCGGTGTTGGATATCTCAAATAAGCCGCTGCACACTGGACCTGTCTTCTGCTTGGCACTGAATTTAACCATAGCTTGTGTTTACAATTCCATCCTCACCACTGTTCTGCAAGCACACTTGATAGGGAATTCTGGAGCAACGACACAGAAATCTGCCTTCCCCGTAGAAAGAAGAAGTGCCTGGTGAGTCTGCCCAAAAACCCAACATGAGGATCAATTTGCTCGGCCCTCGAGGGCACCCTGATTTATAGGCTGCCTTGGCCTCTAGTGCTGTGTCTGACAGAGCCTAAGCCCCGGCCTCATGTCAGCCACTCTGATAGCGGGGACCATATCCAAAATGTGAGACTGGCCATGGCCCAAGTCCATCCTCTCTACCCATCCTTGGTATTCAGGCATCTGTCCCCAGACCTTTGCTGGAATCTCTGACAATGGGGGGCCCTGAAGTACAAGAGAGAACTGCCTCTTCCCCATGGCAGGAAACATGGCTTTTGAGATGGGTGTCCAACCCTCAGAGTGGGAGCCAGCTGCATGGCCAATGAGACCATGCCTACACTTGAAGGCCGCCCTGGGCACAAACAGGCATTGTGACTCAGCCTGAGCATGCTTTCAAACAAGCTGTCTCAGTTGCACCACCAGGATCCCGCATTGCAGGCCTGGGACGCCCCTAGGCCCAAATCCTAACCCTTGATGGGATTTTCCAAGCACTCAGACCCAGAGCCCATCTCTGGAATCCCGGTTTGGGGGCACCTTTAAGATGTAAAACAACACACTTCCCTTCCCTGAAGAAGGCACCCAAATTTGTTAGCCATCAAGATCCTTAGAGAGGAGAAATCTCCCATGGAGCCATGAGAACACACCTGCACTCTGAGGCCATCCTGGACACACAATCCAGATAGAAAAGCCTGTGATTCCACCTTCGAGTCCCCCTAATTACATTTCCTGAGGAGCTGCCGGTCAGGTGTTCGCATTGGGTCTGCAATCACCTCGCCACTAAACCTAAACCAAGTTTATGTTTGCAGACTTCTCACCCAAAACCATGGCTCACATGCCCACCAGGATGGGGTCTCTGTAGTCACAGCACAGGACTGTGCCTGCCATCCCCAAGGAAACTGGGCCCACCACCTATCTTCTGCTTGGCACTGAATTTAACCATAGCTTGTGTTTACAATTCCATCCTCACCACTGTTCTGCAAGCCCTCTTGATAGGGAATTCTGGAGCCACAACGCAGCATTCTGCCTTCCCCATAGAAAGAAGTGCTTGCTGAGTCTTCCCAAAAACTACACATGAGGATCAATCTGCTCGGCCCTAGAGGGTACCCGATTTATAGGCTTCCTTGGCCACTAGTGCTGTTTCTGAGAGATCCTGAGCCCTGGCCTCATGTCATTTACCCAGATAGCGGGGCCCATATCCAGAATCTGAGACCCGCCATGGCCCAAGTCCATCCTCTCTATATATCCTTGGTATTCAAGCATCTGTTCCCTGATCGTTGCTGGAATCCCCAACAATGGGGGAACCGGGAGCACAATAGAGAATGCCTCCTTCCAGATGGCCCATTACCTGGATGTTGGGATGGGTTTCCAAACCTCAGAGTGGAAGCAGCTGCAAGGCCAATGAGACTGCACCTACTCACGAGGGCCACCCTGGGCATAAAAATGCATTGTGACCGACAGCCTGAGCATGCTTTCAAATAAACACTTTCAGTTGCACCTCCTGGATCCCGCATGCAGGCCCGGTATGCCTCTAGGCCCAAATCTAAACCCTTGGTGGGAATTTACAGGCACCCAGACCCAGAGCCCGTCTCTGGAATCCCTGTTTTGGGGCACCCCTAAGATGAAAAACAGCAATCTTCTCTTCCGCTAAAATGCCACCAAACTCTTGGGAGGCGTCAGGAACCTTGAGAGGAAAAATCTCCCATGGACCCATGAGACCACACCTGCATTCTGAGCCCATTGTGGAAACACAATCCAGACACAAACACTTGTGCCATCACCTTCGAGTCACCTGATTTACATTTCCTGATGATCTGCCCTCTAGATTTATTATTGGGCCTGCGATCACTCCTCCTCTATCGATAATCCGAGTATGTGTTTGCAGACTTCTCTCCCAAAACCATGGCTCACATGCCCTCCAGGATGGGGTCTCTTTAGCAACACCACAGGACTGTGCCTGCCATCCCCAAGGAAACTGGGCCCATCACAGTTGCCCAAACCATCCAGATTAGGAAAACCTGCAAGGTCCCTGAGCCGACACCAATAATGGTGGCCGCTCTGGACGCAAATGTGCAGTCAGAAACATCCTGATCACCTACATCTAGGCAGACACCCAAGTCAATGGTCCTGAGTCAGAAGATTGAACCTAACATGCCCCTAGGACCTTTCGAACCCTAGTTTAGGTTTTTAGGCATCTGTACTCAGAGGCCTGTTCTGGAATACCAATTTATGATACAACATGTGTTCCCTGAGCCCCACAGCAGAACATATACTGTCCCCCGACAGAAACCATGTTCTTGGACCTGTGTCAAACCCTCAGGGTATATGAATCCTGCACAAGCCCTTAGTCAACAGCACATTCTAAGATATCCCTGGTAACAAACCAGCATTGTGACCCATCATCATGAGACTCCATGTCAAATCAAGGCCTTGGTACTTTGCCCCAGAGACACCAGATGAACCTGCCATATTCCTCAGCTGCAAAGGTCAATGGAGGTGTGCATCCAGGCATCCATGCAGGAGTGCTCTACTAACCAAACTTTCCACATGGGTAACGCTGGTGCAAACAAACCACACTCCCCCTGTCCAGTAGAAGGAAACCTTGGTGTTTGGAGCATCTCACAAGCCCCAGCGTGGGAAATCTTCCATGGCCTCTTGACGCCACCCTTCATTTGTCCGTCTACATAGACACAAACTCCAGAGTGAGCAAGCATCTGACATCCGCCCTTACTCAGGTGCTGGATATTTGAATCAGCCACTGTACACTGGAACTGCCTTTCGCTTGGCACTAAATTAAAGGAGCTTGTGTTTACAATTCCATCCTAACCCTACTGGTCTGCTCGCCCTCTTAATAGGGAATTCTGGAGCCACAACTCAGCATTCTGCCTTCCCCATAGAAAGAAGAAGGGCCTGGTGAATCTGCCCAGAAATTCCCCATGAAGATCAATCTACTTGGCCCTCGAGGAAACCCCGATTTATACTTTGCCTGGACAATAGTGATGTTTCTGACAGAGGCTGAGCCCTGACCTTGTGTCAGCCACCCAGCGTGTGAGGTCCTTATCCAGCATGTGAGAACGGCCATCGCCCAGGGCCATCATCTCTACCCATCCTTGGTATTCAGGCATCTGTACCAGACATTTGCTGGAATCCCTACCAATGGGGGAACCTGAAGCAAAATAGAGATCTCCGCCTTCCCCATGGCAGGAAACCTGGCTGTTGAGATGGGTGTCTAACCCTCACTGGGGAGCCAGCTGCATGGCCAATGAGACCACAACCACTCCTGAGGGCCGCCCTGGGCACAAGCAAGCATTGTGACCCTCAGCTTGAGCATGCTTTCAAGCAAACGCTCTCAGGTGCACCTCCAGATTCCCGCATTGCATGCCTGGTATGCCCCTATGCTCAAATCCTAACCCTTGGTGGGATTTTACAGGCACACATACCCAGAGCCCTTCACTGGAATCCCTGATGAGGGCACCCCTCAGATCGAAAACAGCACTCTTTTCTTCCCTGAGAAAGCCATCAAACTATTGGGAGCTGACAGGATCCATCAGAGGAAAAACCTCCCATGGACCCATGAGACCACACCTCCATTCTGAGGCCATCGTGGATACACAATCCAAGTACAATAGCCTGTGCTACACACTTCGAGTCACCTGATTTACAGTTCCTGACGTGCTGCCCTCTAGGTCTATGCATTGGGCCTGCGATCACCTCACCACTAAGCCTAAACCAAATTTCTGTTTGCAGACTTCTCTCCCAAAACCATGGCTCACATGCCCACCAGGATGGGTTCTCTGGAGTCACACCACAGGACTGTGCCTGCCATCCCCAAGGAAACTGTGCCCATCACAGTTGCCCAAACCCTCCAGATTAGGAGGACCTGCAAGGCTCATGAGCCCACCCCAATATTGGAGGCCGCTCGGGATTCAAATGCACAGTCTGAAACACCCTGATCACCTCCTTCCAGGCAGACACCAAAGTCAATGATCCTGAGTCAGATGATTGAATCTGACATGTCCCCACTACCTCATTGGAAGCCTAGATTGGCTTTTCAGGCATCTGTCCTCAGAGTCCTCTTCTGGAATACCAACTTATGTTACAACATATGGTCCCTAAGCCCCACAACAGAACATCTCCTGTCGCCAGATGGAAGCCGTGCTCTTGGACCTGTGTCAAACCTTCAGAGTATATGAATACTGCACAGCCCCTTAGCCACCAGAACATTCTAAGAACTTCCTGGTAACAAACCAGCGTTGTGACCCATCTTCATGAGACTCCATATCAACTCCTGGCCTTGGTACTTTGCCCCAAGCCAGCAGAACGAACCTGCCATGTTCCTCAGCTGCAATGGTCAATGGAGGTATGTATTCCAGGCATCCATGAGGTAGTTCTCTGCTACCCAAACATTCCACATGGGGGATCCTGGAGCAAACAAACCAGACTGCCACTCTCCGGTAGAACGAAACCTTGCTGCTTAGAGCATCTCACAAGCCCCAGCGTGGTAAATCCTCCATGGCCTCTTGATGCCACCCCTCCACTTGTCGGTCATCATAGACAAACTACAGCATGAGCAAACATCTGACGTCTGCCCTTACTCAGGTGCTGGATATTGCAATCAGCTGCTGCACACTGGAATTGCCTTTCATTTGACTGAATTTAACCTTATATTGGGTTTACAATTCCATCCTCACCCTCCTGGTCCACAAGCCCTCTTGAGAGGGAATTCTGGAGCCACAACGCAATATTCTGCCTTCCCCATAGAAAGAAAAAGGGCCCGGTGAACTGCCCAGAAACCCCACCTGAGGATCAATCTGCTAGGCCCTAGAGGTAACACTGATTTATAGGCTGCCCTGGCCATTAGTGCTGTGTCTGACAGATCCTGAGCCCCGACCTCTTGTCAGCCACTCAGAGGGCGGAGACAATATCCAGTATGTGAGACTGGCCATGGCCAATGGATAACATCACTAACCATCCTTGGTATTCAGGCATCTGTCCCATACCTTTGCTGGAATCCCTACCAATGGGGAAACCTGAAGCAAAATAGAGAAATCCTTCTTCCCCGTGGCAGGAATCCTGGCTTTTGGGATTGATGTCCGACCCTCAGAATGGGAGCCAGCTGCATGGCAAATGAGACTACGCCCACTCCTGAGGGTCACCCTGGGCAGAAGCAGGCATTGTGACCCTCAGTCTGAGCATGCTTTCAAACAAACGCTCTGAGTTGCACCTCCAAGATCCTGCATTGCAGGCCTGGTATGTCCCTACGCCCAAATCCTAACCCTTGGTGTGATTTCCCTGGCGCCCATACCCAGAGCCTGTCACTGGAATCCCTGTTTGGGCACACCCTTAAGATGGAAAACATCACTCTTCCCTACCCCGAGAAAGGCACCAAAGTATTGTGAGCCTCCAGGATCCTTAGAGGAAAAATTTCCCATGGACCCATGAGACCGCAGCTGCATTCTGAGGCCATCATGGACACACAATTCAGATACAATAGCCTGTGCTACCGCCTTCGAGTCACCTGATTTACAGTTCCAGACGAGCTGCCATCCATGTTTACCCATTGGGCCTGTGATCACCTCACCATTAACCCTAACCTGAGTTTGGGTTTGAGACTTCTCTCCCAAAACCATGGCTCACATGCCCTCCAGGATGGGGTCTCTGGAGCCACACCACAGGACTGTGCCTTCCATTCCAAAAATACTGTGTCCGTCACAGTTGCCCCAAACCTCCAGATTAGGAGAACCTGCAATTCCCCTGAGCCCAGCCCAATACGGGAGGCTGCTCTGGAAGCAAATGTGCATTCGACACCCTGATCACCTCCATCCAGGTAGACACCCAGTCAATGATCCTGAGTCAGAAGATTGAACCTGACATGCCCCTAGGACCTCATATAAACCCTAGATTAGGGTTTTAGTCATCTGGCCTCAGAGGCCTGTTCTGGAATACGAATATGTTACAACATATGGCCGCTAAGCCCCATAATAGAATATTTCCTCTCCCCAGAAGGAATCCTTGCTCATGGACCTGTGTCAAACCCTCAGGGTAGAAGATTACTGAACGGCCCCTTAGCCACCAGCACATTCTAAGATCTCCCTGGTAAAAAACCACCATTGTTCCCCATGTTCTTGAGATTCCATGTCAAATCAAGCCCTTGGTACTTCACCCCAGAGCCACCAGAATGAACCTGTCATGTTCCTAAGCTGCATGTTCCTAACCTGGACATTCCTATGCAGGCATCCATGCAGAAGTGCTCTACTACCCAGTCTTTCCACATGGGGCACCCTGGAGCAAACAAACCAGAATGGCCCTTTCCAGTAGAAGGCAACATTCTGTCTGGAGCAGCTCACAAGCCCCAGCATAAGAAATCCTCCATGGCCTCTTGACACTATGCCTGCATTTGTTGGTCATCATAGCCTGAGCAAACTCCAGCATGAACAAACATCTGACACCCATCCTAACTCAGGTGTTGGATTTTCGATTCAAACGCTGCACACTGCAACTGCCTTTCTCTTGACACTGAATTAAACCATAGACTGGATTTACAATTCCATCCTCACCCTCCTGGTCCACAAGCGCTCTTGAGAGAGAATTCTGGAATCACAACACAATATTCTGCCTACCCCATAGAAAGAAAAAGGGCCTGGTGAGTCCACCCAGAAACTCCACATAAGGATCAATCTGCTCAGTGCTCGAGGGAACCCCGATTTATAGGCTGCCCCAGGCACTAGTGTTGTGTCTGACAGAGCATGATCCAAGAATAGTGTCAGCCACCCAGAGATCAGGGCCCATATCTAGCATGTGAGACTGGCCATGGCCCAAGTCTGTCTTCTGTAACCATCCTTGGTTTTCAGGCATCTGTCCCCAGATCTTTGCTGGAATCCCTGCCAATGGGGGAATCTGAAGCACAATCGAGAATTCCTCCTTCTCCATGGCAGGAGTCCTGGAAGTTGGGATGGGTGTCCAACCATCAGAGTGGGAGCCAGATGCATGGCCAATGAGACCACACTCACTCCTGAGGCTGCACTACGCACAAGCAGACATTGTGACCCTCAGCCTGAGCATGCTTTCAAACAAGCCCTCTCAATTGTACCTCGAGGATCCTGCATTGTAGGCCTGGTACTCTGCTAGCCCCAAATCTTAAATGTTGGTGGGATTTTCCAGGCACCCAGACCCAGAGCCCGTCTCTGGAATCCTTGTGTTGTCACACCCCTAACATAGAAAATACCACTCTTCCTTTCCCCAAAAAAGCCACCAAACTATTGGGAGCCACCTGGATCCTTAGAGAGGAAAAATCTCCCATGGACCCATGAGAGCAAGCCTACATTCCGAGGCCATCCTGGACACACAGTCCAGATAAAAAAGCCTGTGAAACCACTTTCAAGTCACTCGGTTTGCAGTTCCTGACGAGCTGCCCTCCAGGTCTATGCATTGGGCCTGCGATCACCTCGCCACTAGCAATAACCCAAGTTTGTGTTTGCAGACTTCTCTCCCAAAACCATGGTTCACATGCCCTCCAGGTGGGGGTCTCTGGAGTCACACCACAGCACTATGGCGCCTTCCCCAAGGAAAGTATTCCCGTCACAGTTGCTCAAACCCTCCAGATTAGGAGAAACCTGCAAGGCCCCTGAGCCCATCCTAATACTGGAGGCCGCTCTGGACACAAATGCGCAGTCTGAAACACCCTTATCACCTCCATCCAGACAGACACCCAAGTATATCATCCTGAGTCAGAAGATTGAACCTGACATGCCCCAAGGACTTTATTGGACCCCTAGATTAGTTTTTCAGTCATCTGTCTTCAGAGGTCTGTTCTGGAGTACCTACTTTTGATACAACATGTGGTCACTGAGCCCCACAACAGAAGATCTCCTGTACCCAGACGGAATCTGTACTCTTGGACCTGTGTCAAACCCTCAGGGTAGATGAATCCCGCACGGCCCCTTAGCCACCAGAACATTCTAAGATCTCCCTGGTAACAAACCAGCATTGTTGCCCATGTTCATGAGATTCCACATCAAATCAAGTCTTTGGTACATCGCCCGAGAGCCACCAGAATGAACCAGCCATGTTCCTAACCTGCAATGGTCAGTGGACGTGTGCTTTCCAGGCATCCATGCGGGAGTGCTCCGCTACCCAATCTTTCCACATGGGGGAACCTGGAGCAAACAAACCAGACTGGCCCTGTCCGGTAGAAGGAAACCTTCTGTTGGTAGCATCTCACAAGCCCCAGCGTGGGAAATTCTCCATGGCCTCTTGACACCACCCCTCCATTTCTCGGTCATCATAGACACAAACTCCAGCATGAGCAAGCATCTGACATCCGCCCTTACTCAGGTGCTGGATTTACTATTCACCCACTGCACACTGGAACTGCCTATTGCTTGGCACTGAATTTAACCATAGATTGGGTTTATAATTTCATTCTCACCCTCCTGTTCTGCAAGCTCCCTTGATAGGGAATTCTGGAGCCACAAAGCAACATTCTGCCTTCCCCATAGAAAGAAAAAAAGCCTGGTGAGTCTGCCCAGAAACTCCACATGAGGATCAATCTGCTCAATGCTCGAGGGAATCACGATTTATAGGCTGCCCTGGGCACTAGTGCTGTGTCTGACAGAGCCGGTGCCAAGACGTAGTGTCAGCCTCCCAGAGATCGGGGCCCATATCCAGCATGTGACACTGGCCATGGCCCAAGTCTGTCATATCTACCCATCTTTGGTATTCAGGCATCTGTCCCCAGACCTTTGCTGGAATCCCGGCCAATGTGGAAACCTGAAGCACAATAGAGACTCCTCCTTCCCCATGGTAGGAATCCTAGCTGTTGGCATGGCTATCCAACCCTTAAAGTGGGAGACAGCTGCATGGCCAGTGAGACCACGCCCAATCATGCGGGGCAGCCTGGGCACAAGCAGGCATTGTGACTCTCTGCCTGAGCATGCTTTCAAACAAACGCTCAGTTGCACTGTCAGGATCCTGCATTGCAGGCCTGCTACACCCCTAGGCCCAAATGCTAACACATGGTGGGATTTTCCAGTGGCACAGACCCAGTCGTTTCTCTTGAATCCCTGTCCTGGGGCACCCCTAAGATGGAAAATAGCACTCTTCCCTTCCGCGAAAAAGCCATCAAACTATTGGGAGCCACCAGGATACTTAGGAAAAATATCCCATGGATCCATGATAACACACCAGCATTCTGAGGCTATCCTGGACACACAATCCAGATATAAAAGCTTGTGCTTCTTCCTCCGAGTCACCCGAATTACAGTTGCTGATGAGCAGCCCTCCAGATCTACTCATTGCCCTCTGAAAATCCTGAAACTAACCATAACCCGAGTTTGGGTTTGTAGACTTCTCTCCCAAAACCATGGCTCACATGCCCTCCAGGATGGGGTCTGGAGCCACACCACAGGACTGTCCCTGCCATTCCCAAGGAAACGTTGCCCTTTACATTTACCCACACCCTCCAGATTAGGAGAAACCTGCAAGGCCCCTGATCACACCCCACTGTTGGAGCCTCCTCTGGATGCAGATGTGCAGTCTGAAATACCCAGATCACCTACATCCAGGCAGACAGCCATGTAAATGGTCCTGTGTGAGAAGATTGAACCTGACATGCCCCTAGGACCTATTGGAACCCTAGATTAGGTTTTCAGGCATCTGCCCTCGGAGGACTGTTCTGGAAAACCAACTTATGATACAACATGTGGACCCTGAGCCACACAACCGAACATCTCCTGTCCCCAGAAGGAAACTGTGCTCTTCAACTTGTACCAAACCTTCAGGGTAGGAGAATCCTGCATGGCCCCTTAGCCACCAGCACATTCTAAGATTTCCCTGGTAAAACTTGCATTGGGACCAATCTGCAAGAGATTCCATGTAAACTAAGGTCTTGGTACTTCGCCCAAGAGCAACCAGAATGAACCTTCCATGTTCTTCAGCGACAATGGGGAATGGAGGAGTGCTTTCCAGGCATCCATACGGGAGTGCTCTGATAACCAAAATTTCCACATGGGGGACCCCATAGCAAACATACCAGACTAGACATGTCCAGTAGAAGGAAACCTTGCTGTTTGGAGCATCTCACAAGCCTCAGCATGGGAAATCCTCCATGGCTCTTGACACCACTTCTCCATATGTCGGTCATTATAGACACATAATCCAGTGTGAGCAAACATCTTTCATCCACCCTTACTCAGGTGCTGGATGTCTCGAGTGAGCTGCTTAACATTGGAACTGCCTTCTGCTTGGAACTGAATCTAACCATAGCTTGTGTTAACAATTCCATCATCACCCTACTGGTCCCCTAGCCCTCTAGATAGGGAATACTGGAGCCACAATACAGCATTCTGACTTCCCCATAGAAAGAAGAAGTGCCTGGTGAGACTGTCCAAAAACCCCACATGTGGATCATCTGCTCAGCCCATGCAGATCCCCGATTTATAGGCTTCCCAGGCCACTAGTTCTGTTTCTGACAAGGCCTGAGCACTGACCTCGTGTCAGCCAACCAGAGATCGGGGACCATATCCAGCATGTGAGACCGGCCATAGCCCAATCCGTCCTCTCTACCCATCCTTGGTATTCGGCCATCTGTCCCCAGAACTTTGCTGGAATCTCTGCCAATGGTGGATCCTGAAGCCCAATAGAGAACTGCTCCTTCCCCATGGCAGGAAAACTAGCCTTTGGATGGGTGTCCAACCATCAGAGAGGGAGCCAGCTGCATGGGCAATGAGACCATGCCCACTCCTGAAGGGCGCCCAGGAACAAACATGCATTGTGACCCTCAGAATGAGCATGCTTTCAAACAAGACTTCTCTATTGCACCACCAGGATCCCACATTGCAGGCCAAGTACGCCCCAAGGCCCAAATCTTAACCCTTCGTGGGAAATTCTTGGTGCCCAGACCCAGAGCCCGTCTGTTTTGAGACCTGATTTGAGGCACCCCTAAGATAAAAAACTGCACTCTTTCCTTCCCCGAAAAAGCTATTAAACAATTGGGAGCCACCAGGATCCTTCGAGAGGAAAAATCTAGCATGGACCCTTGAGACCACTCCTGCATTCTGAGGCCATCCTGGAGAAAGAATGCAGATAGAAAAGCCTGTGCTACTGCCATCTAATCACCCTAATTACAGTTCCTGACAAGCTGCCCTCCTGGTCGATGCACTGGGCCTGCGATCACTGCACCACTAAGCCTAATCTGAGCTTTCATTTGCAGAATTCTCTCCCAAAACCATGGCTCGTGTGCCTTCCAGGATGGGGTATCTGGAGGCACTCCAGAGGACTGTGCCTGCCATCCCCAAGGAAACTTTTCCCATCACAGTTGCCTAAATCCTACATATTAGGAGAAACCTGCAAGGCCCCTGAGCCTACCCCAATAATGGAAGTGGCTCTCGATGCAAATGCATGGTATAAAACACCCTGATCACCTACATCCAGGCAGACACTCAAGCCAATGGTCCTGAGACAGAAAATTGAACCTGACATGCCCCTAGGACATCATTAGAACCCTAGATTAGGTTTCAGGCATCTGTGCTCAGAGGCCTGTTTTGGAATACCAAGTTAGGATACAACATGTGAACCCTGAGGCACAGAGCAGAACATACTTGGCCCCAGAAGGAAACCGCACACTTCGACCTGTACCAAACCCTCAGGGTAGGAGAATCCTGCATGGCACCTTAGCCAACAGCACATTCTAAGATCTCCCTGGTAACAAACCAGCACTGTGACCCATGGGAAAGAGATTCCATGTCAACTCAAGGGCTTGGTACTTCGCCCAAGAGCCACCAGAATGAACCTTCCACGTTCTTCAGCTGCAATGGTCAATGGAGGAGTGCTTTCCAGGCATCCATGCGGGAGAGCTCTGTTATCCAAACTTTCCACATGGGGGACACCAGAGCAAAAAACTAGACTCCACCTGTCCGGTAGAAGGAAACCTTGCTATTTGGAGCATCTCAAAAGACTCAGCGTGGGAAATCCTCCATGGCCTTTTGACACCACCTCTCCATTTCTCGGTCATCATAGACACAAACTCCAGTGTGAGCAAACGTCTGACATCCGGCTTTACTCAGGTGCTGGATGTCTCGAATAAGGCGCTGCACATTGGAATAGCTTCCGCTTGGCACTGAATTTAACCATAACTTGTGTTTACAATACCATCCTCACCCGACTGGTACCCAAGCCCTCTTGGTAGGGAATTCTGGAGACACAACACAGCACTCTGCCTTCCCCATAGAAAGAGGAAGTGCCTGGTGAGCCTTCCCAAAAACCCCACATGAGGAAAAATCTCCTCAGCCCTCGAGGGAACCCGAATTTATAGGCTACCCTGGCCACTAGTGCTGTACCTGAAAGAGCTTGAGCCCCAGCCTCCTGTCAGCCTCCCAGTGAGTGGACCCCATGTCCAACATGTGAGACTGGCCATGGCCCAAGTCCGTCCTTTCTACCTATCCTTGGTATTCAGTCATAGTCCCCAGACCTTTGCTGGAATCCCTGACAATGGCAAACCTGAAGCACAAAAGAGAACTCCTCCTTCACCATGGCAGGTAACTGGACTGTTGGGATGGGTGAGCAACCCTCAGAGTGGGAGCCAGCTACATGGCCAATGAGAACATGCCCACTCTTGAGGGCTGCCCTGGGCACAAACAGGGATTGTGACCCTCAATCTGAGCATGCTTTCAAACAAGCCCTCTCAGTTGTACCACCAGAATCCCGCATTGCAGGCCTGGGACACCCCTAGGCCCAAATCCTAACCCTTGGTGGGATTTTGCAAGTGCTCAGATCCAGAGCATATCTCTGGAATCCCTGTTTTGGGGCACCCCTAAGATGGAAAACAGCATGTGTCCCTTCCCCAAAAAAGCCACCAAACTTTTGGGAGTCGCCAGGATCCTTGAGAGGAAAAATCTCCCATGGACCCATGAGATCACAACTGCATTCCGAGGCCATCCTGGATACTCGATCCAGATACAAAAGCCTGTTCTTCTGCCTTCGAGTCACCTAATTACAGTTCCTGACAAGCTGCCTTAAAGGTCTATGCATTGGGCCTGTGGTCACCTCCCCAATAACCCTATCCTGAATTTGTGTTTGCAGACTACTCTCCCAAAACAATGGCTCATATGTCATCCAGGACGGGGTCTATGGAGCCACACCACAGGACTGGGCATGCCATCCCCATGGAAACTGCCCTGGTGATGGGCAATTGGACAACCCAAACTCTCGTTAAGACTGGTGGCCTAGGGGCATGGCCAGCCCCATAAGCAGGCTCTTGGTCCATCCTCTGAGACGACTTACTTGAGGACAGGGTCACACTGAGTGTCACAAAGCGTGTTTGAGCCATCGAGGCCCTCAACATGGGTGGGACCTCATGGGCCACACTGGTTTCTCCTACACTGAACATTGGACAACATGCCAACCAAAAGGTTTCTGGCCATGGAAAAGGAGGAGTTCTGATTTCTACAACATGTTCACCCCTCTACAGTGATTGGAGATAAGCTCTAAGTTCTATAGCCTGAAAACTGAGGTTGGGAAGTGATGCCGACCTAAGGCCATGGCGGGTTGAGTGTCTTGTGGGCCAGGGTTGAGGGCTTGTGGGCCAAGAGTGTGAGGACGAAAATCTGAGAACACAAGCGAGGCTTAGGTTTTGAGGCGAGGGCCCAGCAGGCACCCTCTGCAGAGATGATTCGAGATCGTGCACCTGAAGCCAGGGCGAGGATCAGACGTTGGCTCAGGTTGGAGTTTCTGTCCATGACATCCCCTTCATGAAGGGGAGGGTCTCACGAGGCCATGGAGGTTTTCCCATCATGGGAGTTGTGAGATGCTCCAAACCGCAATGATTCCTTCTGTGTGACAGTTGAGACCTGTTGGATGGCTCCAGGACGACCCATAAGGAAGTTCTCCAGAGCAGGGTTCTAAGGATGGATGCCTGTGCAGCCCACCTCCCATTCCAGTTGTCTCCTAGTGACAATGCTAGTTCGATCTGCTGGCTCTGGGTGAGCAACTGAGGGGGCTGAGTTGAAATGGACTCTCCTGAGGATGGGCCATAATGTGTGTTAGTGTCCATGGAGACCTTGGAATAGGGCGGTAGATCCAGGGACATGAAGAATATTCATACCGGGAGGTTTTGGCAGAGCTCCAAGGAGTTCCTTTCCTATGTGGAGACGAGAGTTGTTTTGATGAGTGCCTAAAGAATCTCCCATATACTGATATTGGAAACCAGGCCTCGGAGGAGAGATGCTGGGAAACAAAAGCAATGGATCTGGTTAGGGCTTAGGTGCCTATCCAGTTCAATCTTCTTCTCTGGGGATAACTGTCTACGTGTCGGAAGGGAGGTAGTTGTTCAGCTTGTGTCAGATCTCCCCTGTTATTTTGGATGGTCTACAATATTGCAATGGCCTTGGGGACATGGGAGGTTTCTCCTAATCTGTAGGGTATGGCCAATGGAATGTGCAGAATTCCCCTGGAGAGGTCAGGCACAGTCCTGAGGTGTGGCTCTAGAGGCACCAGCCTGGAGGGTGTGTGGGCCAGGACAGTGGGGGCAGAAGTCTGAAAACACAAACTCGGCTTAGGATTTGGGACATAGGTATGGCAGGCCTGATCTACAGACCATGAGAAGAACTCTTCGGGATATGAACAAAGGGTGAGTGTGAGGTGATTGCTCAGCTTTTGTCTCTGCATTTGTGTCAACAATGTGGGTGGAATGTCAGCATGGCCTCATGGGCCATGGATGGGTTTCCTTCTCTGGGGATTTGGCACAATCCCAAGAGTTTGGGTACAGTCTGTGGGATGGGAGGAGTCCTTTCTGTTTTTTAACCTCATGTGTCCCACCAAAAGAGGGATTCCAGAGCAGAGCCCTTCGGAGGGGCAATTGGATAACCCCACCTCTGGTTAAGTTTGGTGCCTGGGGTCATGACAAGCCCCATATGCAGACTATTGGTCCAACCTCTGATCAGCCTTCCTTGAGGACAGGGATGATGCTGAGGGTCACAATGCGTATTTGTGCCCAATGAGGCCCTCAAATATGGGCGGGGCCTCATGGGCCACGCTGGTTTCTCCAACACTAAACATTGGGGAACATGCCAAACACAATGTTTCCGGCCATGGGGAAGCAGGAGTTCTAATTTCTGTATCACGTTCACCCCTGGGAAGTGATTACAGATAATAAGGTCTAGGTTCTGAAGCCTGAAAACCGAAGTTGGGAAGAGATGAAGACCTAGGGACCTGGTGCGTCTGATGAGCTCAGTGTGTGGCCAAATGTTGAGTGTCAGTCTGGAGATGCGGGCTCAGGCTGTGTAAGACAGGGCTTTCATGCCCAGTGTAGACTGTGTAATTGGGTTGCAGTCGAGTGGCATGCAGGTTGGTCCTCATTTGGGGTTTCTGGGTAGTTCCATAGGGCAATGTTTTTCTTCTGGAGAGCAGGCAGAATACAGCATTGTGTCTCCAGAATTCCTAAACTGGATGCCTTGTGGGCCAGGAGTGTGAG
The DNA here is from genome assembly GCF_030435805.1 of Mustela lutreola. Taxonomy (NCBI): domain Eukaryota; kingdom Metazoa; phylum Chordata; class Mammalia; order Carnivora; family Mustelidae; genus Mustela; species Mustela lutreola. The sequence goes on from NC_081294.1 coordinate 167,565,076, forward strand.
AATGGAAGTCTGAGAACACAAGTTAGGCTTATGTTTTGGGGTGAGGACATGGCAGGCACACTCTGCAGAGCTGAAACGAGATCTCATGCACCTGAAGCCAGGGCAAATATTAGACATTTGCTCAGGTTGGAGTTTCTGTCCATGGTGGCCCCTTTTTAAAGGGGAGTGTCTCATGAGGCCACGGAGGTTTTCCTTGTATCCTTTCGACAAGACAGGTTCGATCTGTTGGCTCTGGGGGAGCAACCGAGGGGGTTGAGTTGAAATGGACTCTCTTGTGGATGGCTCATAATGTGGGTTTGTGTTCATGGAGACCTTGGAATGGGGAGGTGGCACCGGGACACTGAAGGATACTCCTAACCGGAGGTTTTTACAAAGCTCCAACCAGCAAGTTTCCTAGGTGGAGATGAGATTGGTTCTGATTGGTGCCTCAGGAAAACCCCATATGCTCGTATTGGAAAAGAGGCCTCTGAGAGAAATGCCTGGAAACCAAAGCAATGGATCTAATTAAGGCCTAGGGGCCTGTCCAGTTCAATATATTTCTCTGGGGAAATCTGTCTATGGGTCTGAGTGGTGGTAGTTGTTCTGCTGGTGTCAGATCGCCCCTGTTTCTCCCGAGCGGCCTACATTATTGGTATTGCCTTGGGTACTTTGAAGTTTTCTCCTAATCTGTAGGATTTCAGACAATGGAATTGGCAGAATTCCCTTGGAGAGGGCAAGCACAGTTCTGAGTTGTGGCTCCACGGGCCCCAGCATGAAGGGTGTGTGGGCCAGGGCTGTGGGGACAGAAATCTGAAAACACAAACTCAGCTTAGGTTTGGGAAGCTAGGTTAGGCATGCCCGATCTACAGACCGTGTGGGAACTCTTTGGGATATGAAGAAAGGGCTAGTGTGAGGCGCTTGCTCAGAGTTTTGTGTCTGGATTTTGTGTCACCGATGGCCGTGCTATGTAGAGGTGGCCTCATGGGCCATGGTCGACTCTCCCTCTCTGGGATTTGGCCCAATTCCAAGAGTTTGGGTTAATTCTGTGGGATGGGCGGAGTCCTTTCTGCTTTTTTATCTCAGGAGTCCCACCAAAAGAGGGATTCCAGAGCAGAGCACTGGGAAGAGGCGATTGGATAACCCGAACTCTGGTTAAGATTGGGGGCTTAAGGGCATGAACACCCCATATGCGGGCCCTTGGTCCAGCAACTGAGAGGCCTTACTTGAGGACAGGGAACACGCTGAGGATCACAATGCGTGTTTGTGCCCAACGCGGCCGGCAAGCATGGATGAACCCTCATGGGCAAGGCTGGTTTCTCCTACACTGAAAGTTGGAAACATGTCAACCACAAGGTTTGTGGCCCTGAGGAAGGAGGAGTTCTGATTTCTACATCACATTCACCCTTGGGCAGTGAATGGACATAAGGTCTACGTTCTGAAGCCTGAAAAGCTAGGTTGGGAAAAGATGGTGACCTAAGGCCATGGTGGGTCTGATGTGCTCAGTGTGCGGCCAGCTGTCTGGGTGTCGATCAGGAGGTCTGGGCTCAGGCTGTGTCACAGTGGGCATTAGTACTCAGGGTAGGCTGTATAATGGGGGTATAGTCAAGTGGCGTGCAGGTTGATCCTCATTTGGGGTTTCTGGGTAGCTCCATAGTGCAACATTTTTTCTTCTGGAGAGCAGGCAGTGTGCTGCATTGTGGGTCCAAAATTCTCAAACTGGAGGGCTGTGGGCCAGGAGTGTGAGGACGGAAGTCGGAGAACACAAGCTAGGCTTCAGTTTCGGGGGGAAGGCAGGGCAGGCACACTCTGCAGAGCTGAATAGAGATGTCGTGCATCTGAAGTCAGGGAGAGGATCAGATTTTGGCTCACATTGGATATTATGTCCATGATGTCCCCTTCATGAAGGCGGGGGACGGGTATCACGGGGCCATGGGGGTTTTCCCATGATGAGAGTTGTGAGATGCTCCAAACAGCAAGGATTCCTTCTGTGGGACATTCGAGACCTGTTGGATGGCCCCGAATCGTCCCATATAAAATGACTGGGGAGTAGGGTTCTAAGGATGGATGACTGGGCAGCCCACTCTCATTCCAAATGTCTCTTAGCAACAAGGCAGGTTCGATCTGCTGGCTCTGGGGGAGAAAACAAGTGTGCTGAATTGAAATTGGCTCTCCTGTGGATGAGTAATAATGTGGGTTTGTGTCCATGGAGACCTTTAATGGGGCAGTGGCACAGGGGCCCTGAAGGACTGCTCTAATCAGAAGTTTTGATACAGCTCCAAAGAGCAAGTTTCCCATGTGGGGACGAGATTTATTCTGATAGGTGCCTCAGGAAATCCCCATATGGTGGTATTAGAAACCAGACTTCTGGGGAGAGATGTCTGGAATCCAAACAATGGATCCGATTAGGGTCTAGGGGCCCGTCTGGTTAAAGTTCTTCTATGGGGATATCTGTCTCCAGGTCTGAGTGGAGGTAGTTGCTCAGATGGTGGCATATCGCCTCTTTTTGTCCTGTGGAATGGGCAGAATTCCCTTGGAGACGGCAGGCACAGTTCTGAGGTGTGGCTCCAGGGGCCCAAGCATGGAGGGTTTGTGGACCAGGGCTTTGGGGACAGAAGTCTGAAAACACGAATTTGGCTTAGGTTTGAGGACAAAGGTATGGCCGGCCCGAAATACAGCCCACGTGGAGAAATCTTCAGCATATGAAGAAAGGCTGAGAGTGACGCACTTGCTCAGGATTTTGTCTCTGGATTTAGTGTCAAAGATATCCGTGGAATGTCAGCGTGGCCACATGGGCCATGGACAAGTCTCCCTCTCTGGGGATTTGGCCCAATACAAGAATTTGGGCTCATTCTGTTGGATGGGAGGAATTCTTTCTTTCTTTCTTTCTTTCTCTTTCTTTCTTTCTTTCTTTCTTTCTTTCTTTCTTGATTGCTTTCTTTCTTTTTAACCTAAGTTGTCCCACCAAAAGAGGGATTCCAGAGCAGAGCCTTGGGGAGGGGCATCTGGAAATCTCGACATCTGGTTAAGACTGGGGGCCTTGGGGCATGGCAAGCCCCATATGTGGGTTCTTGTTTCAGCCACTGAGTGGACTTCCTTTAGGACAGGGCTCACTATTAGGGACACAATGCATGTTTGTGATCAACGCAGCCCCAAAGCATTGGCGGGGCCTCATTGGCCATGCTGTTTTCTCCTACACTGCATGTTAGACAACATGCCAACCACAAGCTTTCTTGCCATGGGGAAGGAGGAGTTCTGAGTTCTGCATCATGTTCACCCCTGGGCAGTGATTGGAGATAAAGGTCTAGGTTATGAAGCCTGAAAACCTAGGATGGGAAGAGATGATGACCTTAGGCCAAGGCGGGTGCCATGTGCTCAGTGTGCGGCCAGCTGTCTGGGCATCTGTCAGGAGGTCTGGGTTCAGGCTGTGTCAGACAGGGCATTAGTGCCCAGGGTAGGCTGTATCATTGGGGTACAGTTGAGTGGCCTGCAGGTTGATCATCATTTGGGTTTTCTGGGAAGCCCCATAAGGCAACGTTTTTCTTCTGGAGGGCAAGCAGTGCTGCATGGTGTATCCAGAATTCCCAAATTGGAGAGCTTTTTGGACAGGAGTGTGAGGACGAAAATCTGAGAGCACAAGTTAGTCTTAGGTATTGGGGAGAGGGCAGGGCAGGCACACTCTGTAGAGCTAAATTGAGATCTCGTGCATCTGATGTCAGGGGAGGATCAGACGTTGGCTCACGTTGGAGTTTCTTTCCATGATGGCCCCTTCATGAATTGGGGGGGGGGGCAATCAGGAGTCCATTGAGGTTTTCCCATGATGGGAATTGTGAGATGCTCCAAACCACAAGGATTCCTTCTGCAGTACAATTGATACCGGTTGGATGGCTCCAGGACATCCCATAGGAAACGATTCCAGAGGAGAGGACTAAGGATGGATGCCTAGGCAGACCGCCTTGCATTTCAACTGTCTCCTAGCAAAAAGACTGGTTTTATCTGCTGGCTCTGGAGGAGCAACCGAAGGAGCTGTGTTGAAATGGAACCTCCTGTGGATGGGTCATAATGTGGGTTTGTGTCCATGGAGACCTTAGAATGGGGAGGTGGCACCAAGGCCCTGAAGGATTCTCCTAACTGGAGGTTTTGACACAGCTCCAAAGAGCACATTTAAAATATGGAGACTACATTTGTTCTGATTGGTGCCTCAGGAAACCCAATATGCTGTTATTGGAAACCAGGCCTCTGGGGAAAGATGACTGGAAACCAAAGCAATGGATCTGATTAGTGCCTAGGGGCCTGTTGGGTTCAATGTTTTTTCTCTGGTGATATCTGCCTACAGATCTGAGTCTAGGTAGTTGTTTGGCTGGTGGCAGATCGCCCCTGTTTGTCCTGGGTGACCTACACTATTGGGATAACTTCAGGGATTTTGGAGGTTCCTATAATTTGTACAGTTGTGACCAATGGAATGGTCAGAATTCCCTTGGAGAGGGAAGGCACAGTCCTGAGTTGGGCTCCAGGGGCCCCAGCCTGGAATGTGTGTGGGCCAGGGCTGTGGGGACAGAAGTCTGAAAACACAAACTCGGCTTAGGTTTGGGGAGCTAGGTTAGGCAGGCCCTATCTGCAGACCATGAGGAGAACTCATTGGTATATGAAAAAGGGCGAGTATGAGGAGCTTGCTCAGGCTTTTGTCTGTGGATTTTGTGTAACCTATGGCCGTGCAATGTTGAGTTGGCCTCATGGGCCATGGACGAGTCTCCCTCTCTGGGGATTGCTCCTATCCTAAGAGTTTGGTGTCATTCTGTGCGATGGGAGGAGTCTTTCCTGTTTGTTTTTTTTTTGTTGTTGTTGTTGTTTTTTTTTTTTTTTTTTTTTTTTACCTCAGGAGTCCCACGAAAAGATGAATTCCAGAGCAGAGCCCTGGAGAGGTTACTGGACACCCCGACCTCTGGTTAAGATTGGGGGCCTAGGGGCATGGGAGCTCCATATGTGGGCTCTTTTTCCAGCCACTGAGAGGTCTTATTTGAGGAAAGGGATCACACTGAGCGTCACAATTCGTGTTTGTGCAAATACACGGCTCTCAAGTATGGGTGGGGCTTCATGGGTCACACTGGTTTCTTCTACACTGAACATTGGACAATATGTCAAACACAACGTTTCTGGCTATGGGGAGGGCGGAGTACTGATATCTGCATCACGATCACCCTGGGAAGTGTTAGGATATAAGGTCTAGGTTCTGAAGCCTGAATACCAAGGTTGGGAAGAAATGACGACCTAAGGCCATGGCAGGTGATGTGCTCAGTGTGCGGCCAGTTGTCTGGGATTCAGTCCAGACGTCCGGGCTCAGGCTGTGTCAGACAGGGCAGTAGTGCCCAGGGTAGACTGTAAAATCAAGGTACAGTCGAGTGGCGTGTAGGTTGATCCTCATTTGGGGTTTGTGGGTAGCCCCAGAGGGCAATATTTTTCTTCTGGAGGGCAGGCAGAGTGCTCATTTGTGGCTCCAGAATTACCAAATTGGATGTCTTGTGGGTCAGGAATGTGAGGACGGAAGTCTGAGAATACAAGCTACGCTTAGGTTTTGGTGCAAGGGCATGGTAGGCACACTCTGTAGAGCTGAATTGAGATCTCGTGCATCTGAAGTCAGGGCGAGGATCAAACGTTGGCTCAGGTTGGAGTTTAAGTCCATGATGACCCCTTCATGAAGGGGAAAATCTCACGAGACCATGGAGGTTTTCCCATGATGGGAGTTGTGAGATGCTCCAAACCGCAAGGATTCCTTCTGTGGAACTGTCGAGAACTGTTGGATGGCTCCAGGACGTCTCAGACAGAACGATTCCAGAGCAGGGATCTAAGGAAGGATGTGTGGGCAGCCCGTCTCACATTCTAATTATCTCCTAGTGACAAGGTAGTTTTGATCTGCTGGCTGTGGGGGAGCAAAAGAGTGCTCTGAGTTGCAATGGACTCTCCTGCGTTTGGGTCATAAAGTGGGTTTGTGTCCATGGAGACCATGGAATGGGGCATTGACTATGGGGCCTTGAAGGATTCTCCTAAAGGGATGTTTCGACACAGCTCCGAAGAGCAAGTTTCCCATGTGGAGATGATATTTATTCTGATAGGTACCTCAGGAAATCCCCATATGCTGGTATGGGTAACCAGGCCTCTGAGGAGAGATACCTGGAAATCAAAGCAATAGATCCAATTAGGGCCTACAGGCATGTCCGGTTCAATCTCCTTCTCTTGGGATATCTGTCTATGGGTCTGAGTGGATGTGGTTGCTAAGCTTGTGTCAGATCACCCCTGTTTGTCCCGGGCGACACACAGTATTGGGATGGCCTCAGAGACTTTGGAAGTTTCTCCTGATCTGTAGTGTTGGGGCCAATGAAATGGGCAGAATTCCCATGGAGAGTGCCGGCACAGTCCTGAGGTGTGGCACCAGGGGTTCCAGCATGGAGGGTGTGTGGGCCAGGGCTGTGGGTACAGAAGTCTGAAAACACAAACTCGCCTTTGGTTTGGGGATGTGGGTATGGAAGACACAATCTACAGACGGTGAGGAGAACTCTTCATGATATGAACAAAGGGCGAATGGGAGGCGCTTCCTCAAGCTTTTGTCTCTGGATTTTCTATCAATGATAGCCATTGAATGTCGAGGTGACTTCATCGGCCATGGACGAGTATCCTTTTCTGGCAATTTGGCCCGATCCCAAGAGTTACGGGTCATTCTTTGGGATGGGAGGTGTCTTTTATGTTTTTTTTTCCCTTTTGCTTTTGTTTTTGTTTTTGTTTTTTACCTCAGGTGTCCACAAAAGAGGGATTCCAGAAGAGATCCCTGGGGAGTGGCGACTGTACAACCTGACATGTGGTTTAGAATAGGGGCCTAGGGGTCTGGCAAGCCCCATATGCTGGCTCCTGGCCCAGCCACTGAGAAGCCTTACTTGAGGACAGGGCTCATGCTGAGTGTCACAATGCGAGTTGGTGCCCAACCTGGTCCTCATGTATGGGTGGGGCCTCATGGCCCATGCTGGTTTCTCCTACTCTGAACATTCTACAACATGCTAATGACATGGATTGTTGCCATGTGTAAGGAGGAGTTCTGATTTCTGCATCACTTTCACTCCTGGGCAGAAATTGGAGATAAGATCTAGGTTCTGAAGCCTCAAAACTGAAGTTGGGAAGAGATGACGCCCTAAGGCCATGGTGGGTCCGATGTGCTCAGTTTTCGGCCAGCTTTCTGGGTGTTGGTCGGATGTCCGGACTCAGGTTGTCAGACAGGGCATTAGTGCCCCGGGTAGACTTTATAATTGGGGTACAGTCGAGTGACGTGCAGGTTGATCCTCATTTGGCATTTCTGGGTAGCCCCTTAGGGCAACGTTTTTCTTTGGGGGGCAGGCAGAGTGCTGAATTTTGTCTTCAGAATTCCCAAACTGGAGGGCTTGTGGGCCTGGAGTGTGAGGACAGAAGTTTAAGAACATAAGCTAGGCTTAGGTTTTGGGGCAAAGGCACGGCAGGCACACTCTGCAGAGCTGAATTGAGATCTCGTGCATCGGAAATCAGCACGAGGATCAGACGTTGGCTCATGTTGGAGTTTATATTCATGATGGCGCCTTCATGAAAGGGGAGGTTCTCAAGAGGCCATGTAGGTATTCCCACGAAGGGAGTTGTGAGATGCTCCAAACCACAAGGATTCCTTCCATAGGACCCTTGAGAACTGTTGGATGGCTTCGGGATGTGTGTTTGCCCGCCTCACATTGCAATTATTTCCTAGCGACAAGGCAGGTTCTATCTCCTAGCTCTGGGGAAGCAACCAAGGTGGCTAAGTTGAAATGGACTCTCCTGAGGATGGGTCATATTGTGTGTTGGTGTCCATGGAGACCTTGGAATTGGGCGGTGGATCTGGGGCCCTGATAGATTCTCCTAACAGGAGGTTGTGACAGAGCTCCAAAGAGTACGTTTCCAATGTGGAGATGAGATTTGTTCTGATAAGTGCTTCAGGAATCCCCCATATGCTGGTATTGTAAACCAGGCCTCTGAGAAGAAATGTCTGGAAACCAAAGCAATGGATACAATTAGGGCATAGGGGCCTGTCCGGGTCAATCTAATTCTCTGGGGACATCAGTCTATGGGTCTTAGTGGAGGTAGTTGCTCACCTTGTGTAACATGGACCCTTTTTGTCAGATTGCCCTTGTTTGTCCCGGGCTGCCTACACTATTGGGATGGCCTCGGGGTCTTTGGAGGTTTCTCCTAATCTGTATGGTAGTGGCCAATGGAATGGACAGAATTCCCTTGGAGAGGGCAGGCACAGTCCTGAGATGTGGCTCCAGGGGTCCCAGCCTAGAGGGTGTGTGGGCCAGGGTTGTGGGGACAAAAGTCTAAAACACAAACTTGGCTTAGGTTTGGGGACATAGGTATGGCAGGCCCAATCTACAGATCATGAGGAGAACTCCTCTGGATATGAACAAAGGGCAAGTGTGAGGTACATCCTCAGGCATTGTCTCTGGATTTTGTGTCAACAATGGCCATGAAATGTCAGGATGACCTCATGGTACATGGATGAGTCTCCCTTTCTTGGGACTTGGCCCGATCCCAAGTGTTTGAGATCATTCTGTTCGATGGGAGGAGACTTTTTTTTTCTTTTTTCTTTTTTTTTTTTTTTTAACCTTAGGTGTCCCACCAAAAGAGGGATTTCAGAACATAGCCCTGAGGAGGTGTGACTGGACAACCCGACCTCTGGTTTAAAATGGGGGCCTAGGTGCATGGCAAGCCCCATATGAGGGCTCTTGGTCCAGCCACTGAGAGGCATTACTTGAGGACGGGGCTCACTCTGAGGGTCACCATGCGTGTTTGTTCCCAACGCGGCCCTCAAGCATGGGTGGGGACTACTGGGCACGCGGGTTTCTCCTACTCTGAATGTTGGACAACATGCCAACCACATGGTTTCTTTCCACGGGGAAGGAGGAGTTCGGATTTCTTAATCACATTCACCGCTGGGCAGTGATTGCAGATAAGGTCTAGTTTCTGAAGCCTGAAAACCGAGGTTGGAAAGAGATGACAACCTAAGGCTATGGCGGGTCCTATTTGCTCAGTGTGCGGCCAGCTGTCTGGGTGTCGGATGGGAGGTCTGGGCTCAGGCTGTGTCAGACAGGGCAGTAGTGCCCAAGGTAGACCGTATAATTTGGGTATAATCGAGTTGCATGCAGGTTGATCCTCCTTTTGGGTTTTCTGTGTAACCCCATAGGGCAACGTTTTTCTTTTGGAGAGCAGGCAGAGTGATGCATTGTGGCTCTGGAATTACAAACTGGAGAGCTTGTGGGTCAGGAGTGTGAGGACGGAATTATGAGGCACAAGCTAGGCTTAGGTTTCGGGTGGAGGTCAAGGCAGGCAGACTCTGCAGAGCTGAATTGAGATCTCGTGCATCTGAAGACAGGGAGACGATCAGACATTGCCTCAGGTTGGAGTTTCTGCCCATGATGGCCCCTTCATGAAGGGGGGGGGCATCACGAGGCCATGGAGGTTTTACCACGTTGGGAGTTTTGAGATGCTCCAAAACATAAGGATTCCTTCTGCAGGACAATTGAGAACTCTTGGATGGCTTAGTACCTCCCATACGGAATGACTCCAGAGCAGGGTTCTAAGGATGGATGCCTGAGCAACCCGCATCACATTCCAATTGTCTCCTATCGACAAGACAGGTTCAATCTACTGGCTCTAGGCATGCAACGGAGGGTGATGAGTTGAAATGGACTCTCATGTGGATGGGTCATAATGTGGGTTTGTGTACATGGAGACCTTGGAATGGGGAGGTGGCATTGGGGCCCTGAAGGATTATCCTAACCTGAGGTTTTGACACAGTTCCAAGGAGCAAGTTTTCCATGTGGAGATAAGATTTGTTCTGATTGGTGCCTCAGGTAACCCTCATATGCAGGTATTGGAAACCAGGCCTCTGAGGAGAGATGCCTAGAAAGCAAAGCAATGAATCCAATTAGAGCCTAGGGGCCTTTCCAGTTCAAACTAATTCTCTGTGGTCATCGGTCTATGGGTATGAGTGGAGCTAGTTGCTCAGCTGGTGTCAGATTGCCCTTGTTTGTCCCAGTTGGCCTACACTATTGGAATGGCCTTGGGGACGTTTGATGTTTCTCCAAATTTGAAAGTTTGTGGCCAATGGAACGGGCAGAATTCCCTTGTAGAGGGCAGCCACATTCCTGAGGTGTGGCTCCAGGGGCCCCAGCCTGGAGGGTGTGTGGGTCAGGGCTGTGGGGACAGAAGGCTGAAAAAATAATCTCAGCTAAGTTTGGGGATGTAGGTGTGGCAGGCCCTATCTAAAGACCATGAGGAGAACTCTTCGGCATATGAACAGGGTCGAGTGTGAGGCTCTTGCTCAGGCCTTTTTCTCTAGATTTTGTGTCACCGATGGCCATGAAATGTCGATGTGGCACCAATCAGAACAAATTAGGAGAAAGCTCCAATGTCCCCAAGGCCATTCTAAGAGTGTAGGCTGCCCGAGATAAACAGGGGCTATCTGCCACCAGCTGAGCAACTACCTCCACTCAGACCTGTAGACAGATATCCCCAGAGAAGAAGATTCAACCGGACAGGCACCTAGGCCCTAATCAGATCCATTGCTTTGGTTTCCAAGCCTCTCTCTTCAGAGGCCTGGTTTCTAATACCAGCATATGGGGGTTTCCTGAGGCATCCCTCAGAACAAATCCCGTTACCACATGGGGAACTTGCACATTGAAGCTGTGTCAAAACCTCCGGTTAGGAGAATCCTTCAGGGCCCCAGTGCCACCACCCTATTCCAAGGTCTCCATGGACACAAACCCACATTATGACTCATCCGTTGGAGAGTCCATTTCAACTAAGCCCCTCGGTGGCTTCCCCAGAGCCAGCAGATCAAAATTGTCTTGTTGCAAGGAGACAATTGGAATGTGATGCAGGCTGACCAGGCATCAATTTTTAGAACCCTGCTCTGGTTTTGTTCCGAATGGGTTGTTTTGGAGCCATCCAACAGGTCTCAATTGTACCACAGAAGTAATTCCTGCAGTTTGGAGTACCTCAAAACTCCCATTGTGGGAAAAGCTCCATGGCCTCGTGATGCCCCATCCCCTTAATGAAAGGGCCATCATGGATAGAATCTCCAACTTCAGCCAACGTCTGATGCTCGCCTGACTTCAGATGCACTAGATCTCGTTTCTGCTCTGCAGAGTGTGCATGCCAAGGCCCCGCCCCGTAACATAAGCCTAGCTATTGTTCTCAGACTTCCGTCCTCACACTCCTGGCCCCAAAGCCCTCCAGTTTGGCAATACCGGAGCCACAATGCAGCATTCTGCCTGCCCTCCAGAAGAAAAATGTTGCCCTATGGGGCTACCCAGAAACCCCAAATGAGGATCAACCTGCAGTCAACTCGACTATACCACAATTATACAGTCTACCCTGGGCACTATTGCCCTGTATGACACAGCCTGAGCATAGACCTCCTGACCGACACCCAGACAGCTGGCAGCACACTGAGCACATCAGACGCCCCATGGCCTTAGGTGTCATCTCTTCCCAATCTCAGTTTTCAGGCTTCAGAACCTAGACCTTATCTCCAATCACTGCCCAGGGATGAACATGATGCAGAAATCAGAACTCCTCCTTCCCCATGGGCAGAAATATTGTAGTTGCCATGTTGTCCAACGTACAGTGTAGGAGAAACCAGCGTGACCCATGAGGCCCCACCCATGCTTGAGGGTCTCCTTGGACACAAACACGCATTGTGACCCTCAGCCTGAGTCCTGTCCTCAATTAAGGCCTGTCAGTGGATGGATCAAGAGCCCACATATGGGGCTTGTCATGCCCCTAGGCCCCCAATCTTAACCAGAGTTCGGGTTGTCCAGTCTCCCCTCCCCAGGGCTCTTCTCTGGAATACATCTTTTGGTGGGACACCTGAGGTAAAAAAAAAAAAAAAAAAAAAAGGACTCCTACCATCCCACAGAATGACACTGAACTCTTGGGATCGGACCAAACCCCAGAGAGGGAGACTCATTCATGGGCCCTGAGGACACCCCGACATTCCATGGCCATAAGTTACACAAAATCCAGAGATCAAAGCCTGAGCAAGTGCCTCACATTCAACCTTTGTTCATATCACAAAGAGTTCTCCTCACATTCTGTAGATTGGGCCTGCCATACCTACATCCCCAATCCTAAGCCGAGTTTGCGTTTTCAGACTTCTGTCTCCACACCCCTGGACCACACACCCTCAAGGATGGGGTGCCTGGAGTGACACCTCAGGGCTGTGCCTGCCTTGTCCAAAGGAATTCTGCCCATTTGATTGGCCAAACCGTACAAATTATGAGAAACCTCCAAAGTGCCAGAGGCTATCCCAATGCTGTAGACCGCCCGGGACAAACAGTGTCAATCTGACACCAGCTAAGAAACTACCTCAACTGAGAACCATAGACAGATGTCCCCCGCGAAGAAGATTGAACTGGACAGGCCCTTAGGCCCTAATAAGATCGATTGCATTGGTTTCCAGGCATCTCGCCACAGAGGCCTGGTTTCTAGTATCAGCATATGGAGGTTTCCTGAGGCACCGATCAGCATAAATCTTGTCTCCACAGGGAAACTTGCTTGTTGGAGCTGTGTCAAAACCTCCGGTTAGGACAATCCTTCAGGGCCCCAGTGCCACCGCCCCATTTCAAGGTCTCCATGGACACAAACCCACATTATGGCACATCCACAGGAGAGTCCATTTCAACACAGCCTTCTCAGTTGCTCCCCCAGAGCCAGCAGATCAAACTTCTCTTGTCTCTAGGAGATAATTGGAATATGAAGAGGGCTGACCAGGCATCAAATTTTAGAACACTGTTCTGGAGTTCTGGAGTCATTCCATATGGGACTTCCTTTAGCCATCCAACATGTCTCAATTTTCCCACAGAAGGAATCCTTGCAGTTTGGAGCATCTCAAAACTCCCATCTAGGGAAAAACTCCATGGCCTCCTGTTGCCCCACCCCACTCCATGAAGGGACCATCATGGACAGAAACTCCAACCTGAGCGATCATCTCATCCTCGTCCCGAGTTCAGATGCATGAGATCTCGATTCAGCTCTGCAGAGTGTGCCTACCTTGCCCTCGCCCTGAAACCTAAGTCTAGTTTGTGTTCTCAGGCTTCCATTCTCAAACTCCTGGGCCACAATCCCTCCAGTTTCGGAATTCTGGACCCACAATGCAGTACTCGACCTGCCCTCCAGAAGAAAAACTTTGCTATATGGGGTTACCCAGAAACCCCAAAGGATTATCAACCTGCATGCCACTCTACTGTACCCCAATTATACAGTCTACCCTGGGCACTAATGCCTGTCTGACACATCCTAAGTGCAGACCTCATGACTGGCACCCAGACAGCTGATAGCACACTGAGCACATCGGACGCACCATGGCCTTAGGTCGTCATCTCTTCCAAACCTAGGTTTTCAGGCTTCAGAACCTAGACATTAACTGCAATGACTGCCAAGGGGTGAACGTGATGTAGAAATCATAACTCCTCCTTCCCCATGGCCAGAAACCTTTTGGTTGGCGTATTGTCCAAGCTTAAGTGTAGGAGAAAAAAACGTGGACCATGAGGCCCTGTCCATGCTTAAGTGCCGCGAGGGCACAAACACGCAGTGCGACCTTCAGTGTGAGTCCTGTCCTCATGTAAGGCGTCTCAGTGGCTGGACCAAGAGATGGCATATTGGGCTTGCCATGCTCCTAGGCCCCAATTTTTAACCAGATTTCGGATTGTCCAGTCACTGCTCCCCAGGGCTCTGCTCTGGAATCCTTCTTTTGGTAGGACACATGAGGTAACAAAACAGAAAGGACTCCTCCCATCCCACAAGTTTACCCAAAAATCTTGGGATCAGGCCAGATCCACAGAGAGGAAGATTCGTCCATGGCCCTTGAGGCCTCCCCGACATTCCACGGCCATCGTTGACACAAAATCCAGAGACAAAAGCCTGAGCAAGCACCTCACACTCACCCTTTATTCATATCCCCGAGTTCTCCTCACGGTCTGTAAATCGGGCCTGCCATACCTACATCCCCAAACCTAAGCTGAGTTTGTGTTTTCAGATTCCTGTTCCCACAGTCCTGGACCACACACCCTCCATGCTGGGGCCCCTGGAACCACACATCAGGACTGTGCATGTCCACTCCAGGGGAATTCTGCCCATTCCATTGTCCACAATTGTACAAATTAGGAGAAAACTCCAAGGTCCCCAAGGCCATCCCAATCGTCTAGGCTGTCCAGGACAAACAGGGACGGTCTGACACCAGCCAAGGAACTACCTGCACTCCTACCGTAGACAGATATCCCCAGAGAAGAAGATTGAACTGGACAGGCACCTAGGCCCTAATCGGATCCATTGTTTTGATTTCCAGGCATCTCTCCTCAGAGGCCTGTATTCCAATACCAGCCTATGGGGGTTTCCTGAGGCACCCATCAGAACAATTCTCATCTCTACTTTGGAAACTTGCTCTATGGAGCTGTCTCAAAAACTCCATTAGGAGAATCCTTATGAGCCGTGGTGCTAACAAAACCCCACATTAGGAACCATCCTCAACTGAGTCCACTTCAAATCATCCCCCTCGGTTGTTTCCACAGAGCCATCAGATCGAACCTGTCTTGTCGCTAGGAGACAATTGGAATGTGCGGCTGGCGGCCCAGGCACCCATGCTTAGAACTGTGCTTTGGAGTCATTCCATATGGGACATCCTGGAGCCATTGAACAGGTCTCAATTGTCCATCAGAAGGAATCCTTGCAGTCTGGAGCATCTCACAGCTGCCATCGTGGGAAAACCTCCATGGCCTCGAGATGCCACCCTCTTCATGAAGGGGCCGTCATGGATAGAAACTCCAACCTGAGCCTATGTCTTATCCTAGCCCTGACTTCAGATGCACGAGATCTCAATTCAGCTCTGCAGAGTGTGCCTGCCTTGCCCTTGCCCTGAAACTAAAGTCTAGCTTGTGTTCTCAGATTTCTCTACTCACACTCCCAAGCCCCAAGCCCTCCAGTTTGGCAATTCCAGACCCATAGGGCAGCACTCTGCCTGCCCTCCAGAAGAAAAATCTTGCCTTCTGGAGCTACCCAGACAACCCAAATGAGTATAAACCTACATGGCACTTGATTATACCCAAATTATATAGTCTAACCTGGGCACTAATGCACTGTCTGACACAGCGTGAGCCCAGACCTCATGACCAACACCAAGACAGCGGCTGCACACTGAGCACCTCGGACTCGCCATGGCCTTAGGACGTCATCTCTTCCCAAACTAGCATTTCAGGACTCAGAACCTAGACTTTATATCCAATCACTGCCCAAGGGTGAACGTGATGCAGAAATCAGAACTCCTCCTTCCCCATGGCAAGAAATCTTGTGGTTGGCATTTTGTCCAACATGCAGGGTAGGAGAAACCAGTGTGGCCCATGAGGCTCCGTCCATGCTTGAGGGCTGCATTGGGCACAAACATGCATTGTGACCCTCAGTGTGAGCCGTTTCCTCATGTAAGGCCTCTCAGTGCCTGGACCAAGAGCCCACATATAGAGCTTGCCATACCCCTAGGCCCCCAATCTTAACCAGAGTTTGTGATGTCCAGTCGCCCCTACCCAGGGCTCTGCTCTGGAATCCCTCTTTTGGTGGCACACCTGAAGTATAAAAACAGAAAGGTCTTCTCCCAACCCACAAAAGGACCCCAAACTCTTGGGATAGGGCCAAATCCCCAGACAGGGATACTTGGCCATGGCCCCTGAGGCCACCCGTACATTCACGGTCATTGGTGACACAAACTCCAGAGACAAAAGCCTGAGCAAGTGCCTCACACTCACCCTTTGTTTATATCCCAAAGAGTTTTCCTCACGGGCGGTAAATCAGGTCTGCCATACCTATGTTCCGAAACCTAAGCTGAGTTTGTGTTTTCAGACAATTGTCCCCATAGGCCTGGCCCACACACCCTACAGCCTGGGGCCACTGGAGTCACACCTCACGACTGTATGTGCCCTCTCCAAGGGAATTCTACCCATTCCATTGGCCAAAACCATACAAGTAGGAGAAACCTCCAAATACTCCCTGAGTATATCCCACTTGTTTAGGCAGCCCAGGACAAACAGGGACAGTCTGACACAAGATAAGCAGCTACCTCCTCTCAGACCCATAGACAGATGTCCCCAGAGAAGAGGATTCAACCAGACAGGCCCCTAGGCCGTTATCGGATCCATTGCTTTGGTTTCCAGGCATCTCTCCTCAGAAGCCTGCTTTCCAATACCAGCCTATTGAGGCTTCCTGAGGTACCCATCAGAACACATTTCGTCTCTACATTGGAAACTTGCTCATTGGAGCTGTGTCAAATCCTCCTCTTAGGAGAACCCTTCAGGTCCCCGGTGCTACAGCCCAATTCCAAGGTCTCCATATACACATACACATATACACATACACATAGCCACGTTAGGACCCATTTACAGGAGAGTCCATTTCAACTCAACCCCCACGCTTTCTCCAAAAGAGCCAGCCCACTGAAATTGTCTTGTCACTAGGAAACATTTGGAATGCTAGGTGGGCTGCCCAGGCATCCATCCTTAGAACCCTGCTCTGGAGTCTTTCCGTATGGGATGTCCTGGAGCCATCCAACAGGTCTCAATTATCCCACAGAAGGAATCCTTGTGGTTTGGAGCATCTCACAACTCCCAACATGGGAAAACCTCCATGGCCTGATGATGCCCCACTCCCTTCATAAAGGGGCCATCATGGACAGAAACTCCAACCTGAGGCAACGTCTAATCCTCGCCCTGGCTTCAGATGCACGGGATCGCGATTCAACTATGCAGAGTGTGCCTGCCGTGCCCTTGCCCCGAAACCTAAGCCTAGCTTGTGTTCTCAGACTTCCGTCCTCACACTCCTGGCTCACAAGCCATCCAGTCTGGCAATTCTCAACACACAATACAGCACTCTGCCTGCCCTCCAGAAGAGAAATGTTGCCTGAGTTCTACCCAGAAACCCCAAAGGATTATCAACCTGCACTCCACTCAACTGTACCCCAATTATACAGTCTACCCTGGGCAATAATGCACTGTCTGACACAGTCTGAGCACAGACCTCCCAACTGACAACAACACAGCTTACAGCACAATGAGCACATCGGACCTGCCATGGCCTTAGGTCGCCATCTCTTCCCAACCTAGCTTTTCAGGCTTCAGAACCTAGACCTTAACTGCAATCACTGCCAAAAGGTGAACATGATGCAGAAATCAAAACTCCTCCTTCCCCATGGCAAGAAATCCTGTGGTTGGCATGTTGTCCAACGTTTAGTTTGGAGACAGCAGAATGGCCCATGAGTCCCCACACATGCCTGAGGGTGACCCTCAGCGGGAGTCCTGTCCTCAAGCAAGGCCTCTCAGTGGATGGACCAAGAGATGGCATATTTGCCTTACCATGCCCCTAAGCCCCAATTTTTAACCAGAATTCAGGTGGTCCAGTCACTCCTCCCCAGGGCTCTGCTCTGGAATCCCTCTTTTGGTGGGACACATCAGGTAAAAAAACAGAATGGACTCCTTCCATCCCACAGATTGACCCAAAACTCTTGGGATCGGGCCAAAGCCACATAGAGGAAGACTCGTCGATGGCCCATGAGGCCTCCTCAACATTCCATGGCCATCATAGACACAAAATCCAGGGACGAAAGTCTGCGCAAGCACCTCACATTTGCTCTTTATTCATATCCTGAAGAGTTCTCCTCATGGTCTGTAGATCGGGCCTGCCATACTTATGTCCCCAAACCTAAGTGGAGTTTGTGTTTTAAGACTTGTGTCCCCACAATCCTGTCCCACACACCCTCCAGGCTGGGGCCCCTGGAGCCACACATCAGGACTGTGCATGCCCACTCCAGGGGAGTTCTGCCCATTCCAATGTCCACAATTGTCCAAATTAGGAGAAACCTCCAAAGTCCCCGAGGCCATCCCAACCGTGTAGGACACCCGGGACAAAGAGGGATAGTCTGACACCAGCTAAGAAACTACCTCCACTCATACCATAGACAGATGTCCCCAGAGAAAAAGATTAAACCGGAGATGCTCCTAGGCCCTACTCGGATCTATTGATTTGGTTTCCAGGCATCTGTCTACAGAAGCCTGGTTTCCAATCCCAGCATATGGGGGTTTCCTGAGGCTCCCATCAGAACAAATCTCGTCTCCACGTTGGAAACTTGCTCTATGGAGCTGTCTCAAAAGCTCTGGTTAGGAGAATCCTTAAAAGCCCTGGGGCCATTGCCCCACTCCAGGGCTCCATGGACACAAACGCACATTAGGACCCATCCGCAGGAGATTCCATTTCAACTCAGTCCCCTTGGCTGCTCCCCCAGAGCCATCAGATCGAACCTGTCTAGTCGCTTGTAGAGAATTGGAATGCGAGGCGATCTGCCCAGGTATCCATCTTTAGAACCCTGCTCTAGCGTCGTTCTGTATGGGATGTCCTAGAGCCATCTAAAAGGTCTCAATTGTACTGTAGAGGAATCCTTGTATTTTGGGGCATCTCACATCTCCCAATGTGGAAAAACCTCGAAGGCTCCATGATGCCACACCCTTCATGAAAGGGCCATCATGGACAGAAACTCCAAACTGAGCCTATGTCTTATCCTCACCCGGACTTCAGATGCACGAGATCTCAATTCAGCTCTGCAGAGTGTGCTGCCTTGCCATTGCCCTGAAACCTAAGTCTAGCTTGTGTTCTCGGACTTCTGTTCTCACACTCCTGGCCCCCAAGCCCTCCAGTCTGGCAATTCCGGTCCCACACAGTGCATCACTCTGCCTGCTCTCCAGAAGAAAACTCTTGCCCTCTGGAGCTATCCAAACACCCCAAATGTGGATAAACCTACATGGCACTCAAATGTACCCAAATTATATAGTCTATCCTGGGCACTAATGCACTGTCTGACACAGCGTGAGCCCAGACCTCTTGACCAACACCCAGACACTTGACCACACACTGAGCACATCAGACCCGCCATGGCCTTAGGTAGTCATCTCTTCCCAACCTTGCTTTTCAGGCCTCAGAACCTAGACCTTATATCTAATCACTGCCCAGGGGTGAACGTGATGCAGAATCAGAACTACTCCTTCCCCATGGCAAGAAATCTTGTGGTTGGCATTTTGTCCAACATGCAGGGTAGGAGAAACCAGTGTGGCCCATGAGGCTCCGTCCATGCTTGAGGGCTGCATTGGGCACAAACATGCATTGTGACCCTCAGTGTGAGCCGTTTCCTCATGTAAGGCCTCTCAGTGCCTGGACCAAGAGCCCACATATAGAGCTTGCCATACCCCTAGGCCCCCAATCTTAACCAGAGTTTGCGATGTCCAGTCGCCCCTACCCAGGGCTCTGCTCTGGAATCCCTCTTTTGGTGGCACACCTGAAGTATAAAAACAGAAAGGTCTTCTCCCAACCCACAAAAGGACCCCAAACTCTTGGGATAGGGCCAAATCCCCAGACAGGGATACTTGGCCATGGCCCCTGAGGCCACCCGTACATTCACGGTCATTGGTGACACAAACTCCAGAGACAAAAGCCTGAGCAAGTGCCTCACACTCACCCTTTGTTTATATCCCAAAGAGTTTTCCTCACGGGCGGTAAATCAGGTCTGCCATACCTATGTTCCGAAACCTAAGCTGAGTTTGTGTTTTCAGACAACTGTCCCCATAGGCCTGGCCCACACACCCTACAGCCTGGGGCCACTGGAGTCACACCTCACGACTGTATGTGCCCTCTCCAAGGGAATTCTACCCATTCCATTGGCCAAAACCATACAAGTAGGAGAAACCTCCAAATACTCCCTGAGTATATCCCACTTGTTTAGGCAGCCCAGGACAAACAGGGACAGTCTGACACAAGATAAGCAGCTACCTCCTCTCAGACCCATAGACAGATGTCCCCAGAGAAGAGGATTCAACCAGACAGGCCCCTAGGCCGTTATCGGATCCATTGCTTTGGTTTCCAGGCATCTCTCCTCAGAAGCCTGCTTTCCAATACCAGCCTATTGAGGCTTCCTGAGGTACCCATCAGAACACATTTCGTCTCTACATTGGAAACTTGCTCATTGGAGCTGTGTCAAATCCTCCTCTTAGGAGAACCCTTCAGGGCCCCGGTGCTACAGCCCAATTCCAAGGTCTCCATATACACATACACATATACACATACACATAGCCACGTTAGGACCCATTTACAGGAGAGTCCATTTCAACTCAACCCCCACGCTTTCTCCAAAAGAGCCAGCCCACTGAAATTGTCTTGTCACTAGGAAACATTTGGAATGCTAGGTGGGCTGCCCAGGCATCCATCCTTAGAACCCTGCTCTGGAGTCTTTCCGTATGGGATGTCCTGGAGCCATCCAACAGGTCTCAATTATCCCACAGAAGGAATCCTTGTGGTTTGGAGCATCTCACAACTCCCAACATGGGAAAACCTCCATGGCCTGATGATGCCCCACCCCCTTCATAAAGGGGCCATCATGGACAGAAACTCCAACCTGAGGCAACGTCTAATCCTCGCCCTGGCTTCAGATGCACGGGATCGCGATTCAACTATGCAGAGTGTGCCTGCCGTGCCCTTGCCCCGAAACCTAAGCCTAGCTTGTGTTCTCAGACTTCCGTCCTCACACTCCTGGCTCACAAGCCATCCAGTCTGGCAATTCTCAACACACAATACAGCACTCTGCCTGCCCTCCAGAAGAGAAATGTTGCCTGAGTTCTACCCAGAAACCCCAAAGGATTATCAACCTGCACTCCACTCAACTGTACCCCAATTATACAGTCTACCCTGGGCAATAATGCACTGTCTGACACAGTCTGAGCACAGACCTCCCAACTGACAACAACACAGCTTACAGCACAATGAGCACATCGGACCTGCCATGGCCTTAGGTCGCCATCTCTTCCCAACCTAGCTTTTCAGGCTTCAGAACCTAGACCTTAACTGCAATCACTGCCAAAAGGTGAACATGATGCAGAAATCAAAACTCCTCCTTCCCCATGGCAAGAAATCCTGTGGTTGGCATGTTGTCCAACGTTTAGTTTGGAGACAGCAGAATGGCCCATGAGTCCCCACACATGCCTGAGGGTGACCCTCAGCGGGAGTCCTGTCCTCAAGCAAGGCCTCTCAGTGGATGGACCAAGAGATGGCATATTTGCCTTACCATGCCCCTAAGCCCCAATTTTTAACCAGAATTCAGGTGGTCCAGTCGCTCCTCCCCAGGGCTCTGCTCTGGAATCCCTCTTTTGGTGGGACACATCAGGTAAAAAAACAGAATGGACTCCTTCCATCCCACAGATTGACCCAAAACTCTTGGGATCGGGCCAAAGCCACAGAGAGGAAGACTCGTCGATGGCCCATGAGGCCTCCTCAACATTCCATGGCCATCATAGACACAAAATCCAGGGACGAAAGTCTGCGCAAGCACCTCACATTTGCTCTTTATTCATATCCTGAAGAGTTCTCCTCATGGTCTGTAGATCGGGCCTGCCATACTTATGTCCCCAAACCTAAGTGGAGTTTGTGTTTTAAGACTTGTGTCCCCACAATCCTGTCCCACACACCCTCCAGTCTGGGGCCCCTGGAGCCACACATCAGGACTGTGCATGCCCACTCCAGGGGAGTTCTGCCCATTCCAATGTCCACAATTGTCCAAATTAGGAGAAACCTCCAAAGTCCCCGAGGCCATCCCAACCGTGTAGGACACCCGGGACAAAGAGGGATAGTCTGACACCAGCTAAGAAACTACCTCCACTCATACCATAGACAGATGTCCCCAGAGAAAAAGATTAAACCGGAGATGCTCCTAGGCCCTACTCGGATCTATTGATTTGGTTTCCAGGCATCTGTCTACAGAAGCCTGGTTTCCAATCCCAGCATATGGGGGTTTCCTGAGGCTCCCATCAGAACAAATCTCGTCTCCACGTTGGAAACTTGCTCTATGGAGCTGTCTCAAAAGCTCTGGTTAGGAGAATCCTTAAAAGCCCTGGTGCCATTGCCCCACTCCAGGGCTCCATGGACACAAACGCACATTAGGACCCATCCGCAGGAGATTCCGTTTCAACTCAGTCCCCTTGGCTGCTCCCCCAGAGCCATCAGATCGAACCTGTCTAGTCGCTTGTAGAGAATTGGAATGCGAGGCGATCTGCCCAGGTATCCATCTTTAGAACCCTGCTCTAGCGTCGTTCTGTATGGGATGTCCTAGAGCCATCTAAAAGGTCTCAATTGTACTGTAGAGGAATCCTTGTATTTTGGGGCATCTCACATCTCCCAACGTGGAAAAACCTCGAGGGCTCCATGATGCCACACCCTTCATGAAAGGGCCATCATGGACAGAAACTCCAAACTGAGCCTATGTCTTATCCTCACCCGGACTTCAGATGCACGAGATCTCAATTCAGCTCTGCAGAGTGTGCTGCCTTGCCATTGCCCTGAAACCTAAGTCTAGCTTGTGTTCTCGGACTTCTGTTCTCACACTCCTGGCCCCCAAGCCCTCCAGTCTGGCAATTCCGGTCCCACACAGTGCATCACTCTGCCTGCTCTCCAGAAGAAAACTCTTGCCCTCTGGAGCTATCCAAACACCCCAAATGTGGATAAACCTACATGGCACTCAAATGTACCCAAATTATATAGTCTATCCTGGGCACTAATGCACTGTCTGACACAGCGTGAGCCCAGACCTCTTGACCAACACCCAGACACTTGACCACACACTGAGCACATCAGACCCGCCATGGCCTTAGGTAGTCATCTCTTCCCAACCTTGCTTTTCAGGCCTCAGAACCTAGACCTTATATCTAATCACTGCCCAGGGGTGAACGTGATGCAGAATCAGAACTACTCCTTCCCCATGGCAAGAAATCTTGTGGTTGGCATTTTGTCCAACATGCAGGGTAGGAGAAACCAGTGTGGCCCATGAGGCTCCGTCCATGCTTGAGGGCTGCATTGGGCACAAACATGCATTGTGACCCTCAGTGTGAGCCGTTTCCTCATGTAAGGCCTCTCAGTGCCTGGACCAAGAGCCCACATATAGAGCTTGCCATACCCCTAGGCCCCCAATCTTAACCAGAGTTTGCGATGTCCAGTCGCCCCTACCCAGGGCTCTGCTCTGGAATCCCTCTTTTGGTGGCACACCTGAAGTATAAAAACAGAAAGGTCTTCTCCCAACCCACAAAAGGACCCCAAACTCTTGGGATAGGGCCAAATCCCCAGACAGGGATACTTGGCCATGGCCCCTGAGGCCACCCGTACATTCACGGTCATTGGTGACACAAACTCCAGAGACAAAAGCCTGAGCAAGTGCCTCACACTCACCCTTTGTTTATATCCCAAAGAGTTTTCCTCACGGGCGGTAAATCAGGTCTGCCATACCTATGTTCCGAAACCTAAGCTGAGTTTGTGTTTTCAGACAACTGTCCCCATAGGCCTGGCCCACACACCCTACAGCCTGGGGCCACTGGAGTCACACCTCACGACTGTATGTGCCCTCTCCAAGGGAATTCTACCCATTCCATTGGCCAAAACCATACAAGTAGGAGAAACCTCCAAATACTCCCTGAGTATATCCCACTTGTTTAGGCAGCCCAGGACAAACAGGGACAGTCTGACACAAGATAAGCAGCTACCTCCTCTCAGACCCATAGACAGATGTCCCCAGAGAAGAGGATTCAACCAGACAGGCCCCTAGGCCGTTATCGGATCCATTGCTTTGGTTTCCAGGCATCTCTCCTCAGAAGCCTGCTTTCCAATACCAGCCTATTGAGGCTTCCTGAGGTACCCATCAGAACACATTTCGTCTCTACATTGGAAACTTGCTCATTGGAGCTGTGTCAAATCCTCCTCTTAGGAGAACCCTTCAGGGCCCCGGTGCTACAGCCCAATTCCAAGGTCTCCATATACACATACACATATACACATACACATAGCCACGTTAGGACCCATTTACAGGAGAGTCCATTTCAACTCAACCCCCACGCTTTCTCCAAAAGAGCCAGCCCACTGAAATTGTCTTGTCACTAGGAAACATTTGGAATGCTAGGTGGGCTGCCCAGGCATCCATCCTTAGAACCCTGCTCTGGAGTCTTTCCGTATGGGATGTCCTGGAGCCATCCAACAGGTCTCAATTATCCCACAGAAGGAATCCTTGTGGTTTGGAGCATCTCACAACTCCCAACATGGGAAAACCTCCATGGCCTGATGATGCCCCACCCCCTTCATAAAGGGGCCATCATGGACAGAAACTCCAACCTGAGGCAACGTCTAATCCTCGCCCTGGCTTCAGATGCACGGGATCGCGATTCAACTATGCAGAGTGTGCCTGCCGTGCCCTTGCCCCGAAACCTAAGCCTAGCTTGTGTTCTCAGACTTCCGTCCTCACACTCCTGGCTCACAAGCCATCCAGTCTGGCAATTCTCAACACACAATACAGCACTCTGCCTGCCCTCCAGAAGAGAAATGTTGCCTGAGTTCTACCCAGAAACCCCAAAGGATTATCAACCTGCACTCCACTCAACTGTACCCCAATTATACAGTCTACCCTGGGCAATAATGCACTGTCTGACACAGTCTGAGCACAGACCTCCCAACTGACAACAACACAGCTTACAGCACAATGAGCACATCGGACCTGCCATGGCCTTAGGTCGCCATCTCTTCCCAACCTAGCTTTTCAGGCTTCAGAACCTAGACCTTAACTGCAATCACTGCCAAAAGGTGAACATGATGCAGAAATCAAAACTCCTCCTTCCCCATGGCAAGAAATCCTGTGGTTGGCATGTTGTCCAACGTTTAGTTTGGAGACAGCAGAATGGCCCATGAGTCCCCACACATGCCTGAGGGTGACCCTCAGCGGGAGTCCTGTCCTCAAGCAAGGCCTCTCAGTGGATGGACCAAGAGATGGCATATTTGCCTTACCATGCCCCTAAGCCCCAATTTTTAACCAGAATTCAGGTGGTCCAGTCGCTCCTCCCCAGGGCTCTGCTCTGGAATCCCTCTTTTGGTGGGACACATCAGGTAAAAAAACAGAATGGACTCCTTCCATCCCACAGATTGACCCAAAACTCTTGGGATCGGGCCAAAGCCACAGAGAGGAAGACTCGTCGATGGCCCATGAGGCCTCCTCAACATTCCATGGCCATCATAGACACAAAATCCAGGGACGAAAGTCTGCGCAAGCACCTCACATTTGCTCTTTATTCATATCCTGAAGAGTTCTCCTCATGGTCTGTAGATCGGGCCTGCCATACTTATGTCCCCAAACCTAAGTGGAGTTTGTGTTTTAAGACTTGTGTCCCCACAATCCTGTCCCACACACCCTCCAGGCTGGGGCCCCTGGAGCCACACATCAGGACTGTGCATGCCCACTCCAGGGGAGTTCTGCCCATTCCAATGTCCACAATTGTCCAAATTAGGAGAAACCTCCAAAGTCCCCGAGGCCATCCCAACCGTGTAGGACACCCGGGACAAAGAGGGATAGTCTGACACCAGCTAAGAAACTACCTCCACTCATACCATAGACAGATGTCCCCAGAGAAAAAGATTAAACCGGAGATGCTCCTAGGCCCTACTCGGATCTATTGATTTGGTTTCCAGGCATCTGTCTACAGAAGCCTGGTTTCCAATCCCAGCATATGGGGGTTTCCTGAGGCTCCCATCAGAACAAATCTCGTCTCCACGTTGGAAACTTGCTCTATGGAGCTGTCTCAAAAGCTCTGGTTAGGAGAATCCTTAAAAGCCCTGGTGCCATTGCCCCACTCCAGGGCTCCATGGACACAAACGCACATTAGGACCCATCCGCAGGAGATTCCGTTTCAACTCAGTCCCCTTGGCTGCTCCCCCAGAGCCATCAGATCGAACCTGTCTAGTCGCTTGTAGAGAATTGGAATGCGAGGCGATCTGCCCAGGTATCCATCTTTAGAACCCTGCTCTAGCGTCGTTCTGTATGGGATGTCCTAGAGCCATCTAAAAGGTCTCAATTGTACTGTAGAGGAATCCTTGTATTTTGGGGCATCTCACATCTCCCAACGTGGAAAAACCTCGAAGGCTCCATGATGCCACACCCTTCATGAAAGGGCCATCATGGACAGAAACTCCAAACTGAGCCTATGTCTTATCCTCACCCGGACTTCAGATGCACGAGATCTCAATTCAGCTCTGCAGAGTGTGCTGCCTTGCCATTGCCCTGAAACCTAAGTCTAGCTTGTGTTCTCGGACTTCTGTTCTCACACTCCTGGCCCCCAAGCCCTCCAGTCTGGCAATTCCGGTCCCACACAGTGCATCACTCTGCCTGCTCTCCAGAAGAAAACTCTTGCCCTCTGGAGCTATCCAAACACCCCAAATGTGGATAAACCTACATGGCACTCAAATGTACCCAAATTATATAGTCTATCCTGGGCACTAATGCACTGTCTGACACAGCGTGAGCCCAGACCTCTTGACCAACACCCAGACACTTGACCACACACTGAGCACATCAGACCCGCCATGGCCTTAGGTAGTCATCTCTTCCCAACCTTGCTTTTCAGGCCTCAGAACCTAGACCTTATATCTAATCACTGCCCAGGGGTGAACGTGATGCAGAATCAGAACTACTCCTTCCCCATGGCAAGAAATCTTGTGGTTGGCATTTTGTCCAACATGCAGGGTAGGAGAAACCAGTGTGGCCCATGAGGCTCCGTCCATGCTTGAGGGCTGCATTGGGCACAAACATGCATTGTGACCCTCAGTGTGAGCCGTTTCCTCATGTAAGGCCTCTCAGTGCCTGGACCAAGAGCCCACATATAGAGCTTGCCATACCCCTAGGCCCCCAATCTTAACCAGAGTTTGCGATGTCCAGTCGCCCCTACCCAGGGCTCTGCTCTGGAATCCCTCTTTTGGTGGCACACCTGAAGTATAAAAACAGAAAGGTCTTCTCCCAACCCACAAAAGGACCCCAAACTCTTGGGATAGGGCCAAATCCCCAGACAGGGATACTTGGCCATGGCCCCTGAGGCCACCCGTACATTCACGGTCATTGGTGACACAAACTCCAGAGACAAAAGCCTGAGCAAGTGCCTCACACTCACCCTTTGTTTATATCCCAAAGAGTTTTCCTCACGGGCGGTAAATCAGGTCTGCCATACCTATGTTCCGAAACCTAAGCTGAGTTTGTGTTTTCAGACAACTGTCCCCATAGGCCTGGCCCACACACCCTACAGCCTGGGGCCACTGGAGTCACACCTCACGACTGTATGTGCCCTCTCCAAGGGAATTCTACCCATTCCATTGGCCAAAACCATACAAGTAGGAGAAACCTCCAAATACTCCCTGAGTATATCCCACTTGTTTAGGCAGCCCAGGACAAACAGGGACAGTCTGACACAAGATAAGCAGCTACCTCCTCTCAGACCCATAGACAGATGTCCCCAGAGAAGAGGATTCAACCAGACAGGCCCCTAGGCCGTTATCGGATCCATTGCTTTGGTTTCCAGGCATCTCTCCTCAGAAGCCTGCTTTCCAATACCAGCCTATTGAGGCTTCCTGAGGTACCCATCAGAACACATTTCGTCTCTACATTGGAAACTTGCTCATTGGAGCTGTGTCAAATCCTCCTCTTAGGAGAACCCTTCAGGGCCCCGGTGCTACAGCCCAATTCCAAGGTCTCCATATACACATACACATATACACATACACATAGCCACGTTAGGACCCATTTACAGGAGAGTCCATTTCAACTCAACCCCCACGCTTTCTCCAAAAGAGCCAGCCCACTGAAATTGTCTTGTCACTAGGAAACATTTGGAATGCTAGGTGGGCTGCCCAGGCATCCATCCTTAGAACCCTGCTCTGGAGTCTTTCCGTATGGGATGTCCTGGAGCCATCCAACAGGTCTCAATTATCCCACAGAAGGAATCCTTGTGGTTTGGAGCATCTCACAACTCCCAACATGGGAAAACCTCCATGGCCTGATGATGCCCCACCCCCTTCATAAAGGGGCCATCATGGACAGAAACTCCAACCTGAGGCAACGTCTAATCCTCGCCCTGGCTTCAGATGCACGGGATCGCGATTCAACTATGCAGAGTGTGCCTGCCGTGCCCTTGCCCCGAAACCTAAGCCTAGCTTGTGTTCTCAGACTTCCGTCCTCACACTCCTGGCTCACAAGCCATCCAGTCTGGCAATTCTCAACACACAATACAGCACTCTGCCTGCCCTCCAGAAGAGAAATGTTGCCTGAGTTCTACCCAGAAACCCCAAAGGATTATCAACCTGCACTCCACTCAACTGTACCCCAATTATACAGTCTACCCTGGGCAATAATGCACTGTCTGACACAGTCTGAGCACAGACCTCCCAACT
This sequence comes from Mustela lutreola, assembly GCF_030435805.1. Lineage (NCBI taxonomy): Eukaryota > Metazoa > Chordata > Mammalia > Carnivora > Mustelidae > Mustela > Mustela lutreola. Next base: position 167,593,411 of record NC_081294.1, read on the forward strand.
GACAACAACACAGCTTACAGCACAATGAGCACATCGGACCTGCCATGGCCTTAGGTCGCCATCTCTTCCCAACCTAGCTTTTCAGGCTTCAGAACCTAGACCTTAACTGCAATCACTGCCAAAAGGTGAACATGATGCAGAAATCAAAACTCCTCCTTCCCCATGGCAAGAAATCCTGTGGTTGGCATGTTGTCCAACGTTTAGTTTGGAGACAGCAGAATGGCCCATGAGTCCCCACACATGCCTGAGGGTGACCCTCAGCGGGAGTCCTGTCCTCAAGCAAGGCCTCTCAGTGGATGGACCAAGAGATGGCATATTTGCCTTACCATGCCCCTAAGCCCCAATTTTTAACCAGAATTCAGGTGGTCCAGTCGCTCCTCCCCAGGGCTCTGCTCTGGAATCCCTCTTTTGGTGGGACACATCAGGTAAAAAAACAGAATGGACTCCTTCCATCCCACAGATTGACCCAAAACTCTTGGGATCGGGCCAAAGCCACAGAGAGGAAGACTCGTCGATGGCCCATGAGGCCTCCTCAACATTCCATGGCCATCATAGACACAAAATCCAGGGACGAAAGTCTGCGCAAGCACCTCACATTTGCTCTTTATTCATATCCTGAAGAGTTCTCCTCATGGTCTGTAGATCGGGCCTGCCATACTTATGTCCCCAAACCTAAGTGGAGTTTGTGTTTTAAGACTTGTGTCCCCACAATCCTGTCCCACACACCCTCCAGGCTGGGGCCCCTGGAGCCACACATCAGGACTGTGCATGCCCACTCCAGGGGAGTTCTGCCCATTCCAATGTCCACAATTGTCCAAATTAGGAGAAACCTCCAAAGTCCCCGAGGCCATCCCAACCGTGTAGGACACCCGGGACAAAGAGGGATAGTCTGACACCAGCTAAGAAACTACCTCCACTCATACCATAGACAGATGTCCCCAGAGAAAAAGATTAAACCGGAGATGCTCCTAGGCCCTACTCGGATCTATTGATTTGGTTTCCAGGCATCTGTCTACAGAAGCCTGGTTTCCAATCCCAGCATATGGGGGTTTCCTGAGGCTCCCATCAGAACAAATCTCGTCTCCACGTTGGAAACTTGCTCTATGGAGCTGTCTCAAAAGCTCTGGTTAGGAGAATCCTTAAAAGCCCTGGTGCCATTGCCCCACTCCAGGGCTCCATGGACACAAACGCACATTAGGACCCATCCGCAGGAGATTCCGTTTCAACTCAGTCCCCTTGGCTGCTCCCCCAGAGCCATCAGATCGAACCTGTCTAGTCGCTTGTAGAGAATTGGAATGCGAGGCGATCTGCCCAGGTATCCATCTTTAGAACCCTGCTCTAGCGTCGTTCTGTATGGGATGTCCTAGAGCCATCTAAAAGGTCTCAATTGTACTGTAGAGGAATCCTTGTATTTTGGGGCATCTCACATCTCCCAACGTGGAAAAACCTCGAAGGCTCCATGATGCCACACCCTTCATGAAAGGGCCATCATGGACAGAAACTCCAAACTGAGCCTATGTCTTATCCTCACCCGGACTTCAGATGCACGAGATCTCAATTCAGCTCTGCAGAGTGTGCTGCCTTGCCATTGCCCTGAAACCTAAGTCTAGCTTGTGTTCTCGGACTTCTGTTCTCACACTCCTGGCCCCCAAGCCCTCCAGTCTGGCAATTCCGGTCCCACACAGTGCATCACTCTGCCTGCTCTCCAGAAGAAAACTCTTGCCCTCTGGAGCTATCCAAACACCCCAAATGTGGATAAACCTACATGGCACTCAAATGTACCCAAATTATATAGTCTATCCTGGGCACTAATGCACTGTCTGACACAGCGTGAGCCCAGACCTCTTGACCAACACCCAGACACTTGACCACACACTGAGCACATCAGACCCGCCATGGCCTTAGGTAGTCATCTCTTCCCAACCTTGCTTTTCAGGCCTCAGAACCTAGACCTTATATCTAATCACTGCCCAGGGGTGAACGTGATGCAGAATCAGAACTACTCCTTCCCCATGGCAAGAAATCTTGTGGTTGGCATTTTGTCCAACATGCAGGGTAGGAGAAACCAGTGTGGCCCATGAGGCTCCGTCCATGCTTGAGGGCTGCATTGGGCACAAACATGCATTGTGACCCTCAGTGTGAGCCGTTTCCTCATGTAAGGCCTCTCAGTGCCTGGACCAAGAGCCCACATATAGAGCTTGCCATACCCCTAGGCCCCCAATCTTAACCAGAGTTTGCGATGTCCAGTCGCCCCTACCCAGGGCTCTGCTCTGGAATCCCTCTTTTGGTGGCACACCTGAAGTATAAAAACAGAAAGGTCTTCTCCCAACCCACAAAAGGACCCCAAACTCTTGGGATAGGGCCAAATCCCCAGACAGGGATACTTGGCCATGGCCCCTGAGGCCACCCGTACATTCACGGTCATTGGTGACACAAACTCCAGAGACAAAAGCCTGAGCAAGTGCCTCACACTCACCCTTTGTTTATATCCCAAAGAGTTTTCCTCACGGGCGGTAAATCAGGTCTGCCATACCTATGTTCCGAAACCTAAGCTGAGTTTGTGTTTTCAGACAACTGTCCCCATAGGCCTGGCCCACACACCCTACAGCCTGGGGCCACTGGAGTCACACCTCACGACTGTATGTGCCCTCTCCAAGGGAATTCTACCCATTCCATTGGCCAAAACCATACAAGTAGGAGAAACCTCCAAATACTCCCTGAGTATATCCCACTTGTTTAGGCAGCCCAGGACAAACAGGGACAGTCTGACACAAGATAAGCAGCTACCTCCTCTCAGACCCATAGACAGATGTCCCCAGAGAAGAGGATTCAACCAGACAGGCCCCTAGGCCGTTATCGGATCCATTGCTTTGGTTTCCAGGCATCTCTCCTCAGAAGCCTGCTTTCCAATACCAGCCTATTGAGGCTTCCTGAGGTACCCATCAGAACACATTTCGTCTCTACATTGGAAACTTGCTCATTGGAGCTGTGTCAAATCCTCCTCTTAGGAGAACCCTTCAGGTCCCCGGTGCTACAGCCCAATTCCAAGGTCTCCATATACACATACACATATACACATACACATAGCCACGTTAGGACCCATTTACAGGAGAGTCCATTTCAACTCAACCCCCACGCTTTCTCCAAAAGAGCCAGCCCACTGAAATTGTCTTGTCACTAGGAAACATTTGGAATGCTAGGTGGGCTGCCCAGGCATCCATCCTTAGAACCCTGCTCTGGAGTCTTTCCGTATGGGATGTCCTGGAGCCATCCAACAGGTCTCAATTATCCCACAGAAGGAATCCTTGTGGTTTGGAGCATCTCACAACTCCCAACATGGGAAAACCTCCATGGCCTGATGATGCCCCACCCCCTTCATAAAGGGGCCATCATGGACAGAAACTCCAACCTGAGGCAACGTCTAATCCTCGCCCTGGCTTCAGATGCACGGGATCGCGATTCAACTATGCAGAGTGTGCCTGCCGTGCCCTTGCCCCGAAACCTAAGCCTAGCTTGTGTTCTCAGACTTCCGTCCTCACACTCCTGGCTCACAAGCCATCCAGTCTGGCAATTCTCAACACACAATACAGCACTCTGCCTGCCCTCCAGAAGAGAAATGTTGCCTGAGTTCTACCCAGAAACCCCAAAGGATTATCAACCTGCACTCCACTCAACTGTACCCCAATTATACAGTCTACCCTGGGCAATAATGCACTGTCTGACACAGTCTGAGCACAGACCTCCCAACTGACAACAACACAGCTTACAGCACAATGAGCACATCGGACCTGCCATGGCCTTAGGTCGCCATCTCTTCCCAACCTAGCTTTTCAGGCTTCAGAACCTAGACCTTAACTGCAATCACTGCCAAAAGGTGAACATGATGCAGAAATCAAAACTCCTCCTTCCCCATGGCAAGAAATCCTGTGGTTGGCATGTTGTCCAACGTTTAGTTTGGAGACAGCAGAATGGCCCATGAGTCCCCACACATGCCTGAGGGTGACCCTCAGCGGGAGTCCTGTCCTCAAGCAAGGCCTCTCAGTGGATGGACCAAGAGATGGCATATTTGCCTTACCATGCCCCTAAGCCCCAATTTTTAACCAGAATTCAGGTGGTCCAGTCGCTCCTCCCCAGGGCTCTGCTCTGGAATCCCTCTTTTGGTGGGACACATCAGGTAAAAAAACAGAATGGACTCCTTCCATCCCACAGATTGACCCAAAACTCTTGGGATCGGGCCAAAGCCACAGAGAGGAAGACTCGTCGATGGCCCATGAGGCCTCCTCAACATTCCATGGCCATCATAGACACAAAATCCAGGGACGAAAGTCTGCGCAAGCACCTCACATTTGCTCTTTATTCATATCCTGAAGAGTTCTCCTCATGGTCTGTAGATCGGGCCTGCCATACTTATGTCCCCAAACCTAAGTGGAGTTTGTGTTTTAAGACTTGTGTCCCCACAATCCTGTCCCACACACCCTCCAGTCTGGGGCCCCTGGAGCCACACATCAGGACTGTGCATGCCCACTCCAGGGGAGTTCTGCCCATTCCAATGTCCACAATTGTCCAAATTAGGAGAAACCTCCAAAGTCCCCGAGGCCATCCCAACCGTGTAGGACACCCGGGACAAAGAGGGATAGTCTGACACCAGCTAAGAAACTACCTCCACTCATACCATAGACAGATGTCCCCAGAGAAAAAGATTAAACCGGAGATGCTCCTAGGCCCTACTCGGATCTATTGATTTGGTTTCCAGGCATCTGTCTACAGAAGCCTGGTTTCCAATCCCAGCATATGGGGGTTTCCTGAGGCTCCCATCAGAACAAATCTCGTCTCCACGTTGGAAACTTGCTCTATGGAGCTGTCTCAAAAGCTCTGGTTAGGAGAATCCTTAAAAGCCCTGGTGCCATTGCCCCACTCCAGGGCTCCATGGACACAAACGCACATTAGGACCCATCCGCAGGAGATTCCGTTTCAACTCAGTCCCCTTGGCTGCTCCCCCAGAGCCATCAGATCGAACCTGTCTAGTCGCTTGTAGAGAATTGGAATGCGAGGCGATCTGCCCAGGTATCCATCTTTAGAACCCTGCTCTAGCGTCGTTCTGTATGGGATGTCCTAGAGCCATCTAAAAGGTCTCAATTGTACTGTAGAGGAATCCTTGTATTTTGGGGCATCTCACATCTCCCAACGTGGAAAAACCTCGAGGGCTCCATGATGCCACACCCTTCATGAAAGGGCCATCATGGACAGAAACTCCAAACTGAGCCTATGTCTTATCCTCACCCGGACTTCAGATGCACGAGATCTCAATTCAGCTCTGCAGAGTGTGCTGCCTTGCCATTGCCCTGAAACCTAAGTCTAGCTTGTGTTCTCGGACTTCTGTTCTCACACTCCTGGCCCCCAAGCCCTCCAGTCTGGCAATTCCGGTCCCACACAGTGCATCACTCTGCCTGCTCTCCAGAAGAAAACTCTTGCCCTCTGGAGCTATCCAAACACCCCAAATGTGGATAAACCTACATGGCACTCAAATGTACCCAAATTATATAGTCTATCCTGGGCACTAATGCACTGTCTGACACAGCGTGAGCCCAGACCTCTTGACCAACACCCAGACACTTGACCACACACTGAGCACATCAGACCCGCCATGGCCTTAGGTAGTCATCTCTTCCCAACCTTGCTTTTCAGGCCTCAGAACCTAGACCTTATATCTAATCACTGCCCAGGGGTGAACGTGATGCAGAATCAGAACTACTCCTTCCCCATGGCAAGAAATCTTGTGGTTGGCATTTTGTCCAACATGCAGGGTAGGAGAAACCAGTGTGGCCCATGAGGCTCCGTCCATGCTTGAGGGCTGCATTGGGCACAAACATGCATTGTGACCCTCAGTGTGAGCCGTTTCCTCATGTAAGGCCTCTCAGTGCCTGGACCAAGAGCCCACATATAGAGCTTGCCATACCCCTAGGCCCCCAATCTTAACCAGAGTTTGCGATGTCCAGTCGCCCCTACCCAGGGCTCTGCTCTGGAATCCCTCTTTTGGTGGCACACCTGAAGTATAAAAACAGAAAGGTCTTCTCCCAACCCACAAAAGGACCCCAAACTCTTGGGATAGGGCCAAATCCCCAGACAGGGATACTTGGCCATGGCCCCTGAGGCCACCCGTACATTCACGGTCATTGGTGACACAAACTCCAGAGACAAAAGCCTGAGCAAGTGCCTCACACTCACCCTTTGTTTATATCCCAAAGAGTTTTCCTCACGGGCGGTAAATCAGGTCTGCCATACCTATGTTCCGAAACCTAAGCTGAGTTTGTGTTTTCAGACAACTGTCCCCATAGGCCTGGCCCACACACCCTACAGCCTGGGGCCACTGGAGTCACACCTCACGACTGTATGTGCCCTCTCCAAGGGAATTCTACCCATTCCATTGGCCAAAACCATACAAGTAGGAGAAACCTCCAAATACTCCCTGAGTATATCCCACTTGTTTAGGCAGCCCAGGACAAACAGGGACAGTCTGACACAAGATAAGCAGCTACCTCCTCTCAGACCCATAGACAGATGTCCCCAGAGAAGAGGATTCAACCAGACAGGCCCCTAGGCCGTTATCGGATCCATTGCTTTGGTTTCCAGGCATCTCTCCTCAGAAGCCTGCTTTCCAATACCAGCCTATTGAGGCTTCCTGAGGTACCCATCAGAACACATTTCGTCTCTACATTGGAAACTTGCTCATTGGAGCTGTGTCAAATCCTCCTCTTAGGAGAACCCTTCAGGGCCCCGGTGCTACAGCCCAATTCCAAGGTCTCCATATACACATACACATATACACATACACATAGCCACGTTAGGACCCATTTACAGGAGAGTCCATTTCAACTCAACCCCCACGCTTTCTCCAAAAGAGCCAGCCCACTGAAATTGTCTTGTCACTAGGAAACATTTGGAATGCTAGGTGGGCTGCCCAGGCATCCATCCTTAGAACCCTGCTCTGGAGTCTTTCCGTATGGGATGTCCTGGAGCCATCCAACAGGTCTCAATTATCCCACAGAAGGAATCCTTGTGGTTTGGAGCATCTCACAACTCCCAACATGGGAAAACCTCCATGGCCTGATGATGCCCCACCCCCTTCATAAAGGGGCCATCATGGACAGAAACTCCAACCTGAGGCAACGTCTAATCCTCGCCCTGGCTTCAGATGCACGGGATCGCGATTCAACTATGCAGAGTGTGCCTGCCGTGCCCTTGCCCCGAAACCTAAGCCTAGCTTGTGTTCTCAGACTTCCGTCCTCACACTCCTGGCTCACAAGCCATCCAGTCTGGCAATTCTCAACACACAATACAGCACTCTGCCTGCCCTCCAGAAGAGAAATGTTGCCTGAGTTCTACCCAGAAACCCCAAAGGATTATCAACCTGCACTCCACTCAACTGTACCCCAATTATACAGTCTACCCTGGGCAATAATGCACTGTCTGACACAGTCTGAGCACAGACCTCCCAACTGACAACAACACAGCTTACAGCACAATGAGCACATCGGACCTGCCATGGCCTTAGGTCGCCATCTCTTCCCAACCTAGCTTTTCAGGCTTCAGAACCTAGACCTTAACTGCAATCACTGCCAAAAGGTGAACATGATGCAGAAATCAAAACTCCTCCTTCCCCATGGCAAGAAATCCTGTGGTTGGCATGTTGTCCAACGTTTAGTTTGGAGACAGCAGAATGGCCCATGAGTCCCCACACATGCCTGAGGGTGACCCTCAGCGGGAGTCCTGTCCTCAAGCAAGGCCTCTCAGTGGATGGACCAAGAGATGGCATATTTGCCTTACCATGCCCCTAAGCCCCAATTTTTAACCAGAATTCAGGTGGTCCAGTCGCTCCTCCCCAGGGCTCTGCTCTGGAATCCCTCTTTTGGTGGGACACATCAGGTAAAAAAACAGAATGGACTCCTTCCATCCCACAGATTGACCCAAAACTCTTGGGATCGGGCCAAAGCCACAGAGAGGAAGACTCGTCGATGGCCCATGAGGCCTCCTCAACATTCCATGGCCATCATAGACACAAAATCCAGGGACGAAAGTCTGCGCAAGCACCTCACATTTGCTCTTTATTCATATCCTGAAGAGTTCTCCTCATGGTCTGTAGATCGGGCCTGCCATACTTATGTCCCCAAACCTAAGTGGAGTTTGTGTTTTAAGACTTGTGTCCCCACAATCCTGTCCCACACACCCTCCAGTCTGGGGCCCCTGGAGCCACACATCAGGACTGTGCATGCCCACTCCAGGGGAGTTCTGCCCATTCCAATGTCCACAATTGTCCAAATTAGGAGAAACCTCCAAAGTCCCCGAGGCCATCCCAACCGTGTAGGACACCCGGGACAAAGAGGGATAGTCTGACACCAGCTAAGAAACTACCTCCACTCATACCATAGACAGATGTCCCCAGAGAAAAAGATTAAACCGGAGATGCTCCTAGGCCCTACTCGGATCTATTGATTTGGTTTCCAGGCATCTGTCTACAGAAGCCTGGTTTCCAATCCCAGCATATGGGGGTTTCCTGAGGCTCCCATCAGAACAAATCTCGTCTCCACGTTGGAAACTTGCTCTATGGAGCTGTCTCAAAAGCTCTGGTTAGGAGAATCCTTAAAAGCCCTGGTGCCATTGCCCCACTCCAGGGCTCCATGGACACAAACGCACATTAGGACCCATCCGCAGGAGATTCCGTTTCAACTCAGTCCCCTTGGCTGCTCCCCCAGAGCCATCAGATCGAACCTGTCTAGTCGCTTGTAGAGAATTGGAATGCGAGGCGATCTGCCCAGGTATCCATCTTTAGAACCCTGCTCTAGCGTCGTTCTGTATGGGATGTCCTAGAGCCATCTAAAAGGTCTCAATTGTACTGTAGAGGAATCCTTGTATTTTGGGGCATCTCACATCTCCCAACGTGGAAAAACCTCGAGGGCTCCATGATGCCACACCCTTCATGAAAGGGCCATCATGGACAGAAACTCCAAACTGAGCCTATGTCTTATCCTCACCCGGACTTCAGATGCACGAGATCTCAATTCAGCTCTGCAGAGTGTGCTGCCTTGCCATTGCCCTGAAACCTAAGTCTAGCTTGTGTTCTCGGACTTCTGTTCTCACACTCCTGGCCCCCAAGCCCTCCAGTCTGGCAATTCCGGTCCCACACAGTGCATCACTCTGCCTGCTCTCCAGAAGAAAACTCTTGCCCTCTGGAGCTATCCAAACACCCCAAATGTGGATAAACCTACATGGCACTCAAATGTACCCAAATTATATAGTCTATCCTGGGCACTAATGCACTGTCTGACACAGCGTGAGCCCAGACCTCTTGACCAACACCCAGACACTTGACCACACACTGAGCACATCAGACCCGCCATGGCCTTAGGTAGTCATCTCTTCCCAACCTTGCTTTTCAGGCCTCAGAACCTAGACCTTATATCTAATCACTGCCCAGGGGTGAACGTGATGCAGAATCAGAACTACTCCTTCCCCATGGCAAGAAATCTTGTGGTTGGCATTTTGTCCAACATGCAGGGTAGGAGAAACCAGTGTGGCCCATGAGGCTCCGTCCATGCTTGAGGGCTGCATTGGGCACAAACATGCATTGTGACCCTCAGTGTGAGCCGTTTCCTCATGTAAGGCCTCTCAGTGCCTGGACCAAGAGCCCACATATAGAGCTTGCCATACCCCTAGGCCCCCAATCTTAACCAGAGTTTGCGATGTCCAGTCGCCCCTACCCAGGGCTCTGCTCTGGAATCCCTCTTTTGGTGGCACACCTGAAGTATAAAAACAGAAAGGTCTTCTCCCAACCCACAAAAGGACCCCAAACTCTTGGGATAGGGCCAAATCCCCAGACAGGGATACTTGGCCATGGCCCCTGAGGCCACCCGTACATTCACGGTCATTGGTGACACAAACTCCAGAGACAAAAGCCTGAGCAAGTGCCTCACACTCACCCTTTGTTTATATCCCAAAGAGTTTTCCTCACGGGCGGTAAATCAGGTCTGCCATACCTATGTTCCGAAACCTAAGCTGAGTTTGTGTTTTCAGACAACTGTCCCCATAGGCCTGGCCCACACACCCTACAGCCTGGGGCCACTGGAGTCACACCTCACGACTGTATGTGCCCTCTCCAAGGGAATTCTACCCATTCCATTGGCCAAAACCATACAAGTAGGAGAAACCTCCAAATACTCCCTGAGTATATCCCACTTGTTTAGGCAGCCCAGGACAAACAGGGACAGTCTGACACAAGATAAGCAGCTACCTCCTCTCAGACCCATAGACAGATGTCCCCAGAGAAGAGGATTCAACCAGACAGGCCCCTAGGCCGTTATCGGATCCATTGCTTTGGTTTCCAGGCATCTCTCCTCAGAAGCCTGCTTTCCAATACCAGCCTATTGAGGCTTCCTGAGGTACCCATCAGAACACATTTCGTCTCTACATTGGAAACTTGCTCATTGGAGCTGTGTCAAATCCTCCTCTTAGGAGAACCCTTCAGGGCCCCGGTGCTACAGCCCAATTCCAAGGTCTCCATATACACATACACATATACACATACACATAGCCACGTTAGGACCCATTTACAGGAGAGTCCATTTCAACTCAACCCCCACGCTTTCTCCAAAAGAGCCAGCCCACTGAAATTGTCTTGTCACTAGGAAACATTTGGAATGCTAGGTGGGCTGCCCAGGCATCCATCCTTAGAACCCTGCTCTGGAGTCTTTCCGTATGGGATGTCCTGGAGCCATCCAACAGGTCTCAATTATCCCACAGAAGGAATCCTTGTGGTTTGGAGCATCTCACAACTCCCAACATGGGAAAACCTCCATGGCCTGATGATGCCCCACCCCCTTCATAAAGGGGCCATCATGGACAGAAACTCCAACCTGAGGCAACGTCTAATCCTCGCCCTGGCTTCAGATGCACGGGATCGCGATTCAACTATGCAGAGTGTGCCTGCCGTGCCCTTGCCCCGAAACCTAAGCCTAGCTTGTGTTCTCAGACTTCCGTCCTCACACTCCTGGCTCACAAGCCATCCAGTCTGGCAATTCTCAACACACAATACAGCACTCTGCCTGTCCTCCAGAAGAGAAATGTTGCCTGAGTTCTACCCAGAAACCCCAAAGGATTATCAACCTGCACTCCACTCAACTGTACCCCAATTATACAGTCTACCCTGGGCAATAATGCACTGTCTGACACAGTCTGAGCACAGACCTCCCAACTGACAACAACACAGCTTACAGCACAATGAGCACATCGGACCTGCCATGGCCTTAGGTCGCCATCTCTTCCCAACCTAGCTTTTCAGGCTTCAGAACCTAGACCTTAACTGCAATCACTGCCAAAAGGTGAACATGATGCAGAAATCAAAACTCCTCCTTCCCCATGGCAAGAAATCCTGTGGTTGGCATGTTGTCCAACGTTTAGTTTGGAGACAGCAGAATGGCCCATGAGTCCCCACACATGCCTGAGGGTGACCCTCAGCGGGAGTCCTGTCCTCAAGCAAGGCCTCTCAGTGGATGGACCAAGAGATGGCATATTTGCCTTACCATGCCCCTAAGCCCCAATTTTTAACCAGAATTCAGGTGGTCCAGTCGCTCCTCCCCAGGGCTCTGCTCTGGAATCCCTCTTTTGGTGGGACACATCAGGTAAAAAAACAGAATGGACTCCTTCCATCCCACAGATTGACCCAAAACTCTTGGGATCGGGCCAAAGCCACAGAGAGGAAGACTCGTCGATGGCCCATGAGGCCTCCTCAACATTCCATGGCCATCATAGACACAAAATCCAGGGACGAAAGTCTGCGCAAGCACCTCACATTTGCTCTTTATTCATATCCTGAAGAGTTCTCCTCATGGTCTGTAGATCGGGCCTGCCATACTTATGTCCCCAAACCTAAGTGGAGTTTGTGTTTTAAGACTTGTGTCCCCACAATCCTGTCCCACACACCCTCCAGGCTGGGGCCCCTGGAGCCACACATCAGGACTGTGCATGCCCACTCCAGGGGAGTTCTGCCCATTCCAATGTCCACAATTGTCCAAATTAGGAGAAACCTCCAAAGTCCCCGAGGCCATCCCAACCGTGTAGGACACCCGGGACAAAGAGGGATAGTCTGACACCAGCTAAGAAACTACCTCCACTCATACCATAGACAGATGTCCCCAGAGAAAAAGATTAAACCGGAGATGCTCCTAGGCCCTACTCGGATCTATTGATTTGGTTTCCAGGCATCTGTCTACAGAAGCCTGGTTTCCAATCCCAGCATATGGGGGTTTCCTGAGGCTCCCATCAGAACAAATCTCGTCTCCACGTTGGAAACTTGCTCTATGGAGCTGTCTCAAAAGCTCTGGTTAGGAGAATCCTTAAAAGCCCTGGTGCCATTGCCCCACTCCAGGGCTCCATGGACACAAACGCACATTAGGACCCATCCGCAGGAGATTCCGTTTCAACTCAGTCCCCTTGGCTGCTCCCCCAGAGCCATCAGATCGAACCTGTCTAGTCGCTTGTAGAGAATTGGAATGCGAGGCGATCTGCCCAGGTATCCATCTTTAGAACCCTGCTCTAGCGTCGTTCTGTATGGGATGTCCTAGAGCCATCTAAAAGGTCTCAATTGTACTGTAGAGGAATCCTTGTATTTTGGGGCATCTCACATCTCCCAACGTGGAAAAACCTCGAGGGCTCCATGATGCCACACCCTTCATGAAAGGGCCATCATGGACAGAAACTCCAAACTGAGCCTATGTCTTATCCTCACCCGGACTTCAGATGCACGAGATCTCAATTCAGCTCTGCAGAGTGTGCTGCCTTGCCATTGCCCTGAAACCTAAGTCTAGCTTGTGTTCTCGGACTTCTGTTCTCACACTCCTGGCCCCCAAGCCCTCCAGTCTGGCAATTCCGGTCCCACACAGTGCATCACTCTGCCTGCTCTCCAGAAGAAAACTCTTGCCCTCTGGAGCTATCCAAACACCCCAAATGTGGATAAACCTACATGGCACTCAAATGTACCCAAATTATATAGTCTATCCTGGGCACTAATGCACTGTCTGACACAGCGTGAGCCCAGACCTCTTGACCAACACCCAGACACTTGACCACACACTGAGCACATCAGACCCGCCATGGCCTTAGGTAGTCATCTCTTCCCAACCTTGCTTTTCAGGCCTCAGAACCTAGACCTTATATCTAATCACTGCCCAGGGGTGAACGTGATGCAGAATCAGAACTACTCCTTCCCCATGGCAAGAAATCTTGTGGTTGGCATTTTGTCCAACATGCAGGGTAGGAGAAACCAGTGTGGCCCATGAGGCTCCGTCCATGCTTGAGGGCTGCATTGGGCACAAACATGCATTGTGACCCTCAGTGTGAGCCGTTTCCTCATGTAAGGCCTCTCAGTGCCTGGACCAAGAGCCCACATATAGAGCTTGCCATACCCCTAGGCCCCCAATCTTAACCAGAGTTTGCGATGTCCAGTCGCCCCTACCCAGGGCTCTGCTCTGGAATCCCTCTTTTGGTGGCACACCTGAAGTATAAAAACAGAAAGGTCTTCTCCCAACCCACAAAAGGACCCCAAACTCTTGGGATAGGGCCAAATCCCCAGACAGGGATACTTGGCCATGGCCCCTGAGGCCACCCGTACATTCACGGTCATTGGTGACACAAACTCCAGAGACAAAAGCCTGAGCAAGTGCCTCACACTCACCCTTTGTTTATATCCCAAAGAGTTTTCCTCACGGGCGGTAAATCAGGTCTGCCATACCTATGTTCCGAAACCTAAGCTGAGTTTGTGTTTTCAGACAACTGTCCCCATAGGCCTGGCCCACACACCCTACAGCCTGGGGCCACTGGAGTCACACCTCACGACTGTATGTGCCCTCTCCAAGGGAATTCTACCCATTCCATTGGCCAAAACCATACAAGTAGGAGAAACCTCCAAATACTCCCTGAGTATATCCCACTTGTTTAGGCAGCCCAGGACAAACAGGGACAGTCTGACACAAGATAAGCAGCTACCTCCTCTCAGACCCATAGACAGATGTCCCCAGAGAAGAGGATTCAACCAGACAGGCCCCTAGGCCGTTATCGGATCCATTGCTTTGGTTTCCAGGCATCTCTCCTCAGAAGCCTGCTTTCCAATACCAGCCTATTGAGGCTTCCTGAGGTACCCATCAGAACACATTTCGTCTCTACATTGGAAACTTGCTCATTGGAGCTGTGTCAAATCCTCCTCTTAGGAGAACCCTTCAGGGCCCCGGTGCTACAGCCCAATTCCAAGGTCTCCATATACACATACACATATACACATACACATAGCCACGTTAGGACCCATTTACAGGAGAGTCCATTTCAACTCAACCCCCACGCTTTCTCCAAAAGAGCCAGCCCACTGAAATTGTCTTGTCACTAGGAAACATTTGGAATGCTAGGTGGGCTGCCCAGGCATCCATCCTTAGAACCCTGCTCTGGAGTCTTTCCGTATGGGATGTCCTGGAGCCATCCAACAGGTCTCAATTATCCCACAGAAGGAATCCTTGTGGTTTGGAGCATCTCACAACTCCCAACATGGGAAAACCTCCATGGCCTGATGATGCCCCACCCCCTTCATAAAGGGGCCATCATGGACAGAAACTCCAACCTGAGGCAACGTCTAATCCTCGCCCTGGCTTCAGATGCACGGGATCGCGATTCAACTATGCAGAGTGTGCCTGCCGTGCCCTTGCCCCGAAACCTAAGCCTAGCTTGTGTTCTCAGACTTCCGTCCTCACACTCCTGGCTCACAAGCCATCCAGTCTGGCAATTCTCAACACACAATACAGCACTCTGCCTGCCCTCCAGAAGAGAAATGTTGCCTGAGTTCTACCCAGAAACCCCAAAGGATTATCAACCTGCACTCCACTCAACTGTACCCCAATTATACAGTCTACCCTGGGCAATAATGCACTGTCTGACACAGTCTGAGCACAGACCTCCCAACTGACAACAACACAGCTTACAGCACAATGAGCACATCGGACCTGCCATGGCCTTAGGTCGCCATCTCTTCCCAACCTAGCTTTTCAGGCTTCAGAACCTAGACCTTAACTGCAATCACTGCCAAAAGGTGAACATGATGCAGAAATCAAAACTCCTCCTTCCCCATGGCAAGAAATCCTGTGGTTGGCATGTTGTCCAACGTTTAGTTTGGAGACAGCAGAATGGCCCATGAGTCCCCACACATGCCTGAGGGTGACCCTCAGCGGGAGTCCTGTCCTCAAGCAAGGCCTCTCAGTGGATGGACCAAGAGATGGCATATTTGCCTTACCATGCCCCTAAGCCCCAATTTTTAACCAGAATTCAGGTGGTCCAGTCGCTCCTCCCCAGGGCTCTGCTCTGGAATCCCTCTTTTGGTGGGACACATCAGGTAAAAAAACAGAATGGACTCCTTCCATCCCACAGATTGACCCAAAACTCTTGGGATCGGGCCAAAGCCACAGAGAGGAAGACTCGTCGATGGCCCATGAGGCCTCCTCAACATTCCATGGCCATCATAGACACAAAATCCAGGGACGAAAGTCTGCGCAAGCACCTCACATTTGCTCTTTATTCATATCCTGAAGAGTTCTCCTCATGGTCTGTAGATCGGGCCTGCCATACTTATGTCCCCAAACCTAAGTGGAGTTTGTGTTTTAAGACTTGTGTCCCCACAATCCTGTCCCACACACCCTCCAGTCTGGGGCCCCTGGAGCCACACATCAGGACTGTGCATGCCCACTCCAGGGGAGTTCTGCCCATTCCAATGTCCACAATTGTCCAAATTAGGAGAAACCTCCAAAGTCCCCGAGGCCATCCCAACCGTGTAGGACACCCGGGACAAAGAGGGATAGTCTGACACCAGCTAAGAAACTACCTCCACTCATACCATAGACAGATGTCCCCAGAGAAAAAGATTAAACCGGAGATGCTCCTAGGCCCTACTCGGATCTATTGATTTGGTTTCCAGGCATCTGTCTACAGAAGCCTGGTTTCCAATCCCAGCATATGGGGGTTTCCTGAGGCTCCCATCAGAACAAATCTCGTCTCCACGTTGGAAACTTGCTCTATGGAGCTGTCTCAAAAGCTCTGGTTAGGAGAATCCTTAAAAGCCCTGGTGCCATTGCCCCACTCCAGGGCTCCATGGACACAAACGCACATTAGGACCCATCCGCAGGAGATTCCGTTTCAACTCAGTCCCCTTGGCTGCTCCCCCAGAGCCATCAGATCGAACCTGTCTAGTCGCTTGTAGAGAATTGGAATGCGAGGCGATCTGCCCAGGTATCCATCTTTAGAACCCTGCTCTAGCGTCGTTCTGTATGGGATGTCCTAGAGCCATCTAAAAGGTCTCAATTGTACTGTAGAGGAATCCTTGTATTTTGGGGCATCTCACATCTCCCAACGTGGAAAAACCTCGAGGGCTCCATGATGCCACACCCTTCATGAAAGGGCCATCATGGACAGAAACTCCAAACTGAGCCTATGTCTTATCCTCACCCGGACTTCAGATGCACGAGATCTCAATTCAGCTCTGCAGAGTGTGCTGCCTTGCCATTGCCCTGAAACCTAAGTCTAGCTTGTGTTCTCGGACTTCTGTTCTCACACTCCTGGCCCCCAAGCCCTCCAGTCTGGCAATTCCGGTCCCACACAGTGCATCACTCTGCCTGCTCTCCAGAAGAAAACTCTTGCCCTCTGGAGCTATCCAAACACCCCAAATGTGGATAAACCTACATGGCACTCAAATGTACCCAAATTATATAGTCTATCCTGGGCACTAATGCACTGTCTGACACAGCGTGAGCCCAGACCTCTTGACCAACACCCAGACACTTGACCACACACTGAGCACATCAGACCCGCCATGGCCTTAGGTAGTCATCTCTTCCCAACCTTGCTTTTCAGGCCTCAGAACCTAGACCTTATATCTAATCACTGCCCAGGGGTGAACGTGATGCAGAATCAGAACTACTCCTTCCCCATGGCAAGAAATCTTGTGGTTGGCATTTTGTCCAACATGCAGGGTAGGAGAAACCAGTGTGGCCCATGAGGCTCCGTCCATGCTTGAGGGCTGCATTGGGCACAAACATGCATTGTGACCCTCAGTGTGAGCCGTTTCCTCATGTAAGGCCTCTCAGTGCCTGGACCAAGAGCCCACATATAGAGCTTGCCATACCCCTAGGCCCCCAATCTTAACCAGAGTTTGCGATGTCCAGTCGCCCCTACCCAGGGCTCTGCTCTGGAATCCCTCTTTTGGTGGCACACCTGAAGTATAAAAACAGAAAGGTCTTCTCCCAACCCACAAAAGGACCCCAAACTCTTGGGATAGGGCCAAATCCCCAGACAGGGATACTTGGCCATGGCCCCTGAGGCCACCCGTACATTCACGGTCATTGGTGACACAAACTCCAGAGACAAAAGCCTGAGCAAGTGCCTCACACTCACCCTTTGTTTATATCCCAAAGAGTTTTCCTCACGGGCGGTAAATCAGGTCTGCCATACCTATGTTCCGAAACCTAAGCTGAGTTTGTGTTTTCAGACAACTGTCCCCATAGGCCTGGCCCACACACCCTACAGCCTGGGGCCACTGGAGTCACACCTCACGACTGTATGTGCCCTCTCCAAGGGAATTCTACCCATTCCATTGGCCAAAACCATACAAGTAGGAGAAACCTCCAAATACTCCCTGAGTATATCCCACTTGTTTAGGCAGCCCAGGACAAACAGGGACAGTCTGACACAAGATAAGCAGCTACCTCCTCTCAGACCCATAGACAGATGTCCCCAGAGAAGTGGATTCAACCAGACAGGCCCCTAGGCCGCTATCGGATCCATTGCTTTGGTTTCCAGGCATCTCTCCTCAGAAGCCTGCTTTCCAATACCAGCCTATTGAGGCTTCCTGAGGTACCCATCAGAACACATTTCGTCTCTACATTGGAAACTTGCTCATTGGAGCTGTGTCAAATCCTCCTCTTAGGAGAACCCTTCAGGGCCCCGGTGCTACAGCCCAATTCCAAGGTCTCCATATACACATACACATATACACATACACATAGCCACGTTAGGACCCATTTACAGGAGAGTCCATTTCAACTCAACCCCCACGCTTTCTCCAAAAGAGCCAGCCCACTGAAATTGTCTTGTCACTAGGAAACATTTGGAATGCTAGGTGGGCTGCCCAGGCATCCATCCTTAGAACCCTGCTCTGGAGTCTTTCCGTATGGGATGTCCTGGAGCCATCCAACAGGTCTCAATTATCCCACAGAAGGAATCCTTGTGGTTTGGAGCATCTCACAACTCCCAACATGGGAAAACCTCCATGGCCTGATGATGCCCCACCCCCTTCATAAAGGGGCCATCATGGACAGAAACTCCAACCTGAGGCAACGTCTAATCCTCGCCCTGGCTTCAGATGCACGGGATCGCGATTCAACTATGCAGAGTGTGCCTGCCGTGCCCTTGCCCCGAAACCTAAGCCTAGCTTGTGTTCTCAGACTTCCGTCCTCACACTCCTGGCTCACAAGCCATCCAGTCTGGCAATTCTCAACACACAATACAGCACTCTGCCTGCCCTCCAGAAGAGAAATGTTGCCTGAGTTCTACCCAGAAACCCCAAAGGATTATCAACCTGCACTCCACTCAACTGTACCCCAATTATACAGTCTACCCTGGGCAATAATGCACTGTCTGACACAGTCTGAGCACAGACCTCCCAACTGACAACAACACAGCTTACAGCACAATGAGCACATCGGACCTGCCATGGCCTTAGGTCGCCATCTCTTCCCAACCTAGCTTTTCAGGCTTCAGAACCTAGACCTTAACTGCAATCACTGCCAAAAGGTGAACATGATGCAGAAATCAAAACTCCTCCTTCCCCATGGCAAGAAATCCTGTGGTTGGCATGTTGTCCAACGTTTAGTTTGGAGACAGCAGAATGGCCCATGAGTCCCCACACATGCCTGAGGGTGACCCTCAGCGGGAGTCCTGTCCTCAAGCAAGGCCTCTCAGTGGATGGACCAAGAGATGGCATATTTGCCTTACCATGCCCCTAAGCCCCAATTTTTAACCAGAATTCAGGTGGTCCAGTCGCTCCTCCCCAGGGCTCTGCTCTGGAATCCCTCTTTTGGTGGGACACATCAGGTAAAAAAACAGAATGGACTCCTTCCATCCCACAGATTGACCCAAAACTCTTGGGATCGGGCCAAAGCCACAGAGAGGAAGACTCGTCGATGGCCCATGAGGCCTCCTCAACATTCCATGGCCATCATAGACACAAAATCCAGGGACGAAAGTCTGCGCAAGCACCTCACATTTGCTCTTTATTCATATCCTGAAGAGTTCTCCTCATGGTCTGTAGATCGGGCCTGCCATACTTATGTCCCCAAACCTAAGTGGAGTTTGTGTTTTAAGACTTGTGTCCCCACAATCCTGTCCCACACACCCTCCAGTCTGGGGCCCCTGGAGCCACACATCAGGACTGTGCATGCCCACTCCAGGGGAGTTCTGCCCATTCCAATGTCCACAATTGTCCAAATTAGGAGAAACCTCCAAAGTCCCCGAGGCCATCCCAACCGTGTAGGACACCCGGGACAAAGAGGGATAGTCTGACACCAGCTAAGAAACTACCTCCACTCATACCATAGACAGATGTCCCCAGAGAAAAAGATTAAACCGGAGATGCTCCTAGGCCCTACTCGGATCTATTGATTTGGTTTCCAGGCATCTGTCTACAGAAGCCTGGTTTCCAATCCCAGCATATGGGGGTTTCCTGAGGCTCCCATCAGAACAAATCTCGTCTCCACGTTGGAAACTTGCTCTATGGAGCTGTCTCAAAAGCTCTGGTTAGGAGAATCCTTAAAAGCCCTGGTGCCATTGCCCCACTCCAGGGCTCCATGGACACAAACGCACATTAGGACCCATCCGCAGGAGATTCCGTTTCAACTCAGTCCCCTTGGCTGCTCCCCCAGAGCCATCAGATCGAACCTGTCTAGTCGCTTGTAGAGAATTGGAATGCGAGGCGATCTGCCCAGGTATCCATCTTTAGAACCCTGCTCTAGCGTCGTTCTGTATGGGATGTCCTAGAGCCATCTAAAAGGTCTCAATTGTACTGTAGAGGAATCCTTGTATTTTGGGGCATCTCACATCTCCCAACGTGGAAAAACCTCGAGGGCTCCATGATGCCACACCCTTCATGAAAGGGCCATCATGGACAGAAACTCCAAACTGAGCCTATGTCTTATCCTCACCCGGACTTCAGATGCACGAGATCTCAATTCAGCTCTGCAGAGTGTGCTGCCTTGCCATTGCCCTGAAACCTAAGTCTAGCTTGTGTTCTCGGACTTCTGTTCTCACACTCCTGGCCCCCAAGCCCTCCAGTCTGGCAATTCCGGTCCCACACAGTGCATCACTCTGCCTGCTCTCCAGAAGAAAACTCTTGCCCTCTGGAGCTATCCAAACACCCCAAATGTGGATAAACCTACATGGCACTCAAATGTACCCAAATTATATAGTCTATCCTGGGCACTAATGCACTGTCTGACACAGCGTGAGCCCAGACCTCTTGACCAACACCCAGACACTTGACCACACACTGAGCACATCAGACCCGCCATGGCCTTAGGTAGTCATCTCTTCCCAACCTTGCTTTTCAGGCCTCAGAACCTAGACCTTATATCTAATCACTGCCCAGGGGTGAACGTGATGCAGAATCAGAACTACTCCTTCCCCATGGCAAGAAATCTTGTGGTTGGCATTTTGTCCAACATGCAGGGTAGGAGAAACCAGTGTGGCCCATGAGGCTCCGTCCATGCTTGAGGGCTGCATTGGGCACAAACATGCATTGTGACCCTCAGTGTGAGCCGTTTCCTCATGTAAGGCCTCTCAGTGCCTGGACCAAGAGCCCACATATAGAGCTTGCCATACCCCTAGGCCCCCAATCTTAACCAGAGTTTGCGATGTCCAGTCGCCCCTACCCAGGGCTCTGCTCTGGAATCCCTCTTTTGGTGGCACACCTGAAGTATAAAAACAGAAAGGTCTTCTCCCAACCCACAAAAGGACCCCAAACTCTTGGGATAGGGCCAAATCCCCAGACAGGGATACTTGGCCATGGCCCCTGAGGCCACCCGTACATTCACGGTCATTGGTGACACAAACTCCAGAGACAAAAGCCTGAGCAAGTGCCTCACACTCACCCTTTGTTTATATCCCAAAGAGTTTTCCTCACGGGCGGTAAATCAGGTCTGCCATACCTATGTTCCGAAACCTAAGCTGAGTTTGTGTTTTCAGACAACTGTCCCCATAGGCCTGGCCCACACACCCTACAGCCTGGGGCCACTGGAGTCACACCTCACGACTGTATGTGCCCTCTCCAAGGGAATTCTACCCATTCCATTGGCCAAAACCATACAAGTAGGAGAAACCTCCAAATACTCCCTGAGTATATCCCACTTGTTTAGGCAGCCCAGGACAAACAGGGACAGTCTGACACAAGATAAGCAGCTACCTCCTCTCAGACCCATAGACAGATGTCCCCAGAGAAGTGGATTCAACCAGACAGGCCCCTAGGCCGCTATCGGATCCATTGCTTTGGTTTCCAGGCATCTCTCCTCAGAAGCCTGCTTTCCAATACCAGCCTATTGAGGCTTCCTGAGGTACCCATCAGAACACATTTCGTCTCTACATTGGAAACTTGCTCATTGGAGCTGTGTCAAATCCTCCTCTTAGGAGAACCCTTCAGGGCCCCGGTGCTACAGCCCAATTCCAAGGTCTCCATATACACATACACATATACACATACACATAGCCACGTTAGGACCCATTTACAGGAGAGTCCATTTCAACTCAACCCCCACGCTTTCTCCAAAAGAGCCAGCCCACTGAAATTGTCTTGTCACTAGGAAACATTTGGAATGCTAGGTGGGCTGCCCAGGCATCCATCCTTAGAACCCTGCTCTGGAGTCTTTCCGTATGGGATGTCCTGGAGCCATCCAACAGGTCTCAATTATCCCACAGAAGGAATCCTTGTGGTTTGGAGCATCTCACAACTCCCAACATGGGAAAACCTCCATGGCCTGATGATGCCCCACCCCCTTCATAAAGGGGCCATCATGGACAGAAACTCCAACCTGAGGCAACGTCTAATCCTCGCCCTGGCTTCAGATGCACGGGATCGCGATTCAACTATGCAGAGTGTGCCTGCCGTGCCCTTGCCCCGAAACCTAAGCCTAGCTTGTGTTCTCAGACTTCCGTCCTCACACTCCTGGCTCACAAGCCATCCAGTCTGGCAATTCTCAACACACAATACAGCACTCTGCCTGCCCTCCAGAAGAGAAATGTTGCCTGAGTTCTACCCAGAAACCCCAAAGGATTATCAACCTGCACTCCACTCAACTGTACCCCAATTATACAGTCTACCCTGGGCAATAATGCACTGTCTGACACAGTCTGAGCACAGACCTCCCAACTGACAACAACACAGCTTACAGCACAATGAGCACATCGGACCTGCCATGGCCTTAGGTCGCCATCTCTTCCCAACCTAGCTTTTCAGGCTTCAGAACCTAGACCTTAACTGCAATCACTGCCAAAAGGTGAACATGATGCAGAAATCAAAACTCCTCCTTCCCCATGGCAAGAAATCCTGTGGTTGGCATGTTGTCCAACGTTTAGTTTGGAGACAGCAGAATGGCCCATGAGTCCCCACACATGCCTGAGGGTGACCCTCAGCGGGAGTCCTGTCCTCAAGCAAGGCCTCTCAGTGGATGGACCAAGAGATGGCATATTTGCCTTACCATGCCCCTAAGCCCCAATTTTTAACCAGAATTCAGGTGGTCCAGTCGCTCCTCCCCAGGGCTCTGCTCTGGAATCCCTCTTTTGGTGGGACACATCAGGTAAAAAAACAGAATGGACTCCTTCCATCCCACAGATTGACCCAAAACTCTTGGGATCGGGCCAAAGCCACAGAGAGGAAGACTCGTCGATGGCCCATGAGGCCTCCTCAACATTCCATGGCCATCATAGACACAAAATCCAGGGACGAAAGTCTGCGCAAGCACCTCACATTTGCTCTTTATTCATATCCTGAAGAGTTCTCCTCATGGTCTGTAGATCGGGCCTGCCATACTTATGTCCCCAAACCTAAGTGGAGTTTGTGTTTTAAGACTTGTGTCCCCACAATCCTGTCCCACACACCCTCCAGTCTGGGGCCCCTGGAGCCACACATCAGGACTGTGCATGCCCACTCCAGGGGAGTTCTGCCCATTCCAATGTCCACAATTGTCCAAATTAGGAGAAACCTCCAAAGTCCCCGAGGCCATCCCAACCGTGTAGGACACCCGGGACAAAGAGGGATAGTCTGACACCAGCTAAGAAACTACCTCCACTCATACCATAGACAGATGTCCCCAGAGAAAAAGATTAAACCGGAGATGCTCCTAGGCCCTACTCGGATCTATTGATTTGGTTTCCAGGCATCTGTCTACAGAAGCCTGGTTTCCAATCCCAGCATATGGGGGTTTCCTGAGGCTCCCATCAGAACAAATCTCGTCTCCACGTTGGAAACTTGCTCTATGGAGCTGTCTCAAAAGCTCTGGTTAGGAGAATCCTTAAAAGCCCTGGTGCCATTGCCCCACTCCAGGGCTCCATGGACACAAACGCACATTAGGACCCATCCGCAGGAGATTCCGTTTCAACTCAGTCCCCTTGGCTGCTCCCCCAGAGCCATCAGATCGAACCTGTCTAGTCGCTTGTAGAGAATTGGAATGCGAGGCGATCTGCCCAGGTATCCATCTTTAGAACCCTGCTCTAGCGTCGTTCTGTATGGGATGTCCTAGAGCCATCTAAAAGGTCTCAATTGTACTGTAGAGGAATCCTTGTATTTTGGGGCATCTCACATCTCCCAACGTGGAAAAACCTCGAGGGCTCCATGATGCCACACCCTTCATGAAAGGGCCATCATGGACAGAAACTCCAAACTGAGCCTATGTCTTATCCTCACCCGGACTTCAGATGCACGAGATCTCAATTCAGCTCTGCAGAGTGTGCTGCCTTGCCATTGCCCTGAAACCTAAGTCTAGCTTGTGTTCTCGGACTTCTGTTCTCACACTCCTGGCCCCCAAGCCCTCCAGTCTGGCAATTCCGGTCCCACACAGTGCATCACTCTGCCTGCTCTCCAGAAGAAAACTCTTGCCCTCTGGAGCTATCCAAACACCCCAAATGTGGATAAACCTACATGGCACTCAAATGTACCCAAATTATATAGTCTATCCTGGGCACTAATGCACTGTCTGACACAGCGTGAGCCCAGACCTCTTGACCAACACCCAGACACTTGACCACACACTGAGCACATCAGACCCGCCATGGCCTTAGGTAGTCATCTCTTCCCAACCTTGCTTTTCAGGCCTCAGAACCTAGACCTTATATCTAATCACTGCCCAGGGGTGAACGTGATGCAGAATCAGAACTACTCCTTCCCCATGGCAAGAAATCTTGTGGTTGGCATTTTGTCCAACATGCAGGGTAGGAGAAACCAGTGTGGCCCATGAGGCTCCGTCCATGCTTGAGGGCTGCATTGGGCACAAACATGCATTGTGACCCTCAGTGTGAGCCGTTTCCTCATGTAAGGCCTCTCAGTGCCTGGACCAAGAGCCCACATATAGAGCTTGCCATACCCCTAGGCCCCCAATCTTAACCAGAGTTTGCGATGTCCAGTCGCCCCTACCCAGGGCTCTGCTCTGGAATCCCTCTTTTGGTGGCACACCTGAAGTATAAAAACAGAAAGGTCTTCTCCCAACCCACAAAAGGACCCCAAACTCTTGGGATAGGGCCAAATCCCCAGACAGGGATACTTGGCCATGGCCCCTGAGGCCACCCGTACATTCACGGTCATTGGTGACACAAACTCCAGAGACAAAAGCCTGAGCAAGTGCCTCACACTCACCCTTTGTTTATATCCCAAAGAGTTTTCCTCACGGGCGGTAAATCAGGTCTGCCATACCTATGTTCCGAAACCTAAGCTGAGTTTGTGTTTTCAGACAACTGTCCCCATAGGCCTGGCCCACACACCCTACAGCCTGGGGCCACTGGAGTCACACCTCACGACTGTATGTGCCCTCTCCAAGGGAATTCTACCCATTCCATTGGCCAAAACCATACAAGTAGGAGAAACCTCCAAATACTCCCTGAGTATATCCCACTTGTTTAGGCAGCCCAGGACAAACAGGGACAGTCTGACACAAGATAAGCAGCTACCTCCTCTCAGACCCATAGACAGATGTCCCCAGAGAAGTGGATTCAACCAGACAGGCCCCTAGGCCGCTATCGGATCCATTGCTTTGGTTTCCAGGCATCTCTCCTCAGAAGCCTGCTTTCCAATACCAGCCTATTGAGGCTTCCTGAGGTACCCATCAGAACACATTTCGTCTCTACATTGGAAACTTGCTCATTGGAGCTGTGTCAAATCCTCCTCTTAGGAGAACCCTTCAGGGCCCCGGTGCTACAGCCCAATTCCAAGGTCTCCATATACACATACACATATACACATACACATAGCCACGTTAGGACCCATTTACAGGAGAGTCCATTTCAACTCAACCCCCACGCTTTCTCCAAAAGAGCCAGCCCACTGAAATTGTCTTGTCACTAGGAAACATTTGGAATGCTAGGTGGGCTGCCCAGGCATCCATCCTTAGAACCCTGCTCTGGAGTCTTTCCGTATGGGATGTCCTGGAGCCATCCAACAGGTCTCAATTATCCCACAGAAGGAATCCTTGTGGTTTGGAGCATCTCACAACTCCCAACATGGGAAAACCTCCATGGCCTGATGATGCCCCACCCCCTTCATAAAGGGGCCATCATGGACAGAAACTCCAACCTGAGGCAACGTCTAATCCTCGCCCTGGCTTCAGATGCACGGGATCGCGATTCAACTATGCAGAGTGTGCCTGCCGTGCCCTTGCCCCGAAACCTAAGCCTAGCTTGTGTTCTCAGACTTCCGTCCTCACACTCCTGGCTCACAAGCCATCCAGTCTGGCAATTCTCAACACACAATACAGCACTCTGCCTGCCCTCCAGAAGAGAAATGTTGCCTGAGTTCTACCCAGAAACCCCAAAGGATTATCAACCTGCACTCCACTCAACTGTACCCCAATTATACAGTCTACCCTGGGCAATAATGCACTGTCTGACACAGTCTGAGCACAGACCTCCCAACTGACAACAACACAGCTTACAGCACAATGAGCACATCGGACCTGCCATGGCCTTAGGTCGCCATCTCTTCCCAACCTAGCTTTTCAGGCTTCAGAACCTAGACCTTAACTGCAATCACTGCCAAAAGGTGAACATGATGCAGAAATCAAAACTCCTCCTTCCCCATGGCAAGAAATCCTGTGGTTGGCATGTTGTCCAACGTTTAGTTTGGAGACAGCAGAATGGCCCATGAGTCCCCACACATGCCTGAGGGTGACCCTCAGCGGGAGTCCTGTCCTCAAGCAAGGCCTCTCAGTGGATGGACCAAGAGATGGCATATTTGCCTTACCATGCCCCTAAGCCCCAATTTTTAACCAGAATTCAGGTGGTCCAGTCGCTCCTCCCCAGGGCTCTGCTCTGGAATCCCTCTTTTGGTGGGACACATCAGGTAAAAAAACAGAATGGACTCCTTCCATCCCACAGATTGACCCAAAACTCTTGGGATCGGGCCAAAGCCACAGAGAGGAAGACTCGTCGATGGCCCATGAGGCCTCCTCAACATTCCATGGCCATCATAGACACAAAATCCAGGGACGAAAGTCTGCGCAAGCACCTCACATTTGCTCTTTATTCATATCCTGAAGAGTTCTCCTCATGGTCTGTAGATCGGGCCTGCCATACTTATGTCCCCAAACCTAAGTGGAGTTTGTGTTTTAAGACTTGTGTCCCCACAATCCTGTCCCACACACCCTCCAGGCTGGGGCCCCTGGAGCCACACATCAGGACTGTGCATGCCCACTCCAGGGGAGTTCTGCCCATTCCAATGTCCACAATTGTCCAAATTAGGAGAAACCTCCAAAGTCCCCGAGGCCATCCCAACCGTGTAGGACACCCGGGACAAAGAGGGATAGTCTGACACCAGCTAAGAAACTACCTCCACTCATACCATAGACAGATGTCCCCAGAGAAAAAGATTAAACCGGAGATGCTCCTAGGCCCTACTCGGATCTATTGATTTGGTTTCCAGGCATCTGTCTACAGAAGCCTGGTTTCCAATCCCAGCATATGGGGGTTTCCTGAGGCTCCCATCAGAACAAATCTCGTCTCCACGTTGGAAACTTGCTCTATGGAGCTGTCTCAAAAGCTCTGGTTAGGAGAATCCTTAAAAGCCCTGGTGCCATTGCCCCACTCCAGGGCTCCATGGACACAAACGCACATTAGGACCCATCCGCAGGAGATTCCGTTTCAACTCAGTCCCCTTGGCTGCTCCCCCAGAGCCATCAGATCGAACCTGTCTAGTCGCTTGTAGAGAATTGGAATGCGAGGCGATCTGCCCAGGTATCCATCTTTAGAACCCTGCTCTAGCGTCGTTCTGTATGGGATGTCCTAGAGCCATCTAAAAGGTCTCAATTGTACTGTAGAGGAATCCTTGTATTTTGGGGCATCTCACATCTCCCAACGTGGAAAAACCTCGAAGGCTCCATGATGCCACACCCTTCATGAAAGGGCCATCATGGACAGAAACTCCAAACTGAGCCTATGTCTTATCCTCACCCGGACTTCAGATGCACGAGATCTCAATTCAGCTCTGCAGAGTGTGCTGCCTTGCCATTGCCCTGAAACCTAAGTCTAGCTTGTGTTCTCGGACTTCTGTTCTCACACTCCTGGCCCCCAAGCCCTCCAGTCTGGCAATTCCGGTCCCACACAGTGCATCACTCTGCCTGCTCTCCAGAAGAAAACTCTTGCCCTCTGGAGCTATCCAAACACCCCAAATGTGGATAAACCTACATGGCACTCAAATGTACCCAAATTATATAGTCTATCCTGGGCACTAATGCACTGTCTGACACAGCGTGAGCCCAGACCTCTTGACCAACACCCAGACACTTGACCACACACTGAGCACATCAGACCCGCCATGGCCTTAGGTAGTCATCTCTTCCCAACCTTGCTTTTCAGGCCTCAGAACCTAGACCTTATATCTAATCACTGCCCAGGGGTGAACGTGATGCAGAATCAGAACTACTCCTTCCCCATGGCAAGAAATCTTGTGGTTGGCATTTTGTCCAACATGCAGGGTAGGAGAAACCAGTGTGGCCCATGAGGCTCCGTCCATGCTTGAGGGCTGCATTGGGCACAAACATGCATTGTGACCCTCAGTGTGAGCCGTTTCCTCATGTAAGGCCTCTCAGTGCCTGGACCAAGAGCCCACATATGGGGCTTGCCATGCCCCTAGGCCCCCAATGTTAACCAGACTTCGGGTTGTCAAGTCGCCCCTCCCAGGGCTCTGCTCTGGAATCCCTCTTTTGGTGGCACACCTGAAGTATAAAAAAAGAAAGGTCTTCTCCCATCCCACAGAAGGACCCCAAACTCTTGGGATCAGGCCAAATCCCCAGACAGGGATACTCATCCATTGCCTCTGATTCCATCAGTGCCTAAAACTCCAGAGACAAAAGCCTGAGCAAGCACCTCACACTCGCCTTTTGTTTATATCCCTAATAGTTTTCCTCATGGTCGGTAGATCATATCTGCCATACCTATGTCCCGAAACCTAAGCTGAGTTTGTGTTTTCAGACAACTATCCCGATAGGCCTGGTCCACACACCCTACAGACTGGGGCCACTGGAGCTACACCTCAGAACTGTGTGTGCCTTCTCTAAGGGAATTCTGCCCATTCCATTGGCCACAACCATACAAATAGGAGAAACCCCCTATGTACCCAAGGCCATCCCAATAGTGTAGGCTGCCCAGGACAAACAGGGGCGATTTGACACCAGATGAGCAACTACCTCCATGCAGACCCATAGACAGATGTCCCCAGAGAAGAAGATTCAACCAGACAAGTCCCTAGGCCGTTATCGGATCCATTGATTTGGTTTCCAGTCATCTCTCCTCAGAGGCCTGCTTTCCAAAACCAGAATATGGGGGTCTCCTGAGGCATCCAGCAGAACAATTCTCATATCCACATGGGCAACTTGCACATTGGACCTGTGTCAAAACCTCAAGTTAGGAGAATCCTTCAGGGCCCTGGTGCCACCGCCCCATTCCAAGGTCCTCATGGACACAAACCCACATTAGGCACCATCCTCAGGAGGGTCCATTTCAACTCAGCCCCATTGGTTTTTCCCGCAGAGCCATCAGATCGAACTCGTCTTGTCGCTAGGAGACAATTGGAATGCGAGGCCCACTGCCCAGGTATCCATCCTTAGAACCGTGCTCTGGAGTCATTCCATATGGGACATCCTGGAGCCATCAAACAGGTCTCAATTGTCCATAAGAAGGAATCCTTGCGGTCTGGAGCATCTCACAGCTGCCATCCTGGGAAAACCTCCATGGCCTCGAGATGCCGCCCCCTTCATAAGGGGCCATCATGGACAGAAACTCCAACCTGAGCCTACGTCTGATCCTCGTGTGACTTTAAATGCATGAGATCTTGATTCAGATCTGTAGAGGGTGCCTGCCGTGCCCTCACCCCCAAACCTATGCCTAACTTGTGTTCTCAGACTTCTGTCCTCACACTCCTCGCCCACAAACCCTCCAGTTTGGGAATTCCGGACCCACAATGCAGCACTTTGTCTGCCCTGCAGAAGAAAAACGTTGCCCTATAAGGCTACCCCAAAACGCCAAATGAGGATCAACCTGCACACCACTCGACTATACCCCAATTATCCAATTTACATTGGGCATTAATGTCCTGTTTGACACAGCCTGAGCCCGGAACTCCCGATCGACACCCAGACAGCTGACAGCACACTGAGCACATCGTACCTGACATGGCCTTAGGTCGTCATCTGTTCCAAAACTCGGTTTTCAGATTTCAGAACCTAGAACTTATCTCCAATCACTGCCCAGGGGTTAAAGAGATGCAGAAATCAGAACTCCTGCTTCCCCATGGCAATAAATCTTTTGGTTGGCATATTGTTCAACATTCGGTGTAGGAGAAAACATTGTGGCCCCTGAGGCCTCACAGATGCATGAGCACGGCGAGGGCACAAACACGCAGTGTGACCCTCAGCGTGAGTCCTGTCCTCAAGTAAGGCCTCTCAGTGTCTGGACCAAGAGACTGCATATTGGGTTTTCCATGCCCCTAGTCCCCAATTCTTAACCAGAGTTCGGGTTGTCTGGTCACCCCTCCCCAGGGCTCTTCTCTGGAATCCTTCTTTTGGTGGGACACCTGAGGTAACAAAACAGAATGGACTCCTCCCATCCCACAGATTGACCGAAAACTCTTGGTATCGGGCCACATCCACAGAGAGGAAGACTCGTCCATGGCCTATGAGGCCTCCCCGACATTCCACAGCCATCGTTGACACAAAATCCAGAGACAAAAGTCTGTGCAAGCACCTTACACTCGCCCATTATTCATATCCAGAAGTGTTCTCCTCACAGTCTGTAGATCGGGCCTGCCATACCTACATCCCCAAACCTAAGCTGAGTTTGTGTTTTCAGACTTCTGTCCCCACAGTACTGGCCCACACACCCTCCAGGCTGTGGCCCCTGGAGCCACACATCAGGACTGTGCATGCCCACTCCAGGGGAATTCTGCCCATTCCATTGTCCACAATTGTACAAATTAGAAGAAACCTCCAAAGTCCCCAAGGCCTCCCCAATATTGTAGGCCGCCTGGGATAAACAGGGATGGTCTGACACCAGCTGAGCAACTACCTCCATTCATACCGTAGACAGATGTCCCCAGAGAATAAGATTGAACGGACAGGCCCCTAGGCCCTAATCTGATCCATTGCTTTGGTTTCTAGGCATCTCTCTTCAGAGGTCTGTTTTCCAATACCAGCATATGGGGGTTTCCTGAAGCACCAAGAGAGCAAATATCATCTCCCTATGGGAAACTTGCTCATTGGAATTGTGTCAAAACCTCTTGTTAGGAGAATTATTCAGGGTCCCAGTGCGACAACCCTATTACATGGTCTCCATGGACACAGCCCCATATTATGACCCATCCTCATGACTGTCCATCTCAACTCAGCCCAATCAGTTGCTACGCCAAAGCCAGCAGATCAAATGTGTCTTGTCGCTAGGAGACAATTGGAATGTGAGGCGGGCTGCCCAGGCATCCGTCCTTATGGGACATCCTTGAGCCATCCAACAGGTTTCAGTTGTCCCGCAGAAAATCCTTGTGCTTTGGAGCATCTCACAAATCCCATTAAAGAAAAACCTCCATGGACTCGTGATGACCCCCCTTCATGAAGGGGCCATCATGGACAGAAACTCCAACCTGAGCCAATGTCTTATCCTAGCCATGACTTCAGATGCACGAGATCTCAATTCAGCTCTGCAAAGTGTGCCTACTGTGCTCTCGTCCTGAAACCTAAGCCTAGCTTGTGTTCTCAGACTTCCATCCTCCCACTCCTGGCCCAAAAGCCCTCCAGTATGGCAATTCAGTAGCCAGAATGCAGCACTCTGCCTGACCTCCAGAAGAAAAACTCTGCCCTATGGAGCTATCCACACAACCCAAATGATTATCTTCTGCACGCCACTCGACTGTACCCCAATTATACAACCTCTCTGTGTACTAATGCCCTATCTGGCACAGCCTGACCCAGACCTCCTGAACAACACCCAGAAAGCTGACCCCAAACTGAACACATCGGACCTGCCATGGCCTTAAGTTGTCATCTCTTCCCAACCGTGGTTTTCAGGCTTCAGAACCTAAACCTTATCTCCAATCACTGCGCAGAGGTGAACGTGATGAAGAAATCAGAACTCCTCCTTCCCCATGGTGAGAAACCTTTTGGTTTGCATGTTGTCCAATGTTCAGTGTAGGAGAAACCTGCATGGCCAATGAGGACACGCCTATGCCTTGAGGAGCGCCTTGGGCACAAACATGCATTATGACCCTCAGCGTGAGTCTCCTATTCAACTAACGCCTCTCAGTGGCTGGACCAAGAGCCTGCATATGGGGCTTACCATACCCATAGGCACCCAGGCCTAACCAGAGGGTGGGTATTCCAGTTGTCAATACCCACTGCTCTGCTCTAGAATCCCTCTACTTGGGGGGACACCTGAGGCAGAAAACAGGTCTCCTCCCTTCCCACAGAATGACCCCAAACTCTTGGGAGCTGGGCAAATCACCAGAAAGGGAGACTTTCCCACGGCCCTTTGAGGCCACCCCTACATTAAACGACCATCATGGGCACACCATCCAGAGACAAAAGCCTGAACGACCGCTAGCCCTCCTTCATATCATGAGGAGCTCCCCTCACAGACTGTAGATCAGGTCTTCCATAACCTCGACCCCAAACCACAGCCGAGTTTGTGTTTTTGGACATCTGTCCCCACAGCCCTGGCCCACACAGCCTCCGGGCTTGGGGCTCTGGAGCCACACCAGAGGACTGTCCTGCTCTCTCCTAGGAGAATGTGCCCATTCCATTGGCCACTACCCTACAGAATAGGAGAAACCTCAAGGCCCCGAGGACATCCCACTACTGTTCGCCACCATGGACAAACAGGGGCATTCTGACACAAGCTGAGGAACTACCTCCATGCAGACATGCAGACAGATGTCCACAGAGACAGAAGATTTAACTGGACAGACCCCTAAGACCCTAATCTGAACTCATGCTTTGGTTTCCAGGTGTCACTCCTCAGAGGCCTGGATTCGAAGACCAGCATATGGGGCTGTCCTGGGGCATCAAACAGAACACTTCTCGTCCAAACATGGGAAACTTCCTTGTTGGTGTTGTGTCAAACCCTTAGGGTTGGAGAATCCTGCAAAGACCCTGAGCCACCACCACATTCCAAGGTCTCCATGGCCACCAATCCACATTATGACCCATCCTCAGGAGAGTCCATTTCAACTCAGCCCTCTGGGTAGATAGCCCAAGAGCCCGAAGATTGAGCCTGCCTTGTCCTGACCCAGCCAGTGGGAATGTGAGGTGGCGTTTCCAGGCATTCATGCTTATAACCCTGCTCTCGAGTCTTTCCCAATGGGGCCTCCTGGAACCATCCAATAGACTCGACTATCTTGCAGAAAGAAACCTTGAGGTTTGGAGCAGCTCACAACTCCCAGTGTAGGGAAACCTCTCTGGCCTCATGGCACCCCCAATCCCTTCAGGGAGGGGCTATCATGGACACAAACTCCAGCCTGAGGCAACGTCTGATACTCACCCTGACCTCAGATGCAGGAGATCTAGATTCAGCCTCTGCAGAGTGGGCCTGCCGTACCCTTGTCCCCAAACCTAACGCTAGCTTGTGTTTTCAGACTTCCTTCCTCACACTCCTGGCAAACAAGCCCTCCAGACTGGAAATTCTGGAACCACAACACAGCAATCTTCCAGCCCACTAGAAGAAAATGTTGCCCTATGGGGCTCTTCAGAAAAGCCAAATGAGTATCAACCTGCTCGGGCCCCAACCGCACCCCAGTTGGATAGGCTTCCCTGGGCACTAATGCTCTGACACAGCCTGAGGCCAGACATCTCGACAGACAAGGAGACAGCTTGCCGCACACCCAGCAGCTAGGACAGGCCATGGCCTTTTGCTGTCATCTCTTCCCAACCTGGGTTTTCAGATATCTGAACCTAGACATTATATCCAATCCCTGATCATGTGACTACCTGATTCACAAATCAGTACTCCTCCTTCCCCATGGCTGTAAATCTTGCTGTTGGCATGTAATCACACCTTCAGGGTAGGAGAACCTTCATGTCCCCTGAGGCCACGCCCGAACTTGAGTGTGGCCTTGTGCACAAACTCGCATTTTGACCCTCAGTGTGAGCCCCATGTCAAAGTAAGTCCTCTAAGGGCCTGGACTAAGAGTCCGTATATGGGGCTTGCCAAGCCCTTATGCTCCCAAACTTCACCAGAGTTTGTGTTTTCCAGTTGCCCATACCCAGGGCTGTGATCTGGAACTCCTCACTTGGAGAGACACCTGAGACAGACTACAGGACTCCAACATTCCCCCAAAATGACCCCAAACTCTTCAGAGCTGGGCCAAATCCCCAGAGAGGGAGACTCGTCCATAGCCCCTGAGGCCACCCTTACATTTCACGGCTATCCTGGACACAACATATAGAGACAAAAGCCTGAGGGACTGCCTCTCACTCGCCCTTCTTTCATAGCCCAAGGAGCTCCCCTCACGGTCTAGGAATCCGGCCTGCCATACCCTCAGAGCCACACTTAAGCCGAGTTTGTGTTTTCAGACTTCTGTGCCCACAGCCTGGACCCACACACCCTCCAGGATAGGGCCTCTGGACCCACACTGAAGGACTCTGCCTGTCCTCTACAAGGAAACTGTGCTCGATACTTTGGCCACAACCCTGCAGATTAGAAGAAACCTCCAAGGCCCCCGAGGCCATCCCAATACTGTAGGCCACCCTGGACTAAGAGGGACACTCTGACACCAGCTGAGCAACTAGCTCCACTTAGACACTCAGACAGTTTCCCCAGAAACAGAAGTTTGAAAAAGACAGGCCCCTAGGCCCTAATCTGAACCCTAGCTTTGGTTTCAAGATTTCTCTCCTCAGAGGACTGGTTTCGAAGACCAGCATCTGGGCTTTTCTGAGGGACCAAACAGAACCTATCTCACCTCCACACGGGGTTCCTTCTTATTGGAGTTGTATCAAACCCTTCGGGTAGGCGAATTCTGCAAGGCCCCTGAGCCACCAGCACATTCCAAGGTCTCCATGGACACAAACCCACATTACGACCCATCCTCAGGAGAGTCCATTTCAACTCAGCCCCCCGGGTTAGGTCGCTCCAGAGCCAGCAGTTCAAACATGTCTTGTCGCTAATAGCCAATGGGAATACGAGGTATGCTCTACAGACATCCATCCTTCGAACCCTGCTCTCCAGTCCTTCTGTATGGGACGTCCTGCAGCCATTCAACAGCACTTGACTGTCCTGAAGAAGGAAACATTGTGGTTTGGAGTAACTCACAAAATCAGCATGTGTGCTGGTGTGTAAGGTGCTGTGCAGCATTCTCCTACCTTGAGGGTTTGGCACAGTTCGAAGGACACAGTTTCCTTCTGGGGACAGGAGATGTTTTGTTGTGTGGCTCAGGGTCCACATGTTGTATCCTAAGTTGGTATTACAGAACAGGACCCTGAGGACAGATGCCTGGAAACCTAATCTAGGGTACCAATGAGGTCCTAGGGGCATGTCAGGTTCAATCGTCTTACTCAGAAACATTGACTTGGTTGTCTGCCTGGATATAGGTGATCAGGGTATTTCAGACTGTGCATTTGCATCCAAAGTGGCCTCCAATATTGGGGTGGGCTCAGGGACTTGTAGATTTCTCCAAATATGGACGATTTTGGCAACATTGATGGACACAGTTTCCTTGGGGATGGCAGGCACAGTCCTATGGTGTGGATCCAGAGACCTTATCCTGGAGGGCATGTGAGCCATGGTTTTGTGAGAGAAGTCTGCAAACACAATGTGGGTTAGGGTTAGTGGTGAGGTGATTGCAGGCCCAATGCATAGACCTGGAGTTCTTCTCATCAGGAACTGTTATTAGGGTGACTGGAAGGCAGTCGCACAGGCTTTTCTATCTAGATTGTGTGTCCATGATGGACACTGAATGCAGGTGTGGTCTCTTGGGTCCATGGGAGACGTTACCTCACTTAGGATCCTGGTGGCTATCCATAGTTTGTTGGCTTTTTCACGGAAGGAAAGAGTGCTGTTTTCCATCTTAGGGGTGCCCCAAAACACGGATTCCAGAAATGATTTCTGGTTTTGGGTGCCTGGAAAATTCCACCAAGAATTAGGATTTGGGCCTAAGGTCGTACCAGGCCTGCAATGTGGGATCCTCATGGTGCAACTTAGAGGGCTTGTTTGAAAGCATGCTCATGCTGAGGGTCACAATGACTGTTTGTGCCCAGGGCGGCCCTCAGGACTGATGTCAGGACAGATGAGACCATTGTCTCATTGAGACAGATGAGACCGTTGTCTCCCACTCTGAGGGTTGGACACCCATTCCAACAGCCAGGTTTCCTGCTATATGAAAGGAGGATTTCTCTATAGTGCTTCAGCTTCCCCCATTGGCAGGGATTCCAGCAAAGGTCTGGTACAGGTGCTTGAATACCAAGGATGTGTAGTGATGACAAACTTGGGCCATGGCTGGTCTCACATGCTGGAAATGGTACCCCCTCTCTGGGTGGCTGATACGTGGTCGGGGTCCAGGCTCTGTCAGACACAGCACAAGTGGCCAGGGCAGACTATAAATCAGGGTTCCTTGAAGGCTGAGCAGATTGATCCTCATGTGGGGTTTTTGGGCAGACTCACCAGACACTTCTTCTTTCTATGGTTAAGGCAGAATGCTGTGTCGTGCCTCCAGAATCTCCTATCAAGAGGGCTTGGTGACCAGTCTGGTGAGGATGGAATAGTATATACAAGCTTCAGTTAAATTCAGTGCCAAGCAGAAGTCAGTTCCAATGTGTAGCTGCTGCTTTGAGACATCCAGCACCTGAGTGAGGGCAGATGTCAGATGTTTGCTCACACTGCAGTTTATGTCTATGATGACCTACAAATGGAGAGGTGGCGTCAAGAGGCCATGGAGGATTTCCCACGCTGAGCCTTGTGAGATGCTCCAAATAGCAAGGTTTACTTCTACTGGACAGGTGGAGTTTGCTTGGTTTGCTCCAGGGTCCCCCATGTGGAAAGTTTGGGTAGCAGAGCTCTCCCGCATGGATGCCTGGAATTCACACCTCCATTGACCACTTCAGCTTAAGAACATGGCATGTTCATTCTCGTGGCTCCTGGGCGAAGTACCAAAGCCTTTATTTGACTTGGAATATCTTGCACATGGGTTACAGTGCTGGTTTCTTCCCAGGGAGATCTTAGAATATGCTGGTGGCTAAGATGACATGCAGGATCTCCTAAGCAGAGGGTTTGCCACAGGTTCAAGAGCACGGTTTCCTTCTGGGGACAGGTGATGTTCTGTTGTGTGGCTCAGGGACCACATGTTGTATCATAAATTGGTATTCCAGAACAAGCCTCTGAGGGCAGATGCCTGAAACCAAATCTTGGATTCCAATGAGGTCTAAGGGGCATGTCAGATTCAATCTTCTGACTCAGGACCATTGATATGGGTGTCTGTCTGGATGTCGGTGATCAGGGTGTTTCAAACTGTGCATTTGCTTCTAGAGCGGCCACCAATAGTGGGGTGGGCTCAGGGGTCTTGCAGGTTTCTCTTAATAATGGGCACAGTTTTCTTGGGGATAGCAGGCCCAGGCCTGTGGTGTGGCTCCAAAGACCCCATACTGGAGGTCGTGTGAGCTGTGGTTTCGGAGAGTAGTCTGCAAACACAAACTCAGTTTAGGGTTAGTGGCGAGGTGATCCCAGGTGCAGTCCGTAGACCTGGATCTCAGCTCGTCAGGAACTGTAATTAGGGTGACCTGAAGGTGGTAACACCTGAAGGTGGTATCTGAATTGTTGGTCCAGGATGGCCTCGGAATTCAGGTGTGGTCTCAAGGTTCCATGGGAGATTTTTCCTCTCTAAGGATGCTGGTGGTTCCCAATAGATTGGTGCACATTCGGGGGATGGAAGAGTGCTGATTCTATCTCAGTGGTGCCCTAAAACAGGGATTCCAGAGATGGCTTCTGTGATCGGCACCAAGAAATTCCACCAAGGATTAGGATTTGGCTCAAGGGGCATATCAGGACTGCAATGCAGGATTCTGGTGGTGCAACTGAGAGGGCTTGTTTAAAAGCATGCTCAGACTGAGAGTACAATGCCTGCTTTGCCCAAGGCAGCCCTCAGGAGTGGGCGTGGTCTCATTGGCCATGCAGCTGGCTCCCACTCTGAGGTTTGGACACCCATCCCCACAGCCATGGGTAAGGAGCAGTTCTCTATTGTGTTTCAGGTTCCCCTATTGGCAGGGATTCCAGAAAAGTTCTGGGGACTGGTGCCTAAATATCAAGGATGGGTAGAGAGGATGGACTTGGACCATGGCCGGACTAACATGCTGGATATGGGCCCCACTCTCTGGGTGGCTGACACAAGGTCAGGACTCAGGCTCTGTCAGACACAGCACTAATGACCAGGGCAGCCTATAAATTGGGGTACCCTTGAGGGCTGAGCAGATTGATCCTCATGTGGGGTTTCTGGGCAGACTCACCAGACCCTTCTTTCTATGGAGAAGGCAGAATGCAGTGTTGTGGCTCCAGAATTCCCTATCAAGAGGGCATGGGGACCAGTCGGTTGATGATGGAATTGTAATCACAAGCTACCATTAAATTCAGTGCTAAGTGGAAGGCATTCCAATGTGCAGTGGCTTATTCAAAACATCCAACACCTGAGTAAGAGCAGATGTCAAACATTTACACACACTGAAGTTTGTGTCTATGATGACTGACAAATGGAGAGGTATCATCAAGAGGCCATAGAGGATTTCCCATGCTGAGGCTTGTGAGATGCTCCAAACAACAAGGTTTCCTTCATCTGGACAGGTGGAGTCTGATTTGTTTGCTCCCGGGTCCCCTGTGTGGAAAGTTTGGGTAGCGGAGCTCCCCTGCATGGATGCCAGGAAAGCACACCTGCATTGACCATTTCAGCTAAAGATCATGGCAGGTTTATTCTGGGCTTTGCTCTTGGGAGAATTAACAAGGCTTTGAGTTGACTTGGAATCTCTTGCACATGTGTCACAGTGCTGGTGTTACAAGGAAGATATTAGAATGTGCTCGTGACTAAGGCGCCATGCAGGTTTTTCCTACCCTGAGGGTTTGACACAGGTCCAAGAAAACGGTTTCCTTCTGGGGACAGGAGATGTTCTGCTGTGTAGCTCATGGACCACATGTTGTATCATAAGTTGGTATTGCAAAACAGCCCTTTGAGAACAGATGTCTGAAAATCTAATCTAGGTTTCCAATGAGGCCCTAGGGGCATGTCAGGTTCAAAGTTCTGACTCAGGACCATTGACTTGGCTGTTTGCCTGGATATAGGTGATCAGGGTGTTTCAGACTGTGCATTTGCATCCAGAGCAGACTCCAATAGTGGAGTGGGCTCAGTGGCCTTGCAGGTTTCTCCTAATCTGGAGGGTTTAGGCCAATGTGATGGGCACAGTTTCCTTGGTGATGGCAGGCACAGTCTTGTGGTGTGGCATCAGAGACCACATCCTTGGGGATATGTGAGCCGTGATTTTGGGAGAGAAGTCTGCAAACACAAACTCGGGTTAGGGTTAGTGGCAAGGTGATCACAGGCCCAATGTGTACACCTGTAGGGCAGCTCCTCAGGAAATATAATTAGTGGGACTCGAAGGCAGAAGCACAGGTTTTTATATCTGGATTGTGTGTCTAGGATCACCTCTGAATGCAGGTGTGGTCTCATGAGTCCATGGGAGGTTTTTTCCTTGGCGGCTACCAATAGTTGGGTGGTTTGGGGGGAAAGGGAGAGTGCTTTTTTCCATCTTAGGGGTGCCGCAGAAGAGGGATTCCAGAGACAGGCTCTGGTTCTGAGTGCTTTGAAATCCCAAAAAGGGTTAGGATTGTTGCCTAGGGCCATCCCAGGCCTGCAATGTGGGATCCTGGTGGTGAAACTGAGATGGATTGTTTGAAAGCATGCTCAGGCTGAGGGCACAATGCCTGTTTGTTCCCAGGCCCTCAGGAGTGGGCCTGGTCACATTGGCGATGCAGCTCTCTCCCACTCTGAGGGTGGGACAACCATCCCAACAGCCAGGTTTCCTGCCATTGGGAAGGAGAATTTCTCTATTGTGCTTCAGGTTTCCCCCTTGGCAGGGATTCCAGCAAAGGTCTAGGGATAGATGCTGGAATAACAAGGATGGATAGAGAGGATGGACCTGGGCCATGGCCTGTCTCACATGCTTCATATGGTCCCCACTCTCTGGGTGGCTGATACGAGGACGGGGCTCAGGCTCTGTCAGACACAGCACTAGTGGCCAGGGCATCCTATAAATCGGGATACCATCAGGGCTAAACAGATTGATCCTCATGTGGGGTTTTTGGGAAGACTCACCAGACACTTCTTCTTTCCATGAGGAAGGCAGAATGCTGTGTTGTTCCTCCGGAATTCCCTATCAAGAGGTATTGGGGACCAGTAGGGTGAGGATGGAATTGTAAACTCAAGCTATGGTAAAATTCAGTGCCAAGCGGAAGGCAGTTCCAATGTGCAGCAGCTTATTCAAGATATCTAGCACCTGAGGAAGGACGGATGACAGATGTTTGCTCACACTGGAGTTTTTGTCTATAATGAACAACAAATGGAGAGGTGGCATCAAGAGGCCATGGGAAGTTTCCCACGCTGAGGCTTGTGACATGCTCCCAACAGCGAGGATTCCTTCTACTGGTTCCCCATGTGGAAAGATTGGGTAGCAGAGCTCTCTGGCATGCATGCCTGGAAAGCACACCTCCATTGACCATTGCAGCTGAGGAACATGGCAGGTTCATTCTGGTGGATCTGGGGCAAAGTATCAAGGCCTTGAGTTGACATGGAATATCTTGAAAATGGTCCACAATGCTGGTTTTTTACCAGGGAGATATTGGAATGTGCTGGTGGCTAAGGTGTTGTAGGATTCTCCTACCCTAAGGGTTTGCCACAGGTGGAAGAGCCCCGTTTCCTTCTCAGGATAGGAGATGTTCTCTTGTCTGGTTCAGGGACCACATGTTATATCACAAGTTGGTATTCCTGAACAGACCTCTGAGGACAGATGTCTGAAAACCTAATCAAGGGTTCCAATGAGGTCCTAGGGGCACGTCAAGTTCAATCTTCTGAAAGTACCATTGGCTTGGCTGTCTGCCTGGATGTAGGTGATCAGGTTGTCTCAGACGGCACATTTGCGACCAGAGTGGTCACCAATATTGGTGTGGGCTCAGGGGCCTTGAAGTTTTTTCCAAATATTCATGGTTTGGGCAACTGTGATGGACACAGTTTCCTTGGGGATGGCAAGCACAGTCCTGGGGTGTGGCTCCAGAGACCCCATCCTGTAGGGTATGTGAGTCATGGTTTGGGAGAGAAGTCTAAAAACACAAATTCATGTTAGGATTAGTGGCGAGGTGATCACAGGGCCAATGGGTAGACTTGGAGGGGAGCTTGTCAGGAATTGTAATTAGGGTGACTGGAAGGCAGGAGCACAGACATCTATCTGGATTGTGTGTCCAGGATGGCCTCCGAATGCAGGTGTGGTCTTAAGGGTCCATGGGAGACTTTTCCTCTCTATGATCCTGGTGGCTTCCCACAGTTTGGTGGCTTTTTTGGGGAAGGGAAGAGTACTGTTTTCCATCCTAGGTGTTCCCCAAAACAGGGATTCCAGAGACAGGCTCTGTGTCTGGGCACCTGGAAAATCACACCAAGTGTTATGATTTGGGCCTAGGGGTGTACCAGGCCTTCAATGCGAGATCCTGGTGGTGCAACTGAGAAGGATTGTTGAAAGCATGCTCAGGTTGAAGGACACAATGCCTGTTTCTGCCCAGAGCACCCCTCTGGAGTGGGCGTGGTCTCATTGGCCTTGAACCTGGCTTAAACTTTGAGGGTTGGACACCCATTACAATAGCCAGGTTTTCTGCCATAGGGAAGGTTGAGTTCTCTACTATGCTTCAGGTTCCCCAATTGGCTGGAATTCCAGCAAAGGTGTGGAGACTGATGCCTGAATACCAAGGATGTGTAGAGATGAGGGCCCAGGGACATGGCCGGTCTCACATGTTCAATATGCTCTGTTAGACACAGCACTAGTGGCCAGGGCAGCCTATAAATCGGCCCTCAAGGGCCGAGCAGATTGATCTTCATGTAGAGTGTCTGGGCAGACTCACCAGGCCCTTCTTTCTATGGGGAAGGCAGAATGCTGCATTGTGGCTCCAGAGTTCCTAATCAAGAGGGCGAGCAGACCAGTGGGGTGAGGATGGAATTGTAAACACAAACTACAGTTAAATTCAGTGCCAGGAGAAAGGCAGTTCCAGTGTGCAGTGGCTGACATGAATATCCAGGACCTGAGTAAGGGTGGAGGTCAGGTGTTAACTCAAGCTGGTGTTTATGTCTATGATGACTGACAAATCGAGAGGTGGCGTCAAGAGGCCATGGAGTATTTCCCATGCTGGGGCTTGTGAGATGCTCCACACAGCAAGGTTTCCTTCTACTGGACAGAGGGTGCCTGATTTGTTTGCTCCAGGTTTCCCCATGTGGAAAGTTTGTGTATCAGAGCACTCACGGATGGATGCTTGGAAAGCACACCTCCATTGACCATTGAAGTTGAGGAACATAGCAGGTTCGTCTGGTGGTTCTGTGGCAAAGTACCAATTTCTTGAGTTCACATGGAGTCTCATGGTGATTGGTCATAATGCTGGTTTGTTACCAGGGAGATCTTAGAATGTGATGGTGGCTAAGGGCCTATGCATGATTCATATACTCTCAGGATTTTACACAGGTCCAAGAGCACGGCTTCTGTCAGGGAACAGGAGAAATTCAGTTGTGGGGCTCAGGGACCTCAGGTTGTATCATGGGTTTGTATTCCAGAACAGGTATCTGAGGACAGATGTCTGAAAACCTAATCTACAGTTCCAGTTTAGACCTAGGGGCTAAACTAGATGTTAGGTTCAATATTCTGACTCAGGACCATTGACTTGGGTGTCTGCCTGGATGGAGGTGATCAGGGTGTTTCAGACTGCGCATTTGCATCCACAGCGGCCTCCAGTATTGGTGTGGGCTCAGGAGCCTTGCAGGTTTTCCCTAATCTGGAGGGTTTGGGAAACTCTGACGGGCACAGTTTTCTTGGGGGTGATAGGCACAATTCTGCAGTGTGACTCCAGAGACCCCATCTTGGAGGGCATGTGAGCCATGGTTTTGGGAGAGAAGTTTTCAAACACAAACTCAGTTTAGGGTTAGTGGCGAAGTGATCACAAGCCCAATGCATAGCCCTGGAGGGCAGCACAGCAGGAACTGCAAAACAGGTGACTCGAAGGTGGTAGCACAGTCTATTGTATTGGGATTGACTTTCCAGGACGGCCTGGGATGCAGGTGTGGTCTCATGGGTCCATGGGAGATTGTTCCTCTCTAAGGACCCTGGCAGCTCCCAGTAGTTTGGTGCCTTTCTTGGGGAAAGGATGAGTGCTGTTTTCTATCATTGGGGTGCCCCCAGAAAGGGATTCCAGAGGCGGACTCTGCATCTGGGCATTCGGAAAATCCCACCAAGGGTTGGGATTTGGGCCTAAGGGCATACCATGCCAGCAATGAGGGTCCTGGAGAAGCAACTGAGAGCATTTGTTTGAAAGCATGCTCAAACTGAGGGTCACAATGCCTGCTTGTGCCGAGGTCGGCCCTCATGAGAGGGTGTGGACTCACTGCCCATGAAGCTGGCTTGCACTATGAGGGTGGACACACATCCCCAATTCCAGGAATTATGCCATGGGTAAGGAGGAGTTCTCTATTGTGCTTTAGGTTCCCCCATTGATAGAAACTTCAGGAAAGTTCTGGGGACAGATGCCTGAATACCAAGGATGTGTATAGATGAAGGACTTGGGCCATGGCCGGTCTCACATGATGGATATGGGCCCCGCTCTCTGGGTGGCTGACACTAGGTAGAGAGCACGGTTTCCTTCTGGGGAAAGCAGATGTTCTGTTGTGGTGCTCAGGGACCACATTTTGAAACATAAATTGGTATTCCAGAACAGGCCTCTGAGGACAGATGCCTGAAAACCTAATCTAGGGTTCCAGTGAGGTCCTTGGGACATGTCAGGTTCAATCTTCTGACCTAGGACCATTGATTTGGGTTTCTTCCTGGTTAGAGGTGATCAGGGTGTTTCAGACTGTGCATTTGCATCCAGAGTGGCCTCCATTATTGGAGTGGGCTTAGGGGCCTGGCAGGTTTATCCTAATCCGGAGGGTTTGTGCAATGGTGACAGGCACAGTTTCCTTGGGGATGGCAGGCACAGTCCTGTGGTGTGGCTCCAGAGACCCCATCCTGGAGGGAATGTGAGCCATGGTTTTGGGAGACAAGTCTGCAAACACAAACTCGGGTTAGGGTTAGTGGCGAGATGATCGCAGGCCCAATGCATAGACCTGGAGGGCAGCCCATCAGGAAATGTAAATCGGGTGACTTGAAGGCGGTAGCACAGGCTTTGAATCTGGATTGTGTGTCCAGGATGGCCTCGGAATGCAGGTCTATGGGATATTTTTCCTTTCTAAGGATTCTAGCAGCTCCTAATAGTTTGGTGGCTTTCTCAGGGAAAGGAAGAGTGCTGTTTTCCATCTTAGGCATGCCCCAGACAGGGATTCTAGAGACGGGCTCTGGGTCTGGGCGCCTAGAATATCCCACCAAGGGTTAGGATTGGGGACTAGGGGCATACCAGGCATGGAGTGCAAGATCCTGGAGGTGCAACAGAGATTGTCGTTTGAATGCATGCTCAGGCTGAGGGTCACAATGCCTGCTTGTGCCCAGGTTGGCCCTCATGAGTGGGCGTGGTCTCATTGGCCATGCAGCTGGCTCTCACTCTGAGGATAGGACACCCATCCTAACAGCCAGGTTTCCTCCCATGTGGAAGAAGGA
Source organism: Mustela lutreola (assembly GCF_030435805.1). Taxonomy (NCBI): domain Eukaryota; kingdom Metazoa; phylum Chordata; class Mammalia; order Carnivora; family Mustelidae; genus Mustela; species Mustela lutreola. The sequence continues at coordinate 167,638,077 of NC_081294.1, forward strand.
GTTCTGTATTGTGCATCAGGTTTTCCCATTGGCTGGGATTCAAGCCAATGTCTGGAGACAGATGCCTGAATACCAAGGATGGGTAGGAATGACGGCCCTGGGACATGGCCAGGCTCGAATGCTGGATATGGGGCCCACTCTATTTGTGGCTGACACGAGGTCTGGGCTCAGGCTCTGTCAGACACAGCTCTAGTGGCCAGGGCAGCCTATAAATTGGGGTACCCTCGAGGGCCGAGCAGATTGATCCTCAAGTGAGGTACCTGGGCAAACTCACCAGGCACTTCATTTTACTATGTTGAAGGCAGAATGGTGGGTTGTGCCTCCAGAATTCCCTTTCAACAGGGCTTGAGGACCAGTAGGGTGAGGATGGAATTGTAAACACAAGATAGAGTTCAATTCAGTGACAAGGGGAAGGCAATTCCAATGTGCAGCACCTTTTGGAGTTATCCAGCACCTGTGTTAGGGTTAATGTCAGATGTTTGCTGACACTGGAGTCTGTGTCTATGATGCCCAACAAATAGAGGGGTGGCATGAAGAATCCGTGGAGGATTTCCCAAGCTGAGGCTTGTGAGATACTCCAAATAGCAAAGTTTCCTTCTACTGGACAGGTGGAGCCTTGTTTGTATGCTCCAGTGTCCCCCATGTGGAAAGTTTGGGTAGCAGACCTCTCCCTCATTGATGCCTGGAAAGCACGCCTCTATTGAACATTGCAGTTGAGGAACATGGCAGGCTCATTCTGGTGGCTCTGGGGCGAAGGACCAAGGCCTTGAGTTGGCATGGAATCTCTTGCAGATGGATCACAATGCTGGTTTTTTGCCAGGGAGATCTTAGATTGAGCTGTTGGCTAAGGTTCCGTGCAGGATTCTCCAAACCTGAAGGTTTGACATAGGTCAAAGAACACGGTTTCCTTCTGGGGACAGGAGGTGTTCTGTTGTGTGGCTCAGGGACCACATTTTGTATCATAAGTTGGTATTCCAGAACAGACCCCTGAGGACAGATGCTTGAAAACCTAATATCGGGTTCCAATGAGGTCTGAGTGGCATGTCAGCTTCAATTTTCTGACTCAGCACCATTGACTTGGGTTTATGCCTGCATGTAGGTTAACAGGGTCGTTCAGTCTTCGCATTTACCTCCAGAATGGCCTCCAATATTAAAATGGGCTCAGGGACCTTGTAGATTTCTCCTTATCTGGAGGGATTGTGCAACTGTGACAGGCACAGTTTCCTTGCAGATGGCTGGCCCAGTCCTGCGGTGTTGCTCCATAGACGCCATCCTGGAGGGCATGTGAGCCATAATTTTGGGAGAGTAGTCTGCAAAAACAAACACGGGATAGGGTTAATGGCGAGGTGATCGCAAGCCCAATGCATAGACCTGGAGGGAAGCTCATCAGGAACTGTATTTAGCATGACTGGAACGCAGTATCACAGACTATTCTATCTGGATGTGTGTCCAGGATGGCCTCGGAATACAGGTGTTGTCTCATTGGTCTATGGGAGACTTTTCCTCTCTAAAGATCCTGGTGGTTACCCATAGTTTGGTGGATTTTTCGGGGAAAGGAAAAGTGCTGTTTCCCATCTTACTGGTGCCCCAAAACGGGGATTTCCGAGACGGGCACTGGGTCTGGGCGCCTGGAATATCCACCAAGGGTTAGGATTTGTGCCTAGGGGTGTACCAGGATTGCCATGCAGGATCCTGATGGTGCCACTGAGAGGGATTGTTTGAAAGCATGCTCAGACTGAGGGTCACAATGCCTGTTTTTGCCCAGGGTGGCCCTCTGGAGTGGGTGTAGTCTCATTGGCGATGCAGCTGGCTCCCACTCTGAAGGCTGAACACCCATCCCAACAGCCAGGTTTCCTGCAATAGGGAAGGCAGAGTCCTCTATTCTGCTTTAGGTTACCCCATTGGCAGGGTTTCCAACAAAGTTCTGGGGAGAGGTGCCTGAATACCAAGGATGGGTAGAGATGACAGACTTGGGTCATGGCTAGTCCCACATGCTAAATATGGTGTCCACACTGGCTGACACTAGGTCAGGGCTCAGGCTCAGTCAGACACAGTACTAGGGGCCAGAGCAGCTTATAAATCAGGGTTCCCTCGAGGGCCGAGCAGATTGATCCTCAGCGGGGGTTTCTGGGCAGACTCACCAGGCACTTCTTTCTATGGGGAAGGCAGAATGATGCTTTTTGGCTCCAGAATTCCCTTTCAACAGGGCTTGAGGACCAGTACGTTGAGAATAGAATTTTAAACACAATCTAAGGTTCAATTCAGTGCCATGCGGAGGCAGGTCCATTGTCCAGTGGCTAATTCGAGATATCCAGCACTGGAGTAAGGGTGGATGTCAGATGTTTGCTCACACTGGAGTTTGTGTATATGATGACATACAAATGGAGGGGTGGCATCAAGAGGCCATGGACGATTTCCTACACTGAAGCTTGTGAGGTGCTCGTAACAGCAAGGTTTCCTTCTTCTGGACAGGTGGAGTCAGTTTGTTTGCTTCAAGATCCCCCATCTGAAAAGTTTGGCTAGCAGAGCTCTCCCACGTGGATGCCTGGAAAGCACACCTCCCTTGACCATTTCAGCTGAGGAACATGGCAGGTTTGTTCTGATAGCTCTGGAGTGAAGGACCAAGGCCTTGAGTTGATGTGGAATATCTTGCAGATGGGCCACAGTGCTGGTTTGTTACCAGGGAGACCTTAGAATGTGATGGTGGTTAAAGTGCCATGCAGGATTCTGCTAACCTGAGGGTTTTGCACAGGTCGAAGAGCATCGTTTCCTTCTGGGGACAGGAGATGCTCTGTTGTGTGGCTCACGGCCCACATATTGTATCATATGTAGGTATTCCAGAGCAGGCACCTGAGGACAGATGCCTGAAAACCTAATCTAGGTTTCCAATGAGGTCCTAGGGGCATGTCAGGTTCAATCTTCTGACTCAGGAACATTGACATGGCTGACTGCCTCAATGGAGGTAATCAAGTTGTTTCAGACTGCACATTTGCATCCAGAGCAGCTCCCAATATTGGGGTGGGCTCAGAGGCCTTGTAGGTTTCTCCTAATCTGGACGTTTTAGGCAACTGTGATGGGCACAATTTCTTTGTGGATGTCAGGCACAGTCCTGTGGTGTGGCTCCAGAGACCCCATCCTGGAGGGCATGTGAGCCATGGTTTTTGGAGAGAAGTCTGTAAACACACATTCAGTTTAGGGTTAGTGGTGTGGTGATTGCTGGCCTAATGCATAGACCTGGAGGGCAGCTCGTCAGGAACTGTATTTAAGTTGTCTGGAAGGCGTTAGCATAGAGTTTTCTATCTGGATTGTGTGTCCAGGAAGGCCTCAGAATGCAGGTGTGGTCTCAGGGGTACATGGATACTTTTCCACTCTAAGGATCCTGACGGATCTCCATAGTTTGTTGGCTTTGTTGGGGAAGGAAGAGTGCTGTTTTTCCATCTTAGCAGTGCCCCAAAACAGGGATTCCAGAGACGGGCTATGGGTCTGGGTGCCAGAGAAATACCCCCAAGTGTTGGTATTTGGGCCTAGTGGCATACTAGGCCTGCAATACGGGATCCTGGTGGGGCAACTGAGAAGTCTTGTTTGAAAGCATGCTCAGGCTGAGGGTCACAATGCCTGTTTGTGCCCAGGGCAGTCCTCAGGTATGGGCGTGGTTTCATTGCCCATGTAGCTGGCTCCAACTTTGAGGGTTAGACACCCATTCCAACAGCCAGGATTCCTGCCATGGTGGAAGGAGGAGTTCTCTATTGTGCTTCAGGTTTCCCCATTCACAGGGATTCCAGCCAAGGTCTGGGGACAGGTGTCTGAATACCAAGGATGGATAGAGATGAAGTACTTAGCTGATGGCTGGACTCACTAGCTGGATATTGGGCCCGCTCTGTGGGTGGCTGACAATATGTCGGGGCTCAGGATCTGTAAGACACAGTACTAGTAGCCAGGGCAACCAATAAATCAGGGTTCCCTCAAGAGCTGAGCAGATTGGTCCTCATGTAGGGTTTCTGGGGAGTCTCATGAGGCACTTCTCTCTATAGGGAAGGCAAAATGCTGTGTTGTGCCTGCAGAATTCCCTATAAAGAAGTCTTGTGGACCAGTAGGGTGAGGATGGAATTGTAAACACAAGCTCCAGTTCAATTCAGCGTCAAGTGGAAGGCAGCTCCAATGTGCAGCAGCTGATTCGAGATATCCAGCACCTGAGTAAGTGCAGATGTCAGATGTTTGCTCACACTGGAGTTTGAGTCTATGATGACTGTCAATTGGAGGGGTGGCGTCAAGAGGCTGGGTCTTGTGAGATGCTCCAAACATCAAGGTTTCCTTCTACTGGTCAGGTGGAATCTGGTGTGTTTGCTCCAGTGTCTCCCATATGGAAAAATTGGGTAGCAGAACTCTCTGGCTTGGATGCCTGGAAAGCACACCTGCATGGTCCATTGCAGCTGAGTAACATGGCAGGTTATATCTGGTGGCTTTGGGGCTAAGTTCCAAGTGGCCTGAGTTGACATGGAGTTTCATGCTTTTGGATAACAATGCTTGTTGAGATCCATGTAGAAGTTAGAATTTTGGGGTGGTCAGAGAGCCATGCAGGATTCTCCTACAGTGTGTCTTAGACACAGCTACCAAGAGCAAGTTATCCTACCGGGGGCAGGAGGACTTCTGTAGTGTGGCTCAGGGACCACACGTTGGAATATAAGTTGGTATTGGGTAACAGGCCCCTTTTCATAGGCACCTGAAATCTAAGCTTGGATATCTATGAAGTACTAGAGGCATGTCAGGTTTAATCTTCTGACTCAGAGCCTTTGACTTGGATGTCTGACTGGAGGCAAGTGCTCATTGGTGTCAGAATGCACATTTGGGTCCAGAGCATTCTTCAAAATGGAGGTGGGCTCAGGCTGTTTGTACTTTGCTCCTAATCTTCAGGGTTTGGCCAATAGTGAGGGCAGAGTTTCCTTCGGGATGGTAGGCACAGTCGTCCAGTGTGGCTCCAGGGGCCTCATCCTGAGGGCATGTGGGCCAGGGTTTTGGAGACTCAAATCTGGAAACGCAGATTTGGGTTAGGGTGAGGGCCAAGGTGATCACGGGCCGGATCTGCAGGCCCTGAGTGCAGCTCATATTGTACTGAAATTAAGGAATCATGGAGGTGGTAGGACAGGCTTTCCTGTCAGGTTTGTGTGTTCAGGACAGTCGCAAAATGTAGGGGTAGATTATCAGGCCCTATGTCTTTGACTCTAGGGATTCTGATCAGATCCCAAGAGTTTGGTGTCTCTGTGGGAAGGGAAGACTGCTGTTTTCTGTCTCAGGAGACGCCCAAAAGAGGGATTCCAGAAAGAGGTCCTGGGTGGGCACCTGGAAATCACAAACGAGGGTGAATATTTGGCCCTAGGAACCTGGCAGGCCTGCTCTGCAGGACCCTGGTCCAAGTACTGAGGGGATTTGTTTGAAAGCAGCCTCATGCTTAGGGTCACAATGCTTGTTGGTGCCCAGGGCTGCTCCCATGAGTGACTGTGGTCCTCTGGCCCATGTAGCTGGTTCCACTCAGAGGGTTGGACACCCATCTCAACAGTCAGGCTTCCTGCCATCGGGAAGGAAGAGTAATCTGGGCTTCAGGTTCCCTCATAGGCAGGGATTTGAGCTACTGTCTGGGGAGAGATGCCTGAATATCCAGGTTGAGTATATGTGATGGCTTTGGAACATGACAGGTCCCACTTGCAGGATATGGCACCCACTGTCTGCATGCCTGAATGGAAGTTGAGGTTCAACCTGTGTCAGCCAGAGCCCTAGTACCCATGGCAGCCTATGATATTAGGGTGCCATCAAAGGCCATGCTGGTGGATCCTCATGTGGGCTTTCTGGGCAGACGCTCCAGGCACCACTTCTTTCTGTGGGATACGCAGAGATGCTCCAAACCGCAAGGTTTCCTTGACTGGACAGGGGGATTCTGGTTTGTTTGCTCCAGGGTTCCCCATGTGAAAAGTTTGGTATCAGAGCTCTCCCGCATGGATGCCTAGAAAGCACATTGACCGTTGCAGCTAAGGAACATGGCAGGTTTGATCTGGTGGCTCTGGGGCGAATTTCCAAGCAGGATGAGTTGACATGGTGTTTCATGCTGTTGGATCACAATGCTGGTATGTATGCAGGACAACGTTAGAATGTTGGGGTGGTCAGGGGCCATGCAGGATTCTCCTATACTGAGTCTTAGACATAGCTACTAAGAGCAAGGTATCCTACTGGGGACAGGAGAGGTTCTGTTGTGTGGCTCAGGGACCACATGTTGGAATATAAGTTGTTATTGGAGAAGATGTTTCTGGGAAAAGACGCCTGAAAATCTAAGCTAGGGTATCAATGAAGTCCTAGGGGCATGTCAGTTTCAATCTTCAGACTCAGGGCCTTTTACTTGTATGTCTGCCAGTAGGCAGGTGCTCATTGTGTGTCAGAATGAGCATTTGGGTCCAGAGCATTCTTTGAAATTGAGGTGTGCACAGGGGCTTTGTACTTTTCTCCTAATCTTCAGGGTTTGGGCAACAGTGAAGGGTAGACATTGCTTCGGGAGGGTAGGCACAATTGTCTGGTGTTGCACCAGAGGCCCCATCCTGGAGAACATGTGGGTCAGGGCTTTGAGAACAGAAATCTGCAAATTCGGACTAGTGTTAGTGTGGGGGCTGAGGTGGTTACAGTCCCAATCTGCAGGCCCTGAGTGCAGCTCATAGTGTACTGAAATTAAGGTGTCATTGAGGTGGTAGCACAGTCTTTTCTGTCTGGATTGTGTGTCCAGGACGGTCGCAAAATGTAGGAGTGTCTTCATGGGGCCATGGGGGATTCGTCGTCTCTGGGGATTCTCCCAGCTCCCACGAGTTTGGTTTTTCTGGGGGAAGGGAAGACTGATGTTTTCCATCTCAGGGGACTCCCACAAGAGATATTCCAGAGACAGATCCTGGGTCAGGGTGCCTGGAAAACACAAACGAGGATGAATATTTGGCCTTAGGAACCTGGAAGTCTGGTTTTGTGAGCTCCTGATCCAGCTACGGAGGGGGTTTGTTTGAAAGCAGGCTCATGCTGAGAGTCGCAATGCTCTTTGTGCCCAAGGTGGCTCCCATGAGTGACCCCGGTCTCATGGACAATGCAGCTGGTTCCCATTCTGAGGGTTGGACACCCATCTCAACAACCAGGTTTCCTGCCATTGGGAAAGAGGAATACTCTTGTGCTTCAGGTTCCTCTATAGGCAGGGATTTGAGCTATGGTGTGGGGAGAGATGCCTGAATACCCAGGTAGAGTAGAGATGATGGCTTCGGGCCACAGCATTTCCCACCTGCAGAATACGGGGCCCACTGTCTGCATGGCTGTCTGGAGGTCGTTGCTCAGGCTGTGTCAGGGAGAGCCTGAGTGCCCATGACAGCCTATGATATTAGAGTGCCGTCGAGGGCCATGCAGTTGGATCCTCATGTGGGGTTTTTGGGAAGAATCATCAGGCAGGACTTCTTTCTGTGGGGTATGCAGAATGCTGTGTTGTGGCTCCAGAATTCTGTATCAAGAGGGTCTGGTGACCAGGAGGGTGAGGATGGAATTGTAAACACAAGCTACAATTAGATTCAGTGCCAAGCAGTAGGAAGTTCCAGTGTGCATTGGCTGATTCGAGATATGTAGCACCTGACTAAGGGCGGATGTTAGACGCTTGCTCACACTGGAGTTTGTGTCTATGATTACCGACTAATGGCGGGGTGGCATCCTGAGGCCATGGAGGATTTCCCACACTGGGGCTTTGAGATGCTTCAAACAGCAAGGTTTCCTTCTACTTGACAGGGCGAGTCTCTTCTGTTTGCTCCAGGTTCCCCTATATGGAAAGTTTGGGTGGCAGAGCAATCCCACATGGATTCCTAGAAAGCACAACTCCATTGGCCATTGCAGCTGAGGAACATGGCAGGTTCAATCTGGTGTCTCTGGGGCGAAGTTCCAAGAGGCCTGAGTTGACATGCATTTTCATGCTGTTGGATCACAGTGCTGGTTTGTATCCAGGGAGACGTTAGAATGTTGGGGCAGTAAGGGCCCATGCAGGATTCTCCTACACTGAGTCGTGGACACAGCTACCAAAATCAACATATCCTTCTGGGGAAAGGAAGGGTTCTGTTGTGTGGCTCAGGGACCACATGTTGGAATGTAAATTGGTATTTGGTAACAGGCCCCTGGGGATAAGCACCTGAAAACCTAAACTCAGTTATAGATGAAGTCCTAGAGGCATGTCAGGTTCAGACTTCTGACTCAGGGCCTTTGACTTGGATGTCTGCATAGAGGCAGGTCCTTATTGTGTGTCAGAATGTGCATTTGGGTCCAGCATTTTCCTTTGAATTGAGGTTGGCTCAGAGGCTTTGTACTTTTCTCCTAATCTTCAGGGTTTTGGCAACAGTGAAGGGCAGATTTTCTTTGGGAAGGTATGCACACTTGTCTGTTGAGGTTCCAGAGACCCCATCCTAGAGGACACGTGGGCCTGGGCTTTGGGAACAGAAATCTGCAAACACAAACCAGGGTTTGGGTGAGGGCCAAGGTGATCACAGGCCCGATCTGGAGGCCCTGTGGGCAGCTCATAGTGTACTGAAATTAAGACGTAATGGAAGTGGTAGCACAGGCTTTTCTGTCTGGATTGTGTATCCAGGATGGTCGCAAAATGTAGGGGAGTTGTCATGGGGCCATGGAAGATTCTTCGTCTCTGGGGATTCTACCCACTTCCCAGGAGTTTGGTGTCTCTGGGGGAAGGAAAGACTGCTGTTTCCGTCGCAGGGGACCACAAAAAGAGGGATTCCAGAAACAGGTTCTGGGTCTGGGCACCTGGAAAACACAAATGAGGATGAGCATTTGGCCCTAGGGACGTGGCAGGCCCGCTCTACAGGCACCTGGTCCAGCTAAAGAGGGGGTTTGTCTGAAAGCAATCTAATGCTGAGGGTCACAATGCCTGTGTCCAGGGTGGCTCCATGAGTGACTGTGGTCTCATGGGCCATGCAGATGGTTCCCACTTTGAGGGTTGGACACCCATCTCAACAGCCAGGTTTCCTGCCAACGGGAATAAGGAGTACTCTTGTGTTTCAGGTTCCCCCATAGTCAGGGATTTGAGCTACGGTCTGGGAAAGATGCCTGAATACCCATGTTGAATAGATGTGATAGCTTCGGGCCATGGCAGGTCCCATCAACAGGATATGGGCCCCACTATCTGCGTGGCTGACTGGAGGTCGTGGCTCAGGCTGTGATAGACAGAGTCTGAGTACCTCTGGTGGCCTAAGATATTAGGGCCCCGTCAAGGGCCATGCTCGTGGATCCTCATGTGGGGTTTCTGGGCAGATGCACCAGGCACTACTTTTTTCTGTGGGGCAGGTAGAATGCTGCGTTTTGGCTCAGGAATTTCCTATCAAGAGGGCGTGGGCAAAAAGAGGGTGAGGATGGAATTGCAAACACAAGCTAAGGTGCAATGCAGTGACATGTGGAAGGCAATTCCAGTGGGCAGCGGCTGATACGAGATATCCAGCACCTGAGTAAAGGCGGATGTCAGATATTTGCTCACACTGGAGTTTGTATCTATGATGACTGACAAATGGAGGGGTAGCGTCAAGAGGCCATGGAGGGGTTTTCACGTTGAGGCTTAGGAGCTGCTCCAAACAGCAAGGTTTCGTTCTACTGGACAGGTGGAGTCTGGTTTATTTGCTCCAGGTTCCCCCATGTGGAAAGTTTGAGTAGCAGAGCTCTACTGCATGGATGCCTAGAAAGCTCAACTCCACTGACCATTGCAACTGAGGAACATGGCAGGTTCGTTCTGGTGTCTCTGGAGTGAAGTTCCAAGACCTTGAGTTGTCATGGAATCTCTTGCAGATGGGTCACAATGCTGGTTTGTTACCAGGGAGATCTTAGAATGTGCTGGTGGCTAAGGTGCTGTGCAGGATCCTACTACCCTGGGCTTTGGCACATATGGAAGGGCACGGTTTCCTTCTGGGGACAGATGTAGTGTTCTGTGACCCAAGGTCCACATGTTGTATCATAAGTTCGCATTCCAGAACAGGCCTCTTAGGACAAATGTGTGAAAATCGAATCTAGGGTTCTCATGACATCCTAGGGGCATATTAGATTCACTATTCTGACTCAGGACCATTGATTTGGCTGTCTGCCTGGATGTAGGTGATCAGGGTGTTTTACATTTACGTTCAGAGTGGCCACCAATATTGGTGTAGGCTCAAGGACCTTGTGGGTTTTTCCTAATCTAGAGGTTTGGGCAACTGTGATGGGCACAGTTTCCTTGGGGATGGCAGGGACAGTCCTGTGGTGTGGATCAAGAGACCCCATCCTGGAGGGCATGTGTGCCATGATTTAGATAGAGAAGTCTGCAAACACAAATTCAGATTAGGGTTAGTGGTGAGGTGATTGCAGGCCCAATGCATAGACCTGGAGGGAAGCTCCTCTGGAACTGTAATTAGGGTGATTGGAAGGAGGTAGCACAGGTTTTCTTTCTGGATTATGTGTCCAGGATGGCCTCGGAATGCAAGTGTGTTCTCATGGGTCCATGGGAGACTTTTCCTCTCTATGGATCCTGGTGGCTCCCCATAGTTTGGTGGCTTTTTCGGGGAAGGGAAGAGTGCTGTTTTCCATCTTAGGGGTGCCCCAAAACAGGGATTTCAGACTGGCTCTGGGTCCGGGCACCTGGAAAATCCCACCAAGTTTTAGAATTTGTGCCTAGAGGCATACCAGGCCTACAATGTGGGATCATGTAGGTGCAACTAAGAGGGATTGTTTGAAAGCATGCTTAGGCTGAGGGTCATAGTGCCTGTTTGTGCCAGGGCGGCCATCAGGTGTGGGTGTGGTCTCATTGGTCTTGTAACTGGTTTCCCCTTTGAGGGTTGGACAACTGCCCCAACAGCCAGGTTTATTGCCATGGAGAAAGAGGAGTTCTCTATTGTGCTTCAGGTTCCCCCATTTCAGGGATTCCAGCAAAGGTCTGGGGACAGGTGCCTGAATACCAAGGATGGGTAGAGATGATGTACTTGGGCCACGACCATCCCAAATGCTAGATATGGGGCCCGCTCTCTGGTGGCTGAAACTCAGTCAGGGCTCAGGCTCTGACAGACACAGCACTACTGGCCATGGAAGCCTATAAATCGGGGTTGACTCGAGGGCCGAGCACATTGATCCTCATGTGGTTTTCTGGCCTGACTCACCAGGCACTTCTTCATTCGCTTGGTAAGGCAGAATGCTTCGTTGTGGCTCCAGATTTCCCTACCAAGAGGGCTTGTGGACCAGTTGGGTGAGGATGGAATTGTAAACATATGGTTCAATTCAGTGCTAGCGGAAGTCAGTTCCAATGTGCAGCAGTTTATTTGAGACATCCAGCGTCGGAATAAGGGTGGATGTCTGATGTTTGCTCACACTGGAGTTTGTGTCTAGGATGACCGACAAATGGAGTGGTGGCATCAAGAGGCCATGGAGGAGTTCACACGCTAAGGCCTGTGAGCTGTTCCAAATAGTAAGGTTTCCTTCTACTGGGGAGGTGAAGTCTGATTTGTTTGCTCTAGGTTCCCCCATGTGAAAAGTTTGTAAAGCAGAGCTCTCCAGCATGCATGCCTGGAAAGCACACCTCCATTGACAATTGACGCTGAGGAACATGGCAGGTTCGTTCTGGTGGTGCTGGTGTGAAGTCCCAAGGACTTGATTTGACATGGAATCTCTTACAGATGGGCCACAATGCTGGTTTGTTACCAAGGAGATCTTAGAATGTGCTGGTTGCTAAGGTGCCATGCAGGATTCTCCTACCTTGAGGGTTTTGCACAAATGAAAGTGCACGGTATCCTTCTGGGGACAGGTGATGTTCTGTCGTATGGCTCAGGGACCACATGATGTGTCATAAATTGGTATTCCAGAACAGGCCCCTGAAGACAGATGTCTGAAAACCTAATGGGGTTCCATTGAGGGCTAGGGGCATTTCAGGTTCAATCTTATAACTCATGATCATTGACTTGGCTGTCTCCCGGGATTTAGGTGATCAGGGTGTTTCAAACTGTGCATTTGCATCCACAGTGTCTGGCAATATTGGTGTGGGCTTAGGGTGCTTACAGGTTTCTACTAATCTGGAAGGTTTGGGCAACTCTGATATGCACAGTGTCCTTGAGGATGGCAGCCAGAGATCTGTGGTGTTGCTCCAGGGATCCTGTTCTCGTGGGCATATGAGCCATGGTTTTGGGAGAGAAGTCTGAAAACACAAATTCGGGTTAGTGAATTTGTGGCGATGTGATTGCAGGCCCAATGCGTAGAGCTGGAGCTCGTCAGGAACTTTAATTAGGGTCACTGGAAGGCGGTAGCACAGGCTTTTCTTTCTGGATTGTGTGTCCAGTATGGCCTCAGAATACAGGTGTGGTCTCATGGGTCCATGGGAGACTTTTCTTCTCTAGGGATCCTGGAGGCTCTCCATAGTTTGGTGGCTTTTTCAGGGAAGGGAAGAGTGCTGTTTTCCATCTTAGGGGTGCCCCAAAACAGGGATTCCAGAGACAGACTCTGGTTCTGGGCATCTGTGAAATTCCACCAAGGGTTAGGATTTGGGCCTTGGGGTGTACGAGACCTGCAATGCAGGATCATGGTGGTGCAACTGAGAGGGATTGTTTGAAAGCATCCTCAGGCTGAGGATCAAAATATCTGCTTGTGCCCAGCATGGCCCTTAGGAGTGGGTGTGGTCTCATTGGTCTTGTAAATGACTCCCCCTTTGAGGGTTGGACACTGATCCCAACAGCCAAGTTTCCTGCCATGGGAAGGAGGAGTTCTCTACTGTGGTTCAGGTTCCCCACTGGCAGGGATTCCAGCATAGGTCTTGTGACAGATGTGTGAATACCAAGGATGGGTAGAGATGATGGAACTGGGCTTTGGCCTGTCTCACATATTGTATATGCGCCTCGCTCTCTGGGTGGCTGACAGTAGGTCAGGTCTCAGGCTCTGTCAGACACAGCACTAGTGTCCAGGTCATCCTATAAATCAGGGTTCCCTCAAGGGCCGAGCAGATTGATCCTCAGGTGGAGTTTCTAGGCAGACTCACCAGCCCCTTATTCTTTCTGTGCTGAAGGCACAATGCTGCATTGTGGCTCCAGAATTCCTTATTAAGATTGCTTGGTAACTAGTAGGCTGAGAATGGAATTGTAAACCCAAGCTACGGTTTAATTCAGTGCCAAGCGAAAAGCATTTCCAGTGTGCAGCGGCTGATTCCAGATATCCAGAACCTGAGTAAGGGCGGATGTCAGATGTTTGCTTATGCTGGAGTTTGTGTCTATGATGACGGACAAATTTTGGGGGTTGGGGTCTAGAGGCCTTGGAGGATTTCCTATGCTGGGGCTGGTGAGATTCTCCAAACAGCAAGGTTTCCTTCTACCAGAAAGGGTGAGTTTGGTTTGTTTGCTCGAGGGTCCCCCATGTGGAATGTTTGGGTATCAGAGCACTCCCGCATGGATGCCTGGGTATCAGAGCACTCCTGCATGGATGCCTGGAAAGCACACCTTCTTTGACCATTGCAGTTGAGGAAATGTCAGATTCATACTGGTGGCCCTGGTGCGAAGTACCAAGGCCCTGAGATGACATGGAGTCTAATTAAGGTGGGTCACAATGCTGGTTTGTTACCAGGGAGATCTTAGAATGTGCTGGTGGATAAGGGGTCAGGCAGGATTCATCTACCCTGAGGGTTTGACACAGCTCCAAGAGCACGTCTCCCTTCTGGGGAGAGGAGATATTCTCTCGTGGAGCTCAGGGACCACATGATGTATCATACGTTGGTATTCCAGGAAAGGTCTCTGAGGATAGATGCCAGAAATCATAATCTAGGTTTCCAGTGAAGTCCAACGGCCATTTCAGGTTCAATCTTCTGACTCAGGACAATTGACTTGGGTGTCTGCCAGTATGAAGGTGATCAGGGTGTTTCAGAATGCACATTTCTATAGAGAGTGGCCTCCAATATTGGGGTGGACTCAGAGGCCTTGCAGGTTTCTCCTAATCTGTAGGGTTTGGGCAACTCTGATGGGCAACTTTTTATTGGGGATGGCAGACACAGTCCTACGGTATGGCTCCAGAGACCCCATCCTGGATAGCATGTGAGCCATGGTTTTGGGAGAGAAGTCTGCAAACACAAACTCAAATAAGAGTTAGTGGTGAGTTAGTTGCAGGCCCAATGCACAGACCTGGAGGGCAGCTCGTCAGGAAGTGTAAATTGGTTGACCTGAAGGTGGTAGCACATGCTATTGTATCTTGATTGTGTGTCAAGGATGACCTCGGAATGCAGGTGTGGTCTCATGGGCCTATGGCAAATTTTTCCTCTCTAAGGATCCTGGTGGCTCCCAATAGTTTGGTGGCTTTTTTGGGGAAGGGAAAACTGCTGTTTTCCATCTTAGGGGTGCCCCAAAACAGGGATTCCAGAGTCGGGCTCTGGGTCTGGGCGTCTGGACAATTGCACCAAGGGTTAGAATTTCGGCCTAGGGGTGTACAAGGCCTTCAATGCGGGATAGTGGAGGTGCAACTGAGAGTGTTTGCTTGAAAGCATGCTCAGTCTGAAGGTCACAATGCCTGCTTGTGGCCAGGGTGGCCCTCATGAGTGGGCGTGGTCTCATTGGCTATTAAGCTGGCTCTGACTCTGAGGGTTGCACACCCATCACAACAGCCAGGATACCTGCCATGGGTAGGAAGAGTTCTCTACTGTGCTTCAGGTTGCCCCATTGGCAGGGATTCCAGCAAAGGTCTGGGGACAGATGCCTGAATACCAAGGATGGGTAAAGATGAGGGACTTGGGCCATAGCTGGTCTCACATGCTGGATATGGGCCCCGCCCTCTGGGTGACTGACACTAGTTCGGGGCTCAGGCTCTGTCAGACACAGCACTATTGTCCACGGTAGCCTTTAAAATGGGGTTCCCTTGAGGGCCGAACAGATTGATCCTCATATCGAGTTTCTGTCAGACTCATCAGGCCCTTCTTCTTTCTATAGGGAAGGCAGAGTGTTGTGTTGTGGCTTCAGAATTCACTATCAAGAGGGCTTGTGGACCAGTAGGGTGAGGATGGAATTGTAAACACAAGCTATGGTTAAATTAATTGTCAAGTTAAAGGCAGTTCAAGTGTTCAGTGGCTGATTCGAATATCCAGCACTCGAGTAAGGGCGGATGTCAGATGTATGCTCATGCTGGAATTTATGTCTATTTTGACAGACCATGGAGGATTTCTCACGTTGGGGCTGGTGAGATGCTCCAACCAGTAAGGTTTCCTTCTACTGGACAGGTGGAGTCTGGTTTGTTTGTTCCAGGGTCGTCCATGTCTAAAGTTGGGTAGCAGAGCTCTCCCTCATGGATGCCTGGAAAGCACACCTCCATTGAACATTGCAGCTGAGGAACATGGCAGATTCGTTCTGGTGGCTCCGGAGCGAAGTACCAAGGGCTTGAGTTGACATGGAATCTCTTAAAGATGGGCCACAATGCTGGTTTATTACTAGGGAGATCTAGAATGTGCTGATGGCTAAGGGGCCGTACAGGATTCATTTACCCTGAGTGTTTGACACAGGTCCAAGAGCACGTCTTCCTTCTGAGGAGAGGAGATATTCTGCATGAGGATCATGGACCACATGTTGTATCATAAGTTGGTATGCAGAACAGGCCTCTGAGGATAGATGCCTGAAGACCTAATCTAGGTTTCCAGTGAAATCCTAGGGGCATGTTAGGTACAATCTTCTGACTCAGGACCATTGACTTTGGTGTCTGCCTGGATGGAGGTGATCAGGATGTTTCAGGCGGTGCATTTACATCCAGAGAAGCCTCCAGTATTGGGGTGGTCTCAGGGGCCTTTCAGGTTTCTCCTTATCTGGAGGGTTTGGGCAACTTTGACAGGCATAGTTTCCTTGGTGATCACAGGCCCAGTCCTAAGGTGTGTCTCCAGTGAACCCATTCTGGAGGGCATGTGAGCCATGGTTTTGGGAGGGAAGTCTGTAAACACAAACTTGGGTTAGGGTTAGTGGCGAGGTGATCACAGGCCCAGTGCAAAGACCTGGAGGGCTGCTCATCAGGAACTGTCAATTGGGGGACTCAAAGGCGGTAGCACAGGCTTTTGTATCTGGATTGTGTGCCCAGTATGGCCTCAGAATGCAGTTGTGATCTCATGGGCCCATGGGAGATTTTTCCATTCTAAGGATTCTGGAGGCTCCCAATAATTTGGTGGCATTCTTGGTGAAGGGAAGAGTGCTGTTTGCCATCTTATGGTTGCCACAAAACAGGGATTCCAAGATGGGCTCTGGGTCTGGGCGCCTGGAAAATCACACCAAGTGTTAGGATTTGGGCCTAGGGGCATACCAGGACTGCAATGTGGGAACCTGGAGGTGCAGCTGAGAGTGTTTGTTTGAAAGAATGCTCAGGCTGTAGGCCACAATTCCTGATGGTGCCCATGGCGGCCCTCAGGAGTAGGCATGGTCTTATTGGCAATGCAGATGTTTCCCATTATGAGGGTTGTACACCCATCCTGAAAGCCAGGATAGTTGCCTTGGGGAAGGAGGAGTGCTTCATGTTCCCTCATTGGTAGGGATTCCAAAAATGTATGGGGACAGATGCC